>NC_090444.1:1180359436-1181005269 GCF_031143425.1 Pleurodeles waltl
GCAGACCTACCTGTATCCGTGGCCTGAGCCCTAGAAATCATCCAGGACTTTGCCAGAGCAAAATAGTTCTGCCCTCCAATGATGGAATTGTAAACAATTGTCAAGCTACAAAAGCACAGTCTTCCACTGTGGTTACAGTGGAGATGTCTTTGGTGGATTTAAGTTTCCAGGTTTTAGTAGCGCTTTAGGAAAGAAATGCAACAGCAGCCTGGTGGGCTGTGTATTCTCTAACAGACTGGCCTAAGCTGGAGGGACTTGAGGACAGGGAAGTCCGTCTACTGCTACTTCACGTGGCCCAGGTAATGGTTAAAACTACTATACAATGACTTCATTCAGATCCATCTTCCTCTGAGAACTGTAGGTCAAACGAAATACACAACTTTAATGTCCTCTGCCTTGATTATGCAGACAACTTGAAACTCATGGGAGACATTTAACAAAAAAATGATAAATCCATTAATTAATTCTACAAAATTGACATTTAAAGATCAAGTTGTCAGCACAAAAAGGTGATCCAACAATGACATTACTTCGAATAAATCACTAATGGGGGGGAGAACCATTATCCTGAAGGACAGTAAGAAGTTAAAGGGACACACGCTAAACAAATTCTCACAACAGTGATACACCAAACTGTAACCAGGAAAACATGGGGAGACCAGGTTAAAACACACAGAATCCACTCGTACCAAACAGACTGGTCTACAAAGCCATGCAGCGCACATAAAGCAGCCTTACTGAAAACGTATATAAAGGCTCCACCACCCAAGAAATAAACATATCCTTTGTTAAAACAATATAAGAAAAATAATACATCCCACTCACATCAGCTTTACTATTCCATCTAACTTTTAATAAAACCAACTCAAAGCCTGTTGGCAAAAATTGAAATATTATTGAAATATTAAGCCTTCCATGTATCTTCCCACGTATTCAACATCTTAGGGACAAAACCAAGGGCACTGTCCAAAATAGCACCCAAGTAGGAACGCTTTCTCGGCGCTCTGTCGCTATCAGCCGGGCCATAAGTGTTTTCAGTGTTCCCCAGAGCTCCCCGAGCCCTGCACCAGCTCCGGCAGGCCGCCTACACAAAAGAGGGGGACAGACATTTGGTGAGGAGCGACCCGTGGCCGCCGGCTCAGGGTTCGCATCGCTGCAGCAGGCTGAGCTGTGGTGTGATCAAGATGACCTGGGGAGTGACTCCAGTCACCCTAGGCTACCAGAGCACCTATTCACTCCGCACACACAGCTGAGGACGACACCATGCTAGGGCAGGCCGGGTGGCCCCCCGAACTTAATACAGGCGCCACACTGGCACAACGTGATGATGCGCCGAGGCTTGGAAAACTGATGCGGACCACTGATCCCAACCTATGCGGATGCCCACTGTCGACATCTGAAGGCTTACAATCTCTGGCAATGCAGGGCCATCCCGCGCCCGAATTTACCAAACAAGCTGCCTGCCTCTACTGGCCAGCAACACCAGCTCCCCACAGAGAAGACATGACAGAGGCGGGATCACTATGGCA
Organism: Pleurodeles waltl; assembly: GCF_031143425.1. Classification (NCBI taxonomy): domain Eukaryota; kingdom Metazoa; phylum Chordata; class Amphibia; order Caudata; family Salamandridae; genus Pleurodeles; species Pleurodeles waltl. The sequence goes on from NC_090444.1 coordinate 1,180,360,966, forward strand.
CGCTGCTAAATTCACTGCTTACCACCCACTAACTAGACCCGCATTGGCATCCGTACCGCCTCCCTGCGCACTTGCTTCATGGAATTTAGTCCAACTAGACAAGCGTTAGTGGGCATCACTAGAGACTTAGCCATTGGCACAGAGGACATATATGGGAACAGTGGGGCTGTGAGATCTTGGCAGGTGCAGACTGTGTCCATATAGAGCTCCGACTGATGCACGCGCTGACTGGGGTCATATTGGGTTCGCATCTTCTGCCCCTCAAACTCTTGGGCTGATTTGCAGTTGAGTCTTGTTGACTGAGGTTGCGGGAGCCCACTGCTGAGGGCCTTGCTCCCCTGCCTACCTACCCCTACCATATCAACATACATCTTCTTCTACTACATATAGACGGTCAATGCCACAGTGACTGCACAACAGGGAACACGTGCAGCTTGCTTTCAAAGGGAGATCGACCCCAATGTACTTCGCTCAATTTCTTGGAGCTCACTGGGTCCTGCCTCAGCCCTCCATCTGACCCTCAATCACAACTCTATCAACTTCTCCACGAGCAATGGAGGCGACAGTCTTCACATTGCTCATGTTTTGGTATCTACTTACACCGAGACACTAGCACTCCATAAAAGACATCTAATCAAAAGACATCTAATCGAAAGACATCTAATCGAAAGACCGGTTTGCTAAGCCACAACCGAAGAAGCTGAACCCAGACACAGATGGACAACCCTCCACATCCCTCGGAATAGAAGGGGCTGCAGAGGTATTTGAGACAGAGATACACCGATCATGAAGGTATTCCTGGAGGGTCTATTTGTGACTTTAAGGGAGGACAGCTGAAATCAAATTTGATATAGCGGTAGAGGTAAAGGTAAAAGACCTGCGAAGGGACATTGAAGAACTGGGGCAGAGTGTGGACACCATGGAACACTCTAATGACGCTGATGAAGAGGAGCACGAGGTCCATAATAATGAATTACTGGTGCTGGGAAATGCAAACATTGAAATACATTATCAACTCGAAGAACCTAAAAACCACTCTAGGAGATCCAACATTTGCTTCAAATTAGTTCCCCTGTGGGCAATGTCCAGAACGTTGGAAAAATATGTAACACACCTGTTCCGTCATGTTGTGCCAGAGCTTGCAGAACAGGATAATGTCCTTGACCGCACTCACAGGCCAGGGACCCGGCCTGTTCCCCGGGACAATTTAAAGACATACATACTATCTCCACTATTATAAACAAAAGGAAACCATCATGACTCCAGTGCGTGAACGGAATGCTATTGACTTTGTAGGCACAAAGATATTGCTATTCCAGGACTTATCCCCGATAAAACTGCAATGCTGCAAGGCTCTTAAGCCACTGACTGAATTCTTGTGAGAGACGGGTATAAGTGGGGCCACCCATTCCACATCCAATTTATGTGGGACAATGAAACTTGAAACATTCATTCGTACAATGGCTGAGGCACATTCCCTACTGAATATAGACACTCCCCCTGAGACTCTACCACTGTACTACCATCACAGGGCTCTGCTTTCCACTCTCAAAGACCATGGTGATCGACTCACTCCTCTAAGAAGAAACTTCACAAAACCTCAGACTGAGAGCGATGAGGGTCGGGAGGCCCTACTCAGCCATCTTCAACGGGACAGCGCTTCCGAGCCAGATAGTGAACTCATTGCCGATGTGCATCAGACACTACTGCCCCGGCAGATGTCGGGTCCTCCAGATTTCATTAAACTCTTTCACATGTTGTAGGCACTGTATGAAACAAGGGACCGGAATACCTGAATACTAATACTGTCAAGTTATCCCGACGGCAGAGCTCCTAGGCACTGACATAGTGGTGGATTGCTGCTGGTGCTGCTGTCTACATGGACCCGCTACTTTGGATGTTATGTTCCCAGACGGTAACACTCTTGTTTTCGGTGTTGTGCTGGTTTCTTCTCTCTATTCTTATGACCTTTATCCTCTGCACATATTCAGTGGGCAGTACATGTCACTATAGTCTACTGGGGATGACTTACAAAATACACCACTATCTGCCTCTCATGGCCTTTTTTCGATACACTGATTAATGCTTAACATTCTTAGCCTGAATGTCAGGGGTCTTAATTCACCAGTGAAGCGTCTTGCACTGTTAACACTTCCTAAAGACACCAGGTGTGATAGAAGTCTCATACAAGAAACCCACCTCCTAAAAACTGATTGGATGCATTTACGTTCCAGGTGGTTCGACCTCCAATACTTTTTGGATGGATCAGAGAAAAAGGCAAGGGTAGCGATCCTCCCGGCCATCCACTACCCCAGAAGGGTAATACACAAACAGACTGGAATAGCTGGCAGTCTATTATCTTTGAGAATAGACATACAGTGACATTCATACACTTTAGCAAACATGTATGCCCATAATAATTGCCAAGAAACCATTCTCATAGATGCTATAGGCCAGGTTCTATACTCTCCTGACTCAGACATCATTATAGGAGAGGATTTTACTATTGTCCCAGATGCAGCTCTGGATAGATCCATTCAGTGTATGGGACAGTGTGGGGCTCTCAGGTTGGCATGTAAACAATGGATGGGAGAGGTGGGTTTGGTGGATGTGTGGCGCTTACAACATCCAACTTCTAAAGATTACACTTTCTTTTCTGCCGCTCAACAAACATATGCTAGAATCTTTTTTTTTCTCTTAAGTTTCCACGCATCACAAGGGCCCAGCCGCAAGTCATCCTCCCACACCTGGCGCCTAAATTCCAAGCTCTTAACATACAAGATAAAGGTTATTGAAATTTCCAATGCTATCACTTCCTTTTTATCCACAAGGACACGACAACCACCCCTACGGCACCTTTATGGGACACTAAATGGCGTTCTGAGGGGGCTCTTCATGGTCCTATCAGCACACCTTAACAAAGACAGACACAACACATGCACTCAATTAGAATCTAATGTAAAGGAATTGGAAGAGATACATATACCACGGGCTTGTTGCCAACAGGGCATCAGCTCACAGCATCATTGAAACAGCTGAAAGCATTAGACACTGATAGAGTGGAATATGCGAACTGCGTAACAAGCAGAGGCATTATGCGGGAGGTAACAAGGCGGGACCTCCAACTAGCGCACAAATTACGTTCCCTGGCAGTCAGGAATTGAGTGGAAGAGATTATAGGCTCTCACCGTACCACTCATCTGTGATGATCCAATTGTGCAGGACTTTGAACAGTTCTATGCTGATCTATATTCAGCAGAGGAGCTGAGGATGTGGATGCCGTGTCATGTCTGGACCACACAACCCCGATTGCCATCCCTCAGGAAGAGGCTACCCTTTTAAATCAGGATATTATAGTCAACGAAGTCTCGATGGCCATCCAACTCCGACAGACAGGTAAAGCCCCTGGCCTAGATGGATACTGCTCCAACCTTTACAAGCCACTTGGAGCGCTACTAGCGCCCTTTTTAGCGTGTTTATATACCTCCTTTAGCGTGACTGGCACTCTAACAGATACCATGCAACTGGCCTCTATCACAGTACTTCCCAAGCTGGACAAACACTCTAAACATTGTTCCTCCAACCGCCCCTTTTCGTTGCTGAATATGGACGTTAAGATCTTCACCTGGATCTTGGCATATCTGCTTTCTCTTTATATGCGGGGTTTAATAGACCCCGATCAAACTGGGTTTATATCCGAAAGGAGTTGCAATGATAATACCAAACAATTTTGTCAATCCCTAGACAAGACTTCACGCACTAACTTCCCAGCTTTTCTCCTATCAACTGATGCAGAGGAGGACTTTGACCTGATACATTGGCGGTACTTGAGATTGGTGCTGAAGCGCTTTGGTCTTGGACCTGGGTTTCGGCACTGGATTCACTGTACCTATGCCTCTCCAAAACCATTGGTTAGAGGGTTAGAGTACATGGACTTATGTCTCAAACCTTTTAATGTCTACAGAGGCACTCGCCAAGGTTGTCCTTTATCCCCCCGCTCTTTGCTCGCTACATGGGGCCTTTTGCTGAACAGCTATGCGGAAACCCACTTATATCTGGGATTCCCCCGGGTGGCACGGAGCATAAGGTGGCATTATATAAAGATGGCATTTTGCTGACCCTGTCCAATGCAAGAGTCTCCTTGCCCGCAGTGGTGCACGAGCTTAGTAGATCTGGCCGTGCCTCTGGATTTAAAACTAATCGGCAGAAGTCCTCGGCCCTAAATATCTCTATGACAAAGCAGGAACAGGAAATACTTGAGTCAGTATACATTTTCTTGGCCTCCCTCAGGGGATAACCTATTTGGGCCTACACATTCAGTCTACTGTCGGACACACAGTAGATTACAACCATGCAGCACTTGCGCTGACCAGTCTAAATGGCAGCACTATGGTCTCTTGGTTTGGACGATTAGTAGCGGTTCAAATGACGTTACTGCCAAAACTTTTATATGGAATGCAAACATGGCCACTTACACCCCACCCCGCCGCCTTCAAGGTACTTAATAAACTACAACACCGCACTGAGGACTCCATATGGGACGAGAAAAGAGAGAGAATGGCGGGAAGCCAAACCTACCTTTCTTAGGCAGAGGGAGGACTGGGCAGACCCTATCTGGTGCATTACTACTGAGCAGCTCAAATGAGGTACATGAATGAGTGATTGTTGCCATATATGGAAAACACTGGTGCTTTATTGACTAAGCAGTAGCAGGCATTCATATTTAGAAGGCTGCATAGCTCCCGAAATGACTTCGAATATCCGTTTCTCCAATCCTCCGAGCTACAATGGGAGTTTGGAACAAAGTAAAAAAAAGTGCAGAAGTTTCACTCCCATCTCTCCACAAACCCTGATTACAGGAAACCCAGACTTTCCCCCAGCACTACACAGTTTTGCCTATGCCCAATGGCTAGACTCCAACTGTAAACGTGTTGGAGACTTCTTTGACCAAGAAGGCATTATGGACTTCCCTCAAATCCAATCAGCTTATACTATTCCATCCTCTGCTCTTTGGCAATACATAGCCATCCGCCACTGGGTCAACCAACTACATATCCGCGCACATGCGGATCGTCCTTTCACATTATTTGAGAACTGGTTGCTCACTCCCTTGTCTGATAAACACCTCTTGTCCGATATCTATACATTCCTGATGCTCCCACGTCGCTACAGAAATCTACTGCGCAACGCGGCTGGAAGGGGGAATGCAAATGCACATTCACGGTTAAGGAGTGGAACGATATCCTCTACCGGGCCCGAGCTTCTCCTCTCAACACTTCCAGTAAGGAGATGTTCCTTAAAATAGCTCACTACTAGTACTACAGCCAACGCGGGTGGCCAAATGGAAAACAGGATGTGAGAGCACCTGTTAACGAAGATGCAGCCAGGTTGGTACGGTCACTCACTTTCTCTGGCAATGCCCTAAAATCAATCACTACTAGACAGAGGTATTATCAGCAGTGGATGCCATATTTGAAACCGACATACGCAGATTCCCTAGCTATATTCTGCTAGGCCTGTCTAATCTACTAACATACCCTCTAAAATCGGTTGGATGAGCCATTATGCTCACACTGGGAGTCGCCAAGCAAGATTACTAGCCCGGTGGGACTCTGAAACAACCCCTTCAAAGTTGGACTCGCTACACAAGTTGTGGGACCTTTCATGGATGGGAAAACTGGCAACGTACTGGGGTTTGGCAGGACCTGGGGCCCGTGCACACAACACCTGTCAGACAAATTCCTGGAGCTGACATGTCCAGAATACTTGCGGGTCTTCAGTCTTACACACCAGAAACACACAACTTAGTGACTAACTAACAGGTGAAGCTTAAGCAGGCTACACTACCCATTCCCTGAACTACTTTGCCCCTTTTACTGCCAGCTGATGTTGATTCTGATATTCATTATAGGTCATTGATCACTAACCTTCCCTACTCTTTCTACTTTCTCTTTCATAGGTTTTGTTTCTCCCTACCCCTGGTTGTTGTGCAGTTCGTATAATCTCTGTTTCTCCACTGGCCATTCAATGTAGGTGGATATTGTTTGTATTGTGTAAAACAATAAAAAGATTTAACTCATTAAGGCCAAAACCAAGCATGTGGAGATTTAAAAATAATGAAATGTATGAAAGAATAAAGCTTTTACAAAAAAGATAATTTAAAAAAAAAAAAAAAAAGTTAAGGGTGGGGGGGGGGGGGGTTGGGGGACACCCTAACATATTTTCAAATACCAAAACGGCATAATAAAGAGAGGGACAAGTGGCTAGGGAAACCTAAAGTTATACTCAGCTTTTACCCCTTATACTTAGTGTAAAATGTTCAATTCGCCAAATTTATAGATTTATGAGCAGGTGGGTTGTATAATGTTACAAAAGAGGCCCAGGTAAAAGAACTACCACAGGATGGATAGGAAAAAGGATTTTCCTGTTAGAAAAACCTTCACCCACCAGGGTTACCCCTTGTTGGCATTCTTCATCATTGGATTTCTTCCCGTTCTGCTACGGAGCGGGCATGCTACGACCTACGGGATACGTGGGAGCACTAATGTCAATGTGAATCACAGGAGGGATAGGAGTTGTGGGGTCTTGGGTGAGTTACAAATACTAGCCACCTAGTAATTACAATGATTTCATAGATCTCTTGGAGGTGGTATGATTAAAAAGGGGCTGCAGAAGTGGGGGATGTAATGTACCTGACTTCCTAGTCTACATATTTCGGAGACTTACCCCTAGGCTCCTCTCAAGGACCAAGGTGGACTCCCTGGTGCCAGTCCTTGTTTGACTACCTCTAATGAAAGCATAAATAATACATACTCTGTGATATGGTGCAATTCACTTTACTAATGTGGTGTCATAAGATAATACATATTGTTTATGGTGTCCGTCATTCATACTCAGTAGTATTTGGATTCTCATATCATAGCTTCTCCGGGAGGGGGTGTGTGCTTGTAGTCACAACTTTCCTCAAATCGACACTCCCGATCTGTACCTAATGCTCACCTCCCCGGGGTATGAAACTTGAAAAGGTGCAAAGGGAGGGGGGAGTGGGTGTCTAACTCGTGTTCAAATACCAAAACGGCACAATAAAGAGAGGGACGAGTGGCTAAGGAAGCCAAAAGTTATGATCAGTTTGTACCCCTTATACTTAGTGTAAAATGTTCAATTAGCCAGTTTATAGATTCGTGACCAGGTGGGTTGTATAATGTATAATGTACACTCAAGTTAGGTTTCTGTGCTATCGCAAAAAGAATACCTACTCACTTCACTACTGTGGTGGCAAAACATTATTAAACCAATGTAATTTAACACGTTTTTCGGTTGCAGCTCAGAATACATTCTTATGCTGTACTGTCTCGTGTGTAAAAACTGTCATGTTAGTGACAGATGTGAGGATATTCAGATCTTATAGTAATGGAAAGTACACCAAAGACAATAAAAAAATTAAAACGGTTTGAGAAATCCTTCCTTGACTAATTTCAGGCATAAAATGAAATAAACCCAGTGGTAGTCATTCGACAATTGTATAAGGAAAATAGGAACGCGTTTTACTCTCTCACAAGGCACACAATAATGTCTACTTTCACTGCTATTTGTAGGCCACTATTCTAATCATTTTGGCATTCTACATCGTGGATGCTTATTAAAAATATGGAAAAAGAGCTACTCATTAACAAAGCTTCTTTGTGTGTCTTTTATTCTATTCTTAAGAAACAACCAATAGTGCTAAACCTAGGCACTACACTTTAAAAACACATCAGGGGTGCTTGAATTGAGGTTATATTAAGCCTCGCATCCCATGTTATACATTTAGAAAAGCCTACTTTCACTGTGTTTATTTTACAATACTATATGGTTCGAGATGTATTTGCTTTTCTGATATCGCAGTGAGGCATAAACCTGTTTTACATGTCAGATTTTTTAAATTAGATTGTGTTTATAACTAGGTGGATTGGTAAAAAAAAAAATCAAACTCCAAAATTGAAAACGACTGAAACCGTTTTAGAGATCTAATGAACAGTTCTCCATACAAAAAGAGATCGGCACTCGTTTTTTGTGATATTTCTTTTAAGAAAATGTCTGTTGTAACAAGTCGAGATGAAGCTTTATTTGAGCAACGTCCTTTTTGCGGGTTTCAAGACGGACAAAGACTTATATTCCTCAAATACATTAATCAATGTTTCGAAAGAGTGCTCATTTTGACCACATTTATTACAGAACTCGGGAATACAATTGGTGTGATGCAAGCTTAAAATTAGCAATGGTTCCTTTGCTGCAACCGTTCCTCCTTTCCCTGTGCAGGGAAATGCGCTTGTTTATTATGGGCACAAGCGAGACGGCACACGGGTCCTTGCTTGGCGAGTATACATCGACACAATTTAGATTGTACAACAGGGCAGTGGGTGAGCGGAGACGGTTTTTTTTTGTGTTTCAATTGGGAGCGTGTTTATCATCAGTCTGCAGAGCAATACCCCAACCCCCACCGCCAGGCATGGTGGGTGGGTCCCCCTCCCCCACCTTAGTTGCCATGTGAGTTCTTAGGAAAATATGGCGATGTTCAGCAACATCAAAACGTAGCAGAGAAAAAACAAAACACATTTCTGAGGGAACAGTAGTATTGTAGATAGAGGAAGAGGTTTTTTTTCCTCCCTTTTTAGTCATATCCTGAGAATTACTCATCTAAGCGCATTACTAAAAAGCGACCAGATTTTAAACTCGGTGTACGAGTAAAAGAAAAATAGCCTCTGCTATTAGCCGAGTTCATGTGCTACGGATACTCAGACGGCTCACTGTAACCATGGATTGCCAGAAGTGAAAATGTAGGATTTTGAAGTCTGAATCACCCTGTGAATCACCTTCAACCCTATCTGCGAGTCACCAAAAAGGAAGTCACGTGACTATAGGCAGTGAAGCGAAAAGAACTATTTTCTTTTCCTTTCTCGAAGGAGAAAAAAAGCCTCGGTATTTTATTGTCGGGGGCCATTCAAAGGTGGGGCCGTCATGCAAAAAAAAAAAGCGGTAATGGTCGGGGTGTTTATACTAGGACCCCACTAGCCTCCTGAAAATATCAACATTGAAAAAAATAAAATAAAAATGAAAGCAAGCAAATTAAAAAACGCATTAATAGCTCTTCTCCCTCACAAACAAGACATTTCATCGGCACTTTCAAGAGCGCAGTATGTACCCGCCAGACTTGCCGGTGGCACCGTCCAGCATGTAGAAAAACTGGCGGCTCACACAATGCAGTCATATATAGCTTACAACCCCCATCCTTCCTACAGAACACTACAAGAGCTATTCGGATCCAATGTTCAGGGATATGGGTGGTCTCGAGTGCCCCGTCTGTGCTTGGTTTTGGGACTGGCAGATAAGGAAGTGTCGTCTATTTGTATTAACGCGGACCCTGTACTCAGTGTTTACATCTTTACTAGCACTTGCCATAAACACACAACACCACTGATGAAGACGAACGGCACCCTTCCGCAAGATGCCAGACAGGGGTCACCAAAAACCAATACACACAAAACGCTTTACCAACACTCCTAGATTATCAATTTAAATACCGCATTCTAGCTAATGAAAACAATTCCCTATAACGTTTTTTTTGCTTGACAAATGATGACGATATTTCGTATTCAAGCGCGGTGAAGGGGCAAATAAATAAACTTTCATGTCTTAGCCACAACAAAACTTAAGGTGCTAGCCTGGCAAAAAGGCGGAAAAGTCAACAGCTTAAAAATAGCCATTGCCTACTTAAGGATATAAAACACCGCACCTATTCGTAATTTCTTGCTTCATTCTGTTTTTGAGAGCTGAGGATACGATAGGATTTGCATAGCTTTTCATCAAAACAACGTTATTACGGAGGCGGGGTTAGGGCCGGTAAGCTCAGGAAATGACAGGCAGCGGCTGGACTTATCTAACCCTTTATACCCAGCTCTGACCAAGAAGCGCTGTAACCTGAGCCTGTGTGCAAACTCCTCGCCATTCACAAAACATCAATGGCGTGGGGGAGGAGACTAGCGAGGAAGCACACATGCAAATCCTGTTGCATCCAGCTCTTGTTTTCAACTGCTGAACCGGTGAGCTGAATTTATGAATTGAGGAGCCATACTCGTTTCCGACAAAAGATTTGGCTTCAGTGAAGTGCCACGATACGCTTAAAAGGCTTATGTCACTGCATCTGCAACCCACGGAAATAAAGTTGTATGGCGGATAAATGCGGATTTAAATACATTTTGCAAATTATTTACAACGTTATTTATACGTCGACATACTGGCCTATAGAATAAATACATACGATACTTTGAAACATACTGGGTTGAACATTCCGATTTAAATGTATGTAGGTTTTAGCATTGAGAAGCAAGCTTACTAGCTCATTAGGACTCAAACAATCTCACACCCTGTCACGGAATTACAATGTAATTATTGCTTGAAAGTCCCACTCACATTGGGTACGTAAATGTGCTAACATATGCTAATTAAGGTAGAGATTAAAATAGACTATCGTGACATTCTGCGACAACTATTATTTGATTATATTATATGATTATTTACTACTAACATGGAAACTATTTCAAGAGGGAAGGGTGTCCATCCTTTCATCATTTTCTATACTGTGAATGGCTAAGCTATGTGTGATATAGCCTTGGCAGAGTATGTTGGACAAAACACATGTTGGTAGAGGAGCAAAAAAAAAAAAACAAGAGCTGTAACTAAGAAAAAAAAAAGACGAATGAAATATTCTACATTCGCTCGTTGGAAAGACGGTTTCCTATCCTAGAAGTGCAACTGGTGCAGGTTACTACATTTAGTAGAGCATCACCTCCACGCAGGTCTTTTATCAGCATCCGTATTATGTCTAACGTTCAAGAGATCCGTTTTGGACCTGGTGCGAGTGCACAAATACAGCCTCTAACCATTCCCTGTGTAAGGCGAAGAAACTTAAAAACAAAACAAAAAAACATTGTAAATAGTAAACTGCTGCCTTCCAAATACAACATGAACCTGAAAAAGACTATTAAACCAACGTGCCCCTGGTGGGTTTTCGTAGTCTGGACGCTACATTTTTGCGAGTGGAGTGAGCTTTTGGAGGGACTATTAAGGTTCTTTTTGCTTTGGCACAGCAGGTTTGTATATATATATATATATATATATATTTGGCAATATCCAATTTAGAGATGGCCTTCCCTTTATGCAGGTTTGAAAATGCAACAAACTATTGTGTCTTTTTAAATGATTTTGTTCTATCAATATAATACATGAGTGCCCTTTTGCCATCTAGTGTATGTAGTGCACTTCTGCAACGGACTCTGGTTGTGGGGAAAAAAACTGGAAGTTCTATTGACTGAGTGAGGTGGAATTGTGAAACCACTGTTGGTAGAAATTTTGGGTTGGTACAAAGGACAACTTTGTATTTACGTGCCTGAAAGACTTTTTCTTCTAAGGTTAATGCCTAGAGTTTGCCAACAAGTCTTAAGGAAGTAATAGCAACTATAAAATACACTTTCCAAGAAAGAAATTGGAGTTGACATACATGAGGTGGCTCAATGTGGTTCACTAAGCCTAGTGAGTGCAATGTTAAGATGATATGATGGTGCTGGGAGGGTACCAGGAGGTATTACTTTTTTGAGGCCTTCCATAGAGGCTTTGATTATTTCAAACTTGAAAAAGAAACGTATGTTGTTTATTTTGTAGATTATGCAGCCACTCCTGCTAGGTGAAGCCTGATCCAAGTAAAAGCTAGTCCACAGATCTGTAGATGTACCAGACAATATCATATACCGCTGGCGTGAGCGGGTCAATTTGTTTTGAATGGCAACAGCAGTGACTAAAACGTTTTCACTTTGTTGCATAGCATGTACACATAGTAGGTCTGCGTGCCTCTGAGAATGGCCATGCATTTAGGTCGTAGTTCAAGAAAGCCAAATTCTAAGATCTCAGGAACCAAATCACAGTGGGGTCTCATGGAGTCTAGCTGGCGTATTTCTCCATGGTTCTGTGTGAGAAGGTCCAGCCTCATTGGGAGATTCTAGTGAGGGACCACTGATGTTTCCAGAAGTGTTGTAAACATCCGATGGCGAGCCCAAGTTGGTGCTACCAAAATGCGGATGAAGGATGTCTGCCTTAACCTTCGAAACAGAGATGGAATTAGAGGGAGAGGAGGAAAACGTAAGCAAATATCCCAGACAAGTTCATCCATGGTGCATTGCTCTTGGATTTGGGAATCTGGATGCAAAGTTTGGGCATTTTGCATTCTCTGCAGCTGCGAATAGGCCCATTGCTGGAAAGCCCCACTGCAGGAAGGTTTGGACTTGTAGACGAGTTCCCACTCATGAACTTGTTGCCACATCCTTCTGAGGTCAGCAAAGTCGTTCTCTGTTCCTAGGTGTTGCTTCGCTAGTAGATGTATTTTGTGATAGGTAGCCTACCTCCACATTTGCTGTGAAAGCTGAGCGAGTTGTGGCGATCGAGCCCCCCTCCGTTTCTGTGGATAAAACATGGGTATGGCAGTGTCTGTGCAAACTAGAACTACTTTTCTCAGTAGGTGTGGAAGAACAGCTTTCAACGTTACTTGGACTGCTAAAAGCTCTAGGTAACCGACGTGAAACCCCTGGTATTAGGGATTCCAATTTCTTTGAACTAAGTAGTTGTTTAGAGGTGCCCCCTGTGATGGTCCTCCTGCGGAAGAGTCACGAAAAGGCCACCCCATAGCAGATTTTTGTTTTTCTACCATATATGAGAGCAAGAAGATTGGCAGCTGTTCAACCCTAGAACTTACTGTGACCTTCTCACGAAGACCATTGTTGTGCTAGGCATTCCTGCAGGAGATAGATATTCAATCTTGAATGAGGCACTATTGTAATGCAGGATGCAATCATGCCTAGAAGATTTGCGTTCTGGCTGCAACATGGCATCCTGGTTGGAAGTGTGGAAGGAGTGCCTGGAACAACTATATTCTTGATGCATTGGGATAAGCCAACCCTTTTCTTTGCATTGAGAATTGCTTTTAAGTATGGCTGAATTTACTGTGGTTGGAGGTGGGATTTTGCAACACTGACTGTGAATCCCAACTTGTGAAGATGTAAAATTTACTGATTGTGTATACTGCATAACTGATGGGTAGAGCTTTTGATGAGCCAGTCATTCAGATAAGGGAAGACGTGAATGCTTTGTCCTCTTAGATAAGTGAGCAGCTACTACTGCAAGGCATTTTGTGAATACCCTGGGACATGTAGTGACTCCAAAGGGAAGTATTTTGAACTGATAGTGTTTGCCATTGACCACAAACCTGAGGTAACACAGATGTGCTGGGTGTATCAGTATGTGACCGTGAGCATCTTTGAAGTTAAGTGCAGTCATAAAGTCATCCTGCTGTAGAAGAGGTATGACAGCTAGAAGAGTGACCATATGGAAATGATTTGAACAATTGTATTTGTTTAGAGGCCTTCGATCGAGTGACCATCTTTTTTGGGTATTAGAAAGTATAGTGAGTATACTCCTAATCCCTGTTGTTGTGGGGGCACTTTGTCTATGGCTCCATTGACAAGGAGGGGCTGTACCTCCTCTGAGAGTCGGTGCATGTGCTCTGTAAGAGTTTGTCTTTGCAGGGTGGTATTGTGGGAGGTGTGGTAATGAGCTCCAGGCAATAACCTTCTTCTATAATTTCAGATACCCATTGATCGGAAGGGATAGTCTGCCTAATGGGTAGACCCTGTATGAGACCCTCCCACTGATATTATGTGATCAGAAGGCATGGTTGGAAAGTGAGGGTTTGGTGCATGTGGAAGGAGTAAGCTTGTGGTTAGGGGTGCATCTTGAATTATTTCCCTTGTATGTGCTTTTGCAATGTCCTCTACCTGCCTGGGTGTGTGGGAGGTTTTATGCTGTGGTGGTCTCTTGCAGTATTTGTTTGGTGCCTCCACAAAAGGGAGCATTTCGAAAATAACCATGGAAATTGGGTGTTTGGAGGGCCCCCTTTGCTTTTCAGTGTCTTTCTTCATCTCTTCTAAAATGTTGTCTACTTGTGGCCCAAAGAGATGTTCCTCATCAAATGGAAGATGCACAAGTTTTGTTGTACCTATGGTTTAAAGTCTGATATCCAGAGCCATGTGCAACGCCTAAAAAAAAGGGTCTTGAGTAGATGCCCCGAGCAGCAGTATCAGCAGCATCAATGGCACATCGCATGGTAGTGTTTGATATGAAGTTTCCCTCAGCCTTTTTTCCCTCCCTTTTACGGTGCTCTTCAGGAAGGTATTGTAGAAGTTCCTCCACTTTGTCCCATGTGGCCCTGTTGTACTTGTTTAAGAGGCCCATAGAATTAGCAATCCACCAGTTGTTTACAGATTGTGCTGCTACCATCTTAGCCTGCTGCGTCTATTCTCTTGTTTTTGTTGTCAGGCTGTGAGGGCTGCCCCTGTTTGGGAGTCAGCCCTTTTCCTTGCTTTATGTACAACAAGAATCTGTGTAAGTAGGTCTCTAATGTAAGGCGGATCTGATGGAGATGGCTTGTATTTATTATCTACACTGGGAGTAATTACCAGTGCACAGACAGATTCCCAGAAGATATCTCCCATATGCCTTAACATACCCTTAAGCATAGGGAGGTACTGCATGTTGTACTGGATAGAGGAGAGTGTTTCAAATAACAAATTATCCTCTATAGGGTAAGTGTAGAGAGGTACATCATGGCAGGCTGCTGCTCTGGCCACTAGATCATGGTAAGTGGACTAATCATCTGGCGGTGATGGGCAAGCTGGGGACAGGTCTGGGTCAGAGTCTGCTGGGGCCTCAGCATCGTATGTGTCTGAGGGCTCTAGCTGTGGCGACATGAAGGTTAGTTCTTTATCCTTTGATTCCTCATGTAATGAAAGCAGTGACCCTTGTGGTGTATACAAGAGTGGGTCTCTGTGTGAAGATTGTGGTGAAAGTGGTTCGTGCACATGCTGTACTGGAGAAAGGGGTGCCAGCAATGGACTGGTGGCCATGACCGCTTTCCTCTTTGTTTTTGGCACTGGGGCGTTGTCTAATGCTTCCTCGAACAAAAGCGGTCTCTTTGATGGTCGAATTATATTTTCCTTATCTGTGGGTGAATTGCTAAGTGTCTCTGACAGGCATTGATTTCCTATTGGGGTTGAGGAAGGAATGGCTCAACTGTTTTGGCTATGACTGATGTGATACCACATTTTGGTGCTGACAGAGATTTCGATGTTCCCTATTTTGGTGCCTAAAGTTTCGATGCAGAGATTAATGGATGTTGAGCAGGTCACGATCAATGCCGAGCCAGCTGATTTAGTTGGTTTCTTCAGCACCAAGGTTGGGCTGGACATAATGTCCAAAGTTTGCATTCTGCATCTACCATGGCCTGAAAGCAGTGGTGGCCCGCTGGGCCGAGTGTGGTGCTCTTGAGCGTTTATACAGAATTTCGAGGAGACCTGCTCTGTGTGGGCATTGAGTACAGGGGTTGGATGTTCTATACTCACGACCCTTTGTGCTGCTGGTAATTCATCAATTTCCAGGTCAGAGTTGTCGCTGTCCTCTGGAGAGAACACTTCATCAGTTGTTGATGCCTTGGCATGGTGTTCCGCATCAAAGAGGTTCACCAGTTCTTTGTCACTCTTCCAGGACATCTCTAAACATCAGGCCCGGCAGTCACAGAGAGTCTTCCTGGATCTGAACGAGCAGCAGGCATCACACCCAAGCTTGTTGTGCTCAGGAGAGAGACTAAGGTCACAGCCCAGATGTAGTTTGTCCGAGGGTATTTGGAATGGCACTGAAGACAGAACTTGAAAGGCTTTCATTCCATAACCATGGTGGCATTTCAGGGTATAATTCTTAAGTCAGAAAAATAAAGCCTGAATGTCAAGGCCCAAGTGGGCTGAGACCTATCTGAGGATCACCCAACGGAGGTGGATTTTTCTACCCAATACAAGCTAATAAAGGAATACATGTTCAAATTAACAATACCGACCATCAAGAAGAAACTGTTGGAAACCAAAAGAAAGTTCTGACAAAGGTCTTGATCCAGAGGACAGAAGCACACATTCGAACCAGAAAGAAAACAATCTAACAATGGAGTAGATGCCCATGCGCATTATCAGCAAGACTACTTCAGCGCATTAGCAAGAAGGCTTCAGCTCATTATCAGCAAGAATACTTCTTCTAAGAAAAACAACTTGTACATATTTGAACCCAACACTAGTTGGTGGAAGTATGCACAGCATGTGTAACTACAACC
Organism: Pleurodeles waltl; assembly: GCF_031143425.1. Lineage (NCBI taxonomy): Eukaryota > Metazoa > Chordata > Amphibia > Caudata > Salamandridae > Pleurodeles > Pleurodeles waltl. The sequence goes on from NC_090444.1 coordinate 1,180,377,203, forward strand.
ACACATGCCTTGAACACACACACACATAACTGTGACAGGAGAACACAAGTGTGCTGACCTAGGGAACTTGAAAACTGAGGAATAACGAATGAGACTAGGTGACCAACAGCAGGACACTGGAGTGACTAAAATTAAAGGCACTAAGAAATGGGGACAAAGATTCATGGAGACAAAGACACGTGGGGACACAGATGCAAAGGGGCTTTCTCACACAGGTACAATGACAGCGGCATGCAGACACAAACATTGGGTAAGAGACAAAGAAGCAAAGGGACAGGGGGACACTAACACAGGAACATGAAGATTAGGTTACAAATGCAGGAGTGTGCACACCAGGAGACCCCAGATACTGGGACACTTTAGATACAAGGAAACAGACATCAGCACAAACAAGGCTATAGCCGCAGCTACATAACATAGCCCTAAAATAGCTCTTATTATCAAGAATTGGAACGAAGCGGTACCAATAGTATATGTTACACTTTAAAATACCACCTAACCTGTACTGTAATGGCAATGAAAACGGAAGCTTACTAGTGGTGAAGATGACTTTGGACAAGAGTTAGGCTCATTTTCCTGTCCCTAACATGTGCCATCTACTTCAATGTTCTCTAAGTATAAAGAAACGTGACTCTGGAGAATATTATATGAGCACGTCAGTTATGTCAATTACACCAGCAAATTAGGCTATGAATCTTCTGTGGTGTTTTTTATATATATTATATATATACACACATATATATATATATATATATATATATTCACTGAAAAAAAAAAGGTTAAAGTAGCATTATAGTTAGGTGAATTTCTCAGTGACAACGCTAACGTTTTGAATTAAAAAAATAAAAATTAAAAATTAAAAACAGAAATTCACCAGTTATAGCTAGCATCACTAATTATAACTTGCACCCTCGCCATGCACTACTTATGACCTTACATACATCACACGACATGTTCTATGACATAATTTATAACATCACTGATGACATCTCAAATGACAATGACGACATCACTGATAAAATCTCAAATCACACCACTGATGGCATCATCTAGTGAGTATCCTAGTTTGTTTTACAATTTACATAGTGGCATACGACTGCAATAGTACTTCTCTACCTAATTTTGTACAGCCTAGTTTTACAGAACGATTAAGTGTGTATGAAATGCATGTGCACCTAATGTACCATAGATATGTGGATGTGTTGAACAAGTTATTAATCATTGCATGAGGGAGTAACTGTGTGCAAGGAACAGGTGAGTTGTATTCGTTATGGTCTACACAACGTTTTGGTTTGGCAGAAAAACCTTCAAATAGTAGAAACACTCTACGTAGTAGGCTCTAACGTTTGTAAGCATCTTTCGAGTTATTAGGGAGAACTGTGTCAGCATAATAATTTATACTGAACAGAGTGTGTGCATCTTATACTAACTTATGTATGATTTCCAGTTTTGCTTCAGAAGATGGCCTATCTGTAAGGAGTACAGTATGAAGGGTCCATAGTCCCTTCATATATTTTTTTTTAAACAAGTAGTGTGTTTTTGGGCAACTGTTGCATAGAATGTACACTGATCTTAGATGCACTGCTTGTTAACAGTGTGGTAAAGAATCAGCTGTTGGCAGTAGGCATCTGCTCGCGGTAAGTAGTGCTGTAGATTCACATGCTCTGTATGCACCTGCCATCTAGTTTTCGGCTTGGAGTGTTGCAAGTTGTTTTTCTTCGAGAAGCATTTTTCGAGTTACAGGATCAAGCAAAGACTCCTTCTCGGTGATACTGCGCATGGACATAGAATCCTTTGTTAGATTGTTTTCCCACAGGTGGGTGAGAGAGTACAAGAGAAGTTTGGAGAAAGATGTCCATGTAAGAGTATGTATATATGTACAATACATATAATAATGTAACTGAAACAGCTACAGGCATGAGGGGAGGATGATGACGCATGTGAATCTACAGCACTAAATGCCCCTGACAGATGTCTACCGGGTAAGTAACTTTTTCCGTTCAATGGCATGTGTGGCTGTAGGTACACATGCTCTGCATAGAATGTAAAGCAGTACCTCCATAAAAAGCTGTGACTAGCCTGTGGGAGTTGCAGTTGTCTGGAAAAGTGCTCTTAGAACAGCATGTCATACAATGGCTTGCTGGCGGGCTAATATAATTTCACAAAGCATGATTGTGTTGATATGTGGTGCAGACCCAGTAGCTGCTTTATAAATGTCAGCGAAAGGAATGTTTCCCCTTAAACACCATAGTGGCACCTTTTTTTCCTAGTGGAATGTGCTCTAGGAGTTAGAGGCAACTGTCTTTTTGCTTTAGCATAACAAGTTTGTATGCACTTAACAATCTACCTAACTATGCCATTTTTAGAAATTGCATTACCCTTATGGGGTACTGCAAAGGCTACAAAAAGCTGCTTTTTTCCCCTAAACTGTCAATGTAATAAACGAGTGCTCTTTTGAAACCTAAAGTGTGTGGTGCGCTATCTGCCGCTGAATCAGGTTGCAGAAAGAAAACCGGTAATTCAGTGGTTTTATTGATGTGGAATTGAGAAACTACTTCTGGTAGGAACCTTGGGTTTGCATGGAGGACCTGCTTGTCTATATGTATTTGAAAGGAAGGTTCTTCTAAAGTTAACGCCTGGAGCTCGCTTACACGTCTTATGTAATAGTGACTAGAAAAGCTTTTTCCAAGAGAGGAATTGAACAGGACATGAAAGTGGTTCAGAAGATGAGCCCATGACCATAGTGATTCCATGATGGGACAGGAGATAATCTAGGTGAAATTACTCTTAAATCCTTCCATAAATGCTTTGATAACTGGGATTCTGAACCGAGAAGTATGTTGTTTGTTTTGTAAATAGGCAGCTATGGCTGCCAAATGTAACTGGATCGAAGTGTAAGCTAAGTTTGCCATTTGCAAGTGAAGCAAATAGCAAACATTATCTTGGACAGATGCTTCAATGGAGTCAGTGTTTTTGGATTGGCGGTAGAGAACAAAGCTTTTCCATTTAGCTGTGTAACATGCTCTACTTTTTGGTCTACAAGCTTCCTTAAGAATCTCCATACACTCAGAAGGCAATTCGAGATAATCAAACTCTATGACTTCAGGAGTCATATCACAAGGTTGAGTGACTTGGCATCTGGATTTCTCCTTGGTCCTGTTTGAAAGTCCAGCTTGTGAGAAGACCAAGCCCGTTGGGGAGCATTTCCTGGGGAACCTCCGAGTGGTCCAGTAGTGTTGTAAACCATGGCTGACAGCCCAAGTAGGAGCTACCAGTATCAGGGTGAGAGAGGTCTGTCAGTTTCTGAACCAGAAATGGAATGAGAGGGAGGTGGAAAAGCATGGGCAAATATCCCTGACCAGTTCATCCATACAGCATTGTCCTTGGAAAGAGGGGTGAGGGTACCCTAGTTGCAAAGCTTGGGCACTTTACATTTTCTACTGTGGCAAAAAGGTCTATTTGAGTAGTTCCCCACTTTTGGAAAGATCTTTGAAGGACTTGAGGGTGGAGTTTCCAATCGTGGACTCGTTGATGCAACCTGCTGAGCAGGTCTGCAAAGCTGTTGTCCAATCCTGGGAGATACTTTGCCACTAGGTGAATGTTGTAATGAACAGCCCATTTCCACATTGTCTTAAAAAGTTGACACAACTGGGATGACTGTGTTCTCCCCTGTTTTGTAGATAATACATCGCTGTCATGTTGTCGGTCCGGACTAAAACAACTGTGTGTGACAGGTGAGGAAGGAAAGCTTTCAGGGCTAGAAACATGCCTGAGGCTCAAGATAATTGATGTGTATGGTTTGGTGATTGAGATCCCGGAGGCCCTGCACTGTGACATCCTGAAGATGTGCACCCCCACCATCAGGGATGCATCCATAGCCAGAATGAGGTAAGGAGAGGGTCTCAAAAAGGCCGCCCTTTTAAAAGGCTCGTGGTGTTCCACCATTGCAGAGAGCAGTGAGTATGGCAGTCTGCCAACACTAGATCCTGAAGGTGAACGTGTGACTGAGCCCACTGACAAGACAGACACTGCTGTAGTAGACACACGGAGTCTGGCATGGGGAATGATGGAAATACAGGACGCCATCAACCATAAGAGACGCATGACAGTCCTGACTGTGTAAGTTTGATTCTCCTGGAATTGAGGAAAAAGTTGCTGTAAACTGTGATTGTGGGCTGGATTGGGGTGTGCTAACCCCAACTCTGCATTGAGGATGGCTTCTAGATACGGTTGAGCTCGAAGAGGATGTAGGTGGGATTTGAGAAAGTTGATTGAGAACAGTAACTTGTGAAGAAGGTTTTTTTAAGTGTGGGATGAACACTGTTGTAGTGTACTGGCTTTGATGAGTCAGTCGTCTAGGTAAGGTAACACATGCATTTTCTGTCTTCTGAGAGGTACTGCAACAACTGCTGGCTGGACACTTGGTAAATACCCTGGAAGAGGTTGTGACTCCAAAGAGGAGAACTTTGAATAGATCATGTTTTCTTCCAACCACAAATCGTAGGTTTTTTGCGGTGTGCTGGATGAATGGGGATGTGGAAGAAGGTGTCCTTTAGGTCTACAGCCACCATAAAGTTGATTTGTTGAATGATTGGAATTACGTCCTGAAGAGTAACCATGTGAAAGTCTTCTGAGAGAATGTATTGGTTTAGGGGTCTGAGATCCAGCATGGGTCAGAGTGAGACGTCATTTTTGGGTATGAGAAAGTATAGGGAGTTTACTCCTGTTCTTTGATACTGTAATGGGACACATTCTATGGCCCCTTTGAGGAGTAGAGATTTCACTTCTTTTAGAAAGGCAAGATGTTTGTGAGATAACTTGTGATTGCGAGGGAGAATGTTTGGAGGTGTGAAAGTAAGCTCCAGACAACAACCATGTTGGATAATGGAGAAGACCCACTGATCAGATGTTGTCTGTCAATTGTGTGTGATAATATTGAAGGCAGCCCTATACTGGTGAGGTTTGGGATTCGGGAAGATGTATATAAGTCAGTGTTTGCCTACGGATGGTGAACCATGGGTGGTAGTGCTCTTACCCCTGCCTCTGAAATTATTGCCCCTATGTTTCCCTCTGAAAGAACTTTGAGAGCAAGAGGTTGAGGCTTGTTTGGTGTGAGAGGTGCTTAGGTCAGAGGTTGTTGATGGTCTATAACCTCTTCTGAATGTTGGGCGATGAACCCCCTCCCCCCCATGTGTCAGACTGAACAGCCCCCCTGGCCTTTTATCTGTATCTTTAATTTCTCAAATGTAGAGTCAACCTGAGGGCCAAAGAGATGTTCCTTGTCAAAGGGCATATTAAGTACCGCTTGTTGAACTTCTGCCTTGAAGCCTTAGCATCTACGCCAATCAAATATGCGTTTCTTCCACGTGCAGCCATATCTGCAGCATCTAATACACATCTAATAATATTGTTTGCAATTGTTTGCCCCTCTGCAACAATTTGCTGCCCATGTTTTCGATTCTCATCTGGAAGATATTGGAGGAGCTGCTCCACCTCATCCCAGTGAGCCTGGTTGTACCAGAGAGCAAGGCCTGTGAACTGGCAATATGCCAATGATTTGCTGCTTTTGCAGCCACTTTTTTGCCTGCTGGATCTAGCCTCTTGCTCTTCTTTTCTGGTGGAGGAGAGTCCCCAGCATCCTGGCTGTTTGCTCTCTTCCTGGCGTTGGTAGCCACTATAGAATCTCATGAGCCATGACACCTAATGAATAGTGGGTCGGAAGGTGCAGGCTTGTATTTCTTGTCCACCCTATGTGTTATAATCCTAGAGCAGACAGGCTCTTTAAAGACTTTGTCTGCGTGACAAAACATACCCGGAATCATAGGCAGGAACTGAATTTCTCGGTGGTGGTGAGGATATCAAGCAAAAAATCCTACTCTATTGGATCTTTATGGAGCTTACCATTATGATAATTGGCTGCCCTAACAATGAACTGGTAATAGCTAGTAGTATCCTCTGGAGGAGAGGGCTGTGCAGTATATAAATCTGGATCTCTCTTAATAGGATCTTGATCATAAGAGTCCCCAGGGTCTGTGTCTGGATGTGTCCGGATGTGTCCTTTAAGTCTTCCCCTACAAACAAAGGTGAACCTTGAGAGCAGAGGTCTCCTGCAGTGGGAGGGACGGGGAACGAGAAGTAGGTGGAGGGGAAGCAGGGAGAAGGGTTGGTGAATGTGGTAGATCAGGAGGAGGAAGTGGAGGAGGTAAAGGCTTGGTCGCAGTGGATTTGTCCTTTAAAGTCTTTTTCGGACGCAGTGAGGTGTCCAAGTCCTCCATGAACGTTAGCTTCCTGTTAAAAGTAACAGAAGGGAGAGCCACAATAAATCCCGTCCTTTCTTGAATATATAACCGGTGCTGTTGAGCCTCCATGGTCTCTAATCTCGGCTCAATAGGAGACAGTGTAGTAGAGGACCGACTAGAATCCAATTGCACCAAAGGAATGGTGTCTTGGCTTTTCAATATAGGAGATTTCGGTCCGTGGACCTTTTCGCTGCTGAACCAGACTTGGAGCTGCTGCCTGCTCAGAGTCGATACACCCGGTGAGGAAGGTTTGGTAGTTATCATTTAGACCAAAATGGAAGAGGTCGATACCAAAGACGTGGTAGTAGTCTTCAATTTCTTCGGTGCTGAGCCGACAGGTGGGGCAGCCGAAATGTCCTGAGACAGACCTTGGCCTGATGGCAGTGCTGGTCCAGTGACCTCAGTAAGGGCTTTTTTGAACGTCTTAGTGGGTGCAGGAGGGGATGTGGTACTCACTCGCTGCACGGGCGGTATCTCATGGCTTTCAATGTCAGACTGAAAGTTGGAGTCAGAATCATGGATAGGGACAGTCTCTGCCTACCCTGGCTCCTTTTGCGCATGTGCCTCCCAAAGATGTCCGGAGCGGCACCTGAGAATGTATGAGCCATCTCCAACCTGTGCGCTCATCGGTCTCGAAGGGTCTTCTTCAATCTGAAGTATCGACATGTGCCGCAGAGAGCCTCCTGATGATCCAGTGAGAGGCACAAATTACACAGCTGGGTATGGTGTGTGGGAACTTGGGAGTGACAGAGGACAGAAACGAAATGGTGTCCAATCCACCAATCCAGCATTTTGTTTGGTGCTGCGAGGAGGGCGGCCCACCCCAAAGGGCACGCAGTCAGTACTGAACCCGATGAGCTGTCAACTATGAATGCAAGGTGGAAAACACAATCAAAATAACAATACCGTTAAATAAAGGATAGATGGAAAGAAAGTCTCGGACCGGAGCAAATCAAAGAAGGAGCAAAGAATACACGTCCAAACCAGATGGCGGAGAGAAAACAACCTAACAAAGGGCTTGATGCCCATGATCAGTATTATCGAGGAGTCACCACTCGGTCCAGTGACTCAAAAAATGCTTCTCAAAGAAAAACAACTTGTAACACTGAGCCCAACACGAGGTGGCAGGAGCAGGCAGAGAATGCAAATCTACAGCCATACATGACATTGAACACACTGTTTACACTAATCAGTTCTCTACCAATTCAAACTTGATTTCTTAACTGCTTGGGTGCCAAGGACGTAAAGGTTACATCCTCGGCTACACCGCTTGGGTGCAGAGGACGTAACCGTTACGTCCTGGACCCGGCCCACAGGGAGCGCTAGCACTCCTCCCCCGTGGGCCTCTGACCCCCTTCTCCTGAGCAGGGATCAAAGGGTAATCACTTCCACCACCCCCCCAAAACCACACCCCCCATCTAAGGACATCATTAGAGGCTGCCAGCGTGCTGGAAGCCGTTTGCTTCCAGCTCAATGAGGGAGAAACGGGTGAGTTTCTCCTGCGGCTGGGGGGGGGGGGGGGGGGGGGGGATTTTCTGTAAAAGGGGCATTGGGGGAAAGGAAAGGCCTTTCCTTTCCTTCGATGTCTCTTTCAGCATTCCTGCTGCTTGATCGCACCACAATGGGGCAGCAGGAATGCCCACTAGACACCAGGGATTGTTTCTGGGTCAACTTCACGTTGAGAGGTGCAGCCCCTTGGGCATGGGTCACTACCCATAGGAGGCCATAATGCTGTATAGTATTTCTGCCCCCCTTGGGGGCAGATCAGCCTATTATTTTTAGGCCCATCTGTCCCCAAAGAGGGCAGAAGCCACAGTGACACCTGGGATTGTTTTCTTTTTTTGTGGATGTGGTGACCCCTTCGGCACGGGTCGTCTACCCCCCCCCCCCCCCCCCAAGGGGGGCACATTAGTGATGGCCATTTCTGCTCTCCTTGGGTGCAGATCGGCCTATTTTGTTTGGGGCAGAATCCACCAAGACATCAGGAATTGTTTAATTTTGTTTTTGTTGGGGGGGGGCAGCCCCTGGGCAATGGTCGCCCCCCAAAGGGGGCACACAACTGTTGGCCATTTCTGCCCCCCTTGTGGGCAGATTGGCCTATTTTGTTTAGGCCCATCTGCCCCCAAGGGGGGCAGAATCCACTAAAGTGCCAGGGATAGTTTTTGTTTATCTTCTTTTTGTGTGTGTGTGTGTGTGTGTGTGTGTGTGTGGGAGGGGGTGGGGAGAGACCCCACGGGCAAGGGTCGCCCCTTCCCCCCAACCAAGGGGGCACATTACTGTTGGCCATTTCTGCCCCCCTTGTGGGCAGATTGGCCTATTTTGTTTAGGCCCATCTGCCCCCAAGGGGGGCAGAATCCACTAAAGTGCCAGGGATAGTTTTTGTTTATCTTCTTTTTGTGTGTGTGTGTGTGTGTGTGTGTGTGGGAGGGGGTGGGGAGAGACCCCACGGGCAAGGGTCGCCCCTTCCCCCCAACCAAGGGGGCACATTACTGATGGCCATTTCTGCCCCACTTGGGGGCAGAGCAACCTATTTTTTTTTAGGCCCATCTGCTGTTTATTTCTCCTTTTTGTTCTAGTTCAAAGCTTTTGCTTCCTTTGCTGTGACTCCTTTCGGTTTTGTCAGTTGACCTGCAGTTTGCGTAGTTGCATGTTTTAGATAAGAATAAACAAATTTACCTAAAAAGAGTATTGTTGCCATGCATAAATGACATTTCTGTAAGTGGTGTACTAAATCCAGGACTGTGTGTGAAATTGTCCTTGGGCATAATGATATTTGTGTTGTCTTATGTCTAATTTTCTTTTTAATGGGATATTATTGGCGATTGCTGTTTCTGTGCAGAGTAGCTGCTGATGAGTATCTTTTTCAAGCAAGTGAGCAGTAGTTTTTGAATACATAACTCTTTGTGATAAAGCCACACTTTGTTTATTACTTATTTTATACAGTGATGGTTGTTGTTGGCACATTTGTTAAGTTACTTTCCTTAGGAAAGATCATGGCTAGCCGCAGGGTGACCGCTCAGCAGGTTGTTGGTATGCCTACTTAGTCGTCTTCTGGCCATGATTATGAGACTGGCTCTGCATCTGAGGCAGAGGAGGAAGTGCAAGATTCTGGCAGTGAATACTCTGTCTGAGAGGAATCTTCTGATGAGGAAGCCACTCTCAGTGCAGATGAAGGGCCTGTTTTGGAGGCGGACACTGATGTGCCAATAGTGCAGCAGCCTAGGGCTAAAAGTTTTCCCATTGGAAGACCTGACCTCTGGGTTGCCCCCAACATGGAGCAGCCAGAGCTGCCTGCCTTTACTGGTCTCCCAGGGTATAGAGTCAATACAGACAACTTTTTGCCTATGAATTTCTTTCAGTTTATGGACGACGTATTTTTGGAAGAGATTGTTGAGCAGACTTAATTTTTATGCTGAGCAGTATTTGAGGAACAACAGTGCCAGACTTAGGCCACAGTCTAGAGCAGTGATACTCATAGTATGGCCCGGGTGCCACATGCGGCCCTCCTGACCTTTACATGCGGCCCAGCAGCACTGGGTTGCTCTTAGCTAGACTCAGCACTAACATTAAAAAAAATTAAATAAACACTTAAGTATTTATTTAAGGTGAGTTGAAGGTTAAGAAAAGAGATAAGAGAGGGGTTCTGTACAATGTAACATCAGAAACACCTTCATTTTTAAAGACATATTTGAAGCAAAAATGTAAAAGCACAATCAAGTCTGCTCAAAATTCAAAAAGTGTATTTCATTAACACGCAGAACCTTCACCTTAGTTCACCAGATTATATCAGTGCATTGAAGAAATATATTTTTTCAAAGTGATAATTTTCTAACCAGAATTTAGAAACATTCACTCCCCCATCTCACACCCCGACAACAATGCCTTTGGTGAGCTAAGAGGCAAGTCAGCTATGTGCACTCGTTTGGTGGCCTAGGTTTCAATTATACAAAAACATTATAGTCTATTAAATCAAACACAAAAAGGTTTTGTGCAGCACACATCCTAAAGTCATGCGAGGTCCTCATATGTGATAATGAACAAAAAGGAGGGAAAGTGAAATAAAACATTTGCTTAGGATCACACAGTTTGGTTAGGTGGAGAAGCCGTAATTATTCACAAGTTTATGGTTTCACGTTGTGCTATTCAGACACTAGAAGTATAGCTTTGCGGGACCCACTTTACTACAAACCCCCGACTGCCACCCTGCTGCCATCAGTGCGGCCCTCAGTCACATCAAAGACCAAACTCTGCGGCCCCCGTGAAAATGTTTGCGAGTACCCATGGTTTAGAGCTACCCAGTGGATTCCCACAAATCTGGAAGAGATGAAAAAGTTCTTGAGTTCCACTTTTTTGATGCAGTTGGTAAGGAAGACGTCACTGGCTTCTTATTGGTCTACTAGTCCCTTGATGGCAACGGCAATATTTACTGCAACCATGACTCTTAATCAGTATTTGCTTCTTCTTCGGATGCTACATTTTGTTGATAATGCTTTAGCCTTGCCACAAGATCACCCTGATTCTGACCGTCTTTTTAAGATTAGGCCTGTCCTTGATCATTTTGTAGATCAGTGTTCAGAGCTCCATGTTCCAGGGAAAGAAATATCTGTAAATGAGGCTTTGGCCCTGTTCAAGGCTTGTTTGTTTTTTATGCAGTACATTCCTAGCAAGAGGGCACAGTATGGAATTAAGATGTATATGCCGTCTGAAAGTAGTACAGGATAGATTTATAATTTTTGGGTCTACACTGGTAGGGATTCCAGTATTTATCCCCCTGGTTGTCTGCCCAGTTTTGGAGTTAGTGAGAACATTGTGTAGGAACTTGGTAGACTGTTTAACAAAGGTCACCATTTGTACCTAGATAACTTCTAAACTGGAGTGCAATTGTTCAGGAAATTGTTCAGTGTGTGGCACAATCTGCTCTAACTGGAAAGGCTACCCAAGGGAGCTATGTGTAAAAAACATGAGGGGTCAGTGCAGTGCCTTGCGTAATAAGCTGCTAGCTGTGAAATTTGCAGACCGGAGGGAAGTCTACATGCCAACTACCATCCATGATGAGAGTTCTTCCCCTGTGGCTGTCTGGGGTTAGTTTGCCAAAGTGTGCAAACCTACGTGCATTTTTTACTACAATAAGCACATGGGTGGTGTTGATAGAGTAGATCAGAGGTTGGAGCCTTACACTGCTGTTAGTAAGTCTTACATTTGGTATAAAAATTTGGCTATACCGTTGTTCCATTTAGCAACTTTTAATGCTTTTATTGTGCTCAAGGATTGTTCCCCTAAGTCAAGGATGAAATTAGTTAAATTTCAGGAGTCAGTGGTAGAGAGCCTTGTTGTGGTGGAACAGGCAAGAGTTCCTAGAGAGCAGAGGTGGAGGAAGTGGCTAAATTGAAATATTGTCACGTTACTGATCAGATTCCTCCCACTCTCAAAAAAGACTTTCCTGCTACAAAATGTAGAGTCTGTGCCCAAAGAGATATTCGGAGGGAGACTCGTATGTACTGCCCCAATTGTCCTAAGTCTGGGCTGTATGTGGCTGGCTGTTTCGGAAGTTACCACACCCAAAAGAATTATTGAGAACTAGTGATAGTGTAAACGGTTTGTCCTATATTGTTTTATATTTTTTTTTCAGTTTCACGGTTGGCATTAGTGCCATGTATTTAGTTAGAGCTTTTGGGTTATTTCTGTAATTAGTGTTTTCTTTATTGTTTAAAAAAAAAAAAAGTGATGGCGGTGTGCGTGGAGTGGCACCTGGTTGGCGGTGTAAATAGTGAACTGCTAGCCAAATGCCAGTCCACAGACTCCGTCAGCTGGAGTGATTGCTGTGTCAGACATGTGGGCAATATGGAAGTGTGGGTCCTTGAATGGCGCTCTGTTGATGTGAGTGTTGTAATGTGCTGGGGCCCGCAGCTGGCGGCGTGAATGGTCTTGTGAATGTCATGTATGAAAGGTGTGTGAATGGACTGTAAAGCGGTTGGTGCCTTGTCGTTGCTTTACAGCTCACGAGCTGAGAGTCATTGGTTCAGTTTTTTGGCCTTTCAGTTATTAACTGTGCATTTCATTTTTGTGAAATCTCTTGTTAATTAAATTTTATCTATTGAACCATCACTCACCCTTGTGCCAAATCTAACCAGTAGGTGCCAGACCGGTGACCCTACAAAGAAAAGTGAGGCAAATACTATTTTTAACCAAATTTTGAGGTTTGCAGGGACTCTGGGTGAAAAAATGTTGGGGAATCCAAGCATGCCACACCTACCTGGACTCCATCAGGCGTCTAGTTTTAAAAAATGTCTGGGTTTGGTAGGATTCTCTAGATGGCAGCCGCAACCAGGACCAAAAACATTTCCTGTCGCACACACTAGGGCTACCCACACAAGAGAGATACCATTTGTATTGGGAGACTTGGGGGAATACTGGGTGGAAGGAAGTTTGTGCCTCTCCTCAGATTTCAGACCTTTGCCGCACCAAAAAGTGTTTGTTTTTTTGCCAAGTTTTAAGGTTTGCAAAGGATTCTGTGTAACATAACCCAGTGAAAGCACCACAAGTCACCCCATTCTGAAGCCCCCTAGGTGTCTAGTTTTCAAAAATGTATAGGTTTGCTAGGTTTCCCTATGTGCCGGCTGAGCTACAGGCCAAAATCCACAGCTACGCACTTTGCAAAAAACATGTCAGTTTTCTTTGGGAAAATGTGATGTGTCCACATTGTGTTTTAGGGCATTTCCTGTCACGGGTTCTAGGCCTACCCACACAAGTGAGGTACCATTTTTATCGGGAGACTTGGGGGAACGCTGGGTGGAAGGAAATTTGTGGCTTTTCTCAGATTCCAGAACTTTGCCGCACCAAAAAGTGTTTTTTTTGCCAAATTTTGAGGTTTGCAAAGTATTCTAGGTAACAGAACCTGGTGAGAGCCCCACAAGTCAACCCATCTTGGATTCCCCTAGGTGTCCAGTTTTGAAAAATGTCTTTGTTTGGTAGGTTTCCCAAGGTGCCGGCTGAGCTAGAGGCCGAAATCTACAGCTAGGCACTTTGCAAAAAACATGTCAGATTTCAATGTAAAAATGTGATGTGTCCATGTTGTGTTTCCTGTCGCAGGCATTAGGCCTACCCACGCAAGTGGGGTACCATTTTTAGCAGGAGACATGGGGGAACAAATAATAACAAAACTAGTGTTATTTCCCCTTGTCTTTCTCTACATTTTTCCTTCCAAATGTAAGACAGTGTGTAAAAAAATACTTCTATTTGGGAAATGCCATGTAATTCACATGCTAGTATGGGTGCCCCGGAATTCAGAGATGTGCAAATAACCACTACTTCTCAACACCTTATCTGGTGTCCATTTTGGAAACAACGGTTTTCTTGATACCCATTTTTCACTCTTTGTATTTCAGCAAATTAATTGCTGTATACCCAATACAGTTTGAAAACCCATTGCAAGGTGCAGCTCATTTATTGGCTCTGGGTACCTAGGGTTCTTAATGAACCTACAAGCTCTCTATAGCCCCGAAACCAGAAGAGTCCAGCAGACGTAACGGTATACTGCTTTCAAAAATCTGACATTGCAGGGGAAAGTTTGAGTAAAACGTTGAGAAAAATGGTTGTTTTCTTCACCTCAATTTCAATATTTTTTTCATTTCAGCTGTTATTTTCTGTAGGAATACCTTGTAGGATTTCCACAAATGACCCCTTGCTTAATTCAGAATTTTGTCTACTTTTCAGAAATGTTTAGCGGTCTGGGATCCAGCATTGGTTTCACGCCCATTTCTGTCACTAACCGGAAGGAGGCTGAAAGCACAAAAAAATAGTAAAATGCCAAAATTGTGTTGAAAAATTGGGTTTTCTAATTCAAGTCCGCCTGTTCCTGAAAGCTGGGAAGCTGCTGATTTTAGCACCGCAAACCCTTTGTTGATGCCATCTTCAGGGGGGGGAAAAAACACAAGCCTTTTTCTGCAGCCCTTTTTTCCCCATTTTTTTTTAAAACAAACAAATTTGCACTGTATTTTGGCTAATTTCTTGGTCTCCTTCAGGGGAACCCACAAAGTCTGGGTACCTATAGAATCCCCAGGATGTTGGAAAAAAAAAAAAGGACACAAATGTGGCATGGGTAGCTTAAGTGGACAAAACGTTATGAGGGCCTAAGCGCGAACTGCCCAAATAGCCAAAAAAAAGCCTGGCACCTGAGTGGAAAAGGCCTGGCAGCTAAATGTTTTATTAGTAAACAGATGACACTCTACAGGCTTTCATTTTGCACTCTTTGTACAGCAGGTCATACAGTTCACCTTACAAAATCCTAGCACTCTTCAGTCAGAAGGAAAAGTAATTGTAAGAAGGCAAAATTACTTTTGACCTCTGTATCCACACAGAGCAAATGTGACAAGAACAAGATTTAAAGGTGTATTTATTGCTCCATCACTCCCTGACTGAACAGAACAACTGTACTTTGTCAAATAGTAGGTCCTAAAAATAGCACCACCTGATAAAATATGACTCGCCATAGCAAGCAGTCGACTAGATTTTTTGAGGCCTAAACACATCTCTTACAAATTCCTCTCAAAAACATGGATCACAATATATATTCCTAACTAATGGAGCGTATTGCGAACTCATCTACCCCTTTTTTGGTCAAGCGAGCAAGCGCTTTGACCTGCTGCAATCTATCTGTGGGCTTTTCACCACACCCATCGCACACCCATCACTATTACTCATTCATAGGCTTGCCTTTCGAAAATCTTTTATCATTGGTAAATGCTTTAGGTTTGTCCCTCTTTGGGGCGGTTTTGTTACTGCCCTGTTACATGGATAATTGCATGTTTGCCAATAGTTTGGCTGCAAGCGAACTTTTTTGTTTTTCTGTCTCTACATCGCGCACAGGATCATGGCTCGCTTATGTCAACTGTTTTACTTTTCATTTCCAATTTATGCGGCGACAGAAGTCCAGTAAGGAATTTACAACACTAATAGCTCTAACTCACGCAAACCTGAGACCCAATGCACTGCAAGTGCTTGTTACTATTTATGATCCCACAGGAGTCCTGCAAGATCGTAAAAATTAGTTAAAAACAATATTTATTCATTCACAGTTCCACCTCAGACAACGCCTATTTAAACTTAGGGGGACATCATGCCTTTCTGCTGCCCCCTCATATAGCTTCTTTACTTCATTTTCACAGCACCGCCGATTATTCACAGTGAACAGTAATGGCAGCCATTTAATTTCTAACATTCCACAGCCAGCCAATCACAGTGCTTGCTCTCGTGGCACTTGCTGGAGGGTCTCGCTCCTATAACAGCGTGAAGGCTCACGGGAAAAATGGGCATCTCGATCAATCACATGCCTCCATTTTAAAATTTGTAATCTCGCAGGACTCCTGTGGGACTATTGCAAGCCCAACTGTCCCAATATACAACTTTGACCCTTAATTTCTCAAATACTAATTGTGCACCAAATCACAAAAAACACAATCTGCGGACCAAGAGCTAGCTCCCTCACGAATTTGGTGTAATTCAGCTGAGCAGTGTTTGCTGTAGAAGTATCTAAAGAAGTTTACGGAAACTACATGGAAATTTTCCATTTTGGGGCCCTTCTTTTTTTTCCTCAGCCCACACCTGACAGTAAAGCCTGAAACGTTCCAGGAAGGAGCAGAGGTGAATTCAAACAGGGCCAAAGTTATTAGCAAACCAAAACTTAATTCTGCTTTTTCATAGAAGGAGCAACTATAACTATCTATATATTCATCTTCACCTTGCAGTGTCTAAACATCACTGAGCAACCACACCAGTTAACTCCAACATTCCAGAAATCAGGAGACATGCTGCTGGATGCACAATTATCTTTTTTATTGGTACCAACAACAAACAGGATGCCTAGGAGTTTCAGCTTGCACCTTCCACTGGGCAACCTATTATTTCCACCATCAGTGATTTAAAAACAGTCACTCATCCGCTGCATTGCCCTCTCGCTAAAAAGACTAGAGCATATTTTTCACTAGTATGTGCCTCAGCAGTGCCACCATTGGAGGCGTAACCCAAACCATACAATTGTATTGTCACTTTGCTCTTTCAGCTCATTGTCGACAATTAAACACCTCACACAGTATGAACAAGCTGGCTACATATCAGTAACAATCATCATGATACTAAATTGGCCCTAATCTGTCTCACATCAATTAGTCTCCAAGCGACTCCAATTATATCATTTTTGATGTTACCATGTCCATTGCATTACCCTCCTTTGGTAAAGGGACTAGAACACATATTTTACTTGCATGTGCCTCCACAGGACCGCTATTGCAAGTGTGTCAGAATACCATAAAATTCAGGGATGTGGAATTCCAATAGCCCGATGCCTGGGACATATTGATTGGGGTCAAGTTTTCATGTTTATTTTGTCCTTGGGACAAGAAGGCCCAACTCCCTGCAGCACAAACCCTTTGGCTGCCAGTTTACAGGGAAGTATCTGCAGTTGATGTAGTATGTGTCTCCATATGTTAATGGTGATTAAAAGTGTATTTAGGGTTCATTAATGAAAAGCCTTATTAGGGTGAGCACCCTACATAAACATTTTAAGGTAAGCCTGCACTACTGACAGTGGTTCCAGTATATAACAAGCATTTGCAATGCAACGGGTCTCGCGTTTGCTTATGTTAGATCTGATAGCGTTGTAAACTCCTAACCCAACTTTTCACCTATCGGCAAAAGTGCATTTATGTACCTAACCAGAAAAAGTGCAATTAACAGTGTACAGCGCTCGACTTCTGCCAAGTGAAATTGCGCTAGTAAAAAGTAGTCCACTAGCCGGACAGAAAACAGCGAGCCTCGCATGTTTTCTGTACTTGGTCGATGCGCTCGAGGAGGGCTAGCCACCGGAAAAGGCATGACGTATGCATGCCTTCGACTAATGAAAGCAAGCAGATTTAAATACGCACGCCCACGAACCAATGAAAAACACTGACGTGACGTCGACAGGGCTCTGAACCCTTTTCTAAACCGTAAAGCGTCTCACTGCGATACGCATGCGCGAGTGCATGCAACGCAGGCTCGACCCTAAAAAAAGGCACACATTTGAAAAGTTTAACAATATGAGGCCAAATATAATGCTCACAGAATGCTCTCTGATTAGATGCAAATGTTTGCAGAAGCTTGTAAGCAAGAGTGATGACTCTTTGCTTTCAAAATCAAATGTTCAGAAAAAATGCAAGTAGGAAAAAAAAACGTTTTGCTACTGTGAAATTTTAGGTACCATTTCTTCGAAGCATCATTTAGTAAAATGTGTTGATGCATGCTAGTATTTCCAAAAGAATAGTCAAAATGGAAAATCAATGTAACTATTTTCAAAAAGTTTATGGGAAACATGAAATAAACAAGCACTGGCAAAGCAAACCGATCCGACATTTGTCTTTTGGTTTTGTCAATGTGTGTCTTGTTTTGACAAGACTTTTGTAACACTTTATTGCTGTGGGAGCTGCCAGGCCCTCACCACTGTAAAAAATAAAAATAAAAAAAGTTTTTAGGTCTCAAAACGCACACATTGCCTCCAGTGGCATAACAAAGATTTCCCACGCAGCCTCTGCGGTGCTCGGAGCTGAGCTCGAGGGGGTCCACACAGCACAGCACCTGTTCTGAATGAGTCGGGGGTTTGCAGAAGTAGACCAGGTAATCATATTCCTAGAAAATATCTGTGAACTGTATTTGAGCACAAGCAAATATGCATGTTTAGATTTGCTCATGCAAAAATCTTTTGAGCATTTACAAGTTCACTTTCCCTCCAACCACTTTTTTCCCAACCCTGGAAGAAATTCTACTTCTGCCCTTGTCAGGAGTCAAATTCCAACCTTTCTCAGTATGGGAAAGATTAGAAGAGCTGGTGAAAACCCTTGAAATATGCAAGTTAGTAGGTTTGCACATACTCAAAGGCATTCCAGCCCTGGAACTACTGCTTCCTCCAGCCCCAGTATGTGGATCTGCAGAAAGGTGGCAAAATAAGGAAATTGCTAGTATTCAAGCCCTACAATATTATTAGCCCTGGCATGATCAGAGAGGCTATTATCAGAGCTGTTTCATAATGACATTGCTGCTATAACCTGTCACTGCACTACAAGGCACCGAAGGGACAAGCACATTTTTTTTTTTTTTTTTTTACAAGAGCAGTAGATTTAAGAAGCAACCTATCCAATGGACAAGTAGATATTTTATTACATTCCACACCCATGAAACTTACATTGCTGCATTGCTTTTCCTACACATTTTCAACATTTAAGCACCACTACAGCAATTATAATCAGAGTGAGGCCTAAACCGGCCACTTATCAGTGACCTACATCGTGACTTTCAATGGGCCAAAATATATGATGAATCAATTGACCTTCGTGCAACCCAATTCATATCACTGTCATAAGAAAGCTCTTAATGATCCTCACTAAAAAATATTTTTTGCCGGGTGGCACACAATTATAGCATCAAATGTTCAACAAATTAATATAATACAACGCTGAGAGAGCATCATTCCATATGGTGTCCTCACATCTATATAATCTTTATATTGTGTATTGTCTGATACGTCTTCATACGTTCTCTTTGTGTATAATTTTGGTCAGAATAATCAGGCATCTCAATAATTTGGAGTCTAAAATTTGAGACCATGTGACAGCAATTAGTTGTATATAAAGGTCAACAGACATCCCCAAATTAATCAACAGTTAGGGCCACTCAAAACAATGCACAGTATTTAAAGTATCAGCGTTCAGGCATGGAATATATATACACACATAGATACATATATATATATATACATATACACATATATACACATATATACATATATATATGGAAAATGTCACTCACCTAGTGTACATCTGTTCGTGGCATGTAGTGCTGCAGAGTCGCATGCTGTGCATATCCCGCCATCTAGTGTTGGGCTCGGAGTGTTAAAAGTTGTTTTTCTTCGAAGAATATTTTTTTCGAGTCACAGGATCGAGTGACTGCTCCTCTCGGTGTTAGTGCGCATGGGCATCAGCTCCTTTGTTAGATTGTTTTCCCACAGAAGGGTGCAGGAAGGAGTGAAAGATTGTGTATGTACAACTGTAGATATATAAAATGTCCATGCAAATATATATATATATATATATATATATATATATATATATATATATACACACACACACACACACACATATACACACACACACACACACACACACACACACACATAAATATGTACAAATGAGTACTACAACGACTACAGGCTCCCGGGGAGGAGGGAGGGCGCATGTGAATCTGCAGCACTACATGCCACGAATAGATGTACACTAGGTAAGTGACATTTTCCGCTCGATGGCCTGTGTAGCTGCAGATACACATGCTGTGCATAGACTAAAAAGCGGTTCTCCTCCCAATTAAGCGATGGTTAGCCTGTAGGGGGTTGAAGTGGTTTGAAATAGTGTTTTTAGCACTGCTTGTCGTCTTGATAAAATATCCACACACTAATACTTTGTGAATGTATGTGGTGTGGACCATGTGGCAGCTTTGCATATATCTGCCATTGGTATATTTCCTAAGAATGCCATAAAAGGTACCCTTTTTCCTAGTGGAATGTGCTTTTGGGGTTATTAATGGTTGCCTTTTTGCCTTAAGGTAACATGTTTGAATCCATCTCACAATCCATCTGGCTAATCCTTGTTTTGAAATGTTTTTTCCTAAAATCTTTTGTTCTGTCTATGTAATAAATTAGAGCTCTTTTAAGGTCAAGAGTGTGTAGAGCTCTTTCAGCAGTAAAGTCTGGCTGTTGAAAGAAGACTGGCAATTCCACTGACTGATTAATGTGAAAAGGTGAAACCACTTTAGGTAACAATTTTGAATTTGTCCTAAGTACTACTTTGTGTTTGTGCCCTTGGAAGAACAGTTCTTCTAGAGTAAATACTTGAATTTCACTTACTCTTCTTAATGAAGTAATTGCTACTAAGAAAGCAACCTTCCATGTGAGAAATTGAATAGCACAAGAGTGCATGGGTTCGAACGGTGGGCTCATTAGTCTTGTGAGTACAATATTAAGATTACATGCAGGAACTGGTGGGTTATGGGTGGAATATCGCGTTTAAGTCCTTCCATAAATGCTTTTATGACAGGAACTCTAAAGAGAGAAGTATGTTGTATGGTTTGTAGGTACGCTGATATGGCTGTTAAATTAATTTTAATAGAGGAAAAAGCCAGGTTTGCTTTTTGTAAATAAAGCAAATAGCACACAATATCTTGTACTGATGCTTTAAGACGATCTATACTTTTAGGTTGGCAGTAGTATACAAACCGTTTCCACTTATTTGCATAGCATTATCTGGTTGTTGGTTTACCTGCTTTTTTTAGAACGTTCATACATTCTAATGGAAGCTGCAAATATCCAAACTCTGACTTCAGGAGCCAAATTGCTAAATTGAGTACACTGGTATTTGGGATGCCTAATTTGACCTTTGTTCTGAGTTAACAGATCTGGTCTGTTTGGAAGTTTGTGATGGGGCACTACTGACAGATCCGGGTGTGTTATGTACCAGTGTTGACATGCCTATGTGGGAGCTACGAGTATCATTGTGAGAGAGGTGTAACACATTTTGTTGACCAGAAATGGAATTAACGGGAGAAGGGGAAAAGCGTACGCAAATATCCCATCCCTGACTAGTTTATCCATAGAGCATTGCCCTTGGACTGAGGGTGTGGGTGCCTGGATGCGAAGTTTTGGCATTTTGCGTTTTCGCTTGTTGCGAAAAGGTCTATGTCTGGTGTTCCCCACATTTGAAAGTAATATTGAAGTACCTGTGGATCAATCTCCCACTCATATATTTGTTCCTGCGTCCTGCTTAGAAGGTCTGCTAGCTGGCTCTGTATCCCTGGGATGTATTCCGCTAGTGAGAGAATCTGATTGTGAATTACACATTTCCATATTGTTTGAGCTAAAAGGGACAATTGGGATGAATGTATCCCCCCTTGTTTTTTCAGATAATACATCGTTGTCATGTTGTCTGTTCTTATTAAGACTGCCTTGTGTACGATCGGAGGTTGGAATGCTTTGATGGCCAAGAACACAGCTATTAATTCCAAGTGGTTTATGTGCTAAGTTGATTGTGCTGAGTCCCATTCCCCTTGTATGGTTAGATTGTTGAGATGAGCTTCCCAACCTGTCATTGATGCGTCTGTTGTGATTATGGTCTGTGGCACTGGGTCTTGAAAGGACCGCCCTTTTATAAGTTGTTGTGATTCCACCATTGCAGAGATTTGTAAGTTTGGCGGTCTAACAACAGTAGATCCTGTAACTGACCCTGTGCATGGGACCATTGTTGTGAGAGACACTGATGCAGTGGTCTCATGTTTAGTCTTGCATGTGGTACTGTTGCTATACACGATGCCATCATTCCCAATAGTTTCATGATAAATCTTACTGTGTAAGTCTAATTGAACTGGATATGTGATATGAGGTATTGAAAAGCATGTATCCTCTGTGTATTTGGGTAGGCTAATGCTGTTTGACTATTGAGAATAGCACCTAGATAAGGTTGAATCTGTGCTGGTTAAAGATGGGATTTCTGGTAATTGATTCTGAACCCTAATGTTTGTAGGGTATCTATTGTGTATTGAGTGACACTGTAGAATAGTGTTGGATTTTATTAACCAATCGTCTAGATAAGGAAAAAACGTATGTGTTGTCTTCTGAGATGAGCTGCTACTACAGCGAGACATTTTGTGAAAATTCTTGGAGCTGTTCTCCTGAATTGTAGTACTTTGAATTGGTAGTGGTTGCCTGATATTACGAACTTTAAGTACTTGCGGTGAGCTGGATGTATGGGAATGTGAATGCAGGCGTCCTTCAGATCTAACGCGGTCATGTAATCATGTTTTTGTAGTAGGGGAATGATGTCCTGTAGAGTGACTATGTGAAAATGTTCTGACAGGATATATAGGTTTAGAGGTCTGAGAGCTAGAATGGGTCCGAGAGTACCATCCTTTTTTGGTATAATGAAGTATAGCGAAAATACTCCTGTCCCTTGCTGTGAGATGGGAATCGTTTCTATTGCCCCTTTTAGTAATAGAGATTGTACCTCTTGTTTTAGTAGAACAGTGTGTTCTGGAGAGAGTCTGTGGGAACGAGGGGGAATATTTGGTGGAGTAGAGATGAGTTCTAGGCAATAACCATTGCAGATAATTGAGAGTACCCAGTGATCTGTGGTGATGTTTTGCCAGTGAGAGTGGAATTGTTGCAGTCTTCCTCCTACAGGAGACATGTGGGACTGTGGAATGTTTGAGAAGTCATTGTTTTGTGGGTGTGGTAGCACTCTTTGAGGCAGTAAACATTCCTCTGGCTCTGAAGTTTTGTCCTCTGTAAGAGCCTCTAAATGACCCACTTGAATAATACTGCTGTGTTTGTTTTGGATGGGAGGTGGAAGCCTCTGCAGTTTGGGATTTAAAACTGCCCCTAAACTGTTGTTTCCAAAAGGAACCCTGAAAAGGTGTGGTATATAGGGCTCCCATGGCTTTTGCAGTATCTGAATCCTTTTGGAGTTTCTCAATAGTAGTATCTACTTTCTGGTCCAAAGAGATGCTGTTTATCGAAAGGCATGTTTAAGCACTGCCTGCTGTATTCTGGATTTTAAACCAGAGGACCTTATCCATGCATGTCGTCGGATTGTAACACCAGTATTAATACTTCTAGCTGCAGTGTCCGCTGCATCTAGGGCAGATCTAATCTGGTTATTTGTAATAGTCTGTCCCTCATCTACAATTTGCTGTGCTCTCTTTTGGTGTTCCTTGGGTAGATACTGCAAGAATTCTTGCATTTCATCCCAATGTGCCCTGTCATATCTTGCAAACAGGGCCTGGGAATTGGCAATATGCCATTGGTTGGCTGCTTGTGTAGCTACCCTTTTCCCCGCAACATCATATTTTCTACTTTACTTGTCAGGGGGTGGGGTATCCCCTGAAAGCTGACTATTAGCCCATTTCCTGGCTGCACTGACCACAATAGAATCCGGTGGCAGTTGTTGCGTAATGTAGACTGGGTCTCTTGGTGAAGGCTTGTATTTTTTGCCAATTCTTGGGGTTAGAACCCTAGCTTTAACTGGTTCTTTGAATATCTCATCTGCGTGTCTAAGCATACCAGGAAGCATTGGTAAGCACTGGTAGTGTTTATGGGTAGAGGATAATGTATTAAAAAGGAAATCCTCTTCCAAAGGTTCTGCATGCATTTGGACCCCATGGTATGCAGCTGCCCTAGCTATGACTTGGGTGTAAACTGTACTATCCTCTGGTTATGATGGTTTAGTAGGGTAAAGATCAGGATCATTGGACGGTATAGGGTCAGAGTCATACATGTTCCAATGGTCCACTGTGTCTCCCTGTGAATAGGTATGGGAGCGTGATGGTGACTGTAGTGGTGGTGGGGTAGTAGGTGGTGGTGAAAAAGAAAGCTGTGGCAAATGTGGTGAAGAATGTTGGAGAGGTGATGGCTTCTCCTTTTGCTTAAAATGTTTTGCTGGTGGTAGAGCAGTATCAAGAGTCTCTTGAAAAGCCAGCTTTCTTTTAGTCTGTGGAGGTGGAGAAGCAATTATTTTCCCAGTCTTTTTGTGGATGTGTATTCTTCTCTGCTTACTGTCCATACCCTCCAGAATTGGTTAGATACTAGATTCCTCTATTTGATGTTCTGATGTTTTTGTGCCCTTCGAGGATTGCTCAGTGGCTGTTTTGGGCATATGTTTCAAACGGCTCGAAAGTCCGGTCTCTTCTGTGTAGAAGGACGTTTTCGGCTCCAAAGCGGTTCCGAGCTGTTTCGGTCCCAAAGATAGTAGCTGAGGTTTAGGCTCTGAAGCCGGACGCAATAATTTCAGATCCGAAGATTGTAAGCGTCGGCTCGGAGGTGGAACTTCTTACTTTTTTTGCCAGACTCGGGCACCAAAACAGGTGTGGCCTGTTAATGGGGTGACTTGGCCTTTTTCGGCACCGAGCCCAATGGCCGGTCGCTGACTACTTTCTTTCAGGTGGAACCATGGCTTTCCAGCAGTGATGCACCCAGGGCCTTGCTTGATTTTTTTTTTTAAAGTGGGTTTAGGGGCAGGTGTACTCACATGCTGTGCCACTGTGATCGGCAGGCTGTCGTCTTCTTATCCTCGTTCGGAATCGGAATCTTCGATCGAAACAGCCGTCTGTGCCTGCTCCTATTTCAACGCCATCTCGAGTCTTGTTGCCCTTCGATCACGCAGTGTCTTTTTCAACCGAAACGAACTGCAAGCTTCACAATCTTCCTCTCGATGTGAAGGAGAAAGGCAAAGATTACATACCAAGTGCTGGTCAGTATAAGGGAATTTTGCATGGCCTCGGGGATAGAATCTGAATGGAGTCTGATCCATCAGGCTATGGCGTGGTAGGCCAGAACAGGCCCAAGAAGGGCAGTACTATCAGATCGATTGCAGATGTAAACACGTTTGAAAACAATACCAACGGTATAAGAAAGCGAATATAAAGTTTCCGAATCGAAAGTCTCAGAGCGAGAGGGAACACGTCCGAACCAGACAGTGGAAAGAAAACAATCTAACAAAGGAGTCGATGCCCATGCGCATTATCACCGAGAAGAGGAGTCACTCGATCCTGTGACTCGAAAAAAAGACTTCTTCGAAGAAAAACAACTTGTAACACTCTGAGCCAAACACTAGATGGCAGGATACGCACAGCATGTGTATCTGCAGCTACACATGCCATCGAACACACATACATATATATATATATATATATATATATATATATATATATATATATATATACACACATACATACACACACACATAAAGACTTGAGCCTACACCCAATGCACATTCCTCTCATGCTGCCCATCTGTTTGCTATATGCAAAATGCAACACATTTTCCATAGATTTTGATGGTGAAAAGATATCTGTTACACATTGAAGATATCCACTAAGGTGTCTTAGTCACTATGTGGTCACCCCTATCAATGGCAACCATATATGCCCAAGTGAAGTTCCAAAGTGCATATCCAAACCATATAGATGTGTATCAAAGTGCAAGTGCATTAAATGGCAGCAAAAGAATATGCTCCTCCATAGACAGAATCGACCATCTAAAGTGCATAAATTCCAAAATCGCAAAAGTGTCAATGTGTCTTAGTGAAGCTCATCAAGGAGTACTAAAGTGACAATGCATTTCCCTACATGTGCAAAGTATCTTTTGTTCCCTGGTCTGGAACACTGGTACCATATGGAAATGTCACACAAAAGATGCCTACTTAACGTGCCTTTTAGGGTGCATAATCTCAAAATAAGGTAAGTATATACAAAGAGATAAATCCAATGTGTCTAAATACAACTCATTGAATAGATTAAAGTGATAATATATTTCTTTACATGTACAAAGTATCTTATGCCTCCTCATCTATGTTATGTTGTGAGATGTAAAACTTAAAGTAGTCAAAATGTAAAAGTGCACCTCTAACTCCAGTGCAACACAGGCTCCTGGTTCCAAAGAAACCAGAAAAATATTGGCCCCCACTCCATGGATTAATGTGGAATATGTCAATGTTTAATTAGTTAAAATACCATCTGATCGATATTCGAAATCTAGACGTATAGGAAATGGGACTGTAACCTTACACTATAAAGATATCCAATGTGAAAAACATTAAAATTATGGAAATTTAACTTACAGATTTAAGGTGCATATAAACCCTATTTTACAGTGCAAAAATATTATTTGAAGCCAACTGTCATGGCTGATGGGCAATTATATGCTTGGAACGCAACATATGAATGCACAACATTTCTGATATGTACCAATAGTTCTGCATCAATGTTATGTTCCCAGGATTTCTCTTTTCCCAGTAGTATAATCATATGGGATTCACTTCTACGCAACTCCAGTTCTGTCTCTTCTACTTGGATGTATTTTGATATGCTTGATACCATAGTATTGTAAACAACTGGAGTTTCCCTGGTGCGCCTCCCAAAAAATGTTTTGCCATGGGACAGCTCCTATAATGATTTTTGATAGCTCTCTGATGTTGCAAGATGCAGATCATGACCTTACTGATGGTGCTTCCAACATACCGCATCTGGCTGCTGCATTCCAACACAAACCACAAATTCAGTCTCACAAGTTATTCTTTCCGTTATATGGCAAACTCTACCTTCAAATCGAAGGCATGAGGTCATATTGCTGCCATATTGGCAAACTTTATAGTTGTTGCATTTCTTAAATCTCACACCTTTTCTGGTCAGCCAGTCACTACTTTCTGGAGCCAGTGAACATGCGCCTCGTCAAAATGTTTGCCAACAATTGTGCTCTCTTGCATGTAATCTGGGGATGGGAGCCTAAACTGGATTTGAGGTGTTCATCATGCTGCTGTATTCTCCGATTCCTCTCCTGATGTAGCACTAGCTTGGGTGGCATCTTTGCCCACTCTCCTTCTGTAGAGCATGTCATCCCTAGTTTTGGTTGACACTCTATGATGTGCCTCCTCTAGAATCTTTTTGTGATATCCCCTTTCCATGAAATGTTCAATCATTGCCTCTGCCTTGATTTGATAGAGGGAATCAGTAGATAAAATCTGGCAAGCTCTAAGTAACTGACTTAACAGGATGCTCCATTTTAAAGCCTTGGGATGTCCACTATTTCCATGGAGAATGGAGTTACACGCTGTTTCTTTGCGAAATATCTTGGTCTGAATGGTTTCATCGTGTACATTCAGTTCAACATCCAAAAATTTGATGCACTCCTACTCCACTTCGCTGTTAATTGAATACTGAATATTGTGTTGTATAGGGCTTCAATATATTTACCTAGAAGACTTAAGTGTCAATAAAACATATCCAGAGCACAATCCTATACATATATTGCATGCTAGCATCAGACCAGGCCATCTCCTTCTCCTACTACCCCATGTATAGATTAGCATATGTGGGGGAGAAGGGGCTGTTCTTTGCTTCTGAAGAAAGATGCTTTTGTCAAATAAAAAGAGGCTATGTGTGAGACAGAATTTGACTAACACCATGAGCATCTTGGTGTGTTGTGTATATTTTACCGGTCGTGCTTTTAGGGAGTTCTCACAAGCATGCATCTCATATTGATGTCTGATAGAGGTATTTAGTGAGGACACATCCATGCTCACCATGATGTAGGAACTGCACCATGGTATGCTGTTAATATTGCACATAAAGTAATTCATGTCCTGAATATAACATGGAAAGCTTGTAACCTATTTTCACATAGGAAGAAGTCTAAGAACCTCTATGTGCTCTCCAGGATTGAGCCTACCATACTTAATAAGGGCCTTCTCGGTGGGTGTTGTCGGTCCTTATGGATCTTTGAAAGGAATTAGATAACCGGGTTCCTGGGATGGTCAACTTTGTGGTGAGAGAATTCATCAAATTAAAGAAGCCCTTGGTCTAACCATATTTTCAGTAAGTCACAATATTCAGTTTGATATTCACAAATAGGATCGTGCTTTAGCATCTCAGAATGTTCTTTCATATTCAATTGCCTGTAAGTTTCTTTGATATAAAACTGTCTATTATAATGATATGACAGCCCTAATTCTGGAGGCTTAAGGAGTCGTTTTTGAGATGGTTGAGTTCTTGCCGTTCCTTTGCTGTGAAGTTGGAGACTTCTGTGTATGGTTGTCAATTTGTCGATAACATGAACGACCAGCTCATAAAAGACATCAATGAGGTTGCCACTGGAGAGTTGCAGAATTAATTTACTAGGAGGTCTAAGGCAACTGCCAATAGCATCATCAGTGGTAAACCCCATGTTTGCCAGCTCCACACTGTCAGTGCACTCCCTCCGATTTGGTGGCAAAAAACCCACACTTTCTCCAGCTCTTTCAAAGTCAGAAGCTCAGGAATATCACTGATGGGGAAACTTGATTCTTCAATGTTTTGTTCCCTATTATCAAACTTATGCTTGTTTGACTTCATGGCATGGCATTTGCAAAGTTTGAACTTTCTGGTAATTTTGTAGGTTGCAAAACGCAAATCAACAAAATCAGGACCAGATTGTAGTGTAGCCATTTTTAATGTAGCTTTCTGCGCGTTTGCTTAAAGTATTAGGCCTCTGTGCACTCTGCCCTAGATGCATTTTATTTAGCCTTGCACTGTTATTTTACAATAACCAGTTTCACTGTCTTGTTTTATTTTCTTCTATCACACTGTTTAGCTTACTTCAGCACTGAAGTTCACAAACAATACATTCTTGCTCGCTCTATGCTTCAGTCAAGGATACAAGTCTGGTACATTGCCGATAGACGTGGCAGAAGTTTAGTCTTTAAGGTTCGTAGAAAGTACACATTCTTACGTAGGGACGTTTCTTAGAACATAGGCGTGTTAGTTATAAAAACACTTCCTAGTCCTGGTACACGTACGCGGGAGATTCCGACCAGGAACCCACAACTAGATGCTGACTGCCCTGTTGCAGATGCTGATCCCGATCACAGGCCTTTGCTCAGGTATGAGGGTCGATGTCCTCCCGGGGGAACCTGAAAGGCAGGCTTAGAGCTTAACATGCTGTGCTCAAAATAGAACTTAGAGGAGAGAACGTAATCTAGTTGCACTATGATAGCATTATTCTTATGTTTCACTCTCCTCGTTACTATTTCAATCGTACTGTGTTGTATGGTTCTGGTTATTGGGGCTCACGCCTTGTTATCTAAAATGCAGTCGTTTTATTAAACCAACCTTTAAAAACTGCCTTTGTCATTTTTATATGAGACCACACTGTGTATGAGAGAACTGGTTGGGACCTGAGTGACCACGACTTCCCCGGGAAGCACTAAGATGTCTGGCGCTCGGCTGCCCAATTTTCTCTTCCCTTTGGGAGAGATAAGGCACTGCTAGTTAGCCGGAGCTCAACCCGGATTTGGGGTGACAAGGGTCCTTCATCGTGGGTTAGACTTAGTCCCCCACATTGTGAACGATCTTGCCGCCCAAAAATCCAGTAGTCTCATTAGGATAATGAGAGCCTACTCGACATGGCGCCGCCAACAATTGGTCTGGCTCTAATTTTCGGGTTCACCAGTCTCTCTCGGTCTCATATATTATAATGATCCCTCAGATCCTTTAACGGAGACGTCCGTGGCTCTGAGGACTTCCACCACTGCGATATAGGTAACCCTAAATATAGCGGATGGTTGTTCAAGCTTGAACCTTAAAAGGAAAGACCCCGTCTTGGTGTGCCTTCTCTGAACCATCGCTGTTTTTCTAAATGGCGAATCCCCAGGTAATACAAATAGCTCTTAATATGAGACAGCCGCTCACAGCACATTTGCTTGCACATGGTCTTACGATCCAGGGTGGTCCAGTCACGTTTGTGGTGGCTGCCCATGCAGCCTATAGAACAGAACTTTTCTACTCCTGGGTCAAATTTCCAGCAGTTGATGGGAATACAAATACATTTCACACATACGGTTGCGAACGCGCCTGGCCAGTACAGGGCGTACGCATACCTAGAGATACCTCTATCTTATCAAGAACATAATTGGCTTGATGGCGCCCTACCCCATACAATATTGCCAGTAAGGTTAGGTCCACTGAGTAATGATGGTCCGACCTGGCCTTTATTGGCCACATATATACCACATCCTGCGGTTGCAAATATGCCGGTGGCTGAAGTTCGTAGTTTATATACAGACTTAACGGCTACATATAGATGCTTAGTACAATTTGTGATGCAGACACTAAATGCAAACCCAGCGTGTGCTGCTCCAGCACAACCACATGCAGTAACACCAGGTATAAACCCAGTGACTGTACACTCTATCATGGGTAAAGTTCCAGCAAAACGGGAGGAGACTCCATTTTGGCTGGCACAGAAAATTAATACGCTGGAGGCGGTATTTCCCCATACGGGACCTCAGGACAAACATAGAATATTAACTATGCGTTTACCATTTGGCATGGTTCCCACAGTGGAACATTGTAATACATGGGGCACGGTGTTTGCCGCGCTCTATACAACGACACACGGTACACCGACCTTGGCCAACCTACCGGAAGTGCTTAAACAGATTCAGGATGAATACGGGGCTGCCCCAGCCTTAGATTTAGGAATGCAACTGATGGGCAACTTTGCCACGGTTTCTTCAATAATACTAAGTAATCTTAAAGGGGTGGCAGTTGCACTTGCGGTGCGTATGCATCTTCGTGACGTCCCGCAACTAGATCAGGAGCGGGAACTGCCTAAAATAATAGCGGAAACATATTCCAGTATCGGTCGAGATAGCCTAGGGGCTAGACCGCAAAAACCACAGTTTCAAGGAAAGATTTGTAAAGACAATGCTAAACAGCAACCTCAGAGTAATAAGAAGCGCTGGGAGAAAAAAACAACAGACACCTAAAAAAGAAAGGGGAGAATCTCCGCGTACGGAGACCCCGCAGAGTAGGTATAATCTCAGAAATAGAGATAATCTGAAAACGCCTGATAGATATCAATACACTGATACACTCCAATCTCGTTCCTTTCAGGACTCATCGGAAAAGAGAAATGAGAGAGGTGGGCAGTCAGAGCGGAGAACAGAGTACGTGAAACCAAGACAGGAATCACAACGCTCTTCGGAGGTTTCTGTCAAGAAGGGAGAGAAACCGATACAACAAAAACAACAGTTTAAAAAGAAAAAGGTGGCGGCAGTCTGTTAGACATGCCACACAGGAAGAGAGTTCTCTTGAAGAACAAGACAAGGGCACTAGCACTCCTAGACAGCGCGGCAGAGGTCACAATAGTTCACCGGAATCTTCTAGAGCATCTGGAGGTGAAAGCAACTGATCGACTTCATACAAGTTGAAACAGCAGATATGCGTGTCTCTGAACCCAACAGGGTGTATACAGTGACTTTATAATTGGAAGGAGACATTGAACGCACTATACACGCAATCTTTTGGGATCGTGTAGTCAAGATATATGACATTTTGCTGGCTGAACAGGATTGGCCGTCTGACTTTGTCCGCACCTGCCCAGTTGGGGAGGAGGTTATTAAACCTTCGTTCTCACCACTTGTTCCAGGGGAACTCGCAGAGTCCTATTGCATCAAATGGGCTCTAGCACAAGCACCTGCCTTATATAGAAATCACGTAGGGTGGGATAGGGATTCTCCATATCATGTAATTCCGATTAAAGGTGAACCTCAGCCACAACCGCAGTATCCCATAAAACATGAAGCAAGGGCACCGGTGAGAGAAATACTTACGCAATTAGAATACCAGGGGGTGATTGAACCCTGTGTCTCGCCGATGAATAATCCCTTATTCCCTGTAGCTGAACAGGACCATTCATATAGAATAATGTTAGACTACAGACATTTGAACGGACATACACATACATACGCTATACAAAATTCACATAGCGCCGCGCTGATGAATAACATTGTGCGGAAAAAATATAAAACTACTTTAGACATCTCAAATGGATTCTTCTGCCAGAATATAGCACCCGAAAGCAGGGATCTCACAAGCTTTAGTGCGTTAGGCTCCCAGAAAAAATTCTGTTGTTTGCCTCAGGGGTATAAGAATAGCCCAGGACTGTTTGCAGCTCGTGTGACTGCAATTTTACACGCGTTGGACCCTGAAGCATTGTCATATGTAGATGATATATATCTCACTGATGACGAGTTACTACAACATTTAAGACGGGTAGCCTGTATTGTTGTAGGGTTTGCCAAAATTGGCTACAAATTTAACTTAAAAAAATCTAAAATTGCCTTCCTCAGCGTCATATTCCTGGGATATGAGCTGTCAAGTGAAGGTAAGAGCCTAGCGCCACAATTTTTAGAAAAGTGTGCACAATTGCAACCACCTAATACGATTAAGAAACTCCAATCATTGTTGGGCTTTCTAAATTTTGGCAGAACATACATTCCTGATTATGCTACACGCATAAAACCTTTATACAAATTAATCCGTCCTGATTTTTCAAGCAAATTCTGGACAACTGAACATACACATACTCTTCGGGAGTTACAAGCAGATCTTCTAGCTGCAAAAGTTTACATAAACGGGACAATAAGATGCATTTGGTCATCAGGGTGATAGCTGGTGCCATTGGGTTTACGTATGTCACTTTTAATGAAGGTGAGACAGTCCCGATTGGATACAAGTCCCACTTGTATTCGGCTGCTGAACAACGATTTGCACCAACAGAGAAAATTCTCACTGCTGTACAGATGGCTGTTTTTAAAGAACGACCTCTTGCCCAGGGTAAACTCATTATTGTTGTTTCCCCTATACCGGCCCTGGAGGCTGTTACAAAAGCTAGCGTTCCTAACACAAAAGCACTGCACCTGCGATGGATACAATGGGCTACGTCTTTAACAGCCACTGATGTAGATTACATTTTTTACTCAAAATTACAAACTCAAGAATTTCTGCAATATGAAGTTGAATATCCTGTTCCCTCTGACACGTTGCCTATTGATCAATATCAAGTAGTCATGTACACTAATGGCTCTGCGCAACCGGCGGTGGGGACAAAACACCAATATTCTGCTGCATGTGCAGTAGTGAGCGGCCATATGGAGGGGGAAAAGTTCTGCCCCCAACATACTTATACACAAACCTTAGGAGATTGTACGGCACAATTGGCTGAGCTGAAAGCTCTATTGATGGCATTAGAACATACAGATCCGACACAGTTCACACTGATTGTGATTCGTATTATTGTGTCCAGTCTTTTAATGATACCTACATTACTGGCGCTTGAATGGGTTCAGGGATTCAAAAGGCAACACCATAAAACACAGACTGCTTTGGGGGAAGATAGCAGACCTGAAGGAGACGCTACCCAAAGTCCATGTTATACATACTCTTGGACACCAGCGGATTGGAATACACGTTGCTGGGAATACTTTGGCTGATGAAGCCACAAAGTCGGCAGTGGCAGTTGCCACTGTGGCCACAGTGACTCGTTCGAGTTCCAAACCAGACACAGAGATTCTGGCTGCCATAAAAGCTACGGTTGATGGCATGCCCTATCCTAAAGGATTTCCTAATAAATATAAATACTTCATGGGAAGTATGATCAACGCTGAGGTTAAAATACCTAGTGTAGGCATACGCGAGATCCCCAATAAAGTTGTAAGACCACAATTGATTAATGCAGCGCATGAGGGAGTGGCATCTGCACATGCTGGCGTGGCTGCCACAATTTCGCTATTACAGGCCCATTACTGGTGGCCTGGTCTCTATAAAGAGACTAAGCAGTATGTCCTTTGTTGTGACATCTGTCAATAAATTAAAGTTTCAACAGCTAAGCGCCCGCCACAGACACCCCTCTTAATATTGAACAGACCATTACAATGTGTGTAATTTGATCATTGCTTTCCACTCACACTGGATAGTGCATACAAATATATATTAGTCGCTGTTGATTCTTGCTCCACATTTGTGTGGGTGTGGCCACAATGCTCGGCTGACGCTCGAACTGTTATTAAAGATTTGCATGTCTTTGTCGGTACATATGCAGTTGCGCCATTCAATTTGGACCAGGGCCCTGCTTTTGCCTCAAAGGCATTCAGGGACACCATGTCTTCGTTGGGGGTCCAGCTCCAGTTCTCGTCTCCATTTCATCCCGAGGGAAATTCTGTCGTGGAGTGATTAAACCGCGATTTAAAGCAATCCTTAACAGCCAGAGTCCTTGGTACGGGTCCTAGTTGGCTAACCCACCTGTATGGAGTTCAGAGAGCACTGAATAACCTGCCTAGAAGGTTCCTGGGGGGTCATACTTCATATGAGTGCCTGTTCGGAACACAAATGTTTGTTCCGGATCTTGATGGTCCTGGTGTGGAGGCAGCGGATATGCCTTTTGACATAAATAATCGTGTCACTGTTTTGCAGGAATTACAACAGTTCTGTGAAGATAACTCTTCTAAAAGTGCTGCCTCCACAGGAATTAAGGATGTTCCAGTAACACCTACTGGTTGGATTCCCAGAGTTTGGGATCTTGTGCGTGAAAAGGTTGCAGTGAAAAAATAATTTGTCCCTTCTTATCGAGCACCAGTCCCTGTGTTGAGGATACACGGAACGAGAACTGTTATTTTACCACCGTTGCCAGGGGCCAAAGAAAATCGCTTTGTTTCAATTGACAATGAAAAGTTACAACATGTGGCCGATTCTGCACAGCAGACCAAGAGGAACGTCCAGTAGTTCCCGAATCCCTCTCACTACTGGGGAAGATGTTCCGCTTCAAGTTATCTATACCAACACTGTTGCCTCTCCGAGCTTGGGGAGGGTGGATGATGATCTCGCATTAGTTCCACTGACCACAAATAACTTAGAAACATTTGATCGAGTCACCATGACTACTGACGTTGCGGATGGTGCTATCTACAGAATACCACCGCGAGAAACACCAACTCCTCCATTGAATACGGCGACAACTTTTGCGCAAACTGCCTCTGGGTACTTTGCCAACAACAACGATGGTCTATCGGACTCGTTTGCCTCTTCAACTACTGACCCAGGTCCACGTAAGCGGATGTTGGCTTAAAGATACGTATTTTGTTTTTCCTTGGAACTACCTGTGGCTTTTATTGACTATGTCAGCATTTTTTCTCTGGATAGGGTTTGTCATTACCTTTTTTCTGTTGATACATGGTCATTTTCTTCCTGAGAGATCAGCGGCTGAACAGGTGGAGGAGGTGTTGAAGCCACATTTTTCATCACATAAGGTTTGAAGAGACTTGTCCTTTGTGAACATTTCTGCAGTGCCAATTCCGGATGGGATTGTGTGGGATAAAGTAATGTTTGATATATATGGTCCCACTGAGATAATTCAAATACCGTTTGTCCTAAAGTTATCTATGAATGATATAGTAATACCAGGCATTGTATCTGATGATTGGGATGTAAAGACAGTTGATTCCATGATGACTGAATTACAATATTATACTGTCTATGAAAATGAGGATGTTTACTAGTTTAAAGACAATTATGGTGACATGTTTTGCTATAATTATGGGCACCATTTTATACATAAAGCAAGTAGTCCAAAAACGATATTTGACAATATGCAATTGGAGCATTGCCCAACTCCCCCGCAAGGGAGTTCCAAAACGTATTCTGACAAATTTACGTATTTTTCTGGGCATCATCAAATGAATGCTAAGTCATATTATTTTAAGTTAACTCCGTCTAAAGATAAGCAAATGATGTTGACTAATACGAAATTCATATACTCAGATTCGTTTGTTTCCAGACTGTCGACTGAAGGTTATGTATATTAGTCAAATAATGTTGATTTGAAAAGTGTTTGGGGAACAAAACATTGGCAGACAAAGGGTAGAGAAACATGGTTTAGAGCATGTCTCATTCTCATCCAAATGATTTTTTTTAAATGAAACGGTACAACAGACTGGCTGTTTGGGCTTAGCAACGATTAGAGAATTGAACATGCCTAGTATACCTGCCCCTACAAAAATTAATAACTGGCAGAAATACATAAATGCCACTTTTAGTGAGCTTACAGACTGGGTCCAGAATGGTACATTGAACACTTCATTGACACATCCGGGCGGGTGGTTATTGTGGCCTATAGACACCAATGAGTGTCATCAACGTTTTGTCACCTCCTCAGGGGGTTTCAGGACGAGTCAGGCAGACCCTCGCTATAAATCACCAGAACATGCTGAAATTATTACTACATATAGTGTGGGACAATTGTGCCAACAATGGTTAAAATTGTCCTCACTAGATGCCGTCAAGACACATCTCACTCTCCTGTCTAATAACACTGACTTGCAGGATATTTTGTCAGGCCCGAAGACACCACGTACGAAACGTTTCTTGTATGAAGTGTACAATGAAATATGGAAACTTTCCCAGAAGGAGGCTGCAGCCCGGTTAAGGCAGATAGATCAGGAAAATTTGAAAAACGCATTAGCTGTTGTGGATAATGGAATTCACACCTTGTCCGAACGAATATATGCGATTAACAACATTGTTTCTTCTGCTATAGACATTATACGATCTGATATGTCTTCTTTATATCATGGACAAAGTCAGACCCGGTCCATTACGCAGTTGGGTTGGACGCTTCAGACATTGAAGGCGGGTCGCGTTCCGTGGCAGCACATCAGTGCCAGGGAGATATTTTTTTCCTTTAATTTAACGCGACAACAACTAATGGCTAAGAAGGAGGCGACTTATGTCATGCTCAACATTGAAAAATTTGAAAGATTGCCTTTTACCGTGGCCGAAATCCCATCTGCAGAGTGGTTGATATACAGGGTTATTAATCTGCCCATTTCTACGTTACAATTCACTTCTTGTTTGAAACATATTCCAGTAGGCAGATATGAGAAGTTGGGGGACAGTTAAATCCATGAGGTGTGGAAGCTTCCCTTCTTGTACAAGTGTCTCAATGGCATGAAAGAGGTCTTTCTTAGCGGTAGTGAATGCAAGACTTCAGTCAGCCATTCGATGATTTGTAAGCAGCTGTCCTTGCATGGGGCATGTAATGCATTGGTTGTGAACTTGGCTTGCTATCTGAAGGGAGTTCCGGTCCCCTTGATTAAACGCACATACCAGGTGCTTTCAAACGGCAGCTACGTCCTCCTTAATAGTGAAGACTGTTGTGGCATGCGGGCTGGAATAGTTTATGTTGTTTCGGTCACTAAGGTCGTTACTTGCTGCGGGAATGTGTTGTTTCCCCCCACTAAATTAAGGGAGGTAGCGAATATCTGGCCTCACATTGCTACTTCCAAGGTGAATTTCGACAAGTTAAGTAGACTAAAGGCTTTATTGTTTCAGAAACGGGGAGTAGCAAACGGGGAGGTGACGCTATTCCCGGACTTCACACTGGACGTTCAGAACAAGCGAGCTTCATTCCTAGCAGTTAAAAGGGCCCTACGTGACGAAGGGATCCAGTATTCGCTGCTTTATCCAGCCAGATTAAGAGTGATGATGGAGGGGAAGACTACGTTCCTCCAGTCCCCAGAGGAGGCATGGGAGTGGCTCGAGAATCATGGGTCCCAAACGGTGCGATCTGCACGGGAGGGCCCGGCTGGGAGCAAGGCTCGCCGGGCCCCGAGGGGACGGAGACCCAGAGATCGTCCGCGACTGGCGCCAACGCAAACACAGAAAGAGAGGGGCAGGAAGGCGGCCCTTGAGGCGGCAGCCCGTGTGGGCAGACAGGTGTCCCACCAGGAGGGCTCTGAGGGGGAGTCGGACTACACACTGGTGTCCTCTGCCAGGGACTTGGGGTGCTCAACCCGTGCCCTGAGGGTGACCCCGCAAACGGCTGACGAACTCTGATATAGTCCAAAACTGCAGGAGCACCTGAAGACATGGCACAACGTGTGAACGAGTGGCCCCTCCGGACCTGGCCACCCCCTGACTAGAATCTCGCCTGTCCAACCAGGCTGGCGAGTACTGCAGTTATGCGTTTGAACAAGTTGCACAGTTTTCTGGGCAACCTACAGTTCCGGAGGTGCCCTGGGGAATGGGAGTTGGGGTATACAGTTACAAGTTAAAATGGCAAAGTGGGTGGTGAAGACCGACCATAGAAAGGGTCTGAACATGCGAAAGGGCCAATCCGAGTCCTGGGTGAGCCAGGGACACTTTTACCAGTCTGAACGATTAAGATGGCAGACTACAATTTCTTAACATGGAATGTCAGGGGGATGGGCACGCCGGCTAAAAGACATAGAATTTTCTCCTACTTAAAGAGAAGGGGCGTACAGGTGGCAAAGCTACAAGATACCCACCTAGCATCAGGGGAGGGAGAGAAACTGAGACGTAGGTGGAGGGGGCAGGTGTTTGCCACAGAGTACTCGGCTTATGCAAAAGGTGTACTGATATGGGTCAGAGCAGGGGTCCCCCTAACAATTGACTCTTCCAACATAGACCGGGAGGGCAGATTTGTGATACTGGAGGGGAAGCTACACGGTACCCGATAGTCTTGAGCTGCATTTACGCCCCAATCAGGACCAGGTCTCCTTCATGACAGGTTTATCAAGTCACCTTACCCGCCAACGCACTGGAGAATTACTAATAGGAGGGGACTTCAACGCAGTATTAGACATGAACACGGACAGGTCAACCCCGCCACTACAGGGGGCAGTGTCAACTAAGATAGCCCAAAAACTAAGCGAATGGCTGAGCACTTGGGGGTTGGTGGACGTCTGGCGAGAGCAACACCCAGATGTTAAAGACTACTCGTTTTATTCGGGCCTCCACCGGGTGCACACCAGAATTGATAGAGTGGTTTGTACAGCGGGTCTGGCTCGTAGCATGACTCACTCTGAATACCTTTACCGCACTCTGTCGGACCATAATCCCCTGTTGTTGTCGTTGAGGGTGTCGGAAGACAGAACCCCCATACCGTCGTGGAGACTGGCCCCCGCAGCGCTTGAAGATCAGGCGTACAGAGATGCCCTGCGTTGCCACCTGGCAGAATACACTGAGACCAATAGTGGATCCACTCCCTTTTAGGGCCACGGAATGGGAGACACTCAAGGTGGTGACAAGGGGCTTCTGCCTGGGGCAGTCGGTGGGGGTGAAGTGCACACTTGAGAGGGAACTGACTGCCCTGGAGAAGGATATGCATGAGGGGGGAATTGAGACAGGGGCCTGTAGCTCAGGAAAATGAGGAATATAACCGTGCCCGTAGAGAACATTCCCAGATTGAGGAGCGACTTAGGTGTCACAGCATGCAAAAATATTTGGCATCCCTACAATCCGAGGAGGGCAGATCGGGGAGACTGCTGGCGTGGCTGGTGCGCCAGAGCGGTGATAGCGAGCCCATCACAAGCGTACTGGACAAAGGGGGACTCCGTAGACTCAGACCAGGCCCCATAAATGACGCATTTAGGGATTATTATACACACCTGTATGGGAGACCTGGTGACTTGGAAATGGAGGCCTTTGATAACTTTCTAGAGCAAATCCCATTGCCGATACTGAATCCAGAAGGGAGGGATAGCCTAGGGGGAATCAGTGACAGCGGAGGAGATAAGTGAGGCCATAGCGCAATTAGCCCCTGGGAAGACCCCTGGTACGGACGGTCTTCCCATGGATTTTTACAGAAAATATAAATCACTATTGGTTCCCCAGCTGGCGGAGATGTACGCGGAAGAACTACATCGTGGGGTGCTGCCGTCCACGCTACGGGAGGCCTTGGTGGTGCCACTCCCAAAGACAAACAGCAAGGAAGCATCGGTGACCGACTTTCGTCCTTTATCGATGCTAAACAGTGACTTTAAGATCCTTAGTAAGATCATGGCTGGCCGGTTGCTCCCCCTCAGGACCACACTGGTGCACGTGGACCAGAACGGCTTTGTCCTCGGTCGCAGCACCTCCCTGAACCTAAGGCGAATCTTCGCTATTTTGCACATGCCCAACGAGTCGAAGCCGCCAGCGGGGGT
Organism: Pleurodeles waltl; assembly: GCF_031143425.1. NCBI lineage: Eukaryota > Metazoa > Chordata > Amphibia > Caudata > Salamandridae > Pleurodeles > Pleurodeles waltl. The sequence goes on from NC_090444.1 coordinate 1,180,416,882, forward strand.
CTTGCTTGCGGTGGACTTCGAGAAGGCTTTCGACTCGATTAGATGGGACTACCTAAGGGCCATGATGTTAAGAATGGGACTCGGGGAGAGTTGGGTTAAATGGGTGGACCGGTTATATTCGTCCCCACTAGCAAGAGTGAAGACGGGCAGAACAATTTCTAGTGCATACCCAGTATTTCGGGGAACTAGACAGGGGCGCCCCCTGTCCCCACTGTTATTTGCCCTGGCAATTGAGCCCCTGGCGGCCCAGCTGCGGAGGGAAGGTGCGGGTAGGGGAATTGAATGGGGACCAACTGAACATATTATCTCTCTATACGCCGACGATATACTTATTTATATGAGGGATGGGACTGGTGGACTCCCATGGGCTCTAAGGGTCCTGGAGGACTTTGGGGTGGTGTCCGGGCTTCGCCTTAACCGTGGCAAAACATTTGTGTTTCCCATGCTGCCAGGCTGTGTACGCCCCGGAGCATGCCCGGTGGACGTGAACTGGGCCCCACAGACCTTCAAATATTTGGGCATTCAAATATTCCATGAGCTGAAAGATCTCCGGGATGGTAATCTTGGTAGGACGCTCCGCTCCCTGCGGTCCTCGGTTGGGTTCTGGCGTTCATTGAAATTAACAATGGCCAGAGTAGCGCTGTCTAAAATGATTATGCTTCCTCGCCTCCTCTACTACTACTTTGCTAACTTACCATTACTGATCCCCCCAGCGTGGTTTCACGAATTGAACACTTTGCTCAGGGAGCTAATATGGGACGATGGTCGTAGACGCACAGCATTGACGACCATCTGTAGACCGACCCACATGGGTGGGCTGGGTGCCCCTGACTTCGAGGCATATTACCTGGCATCTCAATTACAGTGGGTGTCTGGTTGGCAGGGGACATCTGGACTTGTGTACCACCCACGGTGTGATTGACACAGCTCGGATTGTAGCACGTATGGCGACAGGAAGATTACCCCTTTAGGGGACAACATAATGAATAGTGTTGCAATGACATGCTGGAAAAGGTGCACAAGAAGGGTCGGAGTGGGCCCACCATACTCCCCAGCTTTGCCGTTATCGGTCCTTGCTCTGGACCCGGGAGGAAAGGGACTGGGGGTTCTGGGGCTGGGTCCATGGACAAGAAAAGGAGTAGAGACAATTGGGGGGGCTCTTCGGTGAGGGAGTGCTGAAAAGCTTCACTGACCTAACAAGAGGGGGTGTTCCTCAGGGACAGTTTTTACTCTTCAGGAAGCTAGTGCATACCCTGAAGGACCACTGGGACACGATTAACGCGGAACCCACTATCCACAGGGTGTTACACCTCCTGTTGACATCAGGAGAGGAACCTCATTTGATCGCTAAAATATATCGGGCCCAGATTGAGGCTGCATTAGACCCTCTGCATTCCCCGAGAGAAAGATGGGGGAAAACGATCGGGCGGGACTTGTCTGAGGCAGAGTGGAGCAGAACACTGGCTTATTCACGGATGATCTCACGTAACACACGGTTAAGATACATTCAATACAACTACTTACATAGGACGTACCTCACTCCTCACCGACTGTTCCGCATATATGGGGGGACCCCTAGGACATTCCCTTTAATTGTGGGGGTGGGGAAGCGGACTTTGACCACATGGTGTGGGGATGCCTGGTGCTCCAGACTGGTTGGAGGGAGATGATGACTATCCTGTCAGGACTATTTGGGACGGAACTACCGCCCACCCCTGCTTTATGCTTGCTGGGCCTCAAGACAGGTGCGCCGCGGGGAAAGTTAGGGGTCGTTTCCTGGACCTGACCCTGGCCCTTTACAAAAGACTGATCACGAGGGGCTGGAAGGCCTCTAGCCACCCCTCACTGACTGAATGGAAAAGCGACGTTGTGAGATGGACTAGGGCTGAACTACAGGTCCTGAAGGCTGAGGAAGCCAGGGGCATCCGCCAGGCCCCTATTGCTCCAGAGTGGGAGGACTTAGTGATGAGCTGGGATGACCTAATGAAGGGACCAATAGGCCCCGAGATAGAAGTATGAGATGATCAATACACTCAACGGGTTTGGCCCATGGGGAGGGTTCCCAAAGCTGGAGATGATATAATGACGAATACATCAACAGACCGCACCAAGTGATATAGAGCAGAGACGGGTGAGACACAAATTGCTACATAACTGTTGGAATGGGAGGAGAGTAGGTGGCTGGCCGTCCCCCGTACATTGACGTGCCCTGGGAGAGACTTCCTTTATCAGCCGCAAGACCCACCCACACAAAGCCATTAAGTTGATTCATAGTTTAAAGTTGATTTAAGACTGTTATGTGGCCACACAATTCAAAATGGTAACATAGAACAGCGAAGAGCATAGCCCCTTAAAACAAGGACGTTAGTATATTAGATCTAGTGGTTAATGAATACAATAGGATAGATAACAGTACTAAGAAGGTGTGTAACAAAGTACCTGTAACGTATAGCATTAATGCAGATTACTTGAGTGATATGTATGAGAAGAACAAGATGTTACCACAAATGGACTTGCAAATGTAAGACAGCGAAGTGTTAATAAAAATATATTTAAAAATATATTTAAAAAAAAGAAAAAAAATGATTTTCAACCAATGTGGCCATGGGAAATTAAATGCAGGAAGCGGTATGAGAGAAATGAATGGTAATATAATAAAACTGTTTCTCCATCTCAGTAAAAGATACAAATAAAAACAGCATATAGCACCTTAAAACGTCCCAATGCCCCTCCATAAAATAAAATGAAACTAAAATAAAAGTTTTTTTGTTTTTTTTAAGTAAGTGTTTTAAAAAGTCTGTATATTAATTTAGAGTGAAACAAATATCTAAAGTTGAACAGGCTTAGACTTGCCCAACCCACTCTCCAAAAACCCCGCCTTGGAAAATTGGGTAGCTCCACTAGGTCTTGAAGACAGGGTTATCAAGGTTTTAAGACAAGAGTACATATGACATGTCATTTCCACTGGTTTCTCTCCTCGGTCCACTGGTCTGCACAAATGTAAATCTATTCAAAACTATTTAGATTTCTACATTAGCACTATTCACACCATGGTTTCCCACAAAAGTCCAGGTAGGTCAAGGCCAGCATCTATACATGCACAATCAATCATGGCCACAATATGTGACAAATTACCACAATAATACAGGGTCCAACATTATGAAGGTGCAGATGCCTTGGATGCCTACTGCTAGGCCAAGGAAAGTGCTAGTGTAGGTAGGCACCATCATGCCGTGAATGCGAATAGTTTAATTACCACCATAATGAAGAATTATACTCAAGCATGAAGCAGCAAAAGGCACAGAGCAGACAGGCTGAGCTTAGAGCAATGTGTAAAATAGTCAAGCAGTACTAAACAGTAATAAAGTAGGAATGCAAAAAAAAAAAAAAAAAAATTGGAAAGAGTCAAATGTAATTAATGAAATGACCCCAAAATGACAAAATCCAATAATAAGTACCAGATATATGAACTTCTAAAGATTTAAGGGAACTAGCATCAAGAAGCACAAGGAGTCAATGTTTGCAGTAGATCTGGACCTCTGAGGCTGACCACAATGGAGTGTGGATTGGATACACCAACCTGGTTTGCCCTGGTCTAAGATTTTACCTTCTAACTTAGTTTTTAAGGGTTTTAAGACAAAATTCACCACAGCTGTATACTTTTAAAGCCCCCCCTGAACCTCAGGAGAGCCACTTAGGAGTCAGGTTGTCTGACGTCTAAGCCAAGGTACAGCTGACATTGGTCAGCTTGGGGCTACAGGGAAGGGCTTTTTTGCAGCCCTGTAGCCACACAGGACAGTCAACTAACCTTTGGGCTCTACCTCTTTGTATTGGGTACAAGTGGGAGTAGGCATCTCAAGCCTCTTTTCAGGTCACAGACAGCAGATCCTCTTCCATTCTTCCTCAAGGTGTCAAATGTATGCTTTGTACTAGCTAGTGAGAGGGAATGACTCCTGCACATGCCCTAACAATTGTGGTAAAAGTTCCCGGGGCCTGTCCTACACACTTTTGGTATTTTCAAGATGGCTAAAGTCTTTAGCAACACTTCACTTGGGCTCTTAGGGCTGGGGCTGTGTGTGGAATTGTACATTTGCAATCCTAGTGTTCTCCTAACTCTAACACTAAAATCCAGTTGGAAGCAGTCACCTTACCACCAATAAACGCTGTAAAAGACATATGGTGAGGAAAAAAGCTTAGTCCTTCAGCAACTAGACAGCAGATCCACAAGAACTACCTTTTCATTCTGCCCCTCCTCTTTCGAGTGGTGTAGGTGTACCCAGCAGAACTGACAAGCAGAATAAGATACAGTAGTGTCAAAAAAGATGTCACAGCCACTCCCTATCCCTGCAAAGTCTGTGTAGTTTAGGTGAGTCATCTCTGCCCTTTCAAGTCAACATAATTGTTTGATGCTGGGAGGCAATTAACACCAATTCAAGTCTAATTACTGGCTGGGAGAAGCTAGACAGCCACTGCAAATGTAGCCACCAGGAACCTCAGAAAAGGAGAAAGTAACGTTATGTAGGTTAATTTTCCTGAATATTTTTTACAAATCCATCATGACCATTGAACTGCATTTTAAGAAATATTAAAAATAAGAGCTTAATTATTTTTCTAGCTGGTCCCATTACTGAAATACCATATTATAATTGTAATCTGTTTTCTACAACTAGTCATGCCACAGTGAAAATAGCTTTGGGTGCTAATCACTGAAAGGGCATGTTAACATTACATTTCTGAATGCCCTACTTTTAAATACCATGCACCCTGCCTTGTGGGATAAACGACCTACATAGGAGTGACCTATTAATATGTAGAAGGAAGCTTTTGACCTGTCAAAAGGGTTTAATTTAACCGGACGAATTGTAGTTTTACAATAGTAAGTGTGATGACATGTTTGCACTGCCACTGAAGTGGATAGCAATATAGGTGGTGCGGTCCAGTAGTGGCATCTAACTTCAAAGCCATGGGTGCAATCTGTACTATATACTCAGTCACTGTAATAATGCGGTTCTGCAGCTGCCACTTTTTTTTGCATAATTAAGGATTTGCTTTGTTTGCCACCTAATTAAACCATCTGCTGCACAATCTGCAGATTTTAACAAAATATGTTCGTTTCTAGTTCTAATGCCTCAAAAGTTACTAATAACTTTGCTACATGTGTTCATGCAGTGGAAGTCCCTTCCCAAACGTCAACTGGTCATCTTTCAGTTGCTTACTACAGTATTCGTTGTTACACTGGTATTGATTACCTGAATTATTTCCCAGATCGTATTACCATGTGTAAAAATTACAAAATCATGAAGCAAATCTGTCAAAAAGTGTGCTGCACTATGCCACACAATTTTCCTTTTCTTGTTGCATAATTTAGTCAACCCTGCTGCATAATTTGGTGCTTCCCTGCTGCATAATTCCAGTGGCACTGCATGTACTAGGGAGTTACAGGCAAGTTAAATATACAAATTATAAGTCTGCTAACTTGACCATGTTAGAAACACAACACAGTAACTTTACTACCAGTTGGTAGGGCTAAAGTGCAGAGTTCTAAAGCCAACAAAAATATAGGGTTCTGCAAAAGGCGAAAAATCCAGGGTAACCACACAGAAGAGACAGATTTCCTACACTCACTCTTATTAAGGAGAAAGAGACCTTAGGCTCAAGTTTATTGGGTGAAGTTTAAAGGTGTGACCGTGTATTATAAGGAACAAAATAACTTCTCCCATTTATTAATGGAAAACTTCAAGTCACCTCAGCATTCTGTTATTATATAAAGCTCTGCCTTCAGTATTTTTCCTCTATACAGATATGAAACTCCTCAGTGTCCTGCAATATCATTATAATGCAAAGCGGATAGTACTTTATCCCATATATAAAACGTCTGTATTGCTATCTACTTGTGTATAGTGGTACTACAGCGTGAAATCTGCAGTTATTGTCTGAGACTTTGAAAATACTTTTCAGTGTACCCTCAATGCTCCCATCTCACAGATTTCTAGGCAAACATCTGCACTTGTTCATGGGGCATGTCCAAAATATCCACAGAGGAACTTTTCTTATACACAGTAAGGGGTATGTTAGTTACCTTGTAAGTGTATATCCGTAACATGCACAGCTGCAGACTCACATGTTATGCATACTCCTGACATCTAGTGTTAGGTTCGGACTCTACAACTCGTTTTTCTAGAATAAGTCTTTTGTTGCTGACGTGACATCAAGACTCCCCCCTCTTCTACTTTATTTGCATACTCAAGGACTCTAGTGTTAGATTGTTAATTTTTTCCCACTATTATGGCGAGTGAGGATGGCGCTAGAGGATATATGGAAAATATCAAGCATATGTGTAAGGGGGAAATATATGTACATCTGAATATACAATGTTTATGCAGGAGATCCGACACCCCTGAATACCTGCCAGGGTTAGAGAAGGCAACAAACAGCTGTTGTGTTTACCTAAATGGTTTAGTCAATGTAATACATTAATGCTTTCTTAACAAGCGTGTGAAGTGCTCTTTCCGCAACTGTCTCTGGTTTGGAAAGAACACAGGTAGGTCAAGTGTCTGATCAAGTCAAAAGGGGAGACAACTTTTAGAAAACAAAACCGATTCCTCTGTAGTTGCATCTTATCTAAAAAAAAAAAAAAAAAAAAAAAAAAAAACTTTAAATTAACGTTCTTATATTCTAAGGGCATGTAGCTCACTAACCCTTCTTAGTGATGTAATAGCCACAAGGAAAACAACCTTCCATGACAGGAACTGTAATGGACAGGTAATGCAATTGTTTTAAAGGCATGGGCATTATTCTTGTAATGCCGCACATTTACATTCCATGATGGGACCAGCAGTGCTTGTGGAGAAATTATTCTTTTAAGATCTTCCATAAAAGCCTTAATAACCAGTATGTGGAAAAAGGACTGGAGTTAGCAGTTTTGCTGATATGCTGTGAATGCCGCTAGGCGCAATGATATGGACATGTATGCTAGCCTTGATTTCAATAAGTGTACCAGGCAACATATTGTCACACCTCCCTTGACTCCGTCGTCTGTCTAGTTTTCAGAAATGTCCGAGTATGGTAGGTTTCCCTAGATGGCTGCTGAGCCCAGGACCAAAAACACAGGTGCAACCCTTCCTCCCGCCCCAAAAATATACAGGTAGTTTTGTATCTGATGATTTTGATGTGTCCTGTGGTATTTTGGGGCATTTCCAGTTGCAGGCACTAGGCCTTACCACACAAGTGAGATACCATTCTTTTTGAGAGATGTGGGGGAATGCTGGGTAGAATGAAGTTTGTGGCTCCCCTCAGATTCCAGAACTTTGCAGCACCAATATGTGAGGAAAAGGTGTTTTTTTAAAGTTTTTTTTTAACCAAATTCTGGGTAACAGAACCTGGTGAGAGCCCCCAGGTCACCCCATGCTGGATTCTCCTAGGTGTCTAGTTTTCAAAAATGCACAGGTTTGGTAGGTGCCGGCTGAGCTACAGGCTAAAATCCACAGGTAGGCACTTTCCAAAAAACACATCAGATTTCAATGGAAAAATGTGAAACTGTAAATGTTGCGATTCCTGTCGCAGACATTGGGGGCCTATCCACACAAGTGAGGTACCATTTTTATCGGAAGACTCGGGGGAACACAGAAGAGATGAATAGGTATTATTGCCCCTTATCTTTCTACATTTTTTTCTCCCAAATTTAAGACAGTGTGTAAAAAAGACGACTATTTGAGAAATGCCCTGCAATTCACATGCTAGTATGAGGACCCCGGAATTCAGAGATGTGCAAATAACCACTGCTTCTCAACACCTTGTCTTGTGCTCATTTCGGAAATACAAAGGTTTACTTGATACCTATTTATCAATCTTTATATTTCACCAAATGAATTGCTGTATACCCTGTATACAATGAAAACCTATTGCAAGGTGCAGCTCCTTTATTGGCTCTGGGTACCTAGGGTTCTTGATGAATCTACAAGCCATATATCCCCACAACCAGAAGAGTCCAGCGGACATAACAGTATATTGCTTTCAAGATTCTGCCATAGCTGGATAGAGTAATAGAAGAAAACGTGGACAGAAATGTCTTTTTTACCTCAATTTCAATATTTTTTATTTGAACTGTTACTTCCTGTAGGAAAACCTTGAAGGATCTACACAAATTACCCCTTCCTGAATTCAGCATTGTGTCTGCTTTTCAGAACTGTTTAGCTGTCCGGGATCCAGCATTGGTTTCACACCCATTTCTGTCACTAACTAGAAGGAGGCTGAAAAAATAGTAAAAATAGGATATGTCCCAGTAAAATGCTTAAATTGTGTTGATAAATGTGTTTTCTGATTCAAGTCTGCCTGTTTCTCAAAGCTGGGAAGATGGTGATTATAGCACGCCAAAGTCTTTTTTGATGCCATTTTCAAGGGAAAAAAACACAAGCTTTCTTCTACAGCCTTTTTTCCCCATTTTTTTTTTAAACAAACAACATTTTAGCTGTATTTTGGCTACTTTCTTGGTCTCCTCCAAGGGGACCCACAAACTCTGGGTACCTTTAGAATACCCAGGATGTTGGTAAAAAAGGACGTAAATTTGGCGTGGGTAGCTTGGGGACAAAAGGTTGAGGGCCTAAGCGCGAACTGCCCCAAATAGCCAAAAAAAGGCTCTGCACCTGAAGGGGGGGGGGGGGGGGGGAGATCTGGGGGCAAAGGGGTTAAGAATCACACCAGATTTGTGCAGTGAATATGTAGCTAGGTTAAAAAAAGTCACTTTAACAAATTTGTTGCAGACCATTACCAATCAGCTTTAACATGGTGGCATAAGTGTAGTCCCTATGACTGGAAACTCCTGAACCCATAAATATAAAGTGGACAAAGAAGAAGCTTGATAATAGCCAGGGCTTTTTTCATTTAAAACACTGGGAATTGAGTTAACTGAACAGAAGAAAGTGCTCTCAATTAGGATGTCCAGCTTAGTCAAGGGTATCAACCTTAACTATTACTATTCTATCAGCACAGTAATGGAATCTTGCAGTTCATTAGGACATTCAAAAATTATTATATTTACAAAAGCGAACATAGTCCACCCTGAACAAAATATATTTTACTGGTGACTCTATTTCTGTCTCATGTATATGTGCTGAAACTAGAGTTTCAGTACATGTGCTAGTCACAGACAACATCTTGTACAAAAAAAAAACAACAACAAAATCAGAAATAGACGTACCAGTAAAATATGCTGAAACCTGAGTTTCAGTGCAAGTGATCGCCACAGGGTAGGGGCAGAGACTTTGGTTAAAAAAAAGAACACAAACTGGTCCAAGAAATACCCTACTGACCTTTGTAATCAGCTGAGCATATGTGGTCTAGAGGGAAGTTAGTGGTTAGCCAAGGCATGCATAACTGGAACTCTCAGTACAAACAGGATGATGGGACTTTGATGATCAGCAGATGTGCTTGTGGAATGTGGCAGGGAGCAAACCATTGAGTTTGAAATCTATATAAGTTATGTGCAGTTACATATGCCTTGAGACTTGCCGATTGTGTCTTTGCATGCGATTCTTCAGCAGGCTTCCTGGTCATAAATAAAAGTGATCCTAGGAACCAAGACAGAAGACTGGAGTGGTTTTTGATGGGCAGAGGGAAATAAAAGTCCACATTTTGACACTGGCAAGCCTTAGACAGGAGAATTCTTGCAATTCAACGCGTTGGACCTCAGGGGTCAAACCCACCACCCCCCTTCGTTGATTAAAGAGCGCTTAAACAGGTAAGCAGATACCAGTGTTTGTACAAAATCTGCCATTGAGAGGGAGGAGTGGGTCCTCCTAGTTCGGTTCCATAGGTGAGTCAAAGACATTCTCTGAAAATGTTTTGTCCTTAAGTCTGTCCCTCTTGAGCTTCTTAGAAGGTGCATAAGGCACACTATGGATATTGTTGTAGGGTGAACTACTAATTAGTCAAAGTGTCTGCATTAAGTAAATAGTTTAGTAGTGGTGTATCCATCTTGGGTCCTGGAGCCGAAACAGGACTGAAGTGTCACTAAATACAGGAAAGGGACAATAGTGTAATAGTTTACGATACTGGTTTGTCAGATTATGAGATGATAATATATGTACATTGCTTGTGTTCTGTTATACATTGAAACGTAACTGTAAATTAGCCATATTGTGTGATCAAAGTAAAATGGCTGCCACTCCTTTGCAACATACTATCAAAGTGTCTCAGGGTGATCAAAATAAGATAAAGAAACACTGTAAGGAGTGGTGTATGGGTACAAAACACAGTCCTTGGACAGAAGAGGGATTATTTGGCCGATGACAATTGGGGCATTTACAAACATATTTATGGGGCATATAAAGGTGAGAAAGTAAAAAAAAAAGAGAATAGTGACCTTAAACACGTGGCAAGAATTTGAACCTGACAAGGTAGAGGAACCCTCTGAATGCAGTTGGCATCCCCCTCCTCCTCCTTATAAGGAAGATAAACTAAGTCCCTATCAGGAAGCCAAAAGACTACTTAAACAAGCAATAGGAAAATATCCATTAGGAGAGAGTAACGTTGTTCCAGATATAAGACAAACATAAGACTCCGATACTCACAGTGCACTAAAAAGTAAATACACGGGGCAAGTCACAGCTAACTTCACTTTGAAACTAGCTGAAAGCCAAAAGGTGACACCATCTCATAGCCAGGACAGTGTGGCCTACACAAAAAGGGATGACAATATGGTTTCAGGTACAACAACAAGATTATTAGCACCAGACTTCTTCCAACACTCTCCAGACCAAAGTTGCAGAAGTAGCAGGGGGATGAGCCTACCACCACCACATTTAACAGTCAGCCAATCCACATTTAACATTCAGCCCATCACATAATGAACAACTAAATGAAGAACTATATAGAAAACACCTATTAGAAATATAAGAGAAAGCAAACGCATGTCGAGAGAGAGGAACATAGAACGATGTCAGAGGAAGAAATGAATATATTAGAGGCTATAACAACACACATTGATAATGCATTTTCTCAAGATATATATGATACAGCCACTGCAGAACATAAAGGGTACCAACAGAGGTTACCAATGGCGAGTGAAGAGTTCAGTGACACTTTAAAACACACCAAGAAAAAGAAAAATGACATAAGTATAAAGGTTAAAAATATATGGGAAACATGGAAATCCAGGTGTAATTAAGGGAACAATGCTAGGGCAAATAAGGGTTGAACAGCAAGACAGTAGGAGAATGTGATGATGATTTAGATATCCAATATTTGGAAGCCCCTAAGCAGGTTAATTTGAATGTATGTCACAAAATGACAAATAGGAGAGATCTGACACCCAATGAGAGAATAATTATAGGAGAACAAGACTCATTTGCAGCCTACCCTTTCACAAATGATGAGGCAGATTACACAGAGAATAGATCTAGTATGTTTCCTTCACCATGGCTTAGAGAAGGTTCCTTCCAACTACCAAGACTTAGAAAGAGCCCCAAGATTGTATTGACAGGGGGTGGGGGGACTCTTTACGTTTATGGCAACAATATGTGGGAAGAGAAAATGGTAGGTGCCCCAGAATGAGATAACAGGTAGGGAGAAGAAACCACAATTCAGACAACTACCACTGATACAAAGGGGTCCATGAACACAAAATGTGACCTATGTGCCATGGAGAACTTAAAGAAACAATTACCACCACTTCCTGAGGGAGCTTCTAAATGGATAGCTGCTCTTGAATGGCACACAGCAGGAGTACCATTAGCAATAGGGGACGTAAAAAGCCTCCTTGCAAGTATATTGGGAGATGAGACAGACCATATTTTTCAAGTAATACCTCCTACCAAAGCAGGACTAATAACCATGATTAATGGTAACAGGGACACAAACATTTAACCGCATACGTGCACTTGCCTGGGCAGAATTGAGATGGAGAGATCTGGATGTGCCAGATATAGGTGGCATAATGAGCCAAGTAATGCGTAAGGATGAGTCCGTGTTGGAATATGTTGAAAGCATAAGAAAACTCCGGACCACTGAGATGGGTCCCCTAGATGCACAAGGGACCAGACCATTCTTTCACATTGTAAAAAACAGGCTGCCAGAGGATCTACAGCAGCCATTAGACACAACAGTGGCAATAGATAGTAAACCTTGCGTGGAAATAAAGGGCATAATACTGCACCATGCTAGAAAAAGGTCGAGAAGGAAAGAAAAACAAAACAAAGGAACGTTTGGACTGTGTCACAGCCCAATTGGCTAGTCAAAGATTAGAGAAAAATGCAAAGAGAGCATAATAGGTGCAAAAGTAGTCACTCAAGCACCCCCAGTTCAAGTTACAGCACAACTACCACAGATACAGTCAACAGTGGTATCAAGGTCCCATGGGTCAGCCTCCCAGGAAACGATGCAAGGATTGCAGCAACAGCAGCAACAGGGGGTAGGTAGAGGAAATAAAACAAATGTGACATGTCATCAATGCAACAGGAAAGGGCACTTAATAGCAGATTCTCACTTTAAAAAGGCACAACTAGGACAAGGAAGAATTTTTTCTCCTGCAGGGAATTTTTCACTTGCACAACAGTACCAGCAACAGCTACAAGGTTTCATATGCACTGCACCACAAATGGCTCCACAAAAGTCAGGGATGTAACATCCACCCCAGGGCAACAGTCAGCACCACAGTAAGAACAACCTGTATCGCAGAAAATGATAGGACACAATATTTCAAGCAGGGACTAATCCATTCTTCACGTCATGACGGTCTGCACCGGAGACCCTGATGTGCCCTGTGATTGCAAAAACATTACATTACAAACAAGAGGCTATAGCATCCATTAGTATATTGGGAAGAAAATATAAATTCTTGATTGATACAGGGGCAAACGAATAGTGCACTCGACATGGAGGTTTACCACTGTTAAATAAAACAATGGCAGCACAACTGTTCTCAGGCAAAATAATGACCATACACCTGTGAGATTCCAGTTCAGGTAGGAGATTATGTAGTTTCAGAGTCATTGCTATATTCACCCCAAACTGCTACAAATGTATTGGGAAAAAGATTTGTTACACAAACTGAACATGATGATGGGACAATGGTTTATTCCACACCAGGGATACCATCCATGTGTAGGGTCTTACGAACCGCCCCAGACAATGCAGAAGTACAAATGAGAGGTGTACCCCTAAATGTAAGCCTGCTACAGAAAGGCATAAGTAAATTCATAATGACAGAACCAGCCTTGCAGGGCAAGTGGATAGACAACACCCAACCTTCCGTTTAGACCAGAATTTCCAGACCCAGAGACAAGATATATTAGTGCTATCCCTAAACCGTATCAGGTTAACAAAAACATTTGGGATTCTAGAAGCAGAAGACAACAAGCAAAATATGGGGGCAACAGTAACAGTCACAATTGCACGAGTCAAACATTTCGGATATTTCAGATAAATACCTACAAAAAGAAAAAAGTACAGGATATTAGGATAGTGTTTCAAGAAGCAGCAGGGACTGAAATAAGAGTAGAAGTGTGCCTACCACGGATATCTAGGAAAACAACAGGGGAAGCAGGTCAATTACTTGCATGGGTACCTCCACAGCTACGGTCACAAGTTTCAAATGATTTTGGATTAATACTGAGCGCTGAACTTTTTAAGATAACACTAAAGGAAGATGCACAATTGCCTAGTTAGGTAGTTCCCTATTTCATGTGAAGCAAATGAAGGAATAGCAATTACCATACAAGCCTTAATGAAGCAGGGAGTCTTATACTCCTCATTATGCAACACCCCGATTTTTCCAGTGAGCATATCGCAGGGAATAATTGGAGGACGGTACAGAATTTTCGGCCCTTGAATCCTATGTAATACAAGAGTTTCCTGTAGTACCAGACCCCTAAGTGATATTAACCAACATCCCAAACACAGAAAAGTGGTTTACAGAGATTGATTTAAAGAATGCATTTTATGGTGTACCTTTACACCAAGAGAGTCATTGTTAGACAACATTTACATTCTCTGGAATTCAATTTTGTATTCTCTTTGCCTCAAGGTTATTGTGAATCAAACTCAGTTTTTAACACAGCTTTGAGCATTGATTTGATTAATTTTCTAAGCGAAAGTACAGTGTTACAATATGTGGATGATTTGCTGTGGCACTAAGGCACAGTGTGAAGAGGACTCTGTGGAATTACTGATACTGTTAGCATACAATGGTTACAAAATTGAAAAGCAGAAATTGCAGATTGTTCAACAGTAAGCACAATACCTAGGACATGCCTGCTGAGGGCCGTCTCATTACTCAAGACAGAGTGGAAGAGGTTTGAAATAAACCTCTACCCCAGACAGCGAAGGCATTACAGAACTTTTTAGGGTTATGCACCTTTGTGAGACAGTGGAGTTTTAATTACAACTCTAAGACTGCACACCTTTGTACCAGGTGATCAAGGGCACACATTCTGGGGCCATGACACTGCACTGGACACCACCACTGCAACAAATATTCCAAGAATGAAAGAACTGCATAGCCACTGCCCCAGTGTTAACAGAGTTTTTTCTGTTCTCCCATACTAATGGAGATACCATGACAGAAGTACTAACACAAAAGTATCCTATGGCCATAAACCCATAACCTATTTCAGTGAGCAATTAGATGAGGTTTTAGAAAACACAGTTTCCATGCAAACAAGGACTTGCGGCTGCAGCATTCAAGTAGAAAAGGCATCTACGATAACAGCAGGGAGTCCCACAACACCATACGTAAAACATGCCCCTTTTGCAGTTCTGCAAAAAGCAAAGAGTACCTTAACTACAGAGAGCATCTGGATATGAAGCAATTCTTTCCAATGCCGCTATTAAAATTGTCTGTGTTCACACAGTGAACCCAGCTCAATTTCTAGTGGAACCATTGACAGAAGTTGATTATGATTGTGTAACACACCAGGAAGACACAGAAATATACGCTTCAGAATTACCCATACCACACAGCAGAATGTTATTTATTGATGGTTCATCCCTAATAGATCAGCCAACAGGGATAAGGCACACAGGTGCAGCAGTAGAACAAACAGGAGTTCCACTGAATGTCATGTATTCAGTATGTACCACTGCCATCCCATTTTTCAGCACAAGCTACAGAATTGAAAGCTCCGATACAGGCCTTACACACAGTGCATCCAAATGATGTTACTGTTTATTCTGATTCGGCATACGTCACTGTCACTGTACACATGTCACAGCAAACGGGAGAGATGGTTTCGAGAAAAGCGCCAGTATAACATGGTCTCCTGATACAGAAACCGATTTCAGAATTTTTTTAAAAAAAGGGGGGGGGGACAGGAGAGACAAAAACAATGGTGAAATGTCAAGCACATACTGGTGGGGGTAGATACTATTTCCCAAGGTAATAGCATAGCAGACAAAGCAGCTAAAGAAGCAGGACAGATGTCCTCTAGAATATGTACAGTGACAGAAGGGCACTTTCAAAACACAGACGTATCTTATCTCACATTAGCAGCACATCATTTACAGGACATACAGAAAACAACTCCTCTGGAAGAGAAAGAAGTTTGGGACAATAGAGGATGCATGGTTTCATGTGATTTTCTTCATCGACATACAGACGCAGGAAGACTAGTGACGCCACAGAGGTTGTTGCATTTAGCACTGACTCAATTACATTTGCCATCACATGTACCACAAGAAAAAAACTATTCGATATACTTTCAGCAGACTGGTTTGTTCTAGATCTTCCGTTAGATATATTTTTACATCAACATCTCATTTGCAAACAGTATGGTACCAAAAGACCACCGATTACACCATCATCCTCCATTCCAAGACCCGAAGGCCCTTTTCAAGAGTTACACATAGATTATGTGGACATGATTCACAGATGCCAAAACATGAGCTATATGATTGTAGTCGCCTGTCTATTCTCTAGATCAGGGGTCTTCAAACTGGGGGGCGAGCCCCCCTAGGGGGCCCCTCAAGTGATCCCAGGGGGGACGGGGCACCAGTCTCTGGCCAAAAGAAGCATTTCACAGATAACAGTGTTTTGTTTTAAGCAGAAACATGTTATTGCATTTTTAAAATGGCAACAGTACTTACCTGCAACGTTTAAAAATATCTAGACATATTTAAACATTGCCATCTTTATAAAATATTTGTGAAACATTCTGAAGGGGGGGGGCGCAGTGATTTATATATTTCAACTGGGGGGCGCGGCATTAAAAGGTTTGGAGACCTCTGCTCTAGATGGATAGAGGAAGGACCTTGCCACAGCCAAGATGCAAAAAGTGCAGCCAGATTTTTAGTTACAAAGTTTTCCACGATGGGGGAATTCCAAAGTTTTCCACTCCGATAATGGGAAATATGTTGCCAACAAAATATTTGAGCACATTACTAAATTATTAGGCATACAACACTCTTTAGTATCGGCCAATCACCCACAAAGTAACAGAATTGTTGAGCGCCTTAATGGTGCTCTGAAGGATAAAACATGTAAATTATCAGTCATCTTGAATGCAAATTTGATTTATTGTTTGCCGTTAGCTTTATTTGCCCTAAGGAATGCTCCCTCTTCGGACCATCATTTGACACTGCATCAAATAGTCACAGGCAGGTTAATACCTATGGGCCATGTGCCCCACAGAAAAAATACTGATGCACAAAAAAACTATTGATTTAGTATGGCAAGAGATGTCAGGAATTGAGTGCATTAACATGTGCTGTGTAGGTTTTATCACAGCAGGTTCAGGTGCAACAAGCGAGCTCCACCGCCCTACCAGTGGTACCACAGAAGAACATCTATCCTGGATGCCAGGTCTTCATGAAGAACTCTGAGCGCCAGTGGAAGGATCCACATTTTCTCAGCCCCTACAAAGTGATTCAAGTAACACCAACGGCAGTAAAGGCCAAGGAACTGAAGAACTGGATTCACTTATCAGATGTACGACTGTTCCAATGCCACAGCCTTTCTCCTCAGGAGTAGGGAGAGGGGGGCTAAGAGACTGAGCAGAGGTTAGACTTCATTTATTTTTTGCTGCTTATTGTTTTTGTTTGCGATGCGGTCTCTCACACTCAAAGGATGAGAGCCCGCATTGAAGACTTTTTCAGATGTTGCTGACCCCTCCTTACGAGATCAGGGTCTGCCAGGTAGTAAAGACTTGCTGATCCCCCTCCTTACGAGATAAAGATCTGGTAGGTAACCATGCAATTGTAACACCACAAGCACCTAGGGATTATAGGCATATATCTGCCCAATCACCTAAGCAAAAAAGAGAATTTACAGACTACTCAGTACACCCATTACGGATGGGGTGTATAAAAAATGTATACACTACTGTCCGAGAACACTCAGATAAGACCTGTTTGGGTTTTGTTTGCTCATGAATACCATATGCAGCAAATAGTACTGAAATAAAGAGCAAGAAGGGGAGAACAGACCCCTCATGTCTGTTAGAATAAATGTCCTGCACTGTCAGAATAATGAAACCTAGAAGCTGGGAGGTGTACATGATTGATGTTTGGGCTTGGGAACTACCTGGCCAGAGTAGGATAAAACCAACGTTCTGTTGATTTTTACTTTAGTATGGGCATGTTTGCAAGGCCAGATACTGACTTTCTTATCTTGAAGATGAACACTGATCATGGGTTTCGCAGTAGGACACTAAGGCCCGCTTTACAACCCTGGTGGTAAATCCCACTTACCGCCGTGCCGACAGCCGCCAACATACCGTGTCCGCGGCGGAAATCCGCAACGAGTATTATGACCCACACAGAGAATTCCACACTATAGAGACACCCACACAAGCTGCGACACCAACGGTCAATGATAAAGTGGCGATAGCAAAACCCACACCGTTACGCCAACAGGAATACGCCCACAGTATCACGCCCCACGAATCAACGCGGCGGTCTTACAACCGCAGTAAACCATTGGTGGTACACACTTACAAAACTACACCACATTGGACAATTCAAAATACACACACCTGACACACAAACACACACCCACACATTCAACACTATAAGACACACACCCACATTACCCACAACCCCTTACACCGAAAAATTTGGAACAAGCAGAGATAGAGAAAACCAAAGCCCACACTAGCATCCAGAGGTACACAACACCATGACTCATACACTATCCAGGCACCTCACACCTCACACCACACACCCCAACACATCACCCCACACATCACTCATACAACATCATGGCACCTCAAAAACGCCCACGGTTTTCTGAGGAGGAGCTCAGGCTCATGGTGGAGGAAATCATCCGGGTAGAGCCCCAGCTATTCGGATCACAGATGCAGCAGACCTCCATTACAAGGAAGATGAAGCTATGGCGGAGAATTGTCGACAGGGTCAACGCAGTGGGACAGCATCCAAGAACAAGGGATGACATCAGGAAGAGGAGGAACGACGGGGGAAGGTACGTTCCGTGGTATCAAGATACCAGGTAGCCATACAGAAGACTCGCGGTGGAACCCCACCTCCTCCCCCACAACTAACAACATGGGAGGAACAAGTCTTGGCAATCATGCATCCTGAGGGCCTCGCAGGAGTAGCAGGAGGACTGGACTCTGGTAAGTCATATCTTTACTATTATATCCCCCCACCCTACGTGCATGCCATCACATACTCCCACCCTCACCCTCACTCCCATGACTCCATCATCTCCCACACACCCCACCATCACGACCCACCACTCCCACAACCAAGCCCTGCATGCAACAACAATGCATTGGCACCCATCTCAGACATACATGGACACCCATCACCAAAGCATGTCCAATAGAGCGACTCACCCAGGGCACACAATCACCACTCACACAAGGGCCAAGGCGACAGTGCAAGCACAGTAATAGAGGGAAACACACCCATTGCACAAGATGGCACACACAGATAAAATAACAATGCATTTACACCCCAACAGGACCCCTACCCAACGTCACCAGACAGGAGGTGCCAGACATATCCAGTCCCCCCACAGAGGAGGCCCACATTGATGACAGCATCTCTGCACGCCTGGATCAAGATGAACAGCCTTTCCCATCAGGGACATCTGGACTGTCGGTTCCCTGCCACAGTCCCAAGCCACCACAGAACCTCCCCCCGCAGGAAACACCACCACAGCACCCACCCAGCGGACCCATGCCACTGTCCCCAGGACACGTGAATCAGCAGTGTGTCCACCACTACGGGGACCCCAGGCAAATCCACTAACCCAGGATGATCAGGGACCTGGGGTCAGTGGCAGTGGGCACACAGTTCAGGGGACAGAGGCACAGGACAACAAGGAAACTGGGAGGACTGTTGTGCGACAGGGGAGGACAGGCCCAGGAAACCGACCCTCCACGAGGCACTATTAAACATCTTGGGAACATACCACCATTCCCAGGAGACCATGGGCACGGTACTGGCCAAGTTTCAGGAGACCCAGCGGCTGCAGGAGGGACAATACATGGGGATCAGGGAGGACCTCACCAACATCTACAACATCCTGGTCACCATAGCAGAGGTGCTGGCTGACTTATGCAAGACCATGAGGGAGGCAGTGGCACAACAAAGGGCCCCTGACACTAGCCAAATCGAGGAACAGCCCTTCACCTCTGTCGGCGCTAGTGGACATGAGGCCCCACCACAGGAACAACATGCCACCAGCAACCCACCCCCTGCAGAAGGAGAACCACCCCGCAAACTGTCCCTGCAATCCAGGCAGAAGACAGAGAATACTGCCAAGACAGCCGCCAGGAAATAGGACCCTCTTGATTGTCACCCTTCTGTCCCACTCAGTTACCCTGTTCAACTTGAACTACCATTACTCCCCTTCCTATGCCCCATTGGACAATGCACCTGTGATACCAAGAGACTGGACTCTACTAAGGACCTTCCTCCACCATCACCCCAGCCCCTTCCACATACCCCTATACTCATTAGCCCCTAAATAAACACCCTTTAATCACAAACCAATCTGGAGTCAGTGTGATCTTTCACAAAAGTATTACAACAACATCAGGAACAAATAGCAATGTAAATGTTCATTTGCTCATACCAATGTATGACAGTTGTTGGGCAGCAGTACATATATCAGAAGGCAGAATGAGGTACCCAGATCTGAAAAATTGAAATCCAAAGTGAACGGTCAGTGTCCATAGACAGAGGTTAAGAGGCAGACATATACAATGTACAGCAGTATTCAGAAATGCGAGGAGCAGTAACAGTCTCTTACCTGTGTGTCACTGGAAGTACTGCATGATGATGTTTGTTCGGTTTCAATATCTTCTTCCTCTGCCTCCTCTTCGTCACTGTCCACAGGCTCCACCGCTGCCACAAGACCATCACCAGGCTCATCTTCCTGCAGAAAAGGCACCTGGCATCGCAATGCCAGGTTGTGCAACATGCCACGATTATCTGTCACACCTTCTTTGGTGAGTAGTATAGGGAGCCACCTGTTAGATGGAGGCACCGGAATCTGGCCTTGAGGAGGCCAAACTTCCTCTCAATAATACACCTAGTTGGTCCATGTGCCTCATTGTAGTGGTCCTCTGCCCTTGTCCTGGCATTCCTCACTGGGGTCAGTAGCCATGAGAGGTTGGGGTAATCAGAGTCACCTGCAAATGTCGAGGGATAACTGTTAGACACACACTAACCATTAGGGACTACCCCATACCCAGACACCTACTCATACTGTGTGGGGACCTTGGGCTCACCTATTAGCCCCACACTGTGCCTCTGGAGTTGGCCCATCACATAAGGGATACTGCTTTTCCTCAAAATGTAGGCGTCATGCACAGAGCCAGGATAGTTGGCATTCACATGGGAGATGTACTGGTCCACCAAACACACCATCTGCACATTCATCGAATGGTAGCTTTTTCTATTTCGGTACACTTGTGCATTTCTGCGGGGGGGTTGAGGAGGACAAATGCCACATGTATACCATCAATGGCGGGGATATGTCCCAGGGAATAAAAATCAGCCTTCACTGTGGGCAAATCCTCCACCTGGGGGAACAATATGTAGCTGCGCATGTGTTTCAGCAGGGAAGACAACACTCTGGTCACCACGTTAGAAAACATAGTTGAAAAGGAGCCACTTGCCAGGACATGGAGCACTGACAGGACCTGCACTAGAGGGGGGATTCCTGTGGGATGGTGGATAGCCGATATCAGGTCTGGCTCCAATTGGGCACACAGGTCTTGGATTGTGGCAGGATCAAGTCTGTAGGTGATAATGATGTGCCTGTCATCCACTGTCGACGGGTCCACCAGGGGTCTGTACACCGGAGGATGTCGCCATCTCATCATCTGCCCCAGCGGATGTGGCCTACGGACGAGAACGGTGAGCAGAGGGTCATGTACCACATAGGTTGCACAAGTCTGTTTGCAGTAATGTGAGTAAATCCGTGTGTGGCGTAGTTAGTCTGTATATGTGCCAAATTGTGCTGTGACGCAGTTAGGTGCCATGCCACGTGCCCCCCTGAAATGGCGGCTGCCTGACTTGTGAGGAGGGACAAGGGGAAATGAGGTAAGTGCACGGGCGATGTGCAACATCGCGGTAGGCGGTCGAAGACCGCCGCGTACTTCAGCCTTGGTTATCATTGGGCCCTATGGGTTCCAGGAGCCAATGGCCATACGTCGGCGGTGACGGTACACACCGCCGTGGACTTGACCGCCATTTTATATCTGTTCACTCACTTGATACCTGACCTTCAACAGGAGAGGACCTACACTGCAAGTGCTGCTGTGACCTCAGTCTGGAAGCGACAATGGCTCGAGTGTCTGGGGAAAGGGCCCCTGCCTTCACCGCGGAGGAGTTAGACAAACTGGTGGATGGGGTCCTCTCCCAGTACACGCTACTCTACGGTCCTCCAGACAAACAGGTGTGTACACTGTGAGCATGATGCGTGGGCAATGCCTGTTTGGAGTGGTGTGGATGGAAGATACATGTGGGGGGGGGGGGGGGGGGCTGAGGGCTGCATGTGAGGATGGTGAGTGTATGTGCGTCAGGGCACGGGTGGGAACTGGTGGGCAATTAGTCTGACGGTCCGGATGGGTGAGTAATGTCCTTTCCTCCTGCACCTTTCCTCTAGGTCAGCACCCACCAGAAGGGTATTTGGCGTGCCATCGCCAAGGAAGTGCGGACCCTGGATGTCTATCATAGACGGAGCACCCACTGCCGCAAGAGATGGGAGGACCTGTGCCGCTGGAGCAAGAAGACGGCAGAGGCCCAGCTGGGGCTGGCCTCCAAACATGGAAGGGGTGCCAGTCGCACCATGACCCCCCTGATGTTCCGCATCCTGGCGGTGGCCTATCAGGAGTTGGATGGGCGCTTGAGGCCATCACAGCAGCCACAAGGGGGCGAGTACAGTGTCATAAAGCTGACTTTGCGTGATTTATGAAGGGTCTGGGTGGGGGATGTGGGCTGTGGGTTACTCTAGGCCAGGGTGAACATGGCAGGGTAGGTCCCTTGTTAGGCAGGCTCTGAGGCACTCCAACCCCAATATTTTTAGTGGGCATCTACAACTGGGCAGGCTCCTGTGGGTTCCAGGTGTGCAGCAAATGGTGTTAGGCATTGTACCCCATGGTCTGGTGAATTTCCTACTAACTGCTAGTGCATGGCCTAGTGCATAGGGCTGCTCCCTGTGTGTTGTGTCTGTCAACGGTAGTGGTGTTGCTGGCATTGACCATGTGTGTTCTCTGTCGTCCCCCCCTTCTTGTTTTGTCACCCTGTCCATGTGTGCATTAACATCATCTGGCAGAGGGAGCTGCATCCCACATGGCACTGGAGGGTGAATCCACGGAGGGTGAAGGCACCAGTAGGACGGAGGGCAAGGGGAGCTCCACGACGGGAACAGGAGGGCATACCAGCGACAGCGACTCCTTCTCTGATGGAAGCTCCCTGGCGGTGGCGGACACCTCTCTGCCCACCCCAACAACAGGTACAGCCACCACCCCCCCTACCAGCACTGCCCTCCCAGCAGCCCCTCAGAGTGTTTCCCGTGCCCACTCACCCAGGAGGGTAGGCATCTCCTTCGCCCCAGGCACTTAAGGCCCTGCCCCAGTCAGCCCTGCTGCCCTCAGTGAGGAGGTTATTGACCTCCTGAGATTGTGGTAAATAATTTAAAATACCTCTGATTTGCCTTGTAAGTTAAATAATAAAAAAGGAAAGAGACGGGGTCCGAGATGTAGAGAATAATCAGGATTTATTCAATAACTCGAGTTAAGGGAGAGCTCCTTCACCAAGCGGGTTAGGGAGTAGTCTGTCTTACTTCGCGCAGCATAGAGCTTTTATACATTTTTCTACTACATGCAAACAAATGGCAGAGGTTCAATCATTTTCTACTAGTTAGGTATAAAAACATTTGTATGCCTCAGGGGAGAGGAGTGGGAGATTGCTTACAAACAAAAATGTGCAAACAGCTGAAGCGTTTAATAGTGTGTAGTAAATGGCAGGTATGACCTTGTTCCAATTGCAGGTTATTCCGTGGAAATTAGTTTTTCTCAAAATTGGCTTAACCGCAGGTATGTGGCTGGTCTGGTATTCGGCCTTAGGCATATTACACGATGTAGCTGCTTTCAAGCTGCATCTTTTTCTGCCTATTTCCTCTGCGACGGGGTGTTTAAAACACTCACAAAATGGATGCCATATTCAATATGGTTGTCCTGATGTCAAATGAACAGTGGTTGCACGAAGGGTGAGAAACTATTTTTCCACATTCCCTCCTTGCACCAGAGTGCAACCATTGTTCTCTATCTCGATGGCCATAAGATCATCAATATGGTCTTGGAGCATAATCTTAACATTTTCTTTTTTCTGGATGTGCGATTTAGGAATGCACATGGTAGCACACAATCCACAGAGTGGCGGGCCGCAATGGATGCACAGGCAGCATCCCATTAATGTAAACAATGCTACGCCAATAGCAGAAATCAATTTCCAGCCCCATGTGGAGACTAGTCCCCAAAACCATCCTGACCAGGTCCAGTTGCCAGGATCCTTGTGTAAGCTGGACGCAATTTTGTGCAATCTAGAAATAGCCTCATAGACAGAGGGGGCATTATCAGGTATGAAAACACAGCAGCTCGACCCGATAATTTTACACGCTCCACCCCTCTCTGCTAGTATGACATCAAGAACAAGACGATTTTGAAGCGCTACCATTCTGATAGCGGATTGTTCCTGTGTCAAATTTCCCAGAGCGGCTATAGTCTGATTTACAACTGCTTCTACTGTTCGAGTAAGCCTACGGATAAGTTTACTATTCTGAATCGGTCCAATAAAGAAGAAGAAACCTCTATTGAAGTCTGTATACTGTTCCAGGGTAGTCTCTGTTTGATCTATCCCCGAAGTATCTATAGATCTCTTATGCCTCTCATTAGGGAGTAGGCGATCCTTATGATACATCGGCAGGGCAAGGAAAACGGGAGGCAATAGGAAAGATATATAGCATCTTCCTTCCCATCCGAGGGGAAGACGTATATAGGCTATCTCTCCACAGACAAAATATGTATGTCTAGACGCTGGAAACGTTGATTGGCCTTTATCCTCGAAACTCACAGTAATATTACATTCACTGTGTCCTACCTGGATTATACCAGTCTTCTGGACACACAGCTGTCCTTTCATTGTAGAAACAGATATGGAGGTTGGTCCGCCTTTCTTTTTAGGCTTGGTATTTACTAATTTGGAAGACCAATATTCCTGTTTATACTCTTCACTTTCGAATATAGTCCCCTTAGCCTGTGGTATTCCATTATCGTCGGGATAACAGACTTGATTAAGGACGGTATTCAGATCTCCCCATGGCCACCCATTCTTACATATCCGAGCATCTCCTTCAGGGCATGCGGAATTGGAGGTATTGTACGCTGTTATTAAGGCAAACCAAGCCTCACAGGTACCATTATATGAAAATGTAAAAGGTACCAGTGGCATCCCTCCGTCATTCTGATGAGGGGGGATCTGTCCGCATATCCAGCAATCGGTAGCATTGGCAACCTGGTGAGTATAGTGCAACATCCGTACAAAGGAGTTATTTTGCATAGCTAATCTGTGGGCCCGTTCATGAGGCGTAAGATCATAATAGGTATGTTCTTGTGTACTGTTGGGTGGGAATATAGGGAGTTGACTAGATGGAAAAATTAAATGTAAAACCCAACCTAAACACATTGCTGCTGCCAGAAACAACATTAACATCATTATACAAAAATTTCTTTCCGCACACATTTTCTTTCTATATTTGTCTCTCAACATCTTCTGCTTCACTGTCTCCGTCGTCATTTTTGTCAGGTATACTTCTCAGAGCCCCTGCCGTTTCACCAACAAGTAGAGCTTGTTTGGACTTAATTGACCTGGGCTCAAGTAGATGACCTGAGTTTAGATCTATAAGTCTGCTGGAGACTTTCTTCTGTGGGTAATGTCAATTGTTCTGTGTTCTGTTGTGTCTGAAGTGGCGATGTCTGTCCACTTTTTTCCTTGGGAAAATGATTCTTACAGGGACTGGCATGGAGCCATCCCTTACGACCTTCGACTTTTACAGCTGTCCTGGTAACCAGTAGAACGAGCTTCGGTTCCTTCCATCGAGGCTCAAGAGGTGGTGTTCGATCAAAATTGCGAATATAAACCCAATCGCCTGGTTTGATCTGGTGCTCTTTAGGCTCAGTATTATCAGGAAATGCTGCTGCAACCTGTGAACGTCAAGATTGAAGTGCAGACATCAAGGAAGCCAGGTAATCAGTCAGTACAGGTATTTCAATATCTGTTATAGACTTAGCTCGAGGTATCCCCCATATGTTAGGTGGTCTTCCAAAAACTATCTCGTATGGAGCTAATCCTATCCTGGAATGGGGGACCATTCTCATATAGAACAGTGCTACAGGTAAAGCAGTTATCCAATCAATTTTCTTATCTGCACATATTTTTGACAATTTGTTTTTTAAAATCTGGTTATGTCGCTCAACCAGGCCTGCTGCCTGTGGATGACGCGCACAGTGAAATTTCCACTGGTATCCCAACAGGAGCGATATCTTCTTCATTAATTCAGACGAGAATGGTTGACCATTATCAGAATATATAACTCGGGGCAGACCGAACCTAGGGAAATACTCCTTAATCAATTGTTTAGCTGTACTGCTGGCAGTATAGTCAGGTACAGGAAAAGCTTCGGTCCATCGTGTTAATGTACATACTACTACGAGTACATACTTCTGTCCTCAGCACCTTTCCATTTGTATATAGTCCATCTGTAAAACTTCAAAAGGGTGTTCAGGAGGATGAAATCCTCCTGCCCCTACTGTTGTGCCTTTTCCAATATTATACTGACAACATATCATACATGTTTGGACTCTTTGTTTGGCTGCTGCCCTAAGATGTTTATTGTCCCATATATGTTGTATTGCGTCTAGCATAGCTTTTCCCCCAAGGTGGGCTGGTCCATGTATTGTATCTATAATAATCTGCACCATGGCATCGGGAAGATACCATACTGCTTTATGTGGTGTCATCCATCCTTGATCAGTTAGTATCCCTCCTTCCTCTTTCCATTTTTCTTTTTCCTCATTTGTGGCGTGACTCTGTATGTCTTGGATGTCCATAGTTATATCTCGTGTGACCTGCATATGCATAAATTCGGGACCGTGATGCAGCGTACTCTCTACGTCTTTCTGTGTCATGTCTTGAGCTGTTTGATCTGCTAATGCATTTCCTAATATAACATGATCTGTCCCCTTTGTGTGTGCTTTGCATTTTATTATAGCTATTTGTTCTGGTAGATGTATATCATCTAACAATTGTGTTATCAAGTCTACATGTTGTATTTTTGATCCATGCGATGTCATGAATCCTCTTTCTCTCCATAATGTTCCAAAATTGTGTACTACTCCAAAAGCGTACTGTGAAACAGTATAAATATTTATTTATTTTCCTTTGCCCAATCGACAGGCCCTGCTCAATGCTATCAACTCAGCAGCTTGTGCTGAGAGAATGGGTATCTGTTTGCTTTCTAAAATTTGAGTATTTGTGGTAACAACGTAGGCGGCCCTTATCTCCCCCTTTTCTGTTCTTTTACAAGAACCATCCACGTAAATATTTTCTTCTGCATCTGGTAATGGAGTGTCTTTTAAATCTGTTCGTGGTTTTGTCACTTGTTCAATCACTTCCATACAATCATGTATCTCATCTATGTTCTCGTGAATGGGTAAGAGTGTAGCAGGGTTCAGGGTATTGCATCTTAAGATCTGTATGTGAGGTTGAAAAAGTGTCAGTTCATACCCTGACAGTCTTGCTATTGTTAGATGTTGTGTCTGTGTTCTGTTAAGTAATAGTTCTACTGCATGGGGGACTCGTACTATCAAAGGGTGTCCCAATACTATAGCATTGCTTTGTCTAATAGCTTGAGCTGTTGCTGCTACAGCCTTCAGGCATGCGGGAAGAGCTTATGCTACAGGATCTAAGGTGGATGAAAAATATCCACATGGTCTTTGTTTTCCAGCTTGCTCTTGTGTCAGGACCGATAGAGCGGTCCCATTCTTTTCAGTGACGAATAGTGTAAAATCTTTATGATAATCAGGGGTGGCCAACACCGGGGCCTGACACATCGCCTCTTTCAATGTTTTGAAAGCGAGCGTGTGTTCCTCTGTCCATGGAAGCTGGGGTGACGTGCTGGCTTCTAATGTTGTCAATTTTACAAGTGGTTTTGATATTAGTGCAAATTGGGGTATCCATTGTCTGCAGTAGGATGTTAGTCCTATGAATTCGCGTACCTGTCTCTGTGTTTTTGGCTGTGGTATATTTTGTATCAATTGTATTCTCTCCTTTGTTAGCTGCCTTCCCTCCTTTGACAGTAAGTGCCCTAAGTAGGTCACTTGCTGTTGAAAGAATTGCAATTTCTTTGGTGACACTTTGTGGCCATTTTCAGCCAAGAATGTTAATACCAATAATGAAGCTTCAACACATGACTGTTCAGATCTGGTCGTAATGAGTATATCATCGACATACTGCAGAAGAGCTGTTTGATCAGGCATTTGTATGGTGTCTAGCTGTCTTTTTAGTGCTTGGCTATAGATGCTCGGGCTGTCAGTAAATCCTTGAGGAGCTCGGGTAAACCGGAAACTCTTTCCGGATAATGAGAACCCAAACAAATATTGACTGTCTTCATGTATTGGTACACTGAAAAACGCGTTTTTGAGGTCGATAACGGTAAAATATGTGGCTTCACAATCAATTGTTGTTAAAAGGGTAGATATGTCTGGTACGACAGGATGTTGTGCTACAACACATTTATTTAATTCCCGTAAGTCTACCACAAGTCTATAGTTGGTATTTTCTCCTTGTTGTACTTTCTTTGCCACAGGTAATACGGGTGAATTCACGGTATTTGATGGTACTTCGATCACCACTCCACTAGTGATGAGGTCCTCTATAATGGAAGTAAGGTCTTTCTCAGCTTGTGGAGGCATTTTATATTGACGGAGTCGTGGTAGTATGGCTCCCTCCTTTAAAATGATCTTGTGGGGTGTAATGACCATCCGCCCGACCGATGTGGGACTGGTGGCCCACAACTCGGCTGGGAGGTGGGCCAATCGAGGATCTAAATCTCTGACTGTATAATGGCCCTTGAAGTCTCGAAGGAACAGACGCACATCCTGGGGGGAGCACACTATTATGGCTCCTAATTCTTTCAATTGTTTTATTCCTAATAGATTCTCGGGGCAAGCATCAGTCAAGAGAAGATCTGTCGTAGTGGTAAGGGGGCCAATTTGTAAGGGTAGTGGCTCTGATGTATTACTTGTAATGGGTTGACCAGAGAAACCCAGCGAAATATTTTTATTCCCAGAGAGTGGAGCTTGCGGGAGCTCGTTATGATCTATCGTTGTCTTACTTGCCCCTGTATCCAATAGGAATTTCTTGTCTTGTCCCAGGAGGTGAACGTCTACATATGGACCAGTTTGGTCCACAGGTATAGGGACAAGGGGCAATTTATCCTCAACCCCCCCTGGGCAGCCTCATAAAAAACTGGGGAAATCGGCATATCCAGTATTTTCATCAGATATGTACATTTGCGTTGTATTTGGTATTCCCCGATTCTGTTCTTGGGGCGTTCCTTCTTGAGGTCTGTACTGATCTCGAGGAACATGTATTCTGGGTGTAGTTTTCCCAGTGGCCACATTATGTTTTAGAACTGGGCACTTAAAGTTCCCTTGTAAATCTTTAACATAATGTCCTGGTTTTTTACAATAGTTACAAACACCTTTAGAATTATTAACCTTTCTTTGTACCTGAGGTTGTGGCCCTGATTTGGGCATCACTGTTTGTGCCACCAGTGCTCTCAACTTAGTCTCCTTTACCCTAACCTTTTCGCTTTATTCTTCCCCCATTATCCTGTTTTGGTGGTATTGTAATATTCGTAGGACTTGGGAGGGACTTTGTGCTTGCCAGGAGCTCTCTACCTTCTGAACTCTTTCCCTTAACTTCGGGAGGCTGTTTTCCACCAATTTGGATACAAAACGATGTGCATATGAATCACTTTCTAATTTAAGACCGCTATTGCCAGTGAAACATTTCTCTAATCTTGTATAATAATCCCCTATATCTTCACCTGGCTTTTGTTTACAGGCGGAGATAGCGTCCCAATCCTCTTTCCTTGTGGTAAGAAGTTGGGGCAACACTTTAAGAATGAGGGTCGGTGCTAATTTCACATCATCTGGTATGTCGGCTCCAGCTGCCCTGGCGTTGTCATTTGTCTCTAGGGCGGCCCAATTCAAATTAGCGTTATCCACCAACCAGTCTTGTCCCCTTAATTTCTCATAAATACCTGGGGACAGCAAATTTTTTTGTATAATTGTTAGATCTGTTAAGGTATATATTCCCATAGTAAGGACGTCTGAGTTCCTTAAAAAACCCAACAGGATCCTTAGAATGCGGTGGTACCATTTCTTTCATTTTCATTATTTCTAATTTAGTAAGAGGTGTATACACAAAAACTTTCTGCAATTCATTTGCGGAGTTTACTCTAGGATGGACCTCTCTGAGAGGGTATTGTCGATACATTTCTTTCTCCCCATAATCAGTATGGCGGGCCCGAAGGAGTGTCCTAGCCACTTCATCATGATATTCCTGTCGTGCATCTAAAAATATGTTAAGGAAGTGTGCAGGATCTTGCAAGAAGGCCAAGGAGGTACATTTGGATAACAAGTCTTCAAGGGCAGATTGCTGGGGTCTGAAAACTCTATTCAGTGTCATCAAGTGTTGTGTCATGTACAGACTTGCTAACCTACGCTGGGTGAGGGGTAAGCTAGAGTATAACTGGGCTATAATGTCCGAATGATAAATCTTCGGTTGTGAAGTCCATAGGGTAGCAGTACAGACCAGTTCTTGTTCCTCGGCTGTCAATGGCGGTTCTTGTTCAAAGAACCAGTCGAGATCTTCCTCAGTTTCCTCATATAATTCTTCGCTACTGGGAGGTTCGTACAGGGTGCTGTTTACTGATTTTCCTCTCGGGAGTTACTGTTCCTTCTTTAAATTTATGTCTATGTTCCCTCATAAGATCTAATAATTTGTTTAATTTGGAATCCACCCCTTCTCCCTTATCCCCCCCTTCCTCTTCCTCCGCCACCTCTTCCATTAAATCTTCTAATTTCGCCTGATTTCTTAATCTCTTAAATTGGAAGTATCGGGCAAATAGATATAACATGAAGGTGTATATATATACATTTGTTGTTTTCTGTTTCTTCCTTTCAGGACATCTCGGTAGGGAGTAGAGTCGCCCCCTCTTAACATGAATTCTAGCATACCATTGATATTATTTTGTACAGCGGGGATCTTTTCTATTTTTTTTCCAAATGGCAACTAGTCTTTTTCCCTCCTCTCCTAAGGCGGGGTATATCGTGGATAAAGGATCGTGTGGGCACTGTCCTGGTTCTCCCCTCCCGCTTCGTCCTTCTTATCCTTTTCTGCTATAGAGAGAAATCTCGCGGCTTCGGAGAGATCCTCAACAGTTTCAGGAGAAACCACTGGTGGTAGATTATGTACGGGTAAGAGTGGTCGTGTATTGGTAGAATATGGGGGTGGCACATGTAATAAGTCTATAAGCGCCGAATCATCAGGGGGCATAGGTGCACTGGGAAGGAGAGGTTTCTTTTTTGATTTATCGGGGCAGGAATTTTCACAACTTGGCAGTACGGGGTATAAACCTGTAACATTTCTTTGACTTTCCCTTATCATCTGCTCGAGAACTACCTCCTTTCCTTTCTCTTTTAGTTCCTCCTGTCTATTTTTTCCCTGACATTCTCTGGGCTTTCTCAACTTTTCCTTGCGCTTTCTCTTGCCTCCGTTGGGCTTCTTTCCTCCACCATTCTATGGCCTCTAACTGGCCCTGTCTTGCTTTTCTCCTGAACAACTGTTCCTCTACTTTGAGGACATTTTCTATATCAAAAGTCCCCGTACTTGGCCATTTGAATCGTTCCGCTAATTGACTAGTATATTCTACCCATAGGTCCAAGAATACAATGGCGGGCATACCATGTTTGTTATACATGAACCTAGCTGGAGTGTCCTTGGGTGGGAGTGCAATCGCCCTCTCTAACAATTTTTTCTCTTTTGCCCGATACTTGAATTTAGTAAATAATGACATTCTTAATGTATATCTGTACCGTTTCGGTTTAAACAGAAAATGTCTTGATACTTTTCAGCAGTACTCACCGAAAAGCAAACTCTTTATTCTTCGTTCGAATCCAGACGCTGCGCGTTTTGAGGGATCTCGGACGTCTCGGACTCCTCTTCTCCTCGTTGTCGGACTCGGGTATGGACTTTCCGCGTCTCTCACCGCCTCATGTGTAAGCCGGGCGCTGGTCCGCCCCTGGGTCTCCAAGGGAGTTCGGCGGGAAATCCCCACCGGGTGCACCTAAAGTCTGTTGCGAGAGAGAGTAGGGGAAAAACCCGCGACCGGCAAAACCGGCGCGTGTAGAGAAGGGAAAGTCCCTGTTCGGGCGCCAAAATGTGGTAAATAATTTAAAATACCTCTGAATTTGCCTTGTAAGTTAAATAATAAAAAAAAGGAAAGAGACGGGGTCCGAGATGTAGAGAATAATCAGGATTTATTCAATAACTCGAGTTAAGGGAGAGCTCCTTCACCAAGCGGGTTAGGGAGTAGTCTGTCTTACTTCGCGCAGCATAGAGCTTTTATAAATTTTTCTACTACATGCAAACAAATGGCAGAGGTTCAATCATTTTCTACTAGTTAGGTATAAAAACATTTGTATGCCTCAGGGGCGAGGAGTGGGAGATTGCTTACAAACAAAAATGTGCAAACAGCTGAAGCGTATATTAGTGTGTAGTAAATGGCAGGTGTGACCTTGTTCCAATTGCAGGTTATTCCGTGGAAATTAGTTTTTCTCAAAATTGACTTAACCGCAGGTATGTGGCCGGTCTGGTATTCGGCCTTAGGCATATTACACGATGTAGCTGCTTTCAAGTTGCATCTTTTTCTGCCTATTTCCTCTGCGACGGGGTGTTTAAAACACTCACAAAATGGATGCCATATTCAATATGGTTGTCCTGATGTCAAATGAACAGTGGTTGCACGAAGGGTGAGAAACTATTTTTCCACAAGATCCCTCACTGTTGGGCAGGTCAGCCATTCTGAATGCCATCCAGGGTGTTGAGAGGCATTTGCAGCAAACAAATGCATACCTGGAGGGCCTTCATTCTGGTGTGGCGGCCCAACAGAGCATTTCAGGCTCTGGCCTCAGCACTGATGGCAGCCATGGTCCCGGTGTCCAGCCTCCGCCCTCCAACTTCCACTACCTAGACCCAATCCCCTCTACCTCAGCCTATCCCAAGCACACCATCAGACCAGCATGCACACACAACACACCAGTGGCTCAGGAAAACATAAGCATCACACATCCCACAGGCACTCACACAAGCACCATACCCATGCGCAAATACCAACATCCACTTCCTCCACTGGGTCCCCCTCCTCCAACTCCCGCCCAGTAGCGTCTCCACTCACACCTGCATGCACTACATCATCAGCCACTGCCTCCATCACCAGCACGGTATCACTACACACCGCTCATGTGCAATCACCACCCCCACTACCATTCACACGTCCCCTGTGTCCTCTACCAGTGTGTCTGTGAGCCCTCCTCCCAAAGTAAACAAACGCAGACACACACCCACTCAACAGCCATCCACCTCAACAGCCTCCAGCCCATGCACCTTCACCCAAACTCAGCAGACGTACACCTCCTACAACCACTACCTCTTCCTCCACTCCCACGCCCCCTCCATCTTCCCATCCCAGTGTATCTAAAAAACTTTTTCTAGCTAACATTAACCTCTTCCCTACACCTCCCCCCTGTCCTTCCCCTAGGGCCAGGATGTCTAGATCCCAACCCAGCACCTCAGCCCCCATATCTACATCCGCTGTGGTCCCTGCTAGTCCAGTACGATCTAAGGGGGCACCCGTCAGAGCTGCTAGAGTGCCACCGACAGAAAAGAAGGACCACCCTATTCCACCACCTGCAAAGGTCAAAAAGGGGCCGGCTTCCAGCAGGGGTTAGTCACACCACCCACCCAGCAAGGCCTCGTCCAAACACCAAGTGGACAGTGCCAAGTTCCCTACAGCGACTGTCAAGATGGGGAAGGGCCACAAGCCAAAGGGCACGTCACCTCAAGGCACGATGTCTCCTGGTGAGCGGCTGGTGACCACCATATCATCAGGGATGGCAGCCACATGCAACACAGTCACCACCGCCGCTCCGACAGCCACCTGCACCGCCGCTGCCACAACATCAGTCTGCAGCATCCTCCACAAGGATCAGCCATCCGAGGCTGCCAGAGACGGGATGGTGTCTCCATCCACCACAACAGTCACTTGCACCACGGCCAGCATCTCCGCCGCAGACACCGCCACCTGCACCACCATCAGCACTGCCACGTGCACAGCCGATGCCACTCTGTCGGACGTCAGCCCCATCCCCAGTGTGCAGCCGTCAGTCTGCAGGTGACATCCTGGACCCTGGACACACCACTTGAGACACCACCTCCAGCACTGACACAAACCAGGAATCAGCAGCCTAAGTCGCCGCAGGATGGCGTGTGGCTCTGCCTCCATGGAGTATCATGCTACCGGGTCCAGGTTCATCGCGTGGCTAAGACACCCATGTGAGAGGATGTCAACTGCCACACCCCCCGGTGCAGCATCACTGGGCACAAAGCCCCCTCCATAACCAGTGGAGAAATGCATCCACTCACTTTCCTTGGCAGGATGAAGCACTCTGGGCACAAAGCCCCATCCAGAGCCTGTGGGCAAACCACCCACTTCAGAGACTGTGGCTTTGCACTCCCCAGGACCAAGCAGTGGGCAGTGAACCCACTTGAGAGACTGCGGCTTTGCACTTCCCAGGACCAAGCAGTGGGCAGTGAATCCACTTGAGAGACTGCGGCTTTGCACTTCCCAGGACCAAGCAGTGGGCATGGAGCCCCCTCGAGGAGCAGTGGCGTCGTACCATCATCCGGCTAAGGTGCCCCCAACCTTCCCCCTGAGGTGCCTGTTTTTTACACCCCAACTTGATGCCCCTGCAGTGTTCTCTCCGTTTTGGAGGCAGGTGTCATGTGTGGGCTTCGCCCATACTTTGAGACCACTGGTCCACGGACATTTCATGGACAGTGTACAGACTTGTGTACTTGCTGTAAATATTTGTGTATACTGATTATTTGCTGTTCTCTTGATCTGATTGTTCCAATATTACACTAGTTAAACTCATTTCTTTGGTACTTGCGTTCTTCCAGGGGGTGACGGGGTGTATCTGTGATATTATTGGGTGTGGGTGTGGGTGTGTGGGTGTGTGGGTGTGTGGGTGTGTGGGTGGTGGGTGGTGGGTGGTGGGTGGTGGGTGGTGGGTGGTGGGTGGTGGGTGTTGCATGTCGCGTGTGTGTGTCACTCTTTTCCCTCCTCCCCTCCCTATATGCTAGGTGCAGTACTCACCGTCGTCGTCGCCTTCTTTCAACTTCGTGGTGTATTAACAGATACAGCAACATGGGTAGAATCTGCAATTCGGGCTCCATGGCATCCTAGTTCTTCCTTGGGTGTCGAAAGGTGAGTGGTTTCCCTTCTGTGTACTGTTTCCGCCGTGCTTTTGATGGCGTTGGTACCGCCCCGGAAAATCTGGCCGATTGGTGCCTTGTAATCGTGTGGGCGGTACATTGTCTTCCGCCTGTCTGTTGCCAGCGACTGCTGCGGTGTTTGTTGCTACAGCCGTGGTGGTCAGAGGGTTAAAGTGGCTGGCTGTGTTGGCGGTTTCTGCCATGGTCGTGATCCCATTATTTTTTTATTTTTTTTTACTGCCGGCCTGTTGGCGGTATTACCGCCACTTTAACACCAACCACCAGGGTTGTAATGCGGTCTAAATATGCTCAAAATGCATTCATTCAGTTGACAGCCTAGTGTCTGCCAAAGCTGATGATACTCATTTCATATTGAATCTTCTTTATGTTTTGTTTTACAAGAATTTTGATAAATGTGAGCCTGCAAATCAGAAATAGGTAGTACACTATCTCTGTTCCACCACCCTTTCCCTTGTAACAAAAGTGATGTTTTCGTAACTTTTTCTACTTTCAAAGGGGACATAAACTTTGTTTCTTTTTCTACTTTCAAAGGGGACATAAACTTTGTTTCCCCCTTTAGAAATTTGTTGGGTTTTTTAATTAAAACCCAATTACCTACTTCTATATTAACTTCGCGAACATTAATCCTTTTATCATAATAGTCCTTCTGTTTGATCTGTTTAACAAAGGCATTCTTCCTAATAGTCTCACAATCTACAGCAAGGTCATTGCCATTAGAGGCTAAACTCAACCAGTGAGGAATAAGTTTAGACCTAGGGTTTCTGCCTAGAATTATTCTGAAAGGAGAAAAAAAACAATTGTGGAATGAGGGGTTGTTACATACGCCCAGATATTTTCTTTTAGAAAAGTTTCCACATCCATGTTCATTGAAATAGCAGTCTGAGTACCCTCTTTTAGTATCCGATTAGCTCGCTCTACTAGGTCATTGGAAGATGGACTATATAATGCCACTTTTATGTGTGAAATATCTAAATGTCAAAAACGCATTCATTTCTTTTGAAACAAAATGCATACCATTGTCTGTGACAATGTAGCGTGGAGTGCACTCAATTGGAAAAGTTCTGTTTAAAAAACTTATGGCTGTTTTCGTAGTAGGTGATTCAACAAAATCATAATAGATCCATTTTGAAAAATAATCTACTAGCACAATGAGGTAACGTTGTTGTCTCGGAAGAATAAGGAAAGGACCAGAGAAGTCTAAAGCTACTTTCACCCAAGGAGATTCAGGCATATCCACAGGAAATAGAGGTTTGTGTGTAGTTTTCCAATGTTTGTCCGAAACAATACACTGAGGACAAAGTTCAATAAACTGAGAAACTGCCTTGTCTATGCCTGGCCACCAAACCTTTTGTTTACGTTTTTTGACAGTGGCTGAAATTCCTAAGTGTCCTTCATGTGCCATCGAACACAAACGTTTCCTCACTGCAGTAGGTGGTACAATTAAATCTTTGCGTACACATATTTGATTTTCACATGACAATTCAGATGCCACTTGTGCAAAACATTTGAGATCACCTGAAAGTGACTTATCTTGAGGCCAACCCACATTTATGAAATGTAATACTTTTAATACTTCATCCTTATCCATAGCCTCCAACTACTCCTGTTCAGAGATAAATACCTGCACAGCTTGATATGACATCAAGAACAGCTACGACACATTCTTTTTCTTCACAAATCTCACTATGACTTTCCTTGAGAGGCAAGCGGGATAAACAATCTGCCCTGAAGTTCTTCCCACCTTGTATATACTTGATTTTAAAATTGTACTCTTGTGATTTTGACAGAAGTCAAACTACCCTTGCTGAAGCTTTCCCCCCCAACCACTACCACTTAAAAGAAAAACAAGAGGCTTATGATCTGTAAATAATTCAAATGATGTTCCCCAAATGTAAGTTTTGAATTTCTCCACTGCCCAAGAACATGCAAGAGCTTCTAGTTCAAAGGTACTATATTTCATCTCCGCTTCAATGAGAGACCTA
This sequence comes from Pleurodeles waltl, assembly GCF_031143425.1. Classification (NCBI taxonomy): domain Eukaryota; kingdom Metazoa; phylum Chordata; class Amphibia; order Caudata; family Salamandridae; genus Pleurodeles; species Pleurodeles waltl. The sequence goes on from NC_090444.1 coordinate 1,180,453,976, forward strand.
GAAGCAAATGCAACTGTGTTCTCTTTATTGTGAGCCCATTGTCCAAAGACAGCCCCCAGCCCCTTCAAACTGGCATCAACGGATATGAATGATTTGTACTGGGAATGATAAGGTTGTAACATGGGTGCATTTATAACTAACTCTTTCATTTCTTCAAAAGCTTTGCTAACTGGAACGGACCATTCAAATTTCACCCGTTTCTTAAGCAAGGATCTCAAAGGTTGTACCAACATGGCATAGCCAGGGACAAAACATGCACAATAGTCACACAACCCAAGAAATGATTTGAGAGATTCTTTGTCAGTGGGCGGAGGTGCCAACTTAATAGCAGTTACATTGCCAGCCTTAGGCTTGGTACTTTCACTAGTGATAGTATGTCCTAAATACTCAACTTCTTGTAGCATAAACTTGCACTTATTAAGTTTTACTGTCATGCCACACTTCATCAGGGTACTAAAGACTTTTTCTAACTTAGCAACATGTTCCCTCAATAGTTTCCGTGAACACAAGAATATCATCCTGGAAGGCTTGGATTTGTGTTTCATGGCCAAACAAAGAATCCACAAGTCTTTGAAACACACTGGCAGCTGATGCCAGACCAAAAGGCAGCCTTAAATACTTGTAAGCACCAAATGGTGTCACAAAGGTAGTCAAAGCCTGAGACCCTTCACTCAAAGGTACCTGGTGATATGCAGAGTGCAAATCTATTGTAGAAAATAATTTTGCATTACCAATATTGGCCACCATCTCCTGTATATGTGGCAAGGGGTGGCAATCTACAATTATATTTTGATTCAGAGACATGAGGTCAACACACAACCTTAAATCTCCAGAATGTTTCTTGGTCAAAACAATCGGAGAAACCCATTACGAAGAATCTGTAGGGACAATAACCTTCTCATTAACCAGTTTGTCTAAACATTTCCTTAAATCGGCTCTGGCACTTAGAGGAACAGGCCTGACTTTATGTGTGATGGGTATGGCATCTTTTTTTTTTTTTTTTTTTTACTTAATCACATGTTCAAACCCCTTTACATTTCCAATATTGTCCTCGAACACAGCTGGAAATTTCCCCAATAATGAATCCAATAAATCACTGTCTGACGATAAACAGCAAAGAGGCATATCACCAAGAACAATAGGGTCAATGTGTCCAGGACGCAGATGGCGGCCACGTTTTGCCAAATCTTGCACCAGCGTGGAATCCTTCAGAGGCTTGTTTAAAGATAAAGCGACAGCGCGTTACTAGGCAACGAGGCTTCAGGCAGCCTACGCACGCGCATGCAATAACGTTGAAATTGAAGGAAAACAAGTCTGCCGTCTTTAAGACCGAAATAGTTTTTTCTGCTATTAAAATTAGCTTCACCGATAGGCGATGCCCAGCAGGGCCGGTTCTTTTCCTCCAAAGCAGAAATGTTCCCTCGTCTTGCAGGGATAGCTGATACCTGTCAGAGGCCTCCTTCCTTCATCAGTGGTTTCAGGAAAACTTAACCCCACTCCTGGTACCAAAATGTAGCGAGGTGGTTAAGTGATACAAAGTAGACAAACAGATGTAAGACTGTTTGTGTTTTTTATTTCTGGAAGTAGAAGAACCCACAACATGAAGCATCCAGCTGGCAGCCAGTCTCCAGTCCCCTCCAGCACCTGACGACCAACTGCCTGCCCGATGTTCCATGGAACCCCATGACGCATTTGGAACACGGTGACAACTCAGTTAAAGACACAGCATAAGAAATACATGCTACATCAATACTACATCAACGCCATGAGACTGTAGAAGTGTTACGAGCTCAAGCATGTGAAGCCTGCACTGAGATTCCCCAGCAAGATTGTTTGTTGGAGTGAACAGAAGGAATGGCGCCCCAAACTCCTCCTCAACTCCATAGGTAGGATTAGCAAACATGATTAACTTGTGTACCTCTTGGGGCTCATAACGGTTGCTGATTGGGGGGTGTATTGCTTGACCTTAATAAAGAAATGTTGCAAAGACATTGCACGAGTTGTACTTTGATTATGTTCAGTCGTGATCCCATGGGGGTGGGCTACATGTACCAAAATTGTAATAAAAGAATTTTAAATAAACACTTTTAGTACCAAGTTTAATTCCCAAGGAGGAGATGTTCTCCTAACTGGAGAAAAAACTTTTTAAGTCCTTCTAAAAAAAATCTTTAATCACTGGAATCTTGAAGAAAGATGGTTGTTTTTTAGATTTTCTGTATGCAGTAGTAACAGCTAAAAGGACTTTAATGGAATAAAATTGCAGACCTGACTTGGCCAAGTGAAGTAAGTACAAGAGGATGACATTCTCTTGTCCATTAATTGGATGATGGCAGTTGTTTTGACACTACATACAAAAGTGTTTCCACTAGAGGGCATAACATGATCATGTTGATGGTTGCTTTGATTCTTTAAAGCTGTTCAGACATTCTTAGGGTAGGCTTAAATAGCCAGGCTGTGTGATCTTAAGAGCCATGCTGCCAAATTCAAGGACTGAAGCGTTGGGTGTAGAACCTGGCCCTGAAGCTTCAATATGAGATTCTGGGCCTGATTACAACTTTGGAGGAGGTGTTAATCCGTCCCAAAAGTGACGGTAAAGTGACGGATATACCACCAGCCGTATTACGAGTCCATTATATCCTATGGAACTCGTAATACGGCTGGTGGTATATCTTTCACATTGGGGACGGATTAACACCTCCTCCAAAGTTGTAATCAGGCCCTCTGTCTGAGCGGAAGACGTCTATGACGTGTTATGAATAGTTAAAGATCTTTGCATGGCCACTGTCTCGGTCAGTCTGGTGCAGATAGAATAATTTTGAGGTTCGATGTCCGTAGTTTCTAGATTACTCCTAGTATTAGAGGGTTCAGTGGAAAAACAAACCAGAGGTCTTCAAACTTTTTAATGCCACACCCCCCCCAGTAAAAAATAAAAATCATTGAGCCCCCCTCAGAATTTTTCACAATTATTTTTATAAAAGACTAGACTTAAACATTGCAGTTAAATACTGATACCTATTTAAAAAGGCAGAAACACGTTTCTGCTTAGAACAAAGCACTGTTATCTGTATAATGCTTCTTTTGGCCAGAGGCTGGCATCGCCCCCCCCCCCCCCCTGCCTGGGATCACTTGAGGCCACCCTAGGGGGCCTGCCCTCCAGTTTGAAGATCCCTGACATAGGCAAATAGAGTCGACCAGTTGATCAAAAGGGCACTGCCCAGAGAGTGTGGATCTGGTACCCTGGACGTGAAGTCTCATCATTGTTTGTTTTGTGATGTGGCAAATAAATCGAATGTGGGTGTACTCCACTCTTTTAAAATGTTGTTTGTTACTGCTTACTTGAGAACCCACTCATGATTTTCCTAGTGAAACCAACAGAGAAAGTCTGCTTCTATAGTCTGGATTCCTGGAATGTGGAAGGCTGCAAGTGATAAACCTCTTGCTAGTGCCCAATGCTACATTGCCTGGAGAGGTAGCGGTCTTGATTTTGTTCAATCTTGTTTATTGATACAGCTCATTGTAGTGTTATTATCTGTTTGAATCATTAGATATTTGGAAGAGAGAGAGGAAAACCCGTCATAGATGTACAGCTTTTAGCTCTAGCCCATTTATTTGATAAGATTTCTCCTTTTGAGACCAACACCCTTGAATTGTGAAGAGGTTCATATTTACGCCCCATCCTGAAAGCTAAGCGTCTCTGACTATAAGTTGTGATGGTGTTTCCTCCAGAAAAGGTTCTCTCGCTAGTTGATTGCGAGATTTGGTTCACCAGGTCATAGACTGACGTGCATGGTCTATCAGATATTTTCAATCTCCCCAACGGTCAGTTTACAGAGATCGCTGATCCTCTAGACAAATCTGTAGAAGTCCCATGAAGAATCATACATTTGGGACTATGAATATGCAGGATGCCATGGATCCCAGAGGAGAAGCTATCTGATGGACAGTTGGTTTGCACTGCTGGATTAAACTTTTGCATTTCATTTGTACTGACAATACTCTCTCCTCTGAAGGAAACATGTTTTCCTTTTGTGTATCTATTGCTGCACCCAGAAAAGTGAGGCACTGAACTGGTGTGGAGATCGATTTCTCAAAGTTAATTCATAAACGTGGTTTGTACAATAGGAGTGTTCTGACAGTAAAGTCTTTCTTCGCCTTCCTTTTATTATCCAGTCGTCTAGGTATGGATAGAGAAAAATTCCTCTTAAGCGACCACTGCCATGCATTTGGAGAATGTTCAGGGAGCTGAATATAGGCTGAAACGAAGCACAGCGTATTGGTAATGATTGTTTCCTATGAGAAATCTTAGATATTGTCTGTGATGAATATAGAAATATGCATCCTGTAAGTCTTTTGCCCATCAACAGTGTTTTTTCCTTGTGTGTAGGTATATTTGATGGAGCGACAGCATCCTGAATTTTCTTTTTTAATATATTTGTTGAGGATCTTGAGATCAAGAATTGGCCATAACTGCTTGGAATAAACTGTTCTTTTGGACTAAAAAGTTACTTGAGTAAACATCTTGGATGATCTGGTCTGAGGAAACATTCTCTATTCCTTGTTTTAGTAGTAGAGCAGATGTCTCTTGCCATAGGTTGATTAGACAAGTTGACACAGGCTGAAGAGGTGGCACAGTGTGCTTCAATCTGAGTGCCTATCTGTTTTGTACGATGTTCCGCACCCATCCGTCCGAGGTTATGTTTTTCCATTCTTCCAGGAATAATTTCACCACTCCCCCCACAGGAGTGGGAAACTGACCTGGGTGCCTGATTTTCATTGTTTACTGTTGGAGGAGTTCCTGCCTTTGGGCTGTGAAGATTTTGTTGCAGTGGACCTTCTCGTTTGGAATCAACTCCGGTATGGCTTTTAGGATTGTCTCTGCTGTTGCGAAAATTGATAAGGCCACCTAAAGGCTTGAACCCTATCATAGTAGCACTGTCTCTCTGGATTTGTACTGTTGCCTAAAAATGTTCTTTTGTTCTTCAAGACCTACAGCTTTTAGCATTTCTGCCTCATTTTTCATTGTCAGCATTTCTTCCGTCTTCCTCAGTTTGTTGTCCAAATAATGAGGCACCTGAAAAAGGCAATTACACTATTTTCAACTGGGCATCAGGTTTTGAAGAAGACAAACGCAGCCAGGATGACTGTCTTAGTCAAACTCTCTGCCACCTCACTCTGCCATGGCATTTCCCTGAGCGGACTGCTGCACTTAAAGATTAGTTTGAAATTAGTGGTGCCTCTTCAACCATTTCCAAACAAATCTTGGTGTCTGTGAGGTGGAAGATCAAGCAAAGGATTTCATTCCATCACAAATTTCTCTGCAACATCTGCTTAGCAGGGCAGCCTCATTGGCATTCCTTAAGTGGGTAGAGGCTGGTCCACACACCTTTTTGCCAATAGCATCCATTCAATTGCTCTCTATCTGGTGGAGCTGCGGACTGAGGTGGAGAAGCATGTCTACGCCTAACCACTGTAGCAATTATTGAATCCAGTTTAGGGTCCATTTTAAGAAAATCCAGATCCTGCTTTGGAGTCTTGTATTTCTGAGAAGTCTTCGTGTACCAGACTTAACTGTAGTCAGAGTAAGGAATTTTCCATCGCCCATGTCCAGAAGACCTGGGATAAGAGGTAAAAGAGGTCTTGGAGTTGTTCTCAATTGTAATGTTTTGAGGATAACAGTTACCGTTGGTTGAGGTGTATATACAATGTTTGTAGCCTTACTAAAGCACCTTGAAATATAGGAATATCTTTTACTGGTGATAGCTTAGAAAGGGTCTGAGGTGAAGAGGTTGGAGAATAAGAAGAATACTTGGAGCTGGAATATGCCAATTTTGACCGTGATCTGAAGTGTGAGGGAGTCATAGATGATATGTCATTAGACGTTCTTGATGGTGCTGTCCAAACCAGAGATGGGTGTTTTCATTTCTTAACAGGTAACTTTGAAGTGGCTTTTGAGAACCTTGTAACTGGTGACAGATTCAAAAGTCATTTAGGGAGTCTGAAGAGGGTTGTTTGCAGGTATCACAGCCCTTACAGGATGAAGCAAAGTATCCAAATGAACCACTGGAGCCTGAGATGCAGATGAATGAGCAGAAGGGGACATAGATCATTTTGGGGAAGAGGATAGTCTGATTTGAGAAACTCTCGATGTAAAGATAAATGGGCTCAACATCATACAAGTCTTTTTAGCTGGAGTCTTGGGTGGTGATAGATATCTTTTAGACGTCGAATGGTGCATCTTGGACACCAAATGATGCTAATTCAACGCCAAACAGCAAGATCTCGGCATTGTACTATGCGACTTTGATGCCAAAGTAGAGTGTGACGGAGGTGAAATTCTCATTGTTAACATGGAGACCGAACAGTGGTGATGGTGTGTCGGCATCAACCATTCCTTCGAGGGGTTTGAGTTGGCCCCAAAGCTCTAGAGTGCAACATCGATGTTCAGGATGTCTATGTCTGGGAGGAGATTTTTTAACTGTATATCTCCTTCTGTGGGATTCCATACCAGATTTAAAGCTTCTCAGCAGAAGGATAGGATGATCTTTCTAATCTTTTTTTTCCTCTCTTCTTCTGCTTTCAAACCTTGCAGTCTTATGCCCTTCCTGTCCAAGTGCCCCTTTTGACATTTTCTGATAAATGTCACATCCTTCTGTTTTGTGTGATGATGAAAGACAAACTAAACAGACTTTGTGAGCAATTGAGCTCACCTTCTTCCTGAGAAAACACGAAGGACAGTTTGTAAAAGGTGGAAACATTCTGACTAAAACATGTCAATTAAGAAACATTCATTTACTCAACGGGGGGAATACTAAAATATCGAGTAAAATGCTTTGAGAAAGTGCTGAAGATTAAAATGTTTTGAAGGCGTGGAAAACACCGGAGGTGTTCAGAGATCCAGTTTTTAGAAGACAGGAAAAGGAACTTAATCACAAACTGCCACTACAATGCATTGTCGGATGTGGTGCCTCTGGGATTTTTAAAAGAACAGGCTTCTTTTAAACTTGGCAGGGTTAGCCTTTAAGGCTGCATTTTCTCCTCATGCTTTTGGTACAAAGCTACCTTTTCCATGACAAAGTATTGCACATTCAAAAGCTATTTAACAACTTCAACTATTTTTTCTACAGCATTCAAAAGGAAAGTTACGCATCTGACAGACTAAACTGAGGAAATATGGAAAATTTATCTGAGTAATGAACACTCTTCAATTACATTTTCTTCAATATTAAATTATTTTAAAGAAGGAATACCGGGGTCCAGGCAGACTGTGGAGAATTATTCAACGTTTAATATTAATGTAGAACATACGATACTAAACAGTCAAAACAAAATCTTTTGCAAGCTGACCTTAAATAACCTATAGTACGAGATCTAGTCTTCGGTCCTTTGTCCACTGAGAGCATGAGGATCTAGAACACTCACTAACAGAAGAGGAAATTCAACACACTTTTTTTGACATTCCAACATGCCTGGCCCCAACGGTTCCCTTTTGGAACTTACATATCCCTTATTGTTGGTGTCACACTTGAGCAATGTATGAAGAGCCCTTGCTCACTACATCCTTATTGCAGGACCTACGTAGCGCCACAATAGCTGTATTATCGAAACCTGACAAACCACAAGACGAATGCTCACGTGTCATTCAATCTCTTGAACACTGTTAACAAAACCATGGCAAAAAGTCTTGACAACAAACTAGCCAGAAAGAAACATACTGTGGTTCACAACCATCAGAATAGCTTTGTGCCACACAGAGGTACTTGCCACTGTCTCCATAGTCTGTACATGGCTCTGGCAGGAAATTAAGAACTGCAGGGCTAGGCTGCATTGATGCCCGTGGACTATGAAAAGGTTTTGACATGATTCAGTCCTAGCAAGAAAGAATGCTGCTCTATTCTTCCTAAACTGTATTGCAGTCATGTAGGATACACCCTGAGTCCAAGTCAAAATTAACCAAATACTCTCTTCACCTTTCACCATGGACAGCAGTACTTATCACAGTTGCCCACTCGTCCCTATGTTCTGCTCGTTGGCGACAGAGCCTTTTTAATAAATGGTGCAGATGGATGCCCAGTAAGGGATTCCAAGGGTCACTGGACACAAATACAGTGTCCTTCTCTGCAGATGACATGCTGCTATTTAACCAATAGTCTCACACTTCTAGGCCCTGACTCATACCGCAGATCGACAAGGACACCTCTGGCATTAAAGCAAATTAGGGGAAATCTCTAGCCAAATCAAGGGCCCTTGCCCAAGTTGCATAGTACTTACCCCACTAAACACTGTAAAGGGGGGTGGAGGGGCATTTTAATTACCTAGGTGAGCATTTAACTAGAGACCTGGATGAGAGCTGGGAATCCCACTATTAAAACACATGAAGTAGGTGTGAATGCACAAATTAGGTACAGTTGTCTGTTAATGAGATACCTCATGACCGTGTTTGATTGTGGTCTATTTAAGCTTAAGCCTGAGAGAGACCAAGCATTTCTGCTTCCAAGTACACTTTACCAGTCGCAGCTGGTGCAAACTACTTATACCACTTGAACATTATTGAGATATACAGAAATAGCCAAGTCAGACATACATGAACATAACAGATTATGCAAGTTAAGCTGAAGTAAGATATTGACGGGAATCTTATCAAAGCATGACTACATTCTCACAATGCTGAGGACAAGTGCGGGTATCGACATCTGCTGTTTGTTATTTACCTCCTCCTTCATTATTTGAACACAAGGAGAGGCTGTTCATGGACTTGTAACTCTATTGGCCTACTTGCAAAAGTTGTTCAATAACTCATTTAGGCTCCCACAAACCACCCTTTGAACAACTGTTCAACATGTTATAATTTTGCTATTCAATTTATATTTGCATTAGAGCATTCACTTCTTCCCACTGTATCATGATGCATGAAACATGAACATTACTTGGTGGAGGAGTGCACAATTTGGTACATGCCCGACTGCAAACAGGAAGCATATTTACACCTAAAAAGGTAATACTGCTAAAACTATTTTTAACTTTAATATAGTCTAAAATATTGAGTTCCAAGGAGTGAAGAAATGTCATTACACAATGTTTGTTCAGCAAAGTGATGCACTTGCATCCCTATGTCACGTAAATTCTCTATGGCCTTATAATCAGTCTGTGCATTATGGGGATAAATGTGCAACAGTCAGTGTATATAATTTTACAAACGCCTCCTTTTTCAGCGAGGAGCATATCGAGTACTGTGCAATTTTGGAGAATTACCTCTCTCAAGGCTACCACTTCTACTGTGATATTACCTAGGGCGCTTCCAACAAACAACTAATTGTCTTATTCTTTTAGAATTCATTACTACCCCAGCATAGGTAGTATTCCTAGCACCAAATCATCCCCTAGCTACTTTCTTTGCTAGCAGACATTTTCTGACATGTGCCTTAGAATGGTTTCTAATACAGGGAAGCACTAGGACCAAATAATAGCATCCTCCCCAACCACTGAGCAGTCCAGGGTATGCTTATTGTCCACAGATGAAATAAATGCCCTCCCCGCTGCTACTGATAACAAGGGTCAAGATGTACTGATCAGACTGAATAAATGGATGCAGTTCCTCTGCCCCATCGCTTCCAATCCATTTGATGCAAGATATAACTGCCCATGTCTTTTTGTTACCCAAAGAGCAGGGGGGTTTGGTAAATAAGGGGGAGGTGTTGGGAATCAAATTATTCATCCCCATGAATAATAGTTTAAGTATTTTACTCATGACACTCTCATTAAAGGTGTCCCTGTAGGGTGAACCTTCGTCTCTGACAAACAGCCCACTGGTATCACTATTTCATCTCTGTATTTGTGTCTGACATCAGTACACTTTGGGCCACATTTCAGGCAGTCACTGCTTTAAACAGAATATAACAAGAATCATTAAGCACCAAACTCGGACAACAAAAGCGTCCTGTGTTGCAGTACAAAAGGACGTTTTAGACAAATCCAACAATCTGGGACATTTAATTCCTCGTGACTGGCGTTCATCATTTGTATGGCAACGACTTCATGATACTCTTTAGAACTGTGATTGTTCAGATCTTTAGTAAGCATGGTGTTTGAACCCAGCAATTTTGGGGGAAGTATAGATCATAAAAGTAGATGACAACAGATGTTAGGGTACTAACGGTGACCAGGGTAAAATGTATGCACAATTTCTTTGTCTGCATGGCTCCTTTCTGTCCAGATTGTTCCTACTGAGCAGTTACGCTTATTTGTTCCAGTACTTTGCGGGGCTGGACCTAATATACCATCATGGATTGGATCATGATGGACTAACTGTAGGATGTGGGCACAGGATGCATGGAGGGCCAGCATCCTCGATGGGGTGCGGTGGCACAAGTGTTGGGACAATCCTGTGTGCTGCAGTCGGTGGCTTAGACAAGTGAGCTCTTTTCACATGAGGTATGAATCTAATTCCTAAATCCTGTACACTTTACGCCTGTTTGTGTTGCCAGCAGAACTTATACGGGGCCCTATCAGCGTAGTTGCAGACAGTTAGATCTCTGAAAGTTCTTACCCATTACCTATTCGCCAGGTTGGAGATTGTGTCCAAGTCCCTACAGACGACAAGGCATCTTTCACCAGTTTATTAATGGCAGAAACATGTTTGGTCATTTTAGCACAATACTCTTGTAGCAGTGTATCACTTATTTGTATTGTTAGCACCCTCCCAGCAGGTGACGGGCCGCCCAGTCATTAGCTCAAGTGGGCTGAGACCTGTAACAGCATCTGGGGTAGTTTGCATACTTATAGGTGCAAGTGGCAACGCATTCACCCAAGACAATGTGGATTCTGTACATATTTTTAGCTATCTTGGCCTTCAAGATTCCCTTTCTCCTTTCAATAGCACCAGCTGCTTTGGGGTGATGTACACAATGCAACTTCTGTTGTACTCCCGTTGCCTTAGAGACCAATTCCATTACATTATTGACAAAGTGCACCCCGTTGTCACTTGAAATCATCCAAGGTAAACCAAAGCGTGGAAATAACTGTGTTCATAGCACTGCATCGCTTAGTAGGGTAGTCTTTGACCCGCTTGCTGAACATACAATCCAATAGCCATTTGAAGGAATTCCTTTACCAGCATTATACTGTGTGCATACCGGGCAACTGTTACATACTTTTGTCTGCACATTTCTGTGTATTAGGATTTTCCCAAAAGTTTCATGCTGTTCACAATGCCATCTCTTCCCAAATGGGAAGGGTAGTGCATCATGAATGTCACAGGACTCAAAAGTTTGTCAGGTTGCATGAATAATCATGTTGATCCTTACAACAGCCATTCACCCGAATACCATTTGTTGCCATTTCTGTATCTCTTCCTTCGTTGCTTGTTTTTGCACATCTGCTATGCCCCTATCACTAAAGTCATATGCACTTTCTTTCTCCTCAATAAACATTTGATGGGAAACATACGTTAATGACATAATATTTTGTGCAGTCTCTTTGTTTATCATATCAGCAAAAGAATTCCCTTTGCCCATGTCACCTACTATAGTATTGTGTGCGTCACATTTGATGATAGCTACTCTTTTTGGCAATGATGAAGCATTCAATAATTTAACAATCAGTGAACCAGGTTGTATTTGTATTCCTTGAGACGCGATTAAACCTCTTTCTGAGATATATATATTTTAATTTTTTTCTTCAGTTAATCCAGCACTCAGCTCACAGGCTCTTCTTGTTAATCCTATTAACTCGGCTGCTTGTGCCGCTAACTCTAATAGTCTACACGTTTCAATGACTGTGCAGGGTGGTAACAGCACAGCCTGCAGTAGTCATCCCATTAGTAAGCTTAAAGGAAAAGCTATCAATCCATAAGTCACCATCTCTTTCTTCCATCGGTGTGTCCTGTAAATCTATTCTCCCTTGGTCTGTTCTTCTGTGATCAGAAGACAATCATGGAGCGTGTCAGTATCATCCTGGGGAAGGAGCAAGAGTCGCTGGATTAAGTGTGTTACTTCGATATATGGTAACATGAGAACTGAACAAACCTAATTCATGTTTTACTTAGTCTGGAATTTGTCAAATGTTGAGTTTGCTTTTTGTTTAACAATATATCTACAGAATGAGGTACATACAGATGTAGTTTGTGCCCTGGAATCAGTATTTCTGATGGTTTTAGGGAAACAGGCGCTGCTGCAGTTGCACGTAGACATGCTGGTAAGGCTTGAGCAACCATGTCTAAGGTGGTGGAAAAATAAGCACAGGCTTTTCTAGTAACCCTGGTGTGTAAGAACAGCAAGTATGCATCCATTTTGTTCATGTACAAACATGTTGTGTTGCAAGGGGTTGAATTTTCAATATAGCTTTCACTCTGAGGGTCAAGTCGCCTTTCCCCCTTCAACATACAGTGCCCTAAAAGGTCAAACTCCTGTTAAACAAATTACAATAAATTGCAATTTAGTGGGAGATAATTTGTGGCCATGTGTGGCATTGAAATTTAGTAATGCAATGGTGTCAGAAGCATGGTATGTTCGCTGGTGCTGGCCAATAATGTATCATCTATGCACTGTATGAGAGTTGTGTTTGGTGTCAACTGAAAGGTGTCTAGTTGTGCTTTTAGTGCCAGTGAATAATTGGAAGAGCTTTCCATGAAAGCCTATAATATTCATGTAAAACAGCAAGAGTGATTTTTAAATTTAAAAAACGGAACAGTATTGTTAGTCTTTATGCCAGGGAATGGAAATTAAAGCATTTTTCAAATCAATGACAGAAAATTAACATGCATGAGGAGGAATGTCAGCTAACACAGTGGCAATATTCGGTACCAAACGCGGTTCCACTATTTTGTTAATCTCCTGAAGGTCAACCACTAGCCTTCAGACATCTTCATGAGTAGGGTCATCACTCTTTTTTAGTACATGGAGGATATGGCTATATATAGGGAACCCTGGAGCTGTCTTATCAGCCAGTAAATCTTGTATGACTATTTCCCTTCCTTGTTCTCCCTCTGGTGATATTTTGTACTGTGGCACTCATATGAAAGGAACATTTTATTCCACTGTTTGTACAGGCATTATTGTCATGCGTCCCACATCATTCTTACTGGAGGCCCAAACATTGTTGTCTACTCTGTCGAACACCCGTTCAGGTCTTGCAGTTTGCATTCAGGCAAAATAGACATTAGTGGGAAAAGGAGATTGTTCGGTACATTCAAGACATATGCCATCTGCGGTGCATTTTATTGTTGCATGTAATTTTTAAAGTAAGTCTATGCCCAACAAGTTAATGGTGCATTTGTCTGACAGTACAAAACAATGTTTATCAGTTACTGAGCCAATAATATATGTCAGTGGGGCAGAGACGCGTCTTTGCATAGGTACATTAGAAAGTCCCACAGATTTATTATATTTCCTCAAGATTGGTGAATGTGGGATAATTTGTCGAAAATTGGAGGCATTAGTGGCCGCAGTGTCCGAGAGGAACTTCACATTTTGTCCTTATCCTACTGCTTCAACATATGGCCTTCTTGGATCTGGTGGAATTTCCACCTGTTTCTCTCTCTCCCTCCCAGGAACCCCTATTGGCCAAAACCATAACTCAGGCACGGGGAAAGTTACCATTTGGGATCCATTAGCATCTCTGTCAAAGTAGTTTTTCTGGTGTTCCAAATAAGCTGTGTCATTGGGGTCATTACAATCATTTTCGGCATAAGGGCCATTATTAGGCATATCATTAAGTTGTTGTTGTAATACTCTGTTAAAACAATTTCTGTATACTCCTTGGGCAGGCACTCGTAACATGGAGTGCCCTCTGTTAGGTTTCTGTAGTAAAGGGCACTCTGTAATCCAATGATTAGGGTCTCTGCAATTGTGGCACCCATTATCTGTTTGGGCAGAGTAACCCCTTGCTCCCAAACTATTCCCCCCTCCCTTTGTCTCCGGAATGTGGACCTCTCTCTTCCTTGCCATAGCTGCTAGAACAACACTTTGCTGTATAACTCCTTGTATTTCTTATCCTTATGCTGTTCTTCCTGCGCCTGTCTCTCAGCGTAGTATTGGGTAGTGGCCAATACTTCTGTTAGTGGCTTTACTACCCATGTTAGCTCACAGGTATGACTGGATAATCTTATACATTCTTGAAGGCCATTTACAAAACAAGCAGACAGAGCTTGTTGCCCCCCCCCCCCACCCTCCCTCGTTAGCAGCATCCATCAGACTATGGGCAGAGAACAGCTTTTATATTCAGGAGAAGAAAGCTGCTACATTTTCATCCTTTCCTTGTTTGCAGTTGTTCAATTTTGTCCAATCGAGTCTCTTGCTGGGCACTAATTCTTGAAGTCTAACCATTAACTTCCCTGACAGGGCTGCTACTTCATCAGTCAGCTTTCCGGGCATCTCTTGTAGTATTCATTTTCGTCCAGTTGACATCTTCAAACGTTTCTTTCCTGCACTTCTTCCATATACTGTATAAGGTGTGAGAATGCAGGGAAACATTTGGTCTAGGTCATTCAATGTTAACTGGCCTATGCACAATAACTTTTCTGTTTTAGTCTGGGGACATGTACAAGATAACGAGGGTTATTGGCATCAAAAGCTGGCACTTCACTCATAGGTGACATCATAGAGGCACATAATGTTTGATACATTTCAATCCATTCAAGATATTCGGCAAACACAGTGTTAGATTCTGCATCCGTCAGGCCAATAATGTCATAGATTCGCTGTTATAATGGGTGAAATTATTGGCAGTGTCAGGTCCTGCAGCTGACCCCACTTAAACCTTACTGAATTATAAAATGCATAGGCGATGTATAACCGTTCCCATTTCTTGTATTATAGTTTTGCACTGCATTTTCACTGGTGTTCAAATTCCTGTCCTCCTTATCTGCATATTGCTTAGTGCCATGTTTCATTCAGTTTGAATAAATAGTTTAATTCTCATTTCTGGTGTTATGGTGCTTCTTAATAACTTAGTACTGGGAACGTGTCCCCCACCTCTGAAGGCAACAAATATGGGCGGGGAGGGTAGCTATGGAACTTCCCCTATTGTTACACGTGGAGAAAACCTATATGCCCTTATAAACTTCTTCAAGCCCACCTTCCAATTCCTTCCTGCACTTAACTCCAACTGGATATATTCCTTGATACTCTTGTTAATCCTTTCAATAGAACCATTTCCCTCAGGGTGGTACAGAGAACATTTTTTGTGAATGATTCCATGCATACTCAGGAAATTTTCCATCTTCAAAGAGACAAATCGGGAACCATCATCTATTAGAATTGTTTTGGGTAAACCCTCCTGATTAAACACTTCACTTAAAAACTTTTCCTAGTTTCAGTACTGTTAGCAATACCAATCTCTGTCCATCTGGAACACCGATCAATTAATGTAATAAATAACTAGTACTCCCTCCTTCCCTTCCCCCCCTCACAGAATGCACCGGTCCTACTACAATCAATAGCGACCACATTCTATGGTCTGGAAGAAAAATCTCTATAGGCCATGGGCGGAGTCCTTACTTTATGTATTGTGTCACGATGACAGCAAACTACGAAATCTCCGATTAGTCTCTCAATCATCAAATCCATACCAGGCCACCATAAACTAAGTCGAATTCTTGCCTTAGTCCTGCACATCCCTTGATGTCCTTCACGTCCTATGTTCATAACTCTCTCCCTTAACTCTACAGGAACAAGCCTTGTACCATTCAACAGAATTTCACCATCATTTTAGATTTCATCTCTGACTTTCCAATAACTTGCTAGATGCTGAGCTTTCTACATTTCAAACTTCCATCCATTCTGCATAGCCTCATTCACCTGTTGTGAAACAGCATCATTTGCAACAGCTCTAACCCATTCATTATGTGATCCACAACCTTAGTAATGCTGAAGAGGTTTAAATCATCTTCATTTAGACTCACTTCTTCTACTACAGAACCAAGACTTGACAGGCTATCTGCAACATTATTACGTTGTCCTGGAACATAATGTACATTAAAGCAAAAATCTTGCAACCCTACTATGCACTTGCAAATAGAAATCATATCAAGTCCTTTTTTAGTGAAAACTTCCACTAATGGTATGTGATCAGTGAAAACAACAAACTCCTTACCCCACATGAAGTTCGTAAGCTTTTTGATGGCCCAAAAAAACACTCAACGCTTCCCTCTCATTAGTAGACTACTTTTCTTCAGCTCCACGTAAAGACCTCAAGATATACACAACATGTCTAAGATGAGAATTCTTTTCATCTCTCTGTAACAACGTAGCACCCAACCTTTTAGTAATTGCATCTGTCATCACAAAACAGTCTTTCTTTGGATCATACATTTCAGAGATTCAACACCAGTCAATTCTTGCTTAATACTTGTGAATTCAAATTCACACTTTTGTTTTCTCCATACAAATTCAACCTTTTATTTTATTTTTATTTTTTTAAGTAATTTCCTCATTTCAACAGTTCTAGCAGATAAATTAGGTAAGACTTTTGGGTGAAATTCCACCATTCCCAAGAACGGAAGTAAATCATCCTTTGATTCTGGTATACGCAAATGTAATATACTCTCAATAAATTCTATTTTAGGAAAAAGTACTTCATCTTAATATTCAATTTCACTCTAGCCAAAGGAGCATTTGCTGAGTTTGAGAGTTAATCTACTATCCTTAAATTTACTAATGAATCCTCTGACTCTTATGTGTCTGCTTAGTATCCCCATAAATCAGAATGTCATCCTGGAAGCATTTGACTCCAGACATGCTTCCGAACAACTCCTACAGGACATGTTGATAAACAGTGGCTGCAGATACTAGACTAAAAACGCATACGCACAAAACAATAGGTACCATAAGGAGTAACAAATGTAGTATAGTTCTTGGAATCAGGATGTAATCTGATCTGATGATGAGCAGCAGTTAAATCTAGGGTGGGGAAAAACTTGACTCCGTGCAATAAGGAAACCATTTCCAAAATATTAGGCAAAGGAAAATGGTCACTTATCACAATTTTGTTGAGATCCCTCAGATCAACACACAGACGGATCTCACCTGAATGTTTACGCACAACCACAATCGGTGCCACCCATTCTGAACATTCCACAGGTTCAATTACCCCCATCTCACATAACTTCTTCATCTCAGACTTTAGAGAATCTCTCACAGATAAAGGAAAAGGGCAGACTTATGCTACTACTAGTATTGCTACCTGCTTCAACTTAATTTGATGTACATACCCCTTCAGGCACCCCATTTTCCACTAAACACTTCAGGAAACGCTTTGCACAACTCTGAATAATCATGTTATGGATTTTGAATTTTAACATCATGTACACCATTCAATTCTCTCTCACGTACACCTCTGAGCATTACAGGTATAGGTGAATTGGGATCAAGAATGATTCCTAGCTCCTTTTGATGAGGCCAACTCGTTACACTACCTCCTTTCACAGGATCATAAAGTTCCCCACAGATAGACTTTTTCTTGACCAACAATTCTGACTCAAAGTAAACTTTCAAATCTATGGTTTGTCCACCATAGGCTCCAGAAATTACATCATGATCTTTCAGCTCTACCCTACAGCTAAACTCTTTGTCAAACACTTCATTAGATATGAGGGTGAGCCAAGCTCCAGAATCAAACATTTCAACTTCCACATCACTCACTGTAACTCGTTCTTGGGATGACGCTTAGATTCATGTTTGGAGACAACCGACAAAATGCAATCAGCTACTGATTCAACAAGAGCATGCTTGGAATTCATAGGTGATTTCCAACACCTTGCAAAGTGCCCCTTCTTGTTGCAGACTTTTTAAGTCACTTTCAAAACAGGACAATAGTTGAATGACGCAGAATTTCCACATCTGTTGCACACACCATTCCTTGCTTTACAAGTTGATTCAGTGTGTTTTTGTCACTTTCTTTACTTTTATTTTCTTCCACTTTTACACCAACCTTACTCACTATTGCGCTTTTGTTTCTTTCTAATTCTTTCACACACGGTAGTGTGCTCTACACTTTTTACAATGGAGATTACCTCATGTAGAGGTGGATTATCTTTGGTCCACAACTTATGCCCAACTGTCACTATGACATCGCAGCATAAACTGATCCCTAATGCGTTCTTCTAGAGCGGAACCAAAATTACTAGTAGAAGCTAATTTCCTCAATGATGTAACATTTTTCCACATTCACCTCTGGCTTTTGTTCCCTCGTGCCAAAGTGAAATCGCTCAAGTATAGTGCTGACATTAGGAAGCTAGTGCAAATCTAAATTTTGTAAACACATGTCGAATTCATTTAGATCAGTAGCATCATCTCCAATATCCGGAAGATTCTCAAAAACCTCAAGACCTTCAGTACCTAGACAATGTAACAATCACAAAGACTTTCTTTCACTAGAAAGATTTGTGCCACAAACTCTTGCATTCTGTAAAAATGTTTTTTTTTCCATTTTCCCCACCTAATTGGAGGATCACCAGGAGTGGTGAGGAAAAAGGGAGGTGGTGTAACATTCTGCACATTTAGTAGTGGATAAGTTCCTTTACCTTTGGGAAATTAACAACAAAACACCTTGTAGTATGTCGGTTGCAACGATAGCTCAGACTCATAAGGATTATGTAGAAATTGTTGATCAACATACCATTTTTAGAGCAGGAGAGTTTGTTGCTATATTCAATGAAAAGGTACA
The DNA here is from genome assembly GCF_031143425.1 of Pleurodeles waltl. Lineage (NCBI taxonomy): Eukaryota > Metazoa > Chordata > Amphibia > Caudata > Salamandridae > Pleurodeles > Pleurodeles waltl. The sequence continues at coordinate 1,180,472,633 of NC_090444.1, forward strand.
AGCGTGTCTATCACTGTTTTGACAGGATAAACACTGGTGTGCTCATCGCTGAAAAACGCAAAGACGAGATTCCTTGGTGTGGCTAAGCAACTGTAATGTCATAAGTGCACACACAGAGAGAGGTTTCTGTAATTTGGTTGTTTGGAGTTGCAGTTTCTAAGTAACTTTGACGTTGAACATCCATCCACGGGGGACGCTACGGTTGTCTGGTTATCCTATTGGCGTTGCAGTTGCCAACCAACTGCGACGGAGAATGCCCACTTACAGGGGGACGTTGCGGTTGCTTGGTTATCCTATTGCCAAGCAAACGTAATAATCTTGTGCAATGAGTATGACCTGTCTGGCACAAAAGGAGTCTTGAGAGCGTCTCGAGTTTAACGGTAAGCTTTTGCACAACGCATTAAGATATTAGATACTTGTTGTGACAAAATCCATTTAAAGTTCATCGATACAATCTTACTTGTTTGATGGCACACTGGGAAATTTGTAGCCTGTTGAGATGAACGAGAATGGTGTAGATTACAAACCAATCAAGATAGTGATGAGAATACAGCGATGTCGAGATGTTCCTCCTGACGTCCACTCGTCGCCAGTGTAATAAGGATGCAGAATTATAATGGTTTTGTAGGTTCTTTATTGGAGAAACATCCCATCCGCTGGCGTAGCTCCTCATCCTCCCACAACTGCCTGCAGACTCAAGATCATTCTAGAGTCTGGAATGCACTTATCGTTCTCCATCCCATGTCATAAGTGTACTAAACTACTATGAATTAGACTAAAGGTATTTACAAGATATCATTGTATGTTGGGGGCCCCTTTGATGGCCTCTGTGTGTCTTGGAGCCCACTCTTCTGTCTGTGAGGGTCCTAAAGGGACGGCCTTTTTAGAAAAGTATTAAATATCTTTTCTCTATTGAGCGTGGCAGCCATCTTAGTTTAAATATGTACCTTGTCGAGAGCGGCCATCTTTATCTGGATACTGTTTCTATAAGCCGCAATCCCCCAAGGTACTGCTATTATTAAACACTTATCCAATTGTGTTCGAATTTTGGAGAATACTGCTGTAACTAACCTGAAGGCCTCATCACGGCTCCTCATGGATACAATTACATAAAACACATCTTATCCCAGGACACAACTCCAGTACTTCAAATATGTAATCCGGGGCCCCTCTATTGGTCTCTGTTCATGTCGGAACCGCTCCCCTTCCCCTTCTTTTATGATGGCCATCTTAGAGGAGGGAAAACCCTTTCTCTATTTAGCGCGGCCGCTATCTCTTCTTTCTGTGTGCTGTTAATCAAAAATAACTTTTTTTAAAACCAAATAACTGCAAAGTCTTATTATTGTCAGCCTCAATCATCAGAAATCCTTTTATCTTGTGTCATCTGATCCTTTAAAGTGTTACAGAATATTACAAAGTTTCTAGAGACTATACTTCTTGGAACCCCAAAATCCTCTTGTAAACGTGTACTCTCAAGAAAACAAAGGGGATGTCTTGGGTGTACAGTGTGTTCTATCATTCTAGTAGAGATATATGACATAGTTCCAAAGTAAAATTACTATGACAAATATTTAAGATACAACCTGAGAAGTGTCTGCAATATATTAAATACAACATACACTTATACATTGTAAATAAATATAATTTAGAAGGTTCTTCTAGATCAAGGCCCACATTTCGTCCAAATCATTTAGGCCATTTCTCGCTTTCCATATTTTTCAATTAGTCTGGCCTCTATTTCAACCAGATTAGTGGATATAGGTTATCCATCTTGTTTAGCATATGTCATCTGGCTTGTGTTTGAGTTCATTTTAATGTTCCACCAGCATCACTACTCATATTGCACATTTGATTCTTGATCTTTGTTGCAGAATTCTGGTTTTAACTGGCTGTGATGTTTGTCCAATGTAAATCAGCTCACAGGGGCATTTGATGCAATAGATTATATTTTTGGTATTACAATTAGAAAAACATGTTTGATAATGTGTTTGTCCATTCAACATTATTTCTTTAGTTTCTCTTGTAAATTGACATGCCATACAGTTTTTACATTTATAATTGCCCTGTAATGAAGGGAGCAAGAGGGAGCAAGCCCATTCCTTTAGGTCATAGACAGCAGGTCTAGTCCTCTTCTGATCTTCCGCAGGTCCAGAAAGTGTTCTGAAGTTGATGCCTGGAAGTGCCACATTTAGACCTGGAACCAGTTAAGAGGTGGGGTGAATCCTGGACTCACACCCTAACCAAAGGAGTATAAGGTCCCAGGCTGTGATCTACCGACTTTGAAGTAGTTCTGGTTTGCCTTACTGCAAATAGGCCCAAAATGCTATGTGTTAGGGTATTACCAATAAGACATATTTCTTCACCTTCAGTAATTTTGGGCTGAGGGCATGACTGTGGAGAGTACATTATGGTCATCGTAGTGTCATCTAACACCAACATTGATTTTAAGGCAGGTACAGTACTCACAACAAACCCAGAGCCAGAAGCCTAGTAGGACAAAAGCAAGGCCCCCCAAACACCAGACTGTGGATATACAAGAATTGTCTTTGTATTATGTGACTCAACAGGCCTGTCAAGCAGGATTTAACACTGTAAAGATGACAATGATGCCCACCGCCCCATCTTATTTATTTCTGTGCAGTTCAGAGGAGTCATTCTCACCCATTCTAAGCAGCCTATTTTTTTTTGCTCCTGGGAGGCATCTGTCAGTCACCTCTTCTCACACCTATTTAAGACTAAATCAGTGGCTGGGAGAAGCTGGAGAGCCACTGCATATTAGCCTCTATGAACTTAAGGAAGGGGAACAAGCAATTTTCTAAAAGTTACTTATCCTTAATATTTATTACAACCCAACTCCACCATTGTAATGGTGTTTAATAACTATTAAAAATTAGTTGTTTTTTTCTAGCTGGTCCCACTCCCAAGATTCAGTAACAGTATTTAAATCAGCACTCTGGTTTTCTACATAAGATAGTTATGCCTGCAACAGTGAAAATTGATTTTTGGGCCCTGTCACTATAGGAACATGGTAACATCAAGTTTCTTCATGTCCCACCCTTTAATGTCATGACCCTTACCTTGTAGTCTACAAGTCTTACAAGGGGTGACTTTTTAATATTTGAAAAACAAGTTTCCTCTTGTCAAAAGAGGTAATTTAGACAGGTCGGGCTGCAGGTTTAAAACTTCAACAGTCTGGCTACAATGGTAGACCTAAAACCAAGCTTGTACTGCCACTGTACTGCACGGCATAATAGGTGCTGCAGTCCACTAGTAAAATGTACCTTCCAGACACTAGGTACAACTTTTACCATCTAGTAAGGACTCATATGTAATTTAACTATACCAAATCATGAATATGCTAACTCAACTATGTTTAAAGGTTGGGCTGAGGGACCTTACTGCTGGTTAACAGGGGTAAAGTGCACAGAGTTCTAATGCCAGCACAAATATACCGTCCAGAAAAAGCAAAAAATATGGAGTAACCACACAGAAAAGGCAGATTTTCTACATAATAGAAAATGAAAAAGTGCTCTCCATTACCTAACTAAACCTGGTATAGTCACACTTGTGAAGATAAAATGAGCTCTCCCAGAGGATATGACAACATAAGGCCGAACACATCCTCCCGTAACCACAGCACACCTGTTACCTTGTCTTAAAAATGCTTCCAACTGAGGGAAGGTGCATGTATACAAAGACTTGCTTAACTTACAAGGTACTATGCTTACAGTATGTCCAAAAACCTTCCAACAGAGATGAGCTCATTCTTTCAGCCTTGCAAGATACTACCTGAAATGCCACCTACTTGAAAAATATGTCAATCACCCTTCTACTAACTTAGCCTCATTAAAGACTACTTGAGAATTTCTAATTACTGAATGGATTCATGAACTTATATTTGATTTTTCAGGTCAGAAGATAACTCATCTTGTCAGGTTGTTTCGAAGAAGCTTAATGTGGAAAATGTATTTCGCTGTAAATGCAGTTTCTAGAAGTCGCAAAACATTTAAATCTAGATTTTTTGTTTATTTGTGAATTACTTCCATTTAACATGTCCTATTTTTCTGAGCAAATCTCAAACATTGAATTTCACTGTGTCATGATGTGCCTTTAATTCTTCTGAGGTACTCCAACACTCCCCACACCCCCTCCAGCTGTTCTATTCCACTTCGACTTATTCCAGGGTCAAAAATACCCTGCAGTATAAGATATAAAAAACGTATAACATGCACTGATGTTATCCTATTTGCTTCTTAAATGTTTACAATAGGTGCCACTGGCATCAGTCGGTATCGAACCATGGCCACTCAAATTTAAAAAGAGCAGAGGTTGAGCTGGTTCTCTGCAAGCTTTAAAAGTAGGGTAATTACAGCTGGTCTCCAGATGCACAGAGCTAGTGCGCGGTAATTCCACTGCGCCGACTGAACAAGAGGACAGCACGTGAGGAGCATCAGTCGCCTGAGCTCACTATACTGCACGTGGACGTCATTTGCAGGTGAGTTGAGTCTGAGACATAACTTTACTGAGTGGGCCAGAGATGTTAACTTCAGAATTAGATGGTTTGACCAGGAGGGTCTTTCACATTGGTCCCAAACCTTTTCAATGACTGGTTCTCAATGGCGTTTTTGCACCTCTGGTCCTGGTTATTGGTTATCGCTTGTGGGAAGTAATCTAGCTGAACACTATTAAAGAGTCATTACTGATAAAGGTTAGCTACGTTGTTTTTTTCTGATGTAGTTTTGCTCGACAGAGCGGCATGGTAGTTTTCCTGTTCAGACACTTAAGGAATATGTAGCTGTCTGGGTGGAAAGACACCCAAGTCTTAGGTGCCCCCCCCCCCTCATGTTTTATTTAAATGGGCAGGAGGGTAGAGGTAAGGTTTTTTCCTTCCTGATGGTGTACATATTTTTCCCTGACAGTTAATGGTTGATTTTCTGGAATGTGCCGTTGTCATTCTCCTTTCAAGTGACAGTGCAGCTCAGTGGGGAGGCCAGATGCTGGGGGAGCTATGCTGGCCTGTGGCAAGATGAATTCATGGTTAGCAAGGACACTTCAGGTCCCTTTGCCATCTCACAGGGATTAAGGCTTAGAGAACACCAAAATATGACCCTATGTGCCCAGGCTAGCTCTCTGGCAGGTCTTCGAGGTACCCCGGGTATGGTTGCTCTGCAGTGATGGGGCCTCTAGCACAAGTACGTTGACAAAGAAATCCCATAAGAGTGATTGTCTGTTTCTACTCTAGGATAGAGCACAGAAGGGTTAAAGGTGCCAAGGGGACCAGCTCTAAGGGCACACCATGAGTTCTAAAAATTCATTTTTGTGTACGGGGGCACTGGGGTTGTAGGTGGCTTGATATCCAGTGTACTATGTATGCAGGAAAATAATTATGTTTAAACTACGTAAATGTGAGTGATGTGTACTATTATAAAATTTAGCAAGTTATGATTTATGTAATACACGCAGATGGAAATTTGATATCTAACCAAACAACAAAAACGGGACTCAGGTTTTCCTTTGGAATGGTTTTGAAAGTTTTAGGAAGAAGGAATTGAATAAGGGGTCGTCAGCATGTCCCCTATATATGTTTAAAGGCTATCCCCAAGATTGCGGCAAGGGACATTATGGAGGGAATGGCAGGGCCAGACAACGGGGCAAGATGACAATCCAGACGACAATGGTCCTACACTTGGCCTAGCTCGTCATCTTTCCTCATGGAGGCCTAGCGGCACATGGACCTTTGCGGTGGCTGGAGGTGGTGGTGGTGGTGGTTGCGGGGTCTTAGGTCAATGTAATTAAAAGGTGCAGCAAGGTAGGGCTATAACTCTTTGTTCCTGTCCTACACCGCCATGACCACTACTTTCAGCTGGCATGAAACTAGCAGCCATCAAAAGCAGCTTGGGGAATCTTTGTGTCCCCCACAACTCACCCCTTAGTCCAGTAGAGGTGATTGGGTGTAGATTAGTAACGCTAGGTTTTTTTCTCAGGTAGTTAGTTCTCAACTGCTAAAATTTTGTGCCATCTTTGCAGCTGTTTAAGTTTTCTGTTGCTGGAAAATTGAAAAGTTATGTTATGCCTTCGGTTGTATTACGGAGGAGAGCATTCATAGTTGCCGGGGACACTTTACGACTCCTCTGCATTTCATAGGAATTAAGGCAGAGAGAACACTAATGTCATATGGACCTCAAAGTGAGCGCTTGCAGCAATTGGTAAAGAAGCTGCAATTTGGGGGGAGGGGACCTGGGTCGGTCGCTTAAGCAGCCTTTACCCACTTTTCCAAGCAAGTGCAGTTGCGCTAAGGGACAGAGATCCTTTGGGTGGTTGGAGGATGCAGCCTGCACCAGGGGCCCAAGATATGGCATGGTTGCTCGAGCCAGCTCTCCAGCAAGTATGGTTGCTCTGGGATGAATGGGCCTCTGCCACAAATAGAGAGCAGGGATTCGAATAAGCAGGATTATACGTTTCTGCTCTGAGATATAGGCGTTAGTGGGCCCAGAAAGTTCAGAGGTGCCAGGACAGACCAGGTAAATGGCAAACCACAAGTTCACAATAATGTTTTTTATGCAGTATGTTCTTGTGGTTTCACGCTAACTCAATGTCTAGAGGACTATGTATGGAGAAAAAGAATTCCGCTACAACCTTGTAAATGTAAGTGATGTGTCCTATTATGCAAATTTGCAACTTATGATTCCGTAATAAATACAGCCTGCGATTTGGTTTCTGTAACCAATCAACAAAACTGGGACTCAGGCTGTCCTTTGGAATGGTTTTGAAGGTTTTGGAAGAGTCAGAGGTCATCGATGTGCCCCCCTCCATTTGCTGTTGTGATTGGGAAGAGGTGAGCAAAGGTGGGAGTGTGCACGTGGGAGACAGTTGCAGGTGGGTAGCTCTTGGTGGCATCTGCATGACAAGAGAGGAGAAGAGGAGCTTAGAAGTGACAAGGTAGCAGGTGGAAGGCTTGCACAGAAGTTTCTGTCCACTGTCAATGTACAGAGTTCTCCTCAAGCAAGGACAGCAAAGTGCAGAAAGATCACTATGACACTGCGGACAAAGCAACAAATTGAGATAATGCCACATACATCATGCAAACATTAGCTTGGTTATATTTTAGTTCTAGACTGAAAAATAATGCTGAAAATTTACGTTGCATAAGACTCTTGCTCTAAGCACAACCGTAGCTTTAAAAAAGAAGGTTAACAACCGGATGCCAATATGTACAAGATTTCACGCTACGGGAGTAGTAACACAACTTAATAAAAGTGGAGGTCTTGCCAACTTCCATGCCTCAAAACACATACTCCAACGTACGCAATACTCTTACTCGAAAATTCAGTAAAAAACTTTTACTGTAGCAATTGGTACAAATTTGAACAGGGGTGGGTAAAAGAAAAAAAAAATTAAAACATAAATAAAAAACCAACCAATGAGGAACGAACCAAATTTTTTAAAAAAAACACCCCCCCCCCCCCTTAGAAGACTTGGTGCCATGTTTGAAAATAAATCACTTGGGTTTTTGTGTGACCCATCACTGCTGCAAACCGTATAAAAAAAAGAGACTACATTGTTATTCCCAAATACTGTATGTTGTTAAAAATGTGAATCCATCTCTGCTCTTCCACCTGTACAATGGCTTCACCAGAATAAGCACTGTGTTTTCCACCAAAGCCACTAAACTGTTACAATAAGTCATTTCCTATTTCTTTAGAATCTTAAATACAAACTGATTAAGAATAGCGGTCCGAATAATGCAGCATTAAAAAATACATCAAAAAGAGACAAGCACACAGTATTTTTCGCACTGTACGAGACATTCCTCTCATATTGTCACAAGACTGCGCTTCCCATTCTACCTTTTCAATGCAGCGTGCATTCGTCGCCAGGGCTGCGGAAACTTTCTTGATGCTATGTGCTTTTCCATTCTAAAAACAGGAGATGTGGGGGGCTGGGGTTATTGCTCGAGCTATGGCTCTTTATAACCTTTAGCATAAACAATACCCTTGTGGCACAAAAATGCTTTACTCAGTCACATCAAGTGTTGTTTTGCTGCCCACTTCTATGACTCAGATGGTAGTGGACTTATCTCACAGGGGTGACATCCAGAACATATTGTTTGCGTCAAGGACAACAGGTTTTCATGTTTATTTAGCCCTTGTGACAAGCGGACCCAATCCCCTTGCAGCACAAACCCTTTGACTGCCAGTTTACAGTCCATTATGGATCAGGAAAGGGCACGGTCTGTGTGTCCATATGTTACCGCTGTTCGAACTTGTATTTATGGTTCATTAATGCAAAGCCTTTATTAGGGTGTGCACTCTAAGGAAATAATGTAAGTTCAGACTGTACTACTAAGTGGTTCCAGTATATAAAAATAAGTACACTGGTTTGCAAAGTTTAACAGTATGAAGCTCTGTATAATGCTCCCAGAATGCTCTCTGTTTAGGTGCAAATATTTGGAGAAGTTTCAAATCAAGACAGATGATTTATTACTTTCAAAGCTAAATGTTCTCAAGAAATGAAACTGGGGGAAAAAAAGTTTTGCTAAACTACTGTGGAATTTTAGGCGCTATTTCTTTGAAGCATAATTTAGTAAAATGTGTTGAAGCATGCTAATATTTGCAATAAATATCCATAATGAAAAATCAGTGTAACCAGTTTCAACAAGAGTATCGGAAGCTTGAAAATAAACATGCAATGGCCAAACCAATAGGTCGAGTGTATTGTTTCGACATGGTTTTTGTAAAACGTATTGTTGTGAGAGCTGCCGGGCCCTAACAATCACAACAAACATTGGCAAAATCAAACATATTTTTTGGTCTGTAAGAGCACACAATTCCACAGTGTTTGTTGGTACTGAACAAAATTACTTTGTGCGCTGATATGCTTCTTGTGAGAGAGAAGAATGCTTTCACTTACAGTGGAACCCGCCGATAGAGATACAGAATTTTAATAAAAACCAGAGGTCCTGGTTAATGACAGACCTAACTAGGGGACCATTTCTTAAGGAAAATCACAAAAGTACACCCATGGTATATGTCCTTACATTAGTGCAGATTTATGCCTTTCATTAACTTACAGAAAGTTGCAAGGAAATATGTATGAACTGTATTTTAGCACATGCAAATAAAGAAGTGTAGATTTGCTCACATGAAAATCTGTTGAGCGTTTACAAGTTTGCTTTCATTTCAACCACTTTTTCCCCCCAATCCTGGAAGACGTTTTCCTTTTGCCGCTGCCAGGTGTAAAATTTCCAACCTTTCTCAGTATGGGAAGGGATTAAGAGAAGAGGTGGTGAGAATCTCTAAAACATCCAAGTTAGGTTTTCACAGACTCAAAAGGGCATTTCCAACCCTGAAACTGTTGCTTTCCACTACCTCAAGCCCCGGTATGTAAATCTGCTGAAAGGTGGGACAACAGAATTGCTAGTATTCAAATCTTATCATAGTATGAGCCCCTGCATAATCAGAGAGGCTATTATCTGAGATCTTATATAATGAAGTTGCTGCAATAATTTGTCACCACACTACGTGGCTCCACAGGGACAAGTGGATATTTTTTATTTTTTTCAAAGGACAAGTAGATTTATGAAAACCTGTCCCACGGATAAGTAGATATTTTACTAAATTCCACACCCCGGTATCTCAGATAGGGGATGGACATAAAATCGAGATGACAAAGCCCTGACAAATGGTTGTCTGTTAACATTCTATATGGGGGGATACATTAAGTGTTTTGTCCATAAAAACCACAGTTTAATAACAAAAATAAACTGACAGACACCAAAACTACCATTCAATACATGTCCTCATTAGTAAAGCACCCAAAGGATACATGTCCAGTAAAGAGCACATCTGCCCAACACAATTCTTAGGCAGTCCAAATTGCAAAGAAGTCATTTTTGTTATTACCACATGTTGAATTCATTTCATGTATATGGTTATGTTACGTTTAATTTGTAGGTGTTGTGATCAGTGGCAATGTGGTCTCTTAAACTCAACTTAAGTCAAATTGGGTTTAAATTATTACAATGTGGTAAGTGGCTCTAGAGTCAAGTATTGTAATTTGTAGAAATGTTTATATAGTGCTTCATATACTCGATCAGGTGATAAAGCACATCAACATATGGGCAATAAGCTACTTTTGCTTGGTTTGAAGGATGGTGGATTGTACTGCAAAGTGTTATGGTGTCAAGCATTTTGACCAAAGTGACTCTTATTTTGTTATGTATCACTGTGCTAAAGCATATATTGGACCAAAAAGAGAGAGAAAAAAGGCTTTTTGCGTTAAATATTACTGCAATTGTTACAAGGTAGGTCTTGCTGCCTATTCAAAAGTCAAGGTGGTGCTCTAGATTTGGAAGTAGTGATTCCACACGGCGATGGACTGGAGTGAACACTGCTCTGAATGAGGATATTCCTGTCCCCTCCACACCTCTTAATTCACTCTAAAATAAATGCAAGGTAAAAGGGGTGTATTAACGGAATACATAGGTAATACTTTGGTTATGAACACTAAAGCCTCAAATCAATACAAAAAACAGACTGTTTTGTTCACCTTCCATTGCAGTCAGCAAATTCTCCCTTCCTCCAAAAACATAAAACATAAGGTGCATACAAAAATGCTTCTTTTTTATCTTACATATCACAAGGATTGAAAGAACTTAATAGCTAATTTACATCAGTGAGATTTCATTTCCACAAATAGACTGTCCACCACACCATCTTTTTGATATATAAGAGATATATCTATATAGTTCAGCACTGTAGTATTAGGGCACATATATGCCTCGTGAGTAACTGGCCTATATTTATTGCCAGTAACTTCAAAGAGAGTGGGTATTGTGAATTTTAGGACACATGTTCGGGTGCAGGAGTATGCATTTATCGAGACCAATCTCTGCCCCAGACTCAACCTTGAACTAATTGCAGGTTCGTTCTCTGCTGATGCATGCCTAGCAAGCAGAATGTCATAGTTGCTTCCCAACCAAAGGTCTCAGTTTTCTACACTGGCTAAACACCACCTCAGATTTAACAGTGAGACATTAGATATGCCCTACTTACTAATATTGCAAATTGCACTACAGAAAATAACATTGATAAGTAAAAGACTCATCTCAATCAGATGGGAACCCTTGTGGCACCAATCCACAAGTCGTCTTGTGTAAAGGTCTGCGTGTGATGAAAACGTATATGCCTAATGACAGTCAAAACTAAAAACATACTGCAGCCAATCGTGTACCTCTATGTTCGCCTACTTAGCGCAAGAAATGCTTTCCTACAGATAGTTCACACTGAAAGACAAGACTAATAATGTCAAGATACCCAATTACATAAGTCCACAGTCAAAAAATTAACAGACTTTTTTTTCCCCCAGACTTTTGGGTTTCCTGGTTTTGTAAAACAGCGCAATAATACCACGTCATCAAATAAAATTACATCAGCAAGGCCACCTATAGGGGACTTGTTTTCAACTCAGACATTTGCATGTGGGTTGCATTCTCACTGAGTTAATATTTATGAAGAGATGGGAGAACATAACTGCATTCAGAAATTGTGTTTTCAACAAGCAGAGTTCCAGCAAATAGATGCTAAATAGTTTTCAAGACACATCACGCGAGTCTGTGTTCATACAGATGTACAACATGGCTTGTTTCCAACCATTAAAGCAATTCTATCGGTAAAAAGGATGCTAGTGTAATCACGAACATGAAGACCTACACTCAGCTTTATTTTGGCTTTTAGCATGTGGTGCAGCAAGACTGCACGTGTTCAATGAAGAGGTATAGTGCTACTTCCTGGTTATCTTTCGGGAAAAGGAACAAAACATACAAGAAAACGCAAGGTAGAAAGCTCTCCTGCGCCCTTGCAATAGTCGATGTTTTAAGCAACATTGTGCAGCAGTGCTGCACAACAAGCGGGGTACACGGAACTTCACAAAATGTAGGTGGAATTAAATCCATAATTTGTCCACTGGCATATTGCGAAAAACACATATTACCTATGCAATAAAAACGCTGTTTGACAAAACGATCCTAGATCGATATTGTGTCTACACATATAATCGTATTTTAAACTTACAATTTTTAGTCCAGGCCTGTCAGCGCATATTTTGCCATCCTTTCTCGTGGCACTTAGCCACAAATTGCGTGGTCCATTAAAAACCATGCGTTGATACGGAGCAATCGACAATCAAAACCACAATAACGGAGGCCACTACACTGTGCCTCAATACGACAAGTCAGTACAGATTTGCAAATAAAAATACAAGTGGAAAAGCGACATTCCAGGCTAGCCATTTATGTAACCTTATTATATTATTAACATTTTAGAATAGGAGCGAAAAATAGGAAAACACATAGGATCGAAACGGTGGAAGGGAACGTTGTTCATCTTCTACCCATCAGTAAAAGACCTTTATGAGATCGTAAAGAGCAATTTAAAGACCCGGGAGGTTCAAAAGAAAAAATAAATAAGGGCAGGGACAGCAATCAGATCCGACAGCGATTAGATGGAAGCCAATTTGGTATGGGGGTGTTAAGCGTGGTAACAGTGGCAAGGCTTCCACCCTGAAACAGGAAACTGAAAAATGCAAAGAGCGCGCGCGGCACCCCTCCCCCTGCCGAGGAGCCATGTGTGTTTCAGGTTACAGTGTTATGCAAGTGAACGCGGAGCTGCGGTGGAGAGTACTTGGATTTAAATGTTGTTTTTGCGAGGAGTCTGGTCACCTAAAGTAGACATATGCAGCACTGGCAAAATAACAATCGTGAACGAAAAGGAAGACGATGTAGTCCGGCTGTTGGGATTAGAACACTAAGTATACTGAATGCGAACTGTAGGCATCACAAACAGGGCAACACAACAGGAATGTGATTCTCCCAGGTACTCATACCGTATGGGACACCAGGATATATCCACGACGAGTGAGACACCACCTACACTGAGGGCCTACCGACGATAACCAAACCTACAGCATGGTAAACAAACCCCGTTCAACTCTAGCATCTCCGCCCTGACGAAAATGTGGACTGGAATGTGTCCATTAGGGCGCAGTTGAGAGGGGCATGCCCCCTTTTCCTAACATTTACTGATGATCATATCCAGGAAAATATACGAAAGAGCAAGACACGTTCCTGTGACTTTATCTCTAAGCCCAAATGGTGAACAGAAACGAAGCAGCAGCTTCGCCAGAGGCGCCACATGCCTTTCTGGAGTTTGTGAGCATTCTCATCAAGGCGGGCGGCAGCCACAGTAGAAGGTTGGGGTTCATTCCTTGAAGTTGGGACATGGGTCTGCCACCAAGGAGAATCGTGCCAGTGCCCCAGGCTTCTGCAGTCGGGGCATACGTTACACGTGCAGCTGAAGCAAAATGGCGGGAGTGTGAAAGGTTACGGTGGCTCGATTTGAAGGCTGTGACCACTCATCGCACGCTATAACAGGAACATGGAGCGTCAGAAGGGAGGTTACAGCTGCACCGGTAATCCCAAACAGGGGGAAGCCTTGAACCCTGAAAGCAACGCTTTCTTTGATCTTTTGGATGGTAGGTTTAAACTTGGCAAATTTTCATTTAGAATGGTGTTAAATCTAACGAAAAGTGCACAACACAAGGAACCGGTCGATTCTGACAGAGCACGTAATGTTTTGGTGTGCGCGAAAGCAATACATAGGTGGGGGCAAGTGTTTAAAGCTTTAGCGATGGCCTACTGAAAGCATCCGAATAGGAGGGGCTCCAGCGCAAGCAATGGTATTTGTCCGAAAAAGAGGATGAAGGATCAGTACTTCGATGGGTTATATCAAAAAGTCATCTTACTTGGTGAACGAACACATCGACAGGGTCGTCCAGAGGGCTGCCTTGGCGACTGTTCATGGAGATGAAACCGAAGCCCATGCGCACGTTGAACCATTTGCAATGACCAGAGCCCCGCAGCACGGCTCCCTGGTCCTGCTCCTCTGGCTCTACCTCCTCGGAGGAGGACGACTCCCCCGCCAGCCTCCCGGACTCCCGCTCCTCTCCGCCGCTTCCTAAAGGTGAAAACACGAGGTGGTCAGCAACCAGGACGAATTAGTAGGACGCACACGAGCAGTCAAGGCCCCAGGAACAACACATGCCCCCAGGCACACAACGGCACGGACTCGTTTTCCATTTCTCAGCATTCACGTAACCATTAGAACCAACGTTTCACTACTGAGCACCCTATTTAATACAACGGTGTGTGTAATATCAAACATGCAGAGTCAATTGAATTCCCACCACCAGCGAGGAGAGCGATTGCACAATTGTTGCTACAGCATGATGGAGGGATCACGGGACTCTAACACGGTGTTTGGTGGTCCGTCACAGCGTGCAGCCAAGTCCATTCTATGGCGAAAACGCAGGCAGGTGTACGCAAACATCACTCCCACAGCTCTAACCTTAACGTGGGTCGCGTTCGGTACGTACACACACCCTCCACACACACACTTCGGAGAGCCTTTTTTTTAATGACGCTTGCATCTGCGAAGGGGGACAGAGTAAGAAGGCAGTTCTAGGCGTCATTTGCGTTGTTAAGACGCATATGTAAACAAAATATCACAGGGAAACGTAAGAGGGGGAGAATCAAAATCCACCTTCGGCCATGTTGGCAGCAGGGCTGGCTGCTCGGAAGCGGTGCTGTGCGCGGTTCCCCCTCGCCGCTCCGCCTCAGCCTCGCATCCCTCCTGCTCCTAGCGCCCCCGGGGCTGAGCTCTCATGCTCTGAGGCGCTGCCCCTGCTCTGGGCTCGGCTGCCTGCGGCTGCCTCCCTCCCCCAGCTCCCGGCCCCCCGCGCACACGTGACTCGCCCAATTACACGCTTCCTCGCTGCTAATTTCGCGTCGGGTGCGGGAGGGGGGCTGTCAGGGAGTGGAGGTGGAGGAGAGGCAGGCAGGCAGCCCGCCCCGACCGGGGTTGGCTGAGGGGACGGCACCGGGACGAGACGCTGCATGTAAACACAGTTCGCTGCCGCCCTCCGTGTAGGCGCACGTGCAGCCTGGGCCGCCATCCACCGCGCAAAAACGGAAGCGCGCCCACTGCTTTGTTGATATCTTAGCTCAGTGTTTACAATCCTGCGTCTTGTCACCTCTGAGCCAGCTGCTCTTGAATTGCCCGTCCGATCACAATTAACGCCAGTTCTTTCCCTAATAAATTAGTCACGAGCTGATTGCTTATGTGTGGAGCGGGGCCGGTGCACGTGCACCCTCCGGAGTGTGCGCCCCTGCACAGCCTGTCTTTCGGCGGCATTTCAAGAAAGTAGTTTCGCATCAAGAGGTAGACACGGGTGCATCCATTGATTTACTGGTCCGGGCAATAAATAGGCAGCGAGAGAACAAGTCGTCTCCGTTGTATACAAAGGTCCGGTGTCTAGTCACTAAGGAAAAAATTACTATTGCACTATCTGCCATGGGAAAAGTGCGCAGGGGCAGAGGATGCAGTATCGCACTCCTTGTGAAGATACACACTCGTGCGTGTACGAAGAGGACTGTTCCGGTGAACTTGCTTTTAGCATTCTGTCATGTTGATTAACATTACGGTAAAGCCTACATCTTGCTCATCCTTGTTGCTGCATTGCTTGCGGGGGAGGGGGGGTCTTACGCCACAGGTTCCCCCCACCTCTTTCCGGGTGAAGGAGATATGATTAATGACTTCCTAAATGAGAGCAAGACATTGCAGTCGGAGCTTTAGAGCCGCCCTCCATCACTGGTGGGTGCCAGCAGAAAGAAAGCGAGCAACAAGGAACATTCACATGGGAAACCCCTCAGACCAGCGGGTTTTATTGAGGGCAGGAGGCATTTCTCCGATATTAGCCACTCTGGGCAGCTTTTACACACAGGAAAAGAAATTGATAACGCGTTTCTTTTATTGGAGCTTCATCTGGCAGGGCAGCAAAGATATCGATCTTACGTCGGTAGATCTCGTAGAGGAAAGCGTGTTCCACAGAACAGGATCTGTATGGAATGTGGAAAAACTTCCTCGAACACCGAGTAGGGCATGAAGAGTTCACAACATCGTCATATTTAATCCAGGGCGTGGGGCAGCTGCACCAGGCTATGTGGTGTCATGATCGTTTTACCAGTGCTCCTCCGTGACGTTGGAATGGATGGGGGGCTTTCGAGGTAACTTCAAGATTATTATGGGCTATTACAAGCTGGATACACACGCGCAATCAGCCCACTACGCTATGTTGATTGGTGGTCAGACTGTTATAGACGACACCCATTCTGTAAACTGATCGGGTTGGCTTTTTTTTTTTTTTTAAATAAACATGCATTTGTGTGATTCACCACCTCTCCACATTTATGCCCTTACTAACTTGTTTGGCTTTCTTGTTGGAATTTTCCTCTCAAATATGGATATGACGTCTTTGTACCTATGCTATGCTGTAGTTCTAATAATATTTGTGTAATAAAAAAAAAAAAGCTGCTAGCTATTACGATCATCCATACCACAGTAAGTGCTTTAAATGGAAAAATAGAAGTGCAGGTACTCTGTGATAGAGTACCTGCTTGTTTCCGAGAAGTGCCGGTACTCTCCAATTAAAAGTATTACGTTTATCTTGAGATATGCCGGTACTCTCCCTCTCAAAATAAAAAAGTGCCGGTACTCAGTACCGGAGAGTACCGGCCCATTTAAAGCACTGACCACAGTAAAAAAACGAGGACAAGTTACCCCCCCCCCCTCCCTTTAATCTTTTTTACACGAATCCTAAGTATTTACTGTTCCAATCAAATGTATGTCCTGGAGCCAACTTGTCTTACGGCGGAGCCTTCCACCTATCCTTCACTTCGATACAAATGAAAGGACAAACACTGAGCTCTGTTTTGAAGAGCTTCCTCCTGGGGGATCCTAAATGTGGAATGAATGCCTCACAAAGACATGTTTTCTTCCCCGCCCCCATCTCCAGGGTGTTTGGGGGGTCGGGGGGTTACACCGGTTTATCCCGGTTTGATGCCATAAAGCGCTTTAAGGAATTCCACAAGTGGCGTCGATTAGTCTGTCCCAAGTTTGGGACAAAGGTCCCTTTGCTCCCAAAGTCTATTTTGTTGACGCGCAAGATAGTGTTGCAGACATGCGCTGGCTATGACAGCGTTTGCTCTGAATGAGAATGGGCAACAAAATAGTACAAAAATGTGGCAGGTGAACAAGAAGCTCCAAATCCCGACATTCCTTAGCCGTTTCAACTGTCGAGCTACCTATGTGGACCCTGCCCCCACATGCAAGCTCTGGGCAGCAGCGAGGAGGGCGTGTCGCCGCCCCTCCCCCTTGTAGCTGTGTGCGCCAGCCACTCATCTAATTTCACACATGCAAGTCTACGTGGGCTGCATTATCGCGTCTTTACAGAAAATGCAATTAATACCACTGTTCTTCATCTGCTGTAATTATTTTTCGTATTGCGTATTTTATTCAAGGGGTATCTTTATTGTAGATTCATTTTTTACATACTATAAGAGGAGTAAGGATTTGCTTTTGGGGCTCAATTGTTGTATGGGGACGTATACTTTAATCTGTTTTAAAGCTTTTCACTTATTTTCTGTGTCGTTTAACGCGAAACCTTGAGTAGGTAATTGCTTAAATAAATACATCGAATTTAATTGAAGTACATTTTTGAATAAGGATCCTTTGCTAAGACTCACCATTGCTTTTAGGTTGTAATTGAATATTTTATTTTAGTGTTTGAAATAATCACTAAGAAGTATATACAACGTGGCACTCAAGTTCCTATGTAACTTCAGCAATGTTAAAAATAATACATACACATCATTCACTCTTTGCAAGCCCCTGAGACCACACCCTACAATATCACCTTCCCTTAAAATAGTCACTTCACAGTTAAATGCAATCTTACTTAAAACAAGTAATCATTTCGTACAACTGAAAAAGATTTGTAAACCCAGTCTCGTGGATGAAGGCTTTACATTTTCTACCATAAAAATTTAAAGAAATGCAAGGGGGCACGCCATTATTTGCATCAATGTGTGTATATCAAAAAGGGAACTAATAAAAAGTTATGGTTAGCATTAAGAATAAAAACCTAAACATTTTCGTTAAAGTTATTTTCACTGCTACGGAAATACTGCCCCCATCCGTGGATCTTTCCAGTAGACCTTCTCTGTCAGTACTATGGTTCGGTTGTGCCCTGAACATCAGTGTTCAATTTTGTAAATTGTTAATTTTTAGATATAACAAGAACATAACTAGACATACTTTTTTTCAGACAATGTGAGTGGTTTGTGATCCTGTGCAAACCGTGACCTTATACTTCCGAACATGTACTCCGGAACTGGAATGCAATACTCACACATCAAAAGTGCCTCCCATTTTTCCACCTTTAAGAACAGTCTTAAAATACAATTTTCACAGCCGTGCAAAACACTTTTTTGTTGTCTTGTGTTTCACATCTGGTTTACATTGTGAGCTTAAATTACGATACATTGCTATGACATAGTGTATGTGCTTTCTAACATCTCTGGAACACTTACGCTTGACTATGAAACACTGACACCAAAGTCTGTGGATCTAATCAGTGCTGTACACAAAATACATTTAAAAGTAGTGCTCCCTGTGCACTGCCTGACATGACTTACATTGGCAGGTATGAGATTTATTTTTTAAAATGTGCTCATCAAACATAGGGATGAACAATATAGGATTAATCAATTTGCTGATTCATCTTAAAGATGACATTCACATTAGCAACATCACATTTTTGGGGAAAGCTCGATGATATGTGGGCTACTAGGCAACAATTTCGATGGAAAAGATAGGTACAGTCAAGATGGTACATCTATTGGTAATAGTGCTTTTAAGTCTGTAAACCAACGCCTGCAACAATTTAAGGTTTTAAAACACCTTATATTATACTCCAGAAAATCTATACAAATAGACATTTAGAACTAATTCACAGTGCCCCTGGTGCATATAAGAATGAGCTGATGACCTGCCATTTTTGTTGTTTGGTCTCCACTGGTAACATTTTCGATAAATATAATAAGTGCAGGATCTAATCTCACTCAGAATGATGCAAGTATCATTGATAGCAGTATTACGGTGTGTTTGGATGAAAACACACATAGCAAAGCTGCACCTTTCTAGCCACTGCTGTATCTTTTGTTAGGCTCTGTGCTACGTATGACTGGATTAACCGCACAGCTCTGAATATTGATAAATGGTGGAACTACCTGTGTTTTTTCAGCCTGAAATGACCTTACAATATGCAAAAAAGGTCTACTGGGTAGAAAGCAATCCTTAAGAACATGGGAACCAATCATGGATCTTTAAAGTCTGAACTAGGGTGTATTAAAACAAGTCTGCGTAATTAATGCATTCCTAAAACTGATGCTGGCATCTTTACAAAACTCATATAACAGTCTGTATGAATCAAATATTTATGCATGTATTAATTAACCCATAATAAAAAATAAATAAAAAAAAGCAGTGCATGAAGCTGACCAACTGAAATTAAGCCCTTCAGCCTTCAGAAGACCACATGCTTTTTATGGCAATACAGGGCAACTTGCATTCTGAGATGAGTGGTGATGTTCATTGGGATATTTATGTTGCCAGCACACCTGATACAGACAAATATTAAGCTTTCCATAAGCCACATTTTGGAGATTTTCAGAAATTACCTCGAATTTGGCCATGGCTCAGTGACAGCCACAATCTTCTAGACGTGGTTTACTATGCTCACTAAGACACATGGCCTTGAAAGCAAAACCATTGGAAAAAAATACAACAAATCTGAGAAGCATACAGCAGAAGTGGTATCATTGTGCTTGGGAAATTTGAGATGTTGGTGAGCTGTTTTTGCCCTGGCTGAAAGCAAATAATTAGATGTTTTTCTCCTTTCATCTGTTTTTCCCTCCTCACTTTAAACATTTTGAGCACCTCAATCAATCTGCACAAATTTTCAGAGTTTGAGCTGCAGTGGATTCTATATTCCTGTAAGCAGTTTCATGTAAACTGTGCAAAATGTATTAGCAAAAAAGTGCTCCTTCAAGGAAACATATGATCTAACCATAGCTACATAGCCACTTTTGTATTTACTTATATTAGCTTTATATAGTGCTTAAATGGTCCTTGTACATTAGATTCCTTTATAATTATGCAGCATGGTTAACTATAAAACACAACACACTGTTACATCACATTTAAAACATTTATCTAAATATAAATATCCAGCAATAATACACGTATATGCAGATTTTGTGTGTGATATTTACACAGTTACATATTGTGCAGCTATTATTTATTTTGTTTGTGGTGTTCAGTACACCCATTTTTTTCTAGTTTAAAAGAAGGGAGAGTGTGAACGATTCAAGACTTGGAATCTGTGGCGATTCAGTGGGGGGGAGGAGGTCTGTCCAGTGCCCCCTCTGGCAATAGGACCGAGCATGTCAAAACAGGTTCAAGCTAAGGGTTGGCTCTAGCCCAGTTTGGGGGCCCAACTGAAAGACATGTCACACGAGTCGCAACTCTGTCCTCTATACAACTTTGTAAAACAAAAAACGATAATAAAAAAAAAAGGTTTTGTGCAAAATAAAGTAGGGCTGATGCAACTGTGTGGGCATATTTATATTATACAATCCAAAATGTGTGTGATCTCCTTAGACTGCATTTGCATTTGGAAAAAAAGATTCCAAATAAAGTTATGGCTGGTTGACTGCTACTGGATGACTTTGTAGCGAATATTGTGAGCAAGCTCCACGGCACTTCTTCTGACCTTATATTCCCTTGTCTTCTAAGACACTACTGTGTATGTTAAACCACGGACGGCCATTGGTATTACAATGTAAACCTACTTCTCTGATTCCTTCACATGTACGTTTGTTCTGAGGAGAACAAAAGAGACATTTACTTGCTCTACTATGTTATACCAATTTAGCCGATAATGTATAGTGAATCATCAACATATGTTATCTGCGAGCAGTTACATTCACTATGTGATTTGTACACTTTGTCAAGTCCGTGTTGCTCAACATAATGAACAGCGTGTGCTAATTTCGCTCTTGAACTACAACCCTGCACAAAGCATTGTTCTTTACCGTCAAACAAGAGGTCGGATGAGATAACTCCGTGGCGGGTTAGCTGTATATGGGGCCGGAAATGCCTTTTCCACGCTAGATCAATCAGCTCAAACTTCGATGCTATACCTCATATAGTAAATCAATCTAGTTAGACCATCACAAACATAACTAACCTATAGTGTATGCATAATGCTCCCCATTTATGAGTGTTATTGACTACGTATATAGTGCACACTAAAGTTAACGCTGTGCGTTGCTGACAATTTTTTAAAGCGTCATCTGTGAATGTGATCAATCTTTCGGTGGCTCGATTGTGCTTTGCTCCTAGTGTAAAGGGTTGGCTCTTCCCACGTACTTGCTAGCTTAGTCATCTCGATCTATAAATACACACATATTGCCAGGCTCTTCCCGTGGACGACGACCAGCTCCTTGTGCAGGGAATCCGATTGTTCGGGAACCTTCACTTTTAAAGAGCGCACTGCTGTGCCACTGATTTCCTGAACCTATTGAGAATGCGGTTTTCGCTTCGGGGCGGGGCGGGCGAGGGGTGTCTCTGCTGGTTTTGCAGGCCTCCAGTATTAGTGGAATTAAGGCTGGGGTCACTGGACTGGTCACTGGTGTCAGATGTTATCGACTCATTCATTTCCTGCCAGGGGCAGCGGCCTTTCAAGTCCCCCTGAAGGTAAAGCACTACTGGCAGCTGGGAACTTTCAAGGGGGAGGGGCACGAGTTATTCGCTGCGGCGGGGTGTGTGGCGAGGTAGGCGCTCCTGGACGCTGCCGCCGCCCGGGGAAGACACTGGAGGCTTCGGACAGGCCTAAGGGCTGGTTCAACAAGCACTGCTGTGAAAAGCGTTTTTTTTCCAGACACGAGCCCACTTCTAGTCTCGTATGAATGTAATCGAGTGAGTTATTCTCTATTTTTTTTTTTTTTTTAGATAGACAGCTCATCGGATTTCTGTACCGTAAAAAATGGTGCAGCTATTTCTCCTCCAGCCATACCAGTCAGAGCTGTGGGGGTAGGTACCGGTGTGGGCGTGCATCACTCCTGTTTAAGGGCGGTGCCCATTTCAAGCCCCTCCTGACATTTTGAATAAGCCGACGGGAGGTCACACGTCTCAGTTTACGTTTTTGGAGCAGATGGGATGTTTTTAATACAAAGGAAGATGGAGCGTATATAACGCGACCAGTTCTGTGGTTATACACTGGAAAGGGCATTTCGCTTGGCCCTAGGTCTGACAAACACTTTTCCCTTAAAAGAGCAGGCCCTGCACAGGCAGAGAACAGCGGCAGATCACGTAAACGCTTCCTAGGTAGGATCAAATCAAGAAGAAAAAAAAAACAACAGCCAACCACGCGCTCTGCCCTGGGCGTAACGTGCTACGCGCTCAAAAAATGCTTTCGGCATCCCACAGAGGCTTAAGCGCTTTATAAATGCTAAACACGAAGGTCCGGGGGTGACAGCTGAGCCCGTAACTCTCTTGCCTGCCCTCATCAGGGAAGTGGCCCTTTCACGCGGGGGGGTAGTGAACCAGCCCTAAAATGCTCTGCCTAATTGCGAGTTTTATTACCCTCACCTCTGAAGAAAGAAAAAAAAGCCCCAGTAATTCACGCGCGTTCCTTAAACACAGCCCTTGTTTCACAGGGTAAACTAAACTTAATTTCCTAGCCACATACCCCACGTCCTCACATTACATCTCTACTGCCATCTACGTGGGACAGGTGGGTTCGCTCCGAGTTTTCTCCCATCATGATGGCATGGGGTCCAAATCGAGTCCACAATGAACCGACGCCGTCACCCTCCAGGCTTATTATGTCATACTTTCTGAGAGTAGCGGCGCTATTCCACCGCGCGTGCTTTTCATGGAATTTTCCCACCAGGCGCTTTGACAGTGGGCGACGAAGGCCCAGATGCAACCCCTCCCCCTTCACCTGCTCTCCAGATAGACTGTCACAGGGAGCGTGCCGTGGTTGTCCAGACCTATACTTACTCTTTCTGCCCTGCATGTGGGGCATGCTCCCGCTATTCGGCAGTTCCCACCCAGGTGAGTACACGCTAGGGCCAGGTGCTCTTCCCAGGTCTTTGGGTATGAGGTGGAACAGGTGCGCAGACGGGGTTCCTGCCCAGAGCGGCTGGGGCTGTGGTGGTAAAAAAAGCACACGCGCGATGAGCCGCTATGCTCGTCTCTGCCTCCTGTGTGTCTCGGGCATAGTATGAGGGGCACTCGGAAGATGATTCGTTGGGGGTAGGCATCCTCGCAGCCCCTCCCCGCCCGGCACTGAGGTCGGAAGTGCACTTCAGGCGGATATCTTGCCCTGCTGAGCTGTAAACACCTCCCAGGGGGAGCGGCTTCTCTATAGTGGGGCCGGTGCAGTCCGACTGCACCCCGATATTGTTCATTTACGCCAACGCATCACCTGATACAAGCTTCCGATAATCCCCCAACCCGCCAAAGAAAATCTATCTAGCCCTGCGCCCCGCAGAGAGCGCTGCACGGTTTTGGTGTCCCAAGGCGTCTCCCCCGATTGCGGACACAGGGGAAATAAAAAAAAACGATTCTATGCCGCCTCAATATATTCAACACTAGGTACTCGTCGTAAACAACAATCAATTTCTGCATTCATGGAAACACGCTCGATTCTGTCTCATCAACTAACATTTTGGAAATGCAGACGTTGAAAAATTGGTTTTCTTTTATTCTCCTTCCTGGAAGGGCGTTTTATTTATTTCTTTGGAGAGCACAGTGTTCTTGTAGGGGTGGAATTAATCTCTCCTCCATCCAGGCAATTAACAGTAACAACTATCCCACAAATGTCCAATTTATTACACATTGTACGGGGGTTTGCGCGTTCCAATAGCTCATCGTTTCTTCGCATCCCAATGTGTCCAAGCGATTACGGTTAAATAATTCGACCTACCCGTTATTTAAACCGCAAATCTTGTTGAAGATGCATTACTAATTACCGCGAAAAGACTCCTCAGAAACCAATCCAATACTCAGAAATAACAAAAAAAAAATACGTTATACGTGCACAACAGCTATAATGCAAAGGCAACGCAACAACTGCCTTAATTTCGTTTTGCTCTAATTACATTTATAACACCGTTGCAACGGCAAAACGGTTAATTTACACTATAAGGAATGAGGTGAGGATCAAAGGAAACGGTGCCCGCAGAAGATGCAGTCATTTTGGTCGATGTCTTTATACATATATCGAGGTGGTTTGTTCTGTAAACAGTTTACTGGAAGGAGTTGTATGCTAGCTCACATCATTAAAGCGGAGATTTACAATGCATCAAGTAGAGAGACTGACAGCGTTATTAGCGGGATAGCTGCAGCGTGTGTCTTTATTGCCCCATTCACACCATTGTTCACGCCTGTTACCAGAGCCGCTAGACTCCAACTCCCTCTTTCATTAGAAACGTTGAATGGGCACTAACCCGAGGATTCTAGGGCCGCAGCCCTAGATGTGGTAATGAGGTTCTTGTGAAGAGCAAGCTAAACAATGAAACACTCACTGACCAAAAACCTACCAGTTTGAATTTTAATTACCATTTTTAGGGGGCCGCCAGAAAAAGCCTAATTATTAGGAATAAACAAAATAGGCGACATGGTGGTGTCCACTGTGCCATAAAGTGTAACACTTGTAACCGAGAATGCGTGCGAATATGCTCCATTCAAATCACAACCAAAGAACCCACTATTACGTGCACGGGATGCTGGGTTGCACTGCTTTTAGCCCTTTCGAATAAAAGAGGTGGACGCAGCTGCTTAAATGGCACCAAGAGAATATATGCATGCGTTTATATATAGTATATAAACCCCAGCACTGAGAAGAAAAAAACACGTGAGGGACCTAGGTGTGCTTGCTGTGCTGTGCTTGTGTGGTCTTATGTCTTAGCTGGGGTTAATGTGTAGCAAACCGCGTGTTTGCATCTTATCTGCCAAAGGCACATATTCTCATCAGTTCCAGATAAGATTTGTTTGGAAGAACGCTGCACGAATTCAAATACGTTGCTTCCTCTTCCAAAACTCCCTATAGGTGTATAACATCTAGCACAGACATTTATTTATTGAGATCAAACATTTAATTCACAGTGGATAACTTTCATCATTTCTTTTCGTTCTCATTTATCATTTTACCGCGAGAGTGTGAGTCATGTGAATAGCAACGATAAGCCCCTATCATGGCTGCTAAATTTCGAGTTTGACTAAGGAGGTAGCAGCCTTTCCCTTCCCTTGAATCATCTGGCGCACCTTTAAATTGTCCAGTCAGTAATAGACACTGACACCATCACGAATAAAAAAAATGTGAGATTTTTCGTTTTTTAGGTGCCGTTCATTTTTGGTGTCAATGCTGCATAGTCTGTCTGTCATCAACGTGGCAGAAATATGGGTGCTGACATGTTTAGTCGCGATTTGGTGCTTTTATGGTAAAATATACACTAATAAAAATGCTTTCAAGTATTGAGATGCCATCAATACCACTCGTTTTTGCAACATGCATTCTCTTATGTGCCACACTTGCATGTTTTGCGTTGGTTTCAGTGTGATTTTTTTGGGTCTGGAGCACATGTAAAGACTAATACATATCGACGTCCATGTGAAGGGTGTTTGGTACCCCCCACCTCCTATATATTTATTTTAATAATCATACTTTAGCCATAAAATAATAAAATAAGCAAGTCTACGTCTAGTTTTATCCATTTAGTGATCCTTCTACCTTTTCAAACAATTCACAGGATTAGGGTAAGCGCTTCAACACAAAGCAATTGAAAAAGACCACCTATTAAAAACTCCTATTTATGGCAGCGACCTGACTGCAAGTCGCCATTGTCAGACCAGAAGCAGGCCCTATGATGAAGCATGCTACCTCGGTTGGCGAGGGTCTCTTTGGTCTGTATAAGAGAGTAATCATCACAATGACCAACTGATTGTTACAAAAATAAGCAGACACCAGAACTCTATAGTTCTCCACAAGGTCTCTCTGCTTTTTGTCTCATATACGAGCAGGAGTTTGGATGCTGGACGTGACTTAATGGCATCTAAACTTTGGCTTGCTTGGGGAAAAATGTCATGTGCTTTAACAATTAGGTGCTCACAAGCACACCTACAAGAGCTCTGTCAAGGGCATTGGAACCTAGTGAAATAAAGAACGAGCGTCATCGCCAACGAGGGCATCACATATTATCTGCTAGTCCTTTTCATTGTGGCAAAGCTACCCTGAGGTGGGATTTCAACATCATCTCATTCATCTTGTACTCACACCAAATTAGGAGACATGCAGCAGCTGTGTGGAAGATGCATTAGTGAGCGGCAAGCACTCTGTACCATTTTCCAGCAAAAAAGTTTTCTCCACAGTTCAAAAGTTGCTTCACAAAATGGATGCTCTATCTTCTGAGAGCGCAAAACAATGTTTTATATCGAGCAGCTTCTTCTCACATATATCAGCACAATCTAAAAGAAGTCCACTTCCAAAACCATATTTCTCCTCCATCCTTTCTCCGCACCTATGCTGTACATTTCCCATCGCCTTCTGCTCCTCCTTCTGGTAGCCATCTTCCTCCGCTCTCTGCTCCTCTTCTGCAGCCCACTTGCTGCATGTTCTGCTCTTCCTCTGTGCCCCGCTCCTCTTCCTCACCGCGTCCTCTTCCTGCTTTGCTCTTCATCTGTGTTCTTCATTTCTCCTCTTCCTCACCGCGTTCTCTTCCTGCTTTGCTCTTCATCTGTGTTCTTCATTTCTCCTCTTCCTCACCGCTTTCCTTGCTCTTCATCTGTGTTCTTCATTTCTCCTCTTCCTCACCGCGTTCTCTTCCTGCTTTGCTCTTCATCTGTGTTCTTCATTTCTCCTCTTCCTCACCGCTTTCCTTGCTCTTCATCTGTGTTCTTCATTTCTCCTCTTCCTCACCGCGTTCTCTTCCTGCTTTGCTCTTCATCTGTGTTCTTCTCCTCCTCTGCACCCCGTCTTGCGTGTTCTTTCTTCTTCTGTGTTCTTCTCCTCTGCACCCCGTCCTGCGTGTTATTTTCTTCTTCTGTACTCTTCGCTGCGTGCTCCTTTTCTTCTTCTGTGGCCTTCTCCTCATCTTCTGGACTCTTCCCTCCTCTGCTGCTCTGGTCTCTCCTCTTCTTCTTGACTCTTCTCTCCTCCTCTTCTGTGGACTCTCCTCTTCTTCTTGACTCTTCTCTCCTCCTCTTCTTTGGACTCTCCTCTTCTTCTTGACTCTTCTCTCCTCCTCTTCTGTGGACTCTCCTCTTCTTCTTGACTCTTCTCTCCTTCCTCTTCTACTCCTCTCTTCTTTTCTTCCTGACTCCTCTCCTCCTCTGTAATCCCCCCTTCCCTATCTTTTTTCTCCCTTCCCCTCTACCTGACACCCCCCCGCCCTCTGCTCTCCCGCCGCCACATCCCACTCGGCCCCGCCCCCCGCTCCCATTCGTCGCCCCCCCACCTCCCACCCCCAGCTGACCCCTCCTCCCTCTTATGGCGGCCACTGGTGCGCCAAAGGCAAGCCTGTCTGCGCCCGTCCGCGCCTGGACCGCGCCCAGCGCCACGACCCCTGGCCCCCAGCACTCCCAAACCCTGCAGCACCGCTACGACCCCACCTCCCTCCACTCTCTCAACCCGGGACGCTCCAGAACCTGCTTCCAAGCCAACCCTAAACACACCCATGGACCCTTCGCATGCCTCACCTGCAAACGCACCTTCCACCGCTACTGCACCCCGCCCGCCAGCCCACGCGTCAATAACCACCTCAAATACATGCTCATCAACGCACGCTCCGTCCACAAGCACGCCATTGAACTATGGGACCTCCTGGACTCCACTGCACCGGACGTCGCCTTCACCACTGAGACCTGGATGAACGCCTCCTCAGCCCCCGACATCGCCATAGCCATCCCCGACGGCTACAAGATCACCAGGAGAGACCGCACCAACCAAGTCGGTGGAGGAATCGCCATCGTTTTCAAGGACTCCATCAACGTCACCACCTCCACCGAAGACACCCCCCTCGCCGCCGAACACATGCACTTCCAGATCCACACCGACCCCAGGACCACCCTCAGAGGAACTCTCATCTACAAACCCCTTGGACCACGCGCCCTCTTCAGCGAATCCATCGCTAACTTCATCTCCCCGCACGCCCTTGCCTCGCCGGACTACATCCTCCTCAGTGACCTCAACTTCCACCTGGAGCAGAACAACGACCCCAACACCAACACCCTGCTCGACAACCTCGCCAACCTCGGTCTCAAGCAAATGGTGAACACCCCCACCCACATCGCCGGACACACGCTCGACCCCATCTTTTCCGCCAGCAACCACGTATCCTTCAGCCACTCCTCCGTAATACACTGGACCGACCACAGATGTGTCCACTTCACCTTCAGACGCAAGACTCTCCACCTCCGCACTCCACCCATCCCATGCAGACATTGGAACAAAATCCCAACGGAACAGCTTCTCTCCACTCTCAGCGACAACCACCCCACCTTCTCCACCGACCCCAACGGCGCAGCCTCACTCATTGGATCACCAACTGCGCGGACAACCTCGCACCCCTCAGATGCCTCCCAAGACAGACCAGCACCAGGAAACCTCAATGGTTCACAGACACCCTCAAGTAATCCCAAAAAACCTGCCGTACCCTCGAGAAAGCCTGGCGCAAGGACCACACCGCAGAAAACATGTCTGCCCTCAAAAACGCCACCCGTGAACACCATCAGCTGATCCGCGCCACCAAAAGAACTTCCTTCACAGACAGACTGGAGAAGAACCCTCACAACAGCAAAGAACTCTTCAACATCGTCAAAGAGCTCTCCAATCCTAACGCCAACTCCAACTCCAACTCCATCACGCCATCACAAGATCTCTGCAACTCCCTCGCTACCTTCTTCCATCGTAAGATCACCGCCCTACACGACAGCTTCGGACACCAGACCCAGCCAACCACCACAGAACCTACAACCCCAGCCATCACCCTCAACGCCTGGACTGACATCAGCGCGGAGGAGACCAAAGCTACCATGAACTCCATCCACTCCGGTGCCCCCTCGGACCCCTGCCCACACTTCATCTTCAACAAAGCCGACGACATCATCGCCCGCATCTCCAGACCATCATCAACAGCTCGTTTGCTTCTGCCACCTTCCCCGAGAGCTGGAAACACGTGGAAGTCAACGCCATACTGAAGAAACCTACGGCGGACCCCAGCGACCTAAAGAACTTCCGCCCCATCTCGCTCCTCCCCTTCCCTGCCAAAGTCATCGAGAAGTCCGTCAACAAGCAACTGACCAACTTCCTTGAAGACAACAACCTACTCGACCCCTCTCAGTCCGGATTCCGAGCCAATCACAGCACAGAAACAGCCCTCATCTCAGTCACAGACGACATCAGAACTCTGATGGACAACGGAGAAACAGTCGCCCTCATCCTCCTCGACCTATCGGCTGCCTTCGACACTGTCTGCCACCGAACCCTAACATCCCGCCTGCGCTCCACCGGTATCCAAGGACTGGCCCTGGACTGGATCACCTCTTTCCTCTCCAACCGCTCCCAAAGAGTCTACCTCCCTCCATTCCGCTCAGACCCCACTGAGATCATCTGCGGCGTCCCACAAGGCTCCTCGCTCAGCCCGACTCTCTTCAATGTCTACATGAGCCCCCTCGCCGACATCGTACGCAAACACAACATCATCATCACCTCCTACGCCGACGACACTCAGCTGATACTTTCCCTCACCAAGGACCCCACTGACGCCAAGACCGACCTGCAAGATGGAATGAAAGACATTGCAGAATGGATGAAACTCAGTCATCTGAAACTGAACTCAGAAAAAACGGAAGTCCTCATCTTCGGAAACACCCCGTCCGCCTGGGACGACTCTTGGTGGCCCACGGCCCTAGGCACCGCACCAACCCCCTCAGACCACGCACGCAACCTCGGATTCATCCTGGACCCGCTTCCCACCATGACCAAACAAGTCAACGCCATATCATCTTCCTGCTTCCTCACTCTCCGCATGCTGCGTAAGATCTTCCGCTGGATCCCCGCCGACACCAGAAAAACTGTGACCCACACCCTCGTCACAAGCCGCCTGGACTACGGAAACACCCTATACGCAGGAACCGCTAAACTCCAGAAACGTCTGCAGCGAATACAAAACGCCTCCGCCCGCTTCGTCCTCGACATACCCCGCAACAGCCACATCTCCGCCCACCTGAGACACCTGCACTGGCTTCCCATTGACAAAAGGATCACCTTCCGGCTCCTCACCCACGCACACAAAGCCCTCCACAACAAGGGACCCGAATACCTCAACCGTCGCCTCAGTTTCTACACGCCCACCCGTCAACTTCGCTCCGCCAACCTCGCACTCGCCACCGTCCCTCGCATCCGCAGCACCACAGCAGGTGGGAAATCCTTCTCCTACCTGGCAGCCAAGACATGGAACTCCCTCCCGGCCAACCCCAGGACCACCCTGCATTCCGGAGGCAGCTCAAAACCTGGCTCTTCGAGCAGCAGTAACCCCCTCCCCCTAGCGCCTTGAGACCCTCACGGGTGAGTAGCGCGCTTTATAAATGTTTTTTGATTTGATTTGATTTGATTTGATATTGATTACCTACAGCTCCTTTCATTTACATGCTCTATCAAATAACTGAGAATATTCTAGGCGGGACAAGGGATAATCTGGGAAGTTCACCTGACATGATCCTAAAAGCATGTAATGTAATTGTGAGTTCCAAATGTGTTCATAGAAAGAAAATATGACTGCTTACATGCTGCCCTGCATTGAGAAGCAATTACGGGTCGGTCTACAATATGGATGTATAGAAACAAAGTTAAGGGGTAGAGGCCACAGGGATCACTGTCCTTGTTAATTTTTTTTCCCCTTAAAAACAAAATCCTACTTTGGCGTTTTGTTTGATTAGAAAAACAGGATAACATTTTTGGATGATACTGTCATGTTGACAGAGCCATCAGTCAAACGTTCAATACATTGACAGTGGCAGCAGTTTCTGCAAATGTACGAGCTGTCCCCTGGGCTAGTAGACATCTCTAGATTCAGAGGAAGGGTACTTTGTCAAGGCGACAGAGTATTTTATTCTGTTGCCCTGACAGAGCATAGACCGTACTTTGTGGTCTAAATTGGCTCCCTACTTTGCCTCTCACCTCTCAGAGCAAAATTCTAGACCAAAGGAATAAATGCACACGTCGGTATCAAGATAGTTATATCTCAAATTACGATATAACATGGAAGAATAATGTCAAAGTATATTGTTATATTTACATTTTTTAGTTGAAACTCCAGAATTTTATTTGGTTCAATACTTCTCATTAATGTTCTTAAGGCACTGCTTACTGCCTTTATTTTATAACTAATGATTATGTGGTACCTCATATTAATCACTTAAGGTATACACAATAGACATAACATATACAAAATGGTTGGAGGAAATGGTGGACAGGAATAGGTACTTATCTGTAATCCTAGTTGACCCTAGGGGAATTTTCCCACTACAGTCACAAGCACTAAGTTGTCCTGCCCACATGCTGGATCTTGCGGCGCTTTTTACAAAATATATACATAGCACACTTTTCTATTAGAAAGCCATCTTTAAATGCAAAAGAAACATTTCTTGACAGGCTAAAGTGACCATATTTAAAAATAGAATGTCACTATTTCAATAAAAGTGACAAGAAAACACATCACAAACATGTTTTAAAGGAAATATGCAACTAAAGATATTAAATGTAGCCAAATAGGCTACACTTTGTAAAGCCTGGAAAACTCACTGCTCCTCTAAGGAAGAGCACTCAATCAGCATCTCATCATACCATTCCAGTTATGAAAACGAACATTCAGACATTTTCCTTGTTTCAAGAAGTGAGTGGGTTGTTTAGGACTGTAATGAAGATCACAGTTGTAAAGTGCCTCTTTTTCGATGGTCACCCCCACTTTTTGCTGTCCGATGTTGCGGTTGTTTTTGACCTGTCAGTGTACTGAGGCCTGATTACCAGGCCCCAGTACCAATGCTCTTTCCCTTAAATTGTATGTCGAATTGCATAGGCCAATTGGCAAGAACCTCACCACCCCTGTAAGTCCCTAGTAAATGGTACCCAGGATGGAAAAGGGGGTCACCGGGGCTGCAGCACTGATTGTGCCACCCGTGAGTACCTCAAGTAAAAGAGAAATTCCAGAGCTGCCATTTCAGCCGGCACGAGCGGCCTGCTGCTTGAGTGAGACTCCGCCCCCACCAGGTGCAGAGTCCCTGTTACTGCCCATGGACAGGTCAGTCGCCCCTAAGGCAGACCCCCTTTAGCCCAGAGGGCAGGGTGCACTGCCCCATGAATGAGGACATATGTGCAGGAGCACATACGTCCCCGTACTGGCATTTAAAATGTGATGCCGGCCCGAGTAACCGGTGGTCCATTGGATAACATGGGCTTGCATCTGACCAATGCTCAGATGTCCAGTTCTGCAATGACCTGGCTGAATTCTGTCGTGTCTGGTATCAAACACTGTGCTTTCTAACCCTGAACATGATGCCCATGTTTAGGATTAAAAATCAGATGACCATGTGGCACCCTTAGAGGGTGCCTGCCAAGTTATCAAGTCCTGTACTGTTTTGACAGGTTCTTTAGAGCTGCTGCCTCCACCGACAAGAGTCCAACCTCCTGCTGGTGGTGCTAGGACCTACGGCAGGACACAAGACAAATGACCTGAGCAGGAAGGAGGTCACACCTTCTCCTACCCAGGCTGGCTAGTGAGATAAGCATCAGGGTGGGGAGCCTCAAAGGCTTCCCCTGCCTTTGATGTGTACGTAGCTATCCCCAGCGAAGGACAAAGCCCTGCCCGCCCTTCCAGGCGAAGCAGGCAGGAAATTAGCTATGCAGGAGGCATGCACCTCCAAAGGACTAGCTACACCTTGTAGATGAACTAGGAGGTCTGCACAACTGAGGAAGAGTTCTGCCATCCTGGCAGACCCTAAGAATAGTGGGTTACGGGTGGAAGAGTGATGTCCGCCCAGAGGAAGTCTTCACTTCAGGGTCGGGTTAGCCGCAGGGGCTAGGAGCCCATTGGCCACTGTCCCTCATGCCCGTAAACGCCCCCTAAACCAGGATTTAAGGCGTTCTCCTTGCACTAGAACTTAGATCTTACCTAAGGAGACCGGTACTGGAACTGCATGCTCAACTTGTGCCCACGGTGAAGACTTCTGGTCCCAACAAGAGGGACCCCATTGGACACCGAGAATCCAAGGAAGACTCCCCTGACTGGTGGTACAAGTCCCCTGTAAACTGCAGTAGTAAAGGTTGGCTGAGATCGAAGAACTGCAAGGCCAGCACGGTGATTGACAGCTAGAAGCCACCTCTGCACCCATAGTCACAGGACGAGATAGTGAAAATCCAACTGTCAATTCCTGGTCCTGGCCCCGCAAAGACCTCTACATCCGAAGGGTAGAGTGTGAGTCCACTCCCAAGTCTAGTTTTGCGACAGAGTGCAAAACGCATCAGCCACTGCAGACCGCTCAGCACCAAGGACAGCCACGTCACCTATGCAACTGGACTACCTGGGCAAGGCAACAAAAGTCTGATTGGTGAATATTGGTGTAGGTCCCCGAAAAACCTTAAGTTCCTGTGGGTTCGTCTGAACTTACCCTACAAGTGCACACTGCTATTTTCCCCGTTGACTTCAATGGAAGCCCTTTAAATCTAGAAAGTACTGTATTTTATAAAGACTTAAACATTCACAACTCCAGTTGTACAAAAGCTACATAGTTCGTTTTGGTGTCTAAATTAAGATTAAAATCGAATCTATTTTCCTAAATTGGTGTCAGATTTCTGTTGAGTCGTGTCATTTACTTATCGTCCATGTTGGTAATGTGGAATGCTTTACACATGTTCCTCTAATTAGACTGATTGCTCTTTGCCACACTAAAAGGACAGAGCTAGGTTTTGCTGATTGTGAATCCGAGGTCCACTACTGGGTATTGTGTTGGTATTCCATAGTAAGACTACTTAGTCATACCATATGATACCCTCACCTTGCTACAATCACCATGGAGAAGAACTAGAATTACAGTCAGTCCTTATTTATTTCTCCTCAGGGATTCACTAGTTGTATCAATAAGAACTGAAGAGAGAAGCAGACCCAGCCCTCAAAAAGGCAGAGAAGAAAGACAAAGAAGAACAAACTACATAATCCAAAAAGATTCCCTAAGGGTGTCTGATCCACTTGGATCAAGAATCTAGATCTAGACAGTGCCTTGTGAAACTATGAATACACCTCTAAATGGTCGCTTCACAGATTTCATTAATAGATACGTTTGTTAATAATGGCCAGCATTGCAAGAACATAACAGAATACATGAAATAATCTGTCTAGAATTGGCTGTTTCAAACTGGTTACTGAACACACTCTTTTGAAGATCAGAGGATGGAAGGACCCCTCTGCTGCTGATGAGGTGATTTGGAAAAAAGTTGGAAAGAAAATAGGTTTGACATTGACACTATCTCAGTTGAATTCTCTTAACTTTACCTTCTGCAAAACCTAGAATTGTTCATTACAACATAGTGCGCTAATCTAACTAACCCTGCGGGTGTGATGGTTACAAGGAAACTGCTTTCCAAGTCAGACAACGTTGCCAAGTAGTGTTACAGATTAGTTCAAAAGGAGGACATGTTAATTTTGAGAAAACTACTTTGAGTGTCCATGGAGAAGAAAGTCTCCTTGCTAGAAAAAACATTTTTTAGTACTATTGAGAAAATCCTTAAGGGTTTCTTCTTTAACAGCTGTAAGATGCACCATTAGCAAGGAAAAATATAGTTCAGCTTTGGCCAAACAGAGAGGTATCGAAGAACTGCCCCCTCTGGGCACCTTGGCACTTGAAGCAGAATCACTTCCATTTAAAAGCATAGGATGAACTAGCCTTCTTGGAGGCACCTGTAAGCACTTGGAGAAGGTGTAAGTGTCCCTATGCAGGCTGCCAAGACCAATTATGGAAGACTGGGATCTAGGATCTAACCCGCAAACATGAACCGGACATCCAATTTCCACAGCAGTGTCTAGTTTGGACACTCAGGGGTGTAGATCAGTAAACCACCATTGATGGGGCCATTCCAGAGTTATTAGGTTTAAATCTATTTGTTACCATTGCAGAAATCAAACTATATGACGACTATACTTTAAACAAATGAATCTCATTACTTTCCCAAAGTATACCAAATCAGATTATTTCAAATAAGTCATCTCCAACTCACCACATGAAAACAGCCCAAAGGTTTCAAATGAGACCAGAACAGACAAACAAGAAGAGGAGAGACACAGCTCAGAAACAAGAACTACAGTTAAACCATTGTCTAACACTCCTGTCCCCTCTCCCTGGGTAAGCGTCCTGAGCCCACACTATCCAGAACCCTAGAACAAAGACACCAAGAGACCCATAGACTCCCACTACAATCAAGCATGTTAAGTTACCCAGGCCTCGAAGATAAACACAGAGGAAAGCTACAGCAGAGCCCACTTGGGTATCAGTGAAGTGTCTCCACTCTCAACTAGTAGAATGAGCCACTGAAGCTCCCAGACCCAGCAGCACAATTTGTTCCTAACTGTCCGCCAATGCAGTCTTCCCTTTAATTGTATAATGGCTTATGTTATATAAAAAAAATTAAAAAAAAAGGATATGGCTGTCCTCATTCTGCATATAATATTAGGTATCCCAAACGTGTGCAATTCGCAATAGTATGAGATATGGAAGACTTCAACTGTCTAGTATTTGCATGCTATATGTGTTTTTATGTCTGTTACATTTTATGTCGCTGGGTTTACCAGGCAGTAACAGGGGAGCATATGTTGCGGTGCAAAATGCACCAACGTATGCCAAGATGCTACATCTATTTATCTGTTTGTTGTGTGGTGTTTAAGGTTGTTGCATATTGCATCCTTTGCCTAACTGTGCAGACTGTGGGGTTTGAGTGCCTTTATACATGTTTTTTTTCTATATCCTACATACAAGCAATATCATTTGAGGGTACCATGCCAGCTAATTTAGCCAGCAAGTTATCCTCTTTCCCTAGCCCTAGTCCACACTTAAACTGCCAGGAAAAGGAGCAGTACTACTGACTGTTAGGTATTAAAATGAGTCCTGATGAAAGCTTGAAACCCGTTGGGGTCTGTAAATCATACAGCTAACATGTCGACAAGCAGGATGCTTGTCACCATCCGCTTTCTCCTATTTTTAACTGTACCCGGGGCACTCAAAAATATATTCGGGTAGTCTCTAGGTACTGTTTAAGGATCTTTACATCCCCTTACAAACAAGCATTATCAAAGTACTCCATCACTCAAGGTCGAGCCCATCCTTGTATTTAGCCAACTAGGATGAGATCCAGTGAAGAAGTATGCCATTCATTCGGTGGGTATGGGTTCTTTTATACAATAAGTGGGTGCCTTATAGTTGTAGTCTTGAACCTTTCACACCATTCCTATATTGCGTAGGCTTTTGATGCCATAGTGTTGTATGATCGAGTCAGGAGGACGTATCCACAGAACATGTTCTCTCCTGTCATCCTCCTTTTGGTGGAGTGTTTATGTCCCCCATCTGCACCACCCTTTTCTTGCCGAATGCTTTCAAAATTCTGTTCCGCCACTCTGCCGACTGCCGTGTCAGAATGACAGTACTGCCTTTCAAAGTACTGTTTGCTCTTTCTTTCTCTAGTCTTTTCTCAGAGGTAACTCCATACACCAATCCTATGTCCAGGGTCCCCTTCCAGTTCCAGCAAACATGCCAATAGTCCACACGCTTCAACAGTAAAAGCTTATCCTGTAATGTTTCAGGAACACCTATAATACGCAGAAGCAGCCAACACAGCAGGTTATCCAGCATTTAAACCCTGGAATGCAGCAACAGAATCCCCTCCATTGCATTACCTTTAAAGAACCTCAGCTCTTGCACAGTGGTGGGAACCTCACCTGATCCAGGTGGCTGGATCCTCTACTTCACGTTCCCATGTTAACATTCAACGTCCTGTAGAACCAGAGAGGTTATCTTGCTGACCTTCTACTGCGTTCACAACAGTCTCAATGTCTGATAACTTGACATCAGCATCAGAACACAGAGCTGCTATAGCTCTCATTTGGGCACTTTCTCCAGCCGTAAGTTCAGCCTCATCATCTGGCGCGTTACACATCTCCTTCTGCCCCTTACTTGAGACCCGCCGATAAGACGGAAGAAAGATGGATGGAACAAAGTTTCCCTTGCATCACCTTCGTTTCTTTATGTAGTCAGTGAATAATGTCCATTGTGGTTCCTGCATGTTCAGCAGCGGTCCGACACCCACTGATATTCCAGCTCCCAGGAGTGTTAATCAGTTACAGGCAGGTTTTGGCCTGTTCCTGTCCACCAAGCTCCATCTTCTAACATCAACAGCAGCAGTTCAATCACAGCTCCCTGAATAATATATTTTCCTTCTCCTCCGTTTCTCAGACTACTCTGTTTGCCGACAGCACCCAAGAACCTCTCCAAGGGCATTTGAATATAGGAGAGGAAAGAAGAAAGACGCTGCCACATCATTTAATGATACAGTATTACTAGAGTGATGTCCCTCCAACCCCACAGAGCAGGCAACTCCGGTGTAGCCTTGCACCAATGAAAGTGGAGCTGCTCTCAGGACAGCTGAGGATATATAGTCATCTTGGTTCTCTTTTGCCCTGCCTTGTTACAGTACTAATAGAATTATCCAAACTTTGTGTCTTGCCAATCTGATGACAGCCAGAACCAGGGGTATAGGGGAAATACTTTAAAAAAAAAAAAAAACTAAAAAAAAAAACTTTCATGACCAGCTTATCAAAAGGTCGTTTTCCAATGTGCCTAGTTGGTAAAACGTGTTCGCCTAGGTTTGGGTATTTGTAAACCGATCTTTCAAGGGAAATCCCCATTTGCAGAAGATGTTGTGCAGTACTTCTTCGTTTAATACCAGCTTGTGATTTTCTTGGAAAATTCAGCAGAGCGTTTCTTCTGCGTTTTCAACTTCCAGGAGATGGATGTCTGCAATGTAGAAATTGCTGACAATCACTGAGCTGCAGATAGTGTAAGCCCAGAGAGACCAAGGTCTAGACCGTGTCCCTTACTGCTTGTTCGGATAATGGATTGTCATGTTTCTTTAGGAATCAAGAGAGAAATTTCAACTTTAACGCTGGAAGAAAAGATGTGACACCCAGGTGGACTGCCCACAACTCTAGAAGCCTGATATGGTAAGACTATTACTTTTCTGATGAAAGCCCTTAATTTTAAAGGTGATTCATGTGCCTTCCCATCGCAGAAAGGAGGCAGTCACTATAGTCTTTAAAGGAATATCCTGATGAAACAAGAAACGTTTAAGACAGTTATCCGACTGGTACCACCAATGAGAGAATGAATCACAGCTTTAGGGAGAGTAAATTGGTCTTCCCAGCACCCTGAATATTGGCAGCAGTGAACCTCCAGGAAACTGTTTTAAATAGTTTTATCTGTTGCCATGTATGCAGACCAGGAAGATGGACTCCAGAAGAGAATAGATCTGACGAGCCACCAAATGCAACATCTTTACAAGATTCTAGCACTTCAGATGGATAGAAGAAAGTATCTAATCTGAAGAATACACTTTTGCTGCCTGTGTGTCCAGGACTGCGGCCAAGTAATAAATGAACCGGACTGGATTTATTCTTCACCAAAGTGCTTTAGAATGGACACACCATCTGCTAGTACTGTAGAACCTTGTGAGACTTGAGACTTCAGGAGTCAGGTGCCCAGGTAAGGGTATATGATGCTTTTTCTTTCTGAGATGTATAGCATTTCAAAAAGTGGTGTACAGTTGTTCCCAAAGGGAAGGCTTTTGTACAGGTAATGATTGTTGCCCCATACCTCAGGAATTTGCAATATGAAGAATAGAAAAGTGAAAATAAGCATCTTCTAGATCTAAAGTATACATCCTGGTCATCTAATGTAGTTGATGAGAGATCTGTTGGAGGGCCAGAATTAGATTTTTTCATTTTTGTATCCATTTGTTGCCATTTTGAGGTTGAAAAGGGGCCTCAATTCTCGCGGTAGACTTTTCTTTGATATCAGAAAGTAACAAGAATGTATTCCTGCTCATTTTGCAGAAGAAGGGTTATTTTTACAGCTATTTGTCCAGAAAGATTTCGATAATTAGCTGAAATAAACCTCAATGGAACGGTCTGAAAATATTTCTTTCATGGTATAGAGGCAGGAGAACATCTGAACTTCAAAAAGTAGCCATTTTACACAATATCTGGTACCACTTAGTCTCGTGATACTGGCCAACCCCTCCAAATAATAGCTACTGTTTTCCCCAGTCCACTAGTGGCAAATGAGTGAAGAGGAAGAACAACGTCATTGTTGGACATGTGGCTTTCCTATTATCACAGAATCCTGGTGTATACCCCTGCCTTTTGCTGGTTTTCTGGGTTGACAAGGTTTTTTTTTCATGCTGTAGGGAGTACAGGTGAGGCCACTGAGGGAGTTGACCACTATGTTGTGAGTATTGGTGGCCATTTGACTTGAAATGAAAATGTCACTTACCCAGTGTACATCTGTTCGTGGCATCAGTCGCAGTAGATTCGCATGTTCTGCAATAGCTCGCCATCTGGTGTTGGGCCGGAGTGTTACAAGTTGTTTTTCTTCGAAGAAGTCTTTCGAGTCACGGGACCGAGTGACTCCTCCTTTTGTCTCCATTGCGCATGGGCGTCGACTCCATCCTCGATTGTTTTTCCCCGCAGAGGGTGAGGTAGGAGTTGAATTGTAGTAATAGTGCCCATGCAATGGAGTGACTAAGTATGCACTTATTTAAGGTTGAGATGATACATATATAAATAATTGAAGGTAACTTCCAAACTGCTACAGGCTCCCGGGGAGGCGGGTGGGCACATGCGAATCTACTGCGACTGATGCCACGAACAGATGTACACTGGGTAAGTGACATTTTCAGTTCGATGGCATCTGTCGCTGTAGATACGCATGTTCTGCAATAGACTAGTAAGCAGTTATTTCCCCAAAAGCGGTGGATCAGCCTGTAGGAGTGGAAGTAGTCTGAAATAATGTCCTTAATACAGCTTGACCTACTGTGGCTTGTTGTGCGGATAACACGTCTACACAGTAGTGCTTGGTGAATGTGTGAGGCGTAGACCATGTGGCTGCCTTACATATTTCTTGCATTGGGATGTTTCCTAGAAAGGCCATGGTAGCACCTTTCTTTCTGGTTGAGTGTGCCCTTGGTGTAATGGGCAGCTGTCGTTTAGCTTTAAGGTAGCAGATTTGGATGCATTTAACTATCCATCTGGCTATACCTTGTTTTGAAATTGGGTTTCCTGCATGAGGTTTTTGAAATGCAATAAAGAGTTGTTTAGTCTTTCTGATGTTCTTTGTTCTGTCAATGTAATACATTAATGCTCTTTTGACATCTAATGTATGTAGTGCCCTTTCAGCTACGGTATCTGGCTGTGGAAAGAACACCGGAAGTTCCACTGTTTGATTTAGATGGAACGGTGAAATAACCTTTGGCAAAAATTTAGGATTGGTCCTTAGGACGACTTTATTTTTGTGTAGTTGTATAAAAGGTTCCTGTATAGTAAACGCCTGAATCTCGCTTACTCTTCTCAGGGAAGTAATGGCGATGAGAAATGCCACCTTCCAGGTTAGGAACTGTATGTCGCAGGAGTGCATGGGTTCAAAAGGTGGACCCATAAGTCTAGTTAGGACAACATTTAGGTTCCATGAAGGAACAGGTAGTGTTCTTGGTGGTATAATTCTCCTAAGGCCCTCCATGAATGCTTTAATGACTGGTATTTTATATAGGGAAGTTGAATAGGTAGTCTGCAGGTATGCAGATATTGCTGCAAGGTGAATCTTAATGGAAGAGAAAGCTAGGTTAGATTTTTGTAAGTGAAGCAAGTAACCCACTACATGTTCTGGAGTTGTGTGTAATGGTTGTATTTGATTAATATGGCAGTAGCAAACAAACCTCTTCCATTTACTTGCATAGCAGTGCCTGGTGGATGGCCTTCTTGCTTGTTTTATGACTTCCATACATTCTTGGGTAAGTTGTAAGTGCCCGAATTCTAGGATTTCAGGAGCCAGATTGCTAGATTCAGCGATGCTGGATCTGGGTGTCTGATCTTTTGGTTGTGCTGTGTCAACAGATCTGGCCTGTTGGGCAATTTGATGCAGGGTACCACTGATAGGTCTAGCAGCGTTGTGTACCAGGGTTGCCTTGCCCAAGTTGGTGCTATCAATATGAGTTTGAGTTTGCTTTGACTGAGTTTGTTTACCAGGTAAGGAAGGAGAGGGAGAGGAGGAAAAGCGTAAGCAAATATCCCTGACCAGTTCATCCATAGGGCATTGCCTTGGGATTGTTTGTGTGGGTATCTGGATGCGAAGTTTTGGCATTTTGCGTTCTCCCTTGTCGCAAACAAGTCTATCTGAGGTGTTCCCCAGAGTTTGAAATAAGTGTTCAGTATTTGGGGGTGAATTTCCCATTCGTGGACCTGTTGGTGATCTCGAGAGAGATTGTCTGCGAGTTGATTTTGTATCCCTGGTATAAACTGTGCAATTAGGCGAATTTGGTTGTGAATTGCCCAATGCCAAATTTTTTGTGCTAACATGCTTAACTGCGTGGAGTGCGTCCCTCCCTGCTTGTTTAGATAATACATTGTTGTCATGTTGTCTGTTTTGACGAGAATGTATTTGTGAACTATTATTGGTTGGAAAGCTTTTAGTGCTTGAAAAACTGCAAGAAGTTCTAGGTGATTGATATGTAGTTTTGTTTGATGTACGTTCCATTGTCCTTGTATGCTGTGTTGATCGAGGTGTGCTCCCCACCCTGTCATGGAAGCATCTGTTGTTATTACGTATTGTGGCACTGGGTCTTGGAAAGGCCGCCCCTTGTTTAAATTTATGTTGTTCCACCACAGAAGCGAGAGGTAAGTTTGGCGGTCTATTAACACCAGATCTAGAAGGTGACCCTGTGCTTGAGACCACTGTGATGCTAGGCATTGTTGTAAGGGCCTCATGTGCAGTCTTGCGTTTGGGACAATGGCTATGCATGATGACATCATGCCTAGGAGTTGTAATACCATCTTTGCTTGTATCTTTTGTGTTGGATACATGCGTTGTATGATGGTGTTGAAATTTTGAATTCTTTGTGGACTTGGAGTGGCTACTCCTTTTGATGTGTCTATTATGGCTCCCAGGTATTGTTGTACCTTGCGTGGCCGAATCTTGGATTTTGTGAAATTGACGGTGAACCCTAGTTTGAAGAGGGTTTGTATGATATGATTTGTGTGATTTGAGCACTCTATTAACGAATGGGCCTTGATTAGCCAGTCGTCTAGATATGGGAACACATGTATTTGCTGCCTTCTGATGTGTGCAGCGACTACCGCTAGACATTTGGTAAAGACTCTTGGTGCGGTTGTTAATCCGAAAGGCAGTACCTTGAATTGGTAATGTATTCCTTTGAATACAAACCTTAGGTATTTCCTGTGCGATGGGTGAATTGGTATATGGAAATAAGCATCCTTGAGGTCTAAAGTTGCCATGTAGTCGTGCAGCTTTAGCAATGGCAATACTTCTTGTAGTGTGACCATGTGGAAGTGGTCTGATTTGATGAAAGTGTTGACTACTCTGAGGTCTAGGATTGGTCTCAGTGTTTTGTCCTTCTTTGGTATCAGAAAGTACAGTGAGTAAACTCCTGTGTTTATTTGTGTGTTTGGCACTAATTCGATTGCATTTTTTTGCAATAGTGCCTGCACTTCTATCTCTAGGAGATTGGAATGGTGTGTTGTTAAATTTTGTGCTTTTGGTGGTATGTTTGGAGGGAACTGTAGAAATTCTATGCAGTAACCATGTTGGATAATTGCTAGAACCCAAGTGTCTGTAGTGATTTTCTCCCATGCTCTGTAATAATGACCTATTCGTCCCCCCACTGGTGTTGTGTGGAGGGGGTGAGTGACATGTGAGTCACTGTTTAGTAGTAGGGGTTTTGGGGCTTTGGAATCTTCCTCTATTTCTAGGGAATTGCCCTCCTCTATATTGTCCCCGAAAACCTCCTCTATACTGTCCTTGGTAACTGGACGGTGTGGCTTGTGAGGTGCTGGCTTGTGTGCTTTGACCCCGAAACCCCCCTCGAAAGGGCGTTTTACGGAATGAGCTGTAATTCCCTCTGCTCTGCGGGGAGTAGAGTGCGCCCATGGCTTTGGCAGTGTCCGTATCTTTTTTGAGTTTCTCAATCGCTGTGTCCACTTCTGGACCGAACAGTTCTTTTTCATTAAAAGGCATATTGAGAACTGCTTGTTGAATCTCTGGTTTAAATCCAGACGTTCGGAGCCATGCATGCCTTCTGATAGTTACAGATGTATTAATTGTCCGTGCAGCTGTATCTGCAGCGTCCATGGAGGAGCGGATCTGGTTGTTGGAGATGGCCTGTCCCTCCTCAACCACTTGTTTTGCCCTATTTTGGAAGTCTTTGGGCAGATGTTCAATGAGATGTTGCATCTCGTCCCAGTGGGCTCTGTCATAGCGCGCAAGTAGTGCCTGGGAGTTCGCGATGCGCCACTGGTTTGCAGCTTGTGCTGCGACTCTTTTACCAGCTGCATCAAACTTGCGGCTTTCTTTATCTGGGGGTGGTGCATCTCCAGATGTGTGAGAGTTGGCCCTTTTCCTAGCTGCTCCTACAACAACAGAGTCTGGTGGCAGCTGTGTTGTGATGAAAGCCGGGTCTGTAGGAGGCGGCTTATACTTTTTTTCCACCCT
Organism: Pleurodeles waltl; assembly: GCF_031143425.1. Taxonomy (NCBI): domain Eukaryota; kingdom Metazoa; phylum Chordata; class Amphibia; order Caudata; family Salamandridae; genus Pleurodeles; species Pleurodeles waltl. The sequence goes on from NC_090444.1 coordinate 1,180,516,468, forward strand.
TGGTGTGATTGCCCTACTTTTGACCGGGTCCTTAAATATGTCTTTTGCGTGCCGGAGCATACCAGGGAGCATAGGCAGGCTTTGGTAGGAGCTGTGGGTGGAGGAGAGTGTGTTGAACAGGAAATCATCCTCGACCTGTTCTGAGTGGAGGCTTACGTTGTGAAATTGTGCTGCTCTAGCCACCACCTGAGAGTACGCGGTGCTGTCTTCTGGTGGAGATGGTTTTGTAGGGTATGCCTCTGGGCTGTTATCTGACACTGGGGCGTCGTATAGGTCCCATGCGTCCTGGTCTTGGTCACCCTGGCTCATGGTGGTGTGAGCTGGGGAGTGTGATGGCGTTTGTGCTGGTGAAACGTTAATCACGGGCGGAGGAGAGGGTGGTGGTGTAACTCTTTTCACCACTTTTGGTTGTGGTACTTGTTCCGCCTGGAACTCCAACCTTCTCTTTCTCCTAATGGGGGGAAGGGTGCTTATTTTTCCTGTCCCCTGCTGAATGAAGATACGCTTTTGCGTATGGTCCGCATCAGTTGCTTGTAGCTCTTCCTCAAACCTATGCTTCTGCATTTGGGAGGTTAGCGAGTGCTCTTCTGTATAAGAGCCTGAAGCTGGGTCGCTTGCAGTTTGTTTCGGCGTCGAAACTGTGTCTGCGTGTTTTTTCGGCTCCGAGGTGACTTTTTTCCTTTTCGGTGCCGAAACCTCTCGGCGTCGATCTGTTTCGGTGCCGCTGTCTCGGCGTCGAGCCGTGTCCACACCGGCATCTCGGTGTCGAGGCTTGTCTCCAGCACTTTCTCGGTCCCGAGAAGGCTGCGTGCCGGTGTCTCGACCGGAGTCGGACGATCTCGGCACTGTTTGGGCCTTTTTCGGTGCCGACGGTCGGTCACCGATTTTATGGGTTGAGCCATGGCCTGGTGGCAGTGGCGTCCCCTGGGCCTTGTAAATGTTTCTTTGTGTGGTTTTCGACGTCTTACTCACGGTTTGTGTATCGTCGAATCCTTCGGAGTCTGAGTCTTGGATCGAGAAGGTACCTTCCTCTTCCTGTTCCTCGAACTCCCGTTGGGCTGTCGGTGCGGACGCCATTTGAAGTCTTCTGGCTCGACGGTCTCGGAGTGTTTTTCGGGACCGGAACGCACGACAGGCCTCGCAGGTGTCTTCGCTGTGCTCAGGTGACAGGCACAGGTTGCAGACCAAGTGTTGGTCTGTGTAGGGGTATTTATTGTGGCATTTGGGGCAGAAACGGAACGGGGTCCGTTCCATCGGCGTTCCTCAGCACGCGGTCGGGCCGACCAGGCCCCGACGGAGGATCGAAAAACTACCCCGAAGGGCACCGGAGCTCTTCGATCTTCGATGCGGTGTTGAATCTAAGTACGCCGATCCCGAACGCAACAATACCGACGAAAATCTTCCGAAATTAACTATTTTTTCCGTTCCGAAACTCGGAGCGACAGGAACACGTCCGAACCCGATGGCGGAAAAAAAACAATCGAGGATGGAGTCGACGCCCATGCGCAATGGAGACAAAAGGAGGAGTCACTCGGTCCCGTGACTCGAAAGACTTCTTCGAAGAAAAACAACTTGTAACACTCCGGCCCAACACCAGATGGCGAGCTATTGCAGAACATGCGTATCTACAGCGACAGATGCCATCGAACTGATGTTTACCATAGTCGTTTGTTTTTCTAAACAGAATGCCTTGAGGGTCTCCAACTCTAACTTCATTACTTGCTTTTCCTGTTCCACATGACAGCCAACTAAGATAGTCCCAGAGAAAGGTAGATTTATTATTCTCCACTGGACATTTTGTTATAAGCCTGTAAGATAAAGCCCGGGCGAAAGCTGCATGGCCAAGCTGTGAAAAATACAAAAAGTGATAGATGAAATACCCAAAATAATCTGACAGTGGTGACGACTCGGGCCACACTTCAGTTCAATTTTTTTTTTGCCCACTGACACCTCAGATTAGACACACCCACATCCGTCTTGGCCATGCTTCAATAGGAACTCCTAAACTGCCAAACCGGCCCAAGATGTGGCAATATCTGTGCACTGCTAACTCTGATGAGTCAGCCGCAGCACTGATCTCTATGGTTGAAACTATTAAGCCTTCCTGGAGTAGTTCTTTAAAGTCTTTCTTGTACTCAAAAGTGCCTTTTAGCAAAGCACGGACAAAAGCTTCACAAGCATTTCATCCATCCCTTTTTTGTATTTTTCACAGCTTGTATTGTTCTGTCAGTAAGCAGAAAAAATGCTCTCGGTCTTAAAAGACACTGAGTTATTTATAAAAAAAAGTTTGTAAAGATCTTCCAAGTTTAAAATAAAACAAAACGCTGAGCTTCATGTTCCTGTCTCTGCCCAGTCTCATCAGGAGCCGGAAAGATGAACAGAGGGCAAAAAAGTTTGTAAAGATTTTCCAAGTTTAAAATAAAACAAAAAGCTGAGCTCCATGTTCCTGTCTCTGCCCAGTCTCATCAGGAGCCGGAAAGAAGGACAGAGGGCAGGAAGAGCAGCTCAGCTCCTCCCATCTACCACCCCTCACATCCAACCGACTGAAGAACTGAACCAAATGATGAGACTTGGAAGGTGGGGGGGCCCAAGATTGTTCCGAACCTATCCCCTTCCAAACACTACTTCTTGAATACAAGCTTGATCATTTCACAATGCTTCTCTGTACAAGATACAATTTTTAACAAAGCAGCTGTGTGTCTGTGCCCAGACGATGAGGCAGGAACCGATTGGCTACTTTTTTAGCCTAAGAAAAAATCCAAACAATATCCAGCTACTTTCTGGGGCACAGACATCTATTCCCCAGCAAGGAACCCGAAGCTGGTTGGATTTGGTCTTATTTTAGTAGAATTCCACAAAGTGTATAGCTCCTTTCTCGTGCATGGATACACAATTCTCTGCACCAGCAAGGAGCTGGATGTTTGTTATTTTACTTAGCATAAGAATAAAACGCAAATGGAATGTATGTCTTTGCTAGGGCACAGTCACACTTGTTTGCACCTCAGTGAAGATCCGAATTCTGTTTGGATTTTTTCATAGGCTAGAAAAAATCCAATAAGCATTTGACCTTTCTGGGGCACAGACAATACATATGTACACCAGCGAGCAGACAAATGCTCTTTGGATTTTTCTTATCTTAAGAAAATATAATCAAACCACATCTTGCTCCTTGCAGAATTTATGGGTAACAGCAGAACGTCCATAAACCACTGTTCACACACTTTTGCCAATAAAAGAGTACCTTGCATGTGCGGCCAGGCCTGTTGTAAATGACAGGAACAGGAGAACTGGACGAACTACCCTGAAGTGGCACAGGTATAGATTACATGGGCAGAATACTGACAACGTCGCACCCAAATTTCCATGTGGCACTTGTGACCGGAGACACAACAAGAAAAGGTGTTTGCCACAATGTTAAAAAATACACTGGTGGATTACTTTGACACCAACTAGGATCAACGTTGACTAGCGATAATGAATGGGAAGCAATGAAAGTAGTAAATAAGTGTTCAACTATTAGCAACATGACTGAGGTGGTGGATATTTTCGGAAGGAGCTATTGGATGTGGGAGGATAGACGAAAATATTTGAACAGGTGACATGAGTACCAGTAGTTACTCAAGGATTACTTGAGAAAAAGCACACATTAAAAGAACTGAATAAAACACTAGACAAACATTTTTATAGAACAAACTGCCAGAGGTAATGCAGAGATGGAGACATATCTGGTAATCATCTGGCAGCCATGGTTACTACAAAGAAAGGCTTAAAAGGGCAAGCACCTGACAGTGAATGGTGAAAATGGGAGAACGCAATCCACACAAGATTTTAAAAACTGTGTTTTTTGTAGGCTCCTCTAGCGATAATAAATACAGATGGGTACTTTAGACCAGATACCACTGGAGGCTTACCCGTGAATGCTAACTCACTCCAGAGGCTAGGGAGGATATGGAAGAGCATGCCCTGCAGAAGAACTGTAAGGTGCTGGGGGACATGCCAAATGGTATTAACCCCAGCGGCAGATGGTCTCCCACTGGAATTATATAGACTGACTTCTTTTCAGATTATGCACAAACCATTAGAGGCCTTTGAAGAAGAAAAGGTGGGATCCTATAGTCCGTTATCACTGACATATTAAGGATACTGTAATAACTAGTAAGATATTACCTCACAGAATGTTGAAAATAATTGCTACCCTGAGCAACCAGGCTTTATTTTAAAAAAAGAAATACAATATTTAGTTTGCACCGACTTGCCCATTTGAATCATTAGCTAGATTCTGCAGACGAGAATTACTCAGTGGTGGTATCCCTAGACATTGATAAAACATGTGAAACAGTGGGATATTAATTTATTGTTAGGGCTTTTGAGGCAATACAATTTGGTCAGTACATAATGTGCTAGATTACAAATGTAAACACTTTTCCTATGATAAGAGTGAAGACAGAAGTCATGATCTCTAACAAGTGGAAACTAGACAGAGGCGCAAGACAGGGGTGCCCTTTATCGGCCCTCTTGTTTGCCCTAATTATGAACCCGCTAGCTACTGTCATGAGGTCACAGATGGTGGATAGGGGCATTCCAGTGGGGGATATGACACATTTAATATCTCTATATGCCGACATAGACTTAGTTTATATTTGAAAATAAAAGCCCCACAGAGGGGGACCCATGTTTGCCCAAAACCTTGGAAGAATGTGGTGAATTTTCAGGGCGGAGAAACTGGGAAAAGTCGTCAATATTCCCAGCAGACGTTATGGTTGCCAACCAATTGAACAGTTGCCTATTTTTCGGGTGATGTGGAAGACAAAAACTTTGAGAATTAATACTACACATTCATGTGAGCAGGATTTCAAGCTAAACTTTGAGAGGAGCCTTCAAGGAATAAACCACTCCCTTCCCTTCTGGACACAACTTCCTTCGTCCCTAACCGTAAAAAATGCTGATGCTTTCTAGATACCTTTATCCATTCTAGAGGCTAATGAGGCTTGTAGTTCAGAAAATAGGCATCATTTTCACAGTCTTAGTATCAGTAAGGCACCATCATAGGATTACAATGCGCACTCGAAAGGTACCACAGAAACTGGGTGGGGTGGCTCTTCATTATTATCTGGGGTCTCAGTTGCCACACGTGCCCCAGTGGCTGAATAATATCTCAGGCCCAAAGGGGATTTTGCTGTCAGGTAGCTTCCCCAAACCCATATTATGATGTTCATACCTGATAGCCAGAGACACTGATTAGGATTTTCGTGATTCATAGGGAAGTCGCTTCATAATAAAAAATAAATAAAAAAAAAAAACTTATGAATCAAGTTCTCTTTGTTCCAGAGGCAGAGATCTGGGCATAGTCACACCTTCATAAGGTTCGTCAGAAAGTGACAGCTATGAGTGATGGGAGAGGGTCGATGGAAGGTGGGCCACACTTCTAGGTGACCTGTATGACAGAGATAAAGTCATAACATATGAAAAGGCCAGACACAAATTTACAATTGTGGCGGGACAATTTTTAATGTTGCTAGAATTAAGAAAGCTGCTACGCTTTTTTTGGAAAGTTTTAAGGGCATCCCCTGAAACCCTCACAATGTCGACCACTTATAATCTGTCACAGGTTGGGAGATACATTTCTAGCTTTTCAAAATTATTTAGGATTGCTCACAGACGCCACTTATAAAACAGGGAAAGTTAAAAGAACATAAAGGGACACAATACAAAGATGTCTTATGGGGCAGGATACTGGGTTATCATAAAATGGTGTAAGGAAATGCAAGATTCCGCAATTCAAGATATTGCGCAAAGTTTACCTCACTCCAAATGTCTCACCCTAAATCTATCCAACTAGCTCACTTGCATGCCTGAGGTGTCAACAAGATAATACAGACTTACTACATATGACACAGAAGGTCCTCTTCTTTTGTGACTGTGGGCATGAATAGTAGTGGTGGTAAATGAAGCAACAGAAATGTTCTACAATTAATGGGGCACTGCTTATTGGACATACACCCTAAACTTAAAAAAGTAAACATATAAAATGTTTCCCTCACATTGATGCTAGCTAAAAGAACAATCATAATACATTGGTCAGTGTCTGCTGCCCTCCCCAGCTCTTCTGGCTGCTGCTGTTACTGCCCCTGCCTTTTGCTGGGACAAACAGAGAGTCTCCTAATTCTCAGTCCGAGGCCCTCCTCCACCACAGGCTCATCCCTCCGCCTCATCCCTGGTGGTCTAGTGGTCATTACAAGTATTTCTTTCTCTCTGTTGCTCGTTCACTCTTGCTTTTTCTGCCCGTTTCTCTTATTCCTCTTGTTTTTCCTTATATTCCTTTTCATTTTTTCCCCTCTTTCCTCTTTCTTCTACTCCCCCTCCCCTGCGAAGCACCTTTCCTGCCCTCCTGCCTCCCAGCTGACCACTCCCCACCCTCCCCTTCTTAATGGAGGCTGCAGCGCTGTGAGAGGGCAACTGCACAGACCTCCTGGTCAGCATTTGCTCCCCTCCGCAGCTCTTCTGGACGCTGCTGCCTCTGCCTTTTGCTGGGACGAACTGAGAGTCACAAGACTCCTCTACTGGAGAAAGCAATCAACGCACAACTATGGAATTTCATCAAGGCCAACATTCCCAGTCCAGCTTCTACAGCAACCACAGCATGGAGTAGCCCTCTGCGCAGCCACCAACAACATCCGATTACTCCTAGACCACGACCACACCACAGCACTCATACTCCTTCACCTCTCAGCAGCATTCGACACGGTCTCCCACAGCACTCCGTGCACCAGACTCCACAACATAGGAACATCAAAAAAAACAACTCACCCAGAATGCTACCGCCAGACTCATTCTGGACCTCCTTCGCTGAGAACACATCTCCCAATACCCAAGGACCCTCCACTGGCTACCGGTCAAAAAGTGAAATCACTTTCAAGCTTCTCACCAACACGTACAAGACCGTACACAACGCAGGACCAGCTTACCTAAACCACTGCGTCGCCTTCCACACCCCCGCCAGATCCCTCCGCTCCATCCAGATGGCCTTGGCCACCATCCCTTGCATCTGCAAAACCACTGCTGGAGGACGATCCTTCACCTACACTGCAGCAAAGAGCTGGAACAACCTCCACCTGCACCTCAGACAAAGCCCATAGCTCACCATCTTCAGGGAGAACCCCAAGACGTGGCTCTTTCGATTATGCCCCTTACTTCCTCTCCCCTCCCCTCCCCTCCTCTCCCACCATTGCCTTGAGACCCTCACGGGTGAATAATGATTGATTGATTAATTGATTGGATGGATGCAGCCACTAGGTCCTCTTCTAGAGTTTTTGGGAAGGGATGTAACTGGATGGTTGGCGACAGAGGAAGTATTCGTGGGTGTGGTGAGAAGGGATGACAAACTCCTGCAGGTTATTAGAGACTGGTGGGAAATGACCAACAAACTGAATAAGGGCATGGAAGATGAAGACAATGGCTTCCAAAATAGTCTACCTCCAAGTGTGGTGGGGACAGTGACGAGGAGGTCCTATGAGAGGGTAGTGGTGTTAGAGTAACAGAAAGCTCGAACTCCTGATGGATTATGCAACAGTGAAACAGGGAAAAGAAGAACTACTGCATGCAAAAGGTAATTAATAGACATTGTCAATGTTTATGTATTCTATGCTGTAGTCACACAATTGCCTATACAATGTCAAAGTGTGTACTGTTACAATGAAAATTTAGAGCTTAACATTTTGTAAAAAGACTAGGAACAGTCCATACTGTGACCCTCTACATCTGTGACTAGGTGGACTCAAAATAGTGTCAATGTGGTGTTCACAAGGTCATAACCGTGGTTTATTCCTGTCTGGTGCAAAAGGCCTATCCGCAAAAGTGGAGTACCATTTTTATTTGGAATACATATGAAAGATTGTACGGGGAAAACATCTGCTTGAAGTTCTGAATAACAGTAAAAGTTTTTGTACCCATACTTTAGCATTTGCAGGGAATTCCGAATAATAAAGTATCTTGAGATTCATGGAAGCCACATCACTGTGGAATCTCATTAGTCTCTAGTTTCAAGAAATGTGCTGGGAGACTCCCTTGCGCAAGTAAAGCAGACTTCACCCATGGAAAATTATCGAAAAACATTCCCTGGCATCAAGTGTGTGGATTCCTGCTAAAACCCATGGAAACCCTGAAACGTTTGGTAAGTCCACACTCAGAAGACCTATGGGAACACAGATCCTGGTCAAACGTTGACATATATTTTGCAGTGTGAGGAGGAGAGAGGGAAACTACCAAGTTTTGTGAAAAAGAAAGCTGAACACTGGCTTTTCACATTGGGCCTAAGTTGGGTTTCGGCAGACGGATTAATGTCAGGCTGGCCAAAGGAGTAATTTAGTCCGTCACTGATGGCATCCCGTCCCCAAATCTAGAGTCATCCTCCAGCCTTGCACACAATTCAACACTGGGAGGAAATGGCATCACAGCAGTTCTTGTCAATGTTGCTAAGGTTTGACAGATGGCCCTGTCAAACAGGTCCGTCAAACATAACGGCCGTCCGGACTTTTACAAAGGTTTAATTTTTCAAAAACAATCTCCCAAAGTAGGGATTTATTTTTGAAATTTTTTAAAAGAATGACGCCCACACTGTGGGAGTTTTTTTCCCACAGTGTGGAAGTCATTCTTTTTTTATTTTTTATTATTATTTTTTTTTTTACTGTCCTTCGGTGACAGACAGCAAAAAGAACACATAACACCATCCACTCTTAATAGGGCAGGCAGTGTTACATGTAACCTCCACTGCCCCAAACTCTGTCAGGCCATCAAAGCATTGTCTTGGTGTTGGGGCTGAAGTAGGCTCTGTCATTGACATACATAAGGTCCACACGCTTGTAAATCAAGCAGGCGAGCCAAGCTTTTGGTGGCGGGGTCCCCCCGACCAAACGCAACTGTGACAGAGTACTGTCTCTGCCAAACTCTAAAGCGGGCCCATTGTCTAGCCAGCCAATCAGGGCGATGGTAGTTTACACCCAATGACATTAGCCATATTATGTGTTAATGCAGAACCTATATGGCTGTTGTAGGTTTCCATGTAGCCCACGAGCAATACCTGTAATCGGGCATACTGGCGGCATTTCACTTGCAGTTGCTTTCAATATTTTAAAAATGCACAGCACCCAGTTTATTGTCTGTAGCCATCCTAAGCCAAAAAAAACCCAAACATGGCTGGTGCCCCAAGCTCACGAGACCCATAGGACGAAGTTTGGTATCTGGCACAGAGAAAAAGAAATCTTAGGATGTGTAGATGTTAAAATTGTATAGTTGTGGTAGTGTTCTATACCAAGAGTGATACTTGCTACAAAATGCAGATAGCCTGTAGCTACTTTCCCAATTTCCAAAATGCACTGATCCCAGATTGACGGTTAGCATCTTTAACCCACAAAACCCATACACATTTAGTACCCTCAACTTGCAAAACTCTCTGGCTTTGGAAGTCAGCTTTGCACTGTAACCTTAGGTGGAAACTCCTCGCCCTCAGACATGCAAAACAGTGTCTAACAAGAGTAGCTTTGTGACTAGAAAGTGGTGTCACTTGCTTACATTCATTGTGAGATCCAGATGTTAAAGGTGTGTCAGATCTGCTTCTAGGAAGCACTGGCCTGCTGCAGAAGTGCTGCTTTCAAGAGCCAGGTGTTGGAAATGGCCCTTTTTGCAGGGTTATCCCCAAAAATTTTGCCTTCTTCCTCCTATTTTTTCAGGTCTGTTTTTGCTGGTTTATTGTCTCTGCGCACTGTACAACTGCTAATCAGTTCTAAAGTGCAACTGCTCCCTATAGAAATTGTACTGTTGATTGATTTATCCATGATTGGCATATTTGATTTACTGGTAAGTCCCTAGTAAAGTGCACTAGAGGTGCCAAGGGCCTGTAAATCAAATGCTACTAGTGGGCCTGCAGCACTGGTTGTGCCACCCACATAAGTAGCTCTGTAATCATGTCTCAGACCTGCCACTGCAGTGTCTGTGTGTGCAGTTTTGACTGTAACTTCGACTTGGCAAGTGTACCCACTTGCCAGGCCTAAACCTTCCCTTTTCTTACTTGTAAGGCACCCCTAAGGTAGGCCCTAGGTAGCCCCAAGGGTAGGGTGCAGTGTATGGTTAAGGTAGGACATATAGGGCCTGATTCTAACTTTGGAGGACGGTGTTAAACCGTCCCAAAAGTGGCGGATATACCACCGACCGTATTACGAGTCCATTATATCCTATGGAACTCGTAATACGGTAGGTGGTATATCCGCCACTTTTGGGACGGTTTAACACCGTCCTCCAAAGTTAGAATCAGGCCCATAGTATGTCCTGACAGTGAAATATTGCTAAATTCGTTTTTCACGGTTCCAAGACCTGTCCCTCTCAAGTTAACATAGGGGCTACCTTTAAATCTGATTAAAGTGTAGAATCCCTTTGGGAGTGGATGGACATGTGGAGTTTGGGGTCTCTGAGCTCACAATTTAAAAATACATCTTTCAGTAAAGTTGATTTTAAGATTGTGCGTTTGAAAATGCCACTTTTAGGAAGTAAGCATTTTCTTGCTTAATCCATTCTGTGACTCTGCCTGTTTGTGGATTCCCTGTCTGGGTCAGTTTGACAGTTGGGCTGTTCACACCTCTCCTCTAGACAGTGACACAAAGGGGGCTGGGGTGTAGCCTGCATATCTTGATTAGCCATCTGTGCTGGAGGGGAGGGGAGGAGTGGTCACTCACACCTGAAAGGACTGTGCCTGCCCTCACACAATGCCGTCTCCGACCCCCTGGTGAGTGTCTGGGGCCTGGACAAGGAAGGATCTTGCAAACACTTGAGACTTTGCTTTGAAGTTTGCAAACTTCAAAGGCAGAACTGGGTATAAGAAGAAGACCCAAAACCACAGACATTTAGAATCTTTCTGGAATCAAGAGGAACCTCTGCCTAGGAGAAGAGCTGAAGGAGGAGTACTGTCCCTTTGCTGTGTTGCTTTGCTGGACTGGCCTGCAGTTGCTGCTTCTGCCTGAAAAGAGTGCAAAGGGTGAACTTTGCTGTGTGTCCTGCTTGAGAAAATTCTCCAAGGGCTTGGAGTAGAGCTTGCCTCCTGTTGGAAGTCTCAGGGACACCAAAGACTTCAGTTTCCTCGACCTGCAGCACTGGGAACTGTGTGTTTTGTGCTGTTCAAGAGGAGAAACCACTGTGACGCCGCCAACGATGCCACTGGCCTGCACCGTGACCTGCCGACGCCACATGGAGTCGCATTGCCCCACTTCGCACCGCTACCGTGGTCTTCCCGACGCCGTCATCGGATGACTTAACTGAGCCGCTGCTCGCACCGCAACCTGTGGGCCCTGCACTCCGGCATCGCCTGCTCACACCCCAGCCTGGGCATCCCCGACGACGACGCTCCTGCTGACACCAGCGCCGCTGCCTGCACCGTGGCCTGTCGACACCGCTCGTGAGGTACATGAAGCACCGTCTCGTCCCGTGCCGCAGCCCCGGTCCACCGACGCCAGCACCATCGACTACGGTGTCGTCACCAGGCATCCTGTCTGCACCGTGGCCTGTGGACAGCGCTCGTGAGGGTCACAAAGCACCATCCCGTCCTGCACCGCTGGCTTGGGCCTACCGACGACAGCGCTTCAGCAAAGATGCCGCCGCTGCCTGCACCATGACCTGTGGACACCGCACGTCGCACTGCCCCGCTTCACACCACAGCCCTGGTCTCACCAACGCCGCTGGATGCCGTCGCCGAGCCGCTGCCTGCACCGTGACCTGTGGGCACCGCACGTCGCATCGTCCCACTTCGCACAGAAGCCCCGACACCATCCATGCCGACGCACCTGACTTCATCAGCCTGGAGTTCGATCTGCAACACGTGTGACCTCAAGGGCCCGACAACTCCTGCACCGACTCCGGACCCGACACCGCGACGTCAGTGACGCCGCCCTCCGGAGCTCACAGCGAGGATCAAGACGCCCTGCAAATCCAAGGTACTGTTTGCGGATCTTCCCGACACCGTAGCTGGCCCGCAACGCTGCGGCCGGCCTAACTGTTGGTTTTGTTGATCACAACGTGGAGGAGCTATCAGGTGGAGCTATCGACTTCAAGGAACTGTAGTTTTGAGTAAATCTTGCATAATTCATATTTTTCTTACTGTATGTTGGATTCTTATCGTACTTGGTCTTGTTTTATATAGATAAATATTGGCTATTTTTCTAAAACTGGTGTGGTGTCCTTTTGTAGTGTTTTCACTTATTACTGTGTGTTATGTGAAAATACTTTACACATTGCTTATGAGGTAAGCCTGACTGCTCGTGCCAAGCTACCAAGGAGGTGAGCAGGGGTTATCCGAGCGGGTATCTCCCTTATCCTGACTAGAGTGAGGGTCCCTACTTGGAAAGGGTGCAAACCAACTGCCATCTAGAGAACCCATTTCTAACACCAGGTATACCCAGTTTGAAAACACCCAATGACTTTGCTTTCTCAGATGACCCTTGAAGACCGTTGGAGGTGATTTTCAACCAAAGAAAAGTGCTTTGAGTTGATAATGCTACTCTGCCTCACTGAGAATCCCATACCACTTATTCTTTATATACAAGGGAACATGGAAATTAGCTTTGAGGTGTTAGAGTGAAGTCAGGAATTCTTCATCTTGCAGCAGTAATATAACCTCTTGCACAGTGACCAACCCGAAAGGCTTTTGTTTCAGGAGCTGTTCCCCTTAGTTCGCGGATATGCATTAAGTTCCCTGTCCTTTTATCTACTAGGAAGAAACTGAAGTAGAAACCTTGATTTTGTAGGTCCTCAGCATATGTTTTCTTGAGGAGCAAACTGTGGCCCGTCTCTTGCAATTTCTCAAGGTGCAGACGTTGCTCTTTTGCTGGCATTTGGCAAAGAGGCTTATGCAGGAAGTCCAGGGGATGAGCCCTCTTTGTTATTTGATGTACCCATTATTCAGACATGACAATCCTCCATTCTGAAGCAAAATATGGGATGATTCCCTCTAAAGTCTATGTGCAGGGAATGCCTCTGTTAATAGGACGTTTTGTTCTTTTGGCAGATTTCTGTGAGTGACATTGTGATGTTTTCCACTCTACAGCTGTAGATTAGCTATAGTTTTCAGGGTAGAACGGTCTATAGGCGTCTTGGCGACCTGGGTAGTATTGCCTGCTCTGGGTTCCAGAGCACAAAAAGTCTCCTCAATATGCCTGGACCGTTTTAGAGCCACAAAAATAGCTACTTCAGTTCTTCAACACTGGTATCTTTTATATATTCACATGCTCAAATCATTCCCTGCCGTCTGGCTTGGATCACCGGTACATTAAAACAGCAGTATACAGTGTTAAAATGGCCAAAGACCTGAAGCCAATATCATTTAGTAGGACATCCACTTCAGTTGAAATAACCCACACTTCAGCCAATAAGATGAAAGCTTAAACTCTCCTACTCCTCCTGGAGGCCACCCCAGCTCAAATTTCAAAGCACAAGTGTGAGAAAAGTATATATAATGAATGAGCTTCAAATCAGGGAGGAAGAAGGGTTGCATGACAATATAGAAAAAATACCAAAGTTGGACTGCTGGAGTTGTAGCTAAGTAAATGTCTTCTCCAACACTGGATAATTTGTATATTCACATGCTTGAATCATAATAGTAAGGAGCATACATATAAAACTTAACAAAAATGGGAAGCAGGCTCTTCCTAATCGAAACAGGTTTCTTGGGACTGCCTGTCTCACTGCAGCATCAGCTTCTGCGTCCACATCAGAACAGTAATGCTTTCTAAATGTGTGCCTGTTTTACAAGGTAGCTGCACAACAGAGGCACTCCAGAATAGAGTGCTGCAGTTGATGGCATGCTCCTGGTGGAATCTACTCTCAAACTCGCAGACACGTGGCCTTGGCACAAAAGAAAGTAATCAAGGTTGAGAGCCAAACGAGCTAGCCCCTGTTTGTACAGGGGAAGACCTGTTTGTAGCTGAGCAAAAGGGCACAAACTGCTGGTCTGTTATGACCTTTGTTTTGTCTATGTGGAACCTATGGCATCTACACAAGTCCAATGAAAGTAACAATCTTACTACTAACGTTGTTGGATTTGGGAGGAAAGATCAGAGAATGACAGGTTAATGTAAGTGAGTCAGTAGGAACCTTGGGTATGAATTAGGACTGGTTCTCAGAATTACTTTGTCTTTTGCAAACTGAAGAAAAGGTTACTTGATGGAGAACACATCAATTCCTCCCAGTCTCCTTGCAGATGTCGAGGCCAGAAGAAGCGCTATTTTCCATGAGATTAATTTCAAATATTTCTTATGGACTGGTTCAAGAGGAAGCAGCATCAACTGAGTGATAATAGTGCTACATTCCCAAGGACCTGGCGGTTCACAAACAGGTGGGAACACTCTGAAGAGCCCTTTTATGAACTGCTGTACTGTTCATTGTGAGAACAGAGGAAATTACAAAAATTAAAATCTCTTGAATCTTGAAATTGTAGCCAGATGGACACTTTATGAAAAATATTGAAGTCCACTCTTGGCCAGATCAAATTATACAGGAGAATCTAATGAGGCCTTACTTGAAGTAGATGATGACCCTTATCCTTGCACCAGACACTGACCAAATTCTAAGTGGTCAGATACCATGCGGTCAAGATTAGCTGAAGGATATTAGTGTACCAGTATTTGCATGGCCACGTAGGAGCAATGCGTGTCAGAAGGCAATGATCTATCTCCACCTTCCTCAATGCTGAGGACTAGGGGGAAATGGTGGAAGAGCGTAAGCAAAGATTTTGGGCCAACTTATCAAAAGGGGCATTGCCCATCGTTCCTGGATGCCAAAACCTGCTGCTGAAGCACTGGCATATGCTACGGTCCGGAGTAGTGAAAAGATCAATAGATGAATGACCCCATAGATTCTATATATAATCCACCTGGTCTTGGTGCAGTTCTCACTCCTGATACTCTGAAAGCTGCCAAGTGTATGCATTGATCGTTCTGGAAGCATGGCAGATTTTCCACAGCGAAGTCTATGTTGTGACAAATAGCCCAGTCTCACAGCAGCTGAGGCTTTTGTGAAAGGAGTCTGGACCGTGTTCCTTCTTTCTTGGCTTTGTAGAACAGAGACTTTGTGTCATCCATTCTGGTTAGAATTGATTGACCTGCTAATCTGTGGAGGAACGCTTGTAAATCTAGTTGTATGGCAGAGAGTTACAACAAACTGATGTGGTGCTTCTTCTCTGCATCTGACCAGAGGCCTCTGGTTGACAGTTCTTGCAGGTGAGCTCCCCATCCACCCATGGATGATCCGTAGTGAGTATTCTCTTGGTTATAGGCAGAAAAGTAAGTCCTGCATTTAGATTTGTTGGGATACTCCACACCACAGCAATGCGTACTTCAGGTACCTCGTGAGACAGATCATATCATACCATGAGCCCTCCACCTGCTGTTTCTATTTTAAGTCTGTGCTTGTTGGACAGGTCTCAAGTGGAGCCACTATCTCCAGTTTTTCACCCTTTCTGCTGATGGAAAAGCTTTTCCCAATTGTGTGTCGAGAGTTAGACCCAGGAATTTAACTTTTGTCTGGAGTTCAGACAATGATTTTTCTCTGTTCATAGTGAGATCTAATTTCTGGAAGAGACTGATGCATCGTAGAAGCCTTTGCTCCTTCCCTTGATGGTCCTTTCCTTGATCCTTCCTTTCATGGTGCTTTGACCAATGTCAAAGTTCCCGGGTCGAGACCTAACTACGTTTGCAGTTCAGTTCATTGTAAACAGGCCCAAAATGCAGAATATCAGGACAAATCCAGGATGGCAAAGTTCTTCGGTAATGCTAAACCTGGGCTATAAGGCTGGGGGAGGAGGGGTAAGTGGAGAATGTGCCTTCGTAATGCTAAGGTTCTCAAACATCTAACACTAAAATCCAGTTTGAGGCAGGCACTGAACCCACAACAAATCAGAGACATAAGTTTGATAGTACAAAAGCAGAGCCTTCTAGCAACCAGAATGTGGATCCACAAGCATTGTTTTGTCATCCTCTTCTCTCTCTTTTAAGACCACTCCAAGTGTTACATGTGGCTCAATAGACTAGTCAAGCAGGGTTTGAACCTGTGCTGTCAAAAGGAAACAACCCAACATTGTGTATAATCTGTGTAGTTCAAAGGAGTCAACTCTGCCAAATCAGGTCAGCTTATTGTTTGCTCAGAGAGGCATTTCATTCCATTTCACATGGATTCAAGACTGAGAACAGGCTGACAGAGGTTTATACTAACTGGCCTTCTCACAGTTCAGGCACGTAAAGAATAGCTAAATTACTTTCCTATTATATTTATAACAATAATGGTTTCATTATTTTTCTAGCTGGTCCCTTTGCCAAGACAGTGTTTGTGATTAAATCTGTACTCTGGTTTTCTACAAAAACATCTAGGCCTGCCACAGTGAAAATAGCTCCTTGGGCCTTTTCATTGTGGTGATATGGTAATAAAAATTCTCTTCATGTCCTACTTTTAAATATCATACATCCTATCTTGAGAGCTGCAACAGTATTTATAGGGGTGGCTTTGTCATAGTTTGTCTCTAACTCTAGGCGAGACTGCTGGTTTAAGGATGACAGTACTTATGTTTGTAGGCGACTATGCCAGTCCTACAACAAATCGCAACTGTCGTCCCAGTCCTCCCGGCTTGCAAGCAGCACCTCACAGAACCCCAAACAGTAAAAGGTGATTTGTGGCAGCCTTTACGCATGAACTCAAGAGTGTGACATCCCAGGGAGTGTTGTGGTTCAACGGAGATTACCCCTTTCTCACATGAACAACATTTCTCAATCAAACACAGGCAATGAAATTGATGCAGTAAGGTTGCAATAGGTTTTATTTAACAAAACTGCAATCTGTGATAAGTTGCATGGGATACAAGGACAAGGATAATAAACAATGCAAGAAACAGAATTGTAAAGACGAGAGTCATCAATACAAAGACCCCCACCATTTTGCAATAGCATGAAATGACATGAATGTGGGATGTATCCTAGTACCCTAATAAGGTGAACCTAACCCCTAACCTAAACAGAGCTAGGTGTGATAAACCTAATCTGCCAATTCTATGCCCATGAGAAGAGGCCCGCAACCCTCATTACCTTGGAATAAGGTCTCTAGCTCAGACTCTGTAGGGACAGGAAGACTGGGTTAGCGTCAAGGCAACGTGCAGCATCGATAGCAGCGACAGCATCTGGTCGGAATCCTTCTGACTATCTGTCTAAGTGAGGTGCATTTATACAGCATTTATACAGATCTGCTCGGACCCCTGAAGTAGGTCTGTTCCCAAACAATAGATAACAAGACATGCTTGGGACAGCAATTTATGTAAATAATTCTCTCTAAGGCGTGAAGAGGAAAGTACCTAAAGTGACAGTTGTTTAACTTTGTCGCTTGATATTGATGCCTTAGCGCAGTGGCACTGATAACTTGAAACTAAAACACTGGCCTAACTGAAGACAATGCAGCCATCTTGGGAACCTATAATTAAATAATTACGCTAAAACGGAGCAAGCTAAGTAGGGTAAAAGTCACTAGGTGACCGGGGCACAGGTCCGCAAGCCGGAAGGCTAAGCTAATTCCTGTCTTCCATTAAAACAAGATAGGATTCACTACACCCTCCCCATTGCCTTAACAAGTATGACGCCATAGGAGGACGCCACCAAAGGCGAAGGAATCCAAGCTAAAATGCTCTGGACTAAAAAAGCTAAAATCATAAAACTAGCTAAATAATAGTATTTAAAAATATGTTTAAAACAAAGAGATATAATGTCGACCATGACAAGCACAGCAGGCCAAAGTAAGGGCAATAAATGCAGACTTTGAATTTGTGAGATAAGCCAATTATCAAATCGTCCTAACAGTAGTCATGATCTTGACGAGCATCTTCGAAGTCACTGAATGGAAAGGACCTCAAGAAAGAGGCCACATCGTCAGATGTTAGATCGATGACATGAAAGGCAGACAGATCCACGGAGCAGTAGTGCCTAGCAATCTCTTGTGCAGGTCCACCTGCACGAGTGGCACTCTCCACAGTACCAAAAAGAGCCAGATCGTTCACCAAGGGCGACTCATAGGTGGCCTTGCGAATCAGCCTTAGTCTCAAGGGGCAGTGCTTTGTCTACAGGAGGCATTGACGTAACAGCAGGACACACTGTAGGCAAATGTTCGAAGAGGCACCACACGCAATGAAAGAGGCACCACACGCAATGAAAGACTGGCTGCACACACCGACTGGTCGGAATGACAATGACCAATCCCGCTCCAACTCTTCCAGCAATGGAGCATTAAAGACCTGAACCATGCGTTCACGGCACAGCTGGGCTGGTGGTAGTGGCTCCATTGCTCTGCGTAGTTGGAAAAGACACAACCAGTGCAAATCAGAAGAAATGGCAGCAGTATTCTGCCTATTAATGCCAAAATTATAGGACAGCTGCCAAAAAAGTGAATGGATTGCTGAAGGAATGACTCAGGAGACAGTCTGGAAGATGGACACGAATCGAGACCCAACAGCCTTAAAGAAGTGGACAATCTCCGTAGTGCTCGAGGCGTGGAATATTCTGGATACCAGCTCTCCAAAGTGCCTGGGGAAGTTGGTATTTAATAGGGATTGTATCTCAGCTGATGATCTCTCAATCTGGAGAGCAAACGTCTCTCTAACCAATGTCAACGCGTTTTGGAACAGTAGCGCCTTTAGTCTGCTCAGCGTGTCATAATTTACATTAGCAATATCAATGTGAGGCCACATTTCTGATACTTTTATCTCTTGTGTGGGGGAATACAACTTGTCCACAACACATAATGACCTTAGAGACTTAAATTGCGTAGGCAATTCCAAGTCGCATACTGTAACAGCTCTGGTCGCTCAGCACCACATAACTTCCACCACAAGATTGCAGACATCTACGACAGCTTCAGCACCCCCCCCCCCCGGCAACCACTTACACCACAGACTCACCCCGACCAACCTCCTGCTCTCCTGGACCCCCGTCAATGCACCATCAAAATCATGAGCACTATTCACTCAAGCTCTCCATCTGACCCCTGCCCTCACCACATCCTCAACAAAGCAAGCTCCGTCATCACACCCCAACTACGGAAGATCATCAACAGCTCCTTAGAGTCCGCCACCTTCCTGAAGAGCTGGAAACACACTGAGATCAACACCCTCCTCAAAAAACCCAAGGCGGACCCAAAGGACCTCAAGAACCTCTGTGCTATCTCCCTGCTCCCCTTCCTGGCAAATGTCATCGAGAAGGCTGTCGACAGACAACTAACCCACTTCCTTGAGGAGAACTGCACCCTGGACCCTTCACAATCAGGATTCCACAGCAACCGCACTACTGAAACTGCCCTCATCGCCGCCACCAACGACATCAGAACCATACTGGACAGCGGCGAAACCGAAGCCCACATCCTCCTGGACCCCTCGGCCGCGTTCGACACAGTCTGCTACCACACTCTACACTCACGCCTCAGCCATGCACGAATCCGCGACTGAGCCCTGGACTGGGTCAGCTCCTTTCTCACCGGCAGAACCCACAGAATCCGCCTCCCCCAATTCTACTCGGAGGCCACCAAAATCATCTGCAGTGTACCCCAGGGTTCGTCCCTCAGCCCGACCCTCTTCTACATGGCCCGCTCGCAAACACCGCCAAATCCCACAACCTCAACATCATTTCATACACCAACGACACCCAGCTGATCCTGTCCCTCACCAAGGACTCCGCCAAGACCAACCTCCATGAAGGAATGAAGGCCATCGCCGAATGGATGAAGAACAGCTGCCTCAAACTCAATTCCGACAAGACGGAAGTCCTCATCTTTGGCTCCACCCCTACGCATGGGATGACTCCTGGTGGCCTCCCACTCTAGGAGCCACTCCGACTCCTACCGACCACGCACGCAACCTAGGATTCTTCTTGGATTCCTCATTATCCATGACCCAACAAGTCAAAGCCATCTCCTCCTCCTTCTTTAACACCCTCCACATGCTCCAAAAGATCTACAAATGGATCCCCACCGAAACCAGAAGAAGAACAGTCACCCAAGCCCTCGTAACCAGCAAACTGGACTACGGCAATGCCCTCTTCGCAGGAACCATGGGCAAACTCCAGAAGAGGCTGCAGCGCATCCAGAACGCCTATGCACGCCTCATCCTGGACATTCCCCATCACTGCCACATCACAGGCCATCTGAGAGACCTACACTGGCTCACAGTCAACAAGAGAATCACCATCAAACTCCTCACCCACGCTCACAAAGCACTGCACAACACCGGACCAGAATACCTCAACAGACGGCTCTCCTTCTACACCCAAACCCAGCATCTTCGCTCCGCCGACCTCGCCCTCACAACCGTCTCACGCATCTGCAGAACTACATCCGGTGGCAGATCATTCTCGCAACTCACCGCCAAGACATGCAACACTCTTCCCACCCACCTGTGTCAGACCAAAGACCTCCTTACCTGCAGGAAACTTATCAAGACCTGGCTGTTTGAGTAGTAGCAGCACCTCCCACCCCCCCCCTCGCCTCAGCAAATTGAGACCCTCATGGGTGAGTAGTGTGCTTTACAAATTCCTGATTGATTGATTGATTCCATTCGAAAGTACATGAAATGCTGGGTGAATCAAAGGGACAAGAGTACCCTTCAGAAAACACCAGCTTAAAATAATTGAATGACTGACAGTAGTCTCATATTCGCTTCTGCTGAGAAAGACCTCTGTTTCTCCGTTCAAACATTTGTATTCAAAGGGCAACTCCCACTCTTCTTTAATATAGCTATCGCCTAGCCGCTTGTATCTGCCCACCGCAAGATGTTTCAGGCATTTTGAAAAACAAAAAGTGGAAATGGGCAAATTTATTATGCCATGTAGGAGCCATACTGTTGATGGACTCTCTGCAACTGTGAAAGGCAACTTCTCTAACTTTTCTATGTGAAATTCTATGTGAAACCTGCTTCCCTTTTAGCCACTGTCTGTTGTACCCTGGATAAATTAAAAGCAGCAAACAAGTCACTACCGTTAATGTATTTCCATGGAACACGGCTGTTTTCCTGAGTCTGTAATGTCCAACCTAACTGCATGATTGAACGCAGCTGACTTTGCCCATGATATACAAGGAACATGTCGGTCTTAAAGATATCTATCGCAGATGACACTATGCTTGTCAGGGAATAAATCCTGTTAAACAGAGTATTCATGCCATTCTCAACAACAGCTAAAGCCTTTTCTAAGATGTCCTTGTCTACCTGCCTTAAACGTGCAGCAGCTTCCATCCGAGAAAGCTTCCAGATCTCATTATATATGTCATTGATTAATCTTTTAGAACGTGGCTTTCTAGGACCTAACAAGAAGTCCTGCAAGCTTACATCTTCGGAAAGAGCGTTAAGATGTTCCTCAACTGCAGTTAACTTGTTAGTCTGTACCCATTGTTGGCAGAGTTTACCCACACTGTATGTTGTAACTATACCCGTGTGTTGACCTGAGACAAAGCGAGGGTCTGGCCGGATAATTTTGAAACCGTCCGAGGAATTCACAAAACGTGCCTGACACCCATTTGTGTCTATTGGCCAAAGCAACCACCCACCGGGACTGGTAAGTGAAGAGTTATAGATACCAGCCTGAACCTTTGCATCTAGTTTTTCCTCAGTGACATTCAGGAAGGACCGCCAATTATTAAACTTCACCGGTGTGGGGATACTGGGCGTGTTCATTTCTTTTATTTTCGCTAACCCCAGACACAATGTTTGTTAAATGGTATCATTTGAAAAGATCATTTGCACAGGAATCGGGCATGCTCTAAAGAAAGCTTCCTTACCCTGTATTTGCCAATCTTGCATTCCCCATACACTTTAAATCAATAGTGTTCCTCCAGTATTCGTAACCTACAACTGCAAGACAGGAAACAAAGGTATCTGAATAAACCAGTTTTGTGTCAGTTAGCAAAATGTTCCTAATTTTTGAAGGAGGTAACTTGAAATAATAAGACTCTGCAGTTTTGTGTCATGCCCAGAAAAATAAGTGAATTTGTCTGAATAATGTTTTGGGCTCCCCACAGGTGGAGTAGAACAGTGTTTCCACTGTGTGTAGTTAAATACTGGTCTATGTCTAGTGGCAAGGTGCAGGTAGTAATGGCCCCAGTTGTTATAGCAGAACATTTCCCCATAATTCTTTGTATTTGTTTATACATCATCACTTTCAAATATTGAGTTCAATTCAGTTAACATAGAATCAACTGTCTGGACATCCCAATCATCAGATACAACACCAGGTGTAATTACATCAGACATAGAATTTTTAAGACATATGGAATTTGAATGACCTCAATAGGTCCGTATATAACAAATGGAACGTTGTCCCACACAATCCCATCAGGAATAGGTACAGCTGAAATGTTCACAAGGGACAAGTCTCTTTGGACCTTATGTGAGGAATGATATGGAGTTAAGAACTCATCCACAGGCTGAATAGAGGAGCGTTCAGGAAGGGAATGACCATTTATAAGCACAAAAAAAAAAAAAAACAGTCATGAAACCAATCCACAGAAATAATGCAAAAAATGTCAAGCAGAACCATGAATATTCCATGGGTGAATTAAATAGTTATTTTTAAGCCATAAATACAGCTTACGTTGCTTTGAAACATTTTCAATCACAGGAGTGGATGAGTTTGAAGAAACGTAATCAATGTCAATGAAATAACCAGCACCAGTCTCTGCAAATGCAGGAGTAGGTGCATTACCGGTGGATGGATCCTCTTCGCATGGAGGCTTATAGTAAAGGATATCATTAGTTTCTGTTGAACTGGTGTAGAAAACAGCCACATCTTGAACCAGTGTTGTCGTTGAAATTGTAACTGGAATCAGCAAGAGCTCATTTTATGCCCTCCCCGCGGTCGGGATGTGTTTGTAGCATTGTTGGACATTGTTGTGTAGTCAGAAGTAGCATTGTTATTTCTGCTTTGAAGAGGTATGTCCTGTTGGGTAGTGAGAGGGGACCAGGAACTACCCAAGGAACCTCTGGGTCTACTGTGCAGGATCAGCCACATGCTGAAGTTAGACATCATCAATAGAAATTAATCTGTTTGCTTTGGAACCAGGCAGTGGTGGTAAGATGACAGTTCTGGTACCTTGTACTCCCAGGACTGGGACCGATGCTCTGTAGGATGGACTGAATTCCTTCTTCACAGCAATCTTCTCACAAACCAGATCCCCAACTTTAGGAATACAGCCAGTGGAAGTTGTTGGTAAATCCCTTATTACTAAGGTGGCAGCACTGGTGGATGATTTATCATCACAAAATTGCTGAAGCGCCTGTAAAAGAGTGAGATGTTCATTTATGTCAAAAGGTGTCTCTGCTGTCACCAAACCAGGGCCATCAAGATCTGGGACATACATAGGTATCCCTGAGAGAACCTCATAGGAAGTGCATCCCCCCCAAGGACCGTCTTGGCAGATTATTCAGTGCTCTCTGGACCTCGTATAGGTGATTAAGCCAGCTGTGGTCAGAACCTAATATTCTAGCTGTTAAGGACTGCTTTAGATCATGATTTCTCCTCTCCACGACCGAATTTCCCTCGGGATGGTATGATGAAGAGTAATGGAGTTCAACACCCATCGTCCCCATGGTGTCCCTGAATGCCTTAGAGGCAAAGGCGAGGCCCTGGCCGAATGGAATTCTGCAACCCCATATGTGCCGATAAAGATCAGCAAATCTTTTATAACAGTTTGAGCGTCAGCCGACTGCTGAAGCCATACCCACAGGAATCTAGAACAAGAATCTACAGTGACTAAGATGTAATCGTATTCACCATCAGGTTGGAGCAGACCGCAATGGTCAAGGTACACGCATTGGTGTGGCCTGCTGGACGCTAAGATGGATGTTTGCGGTGGGCGTTTGATGTTGGAGCCCTTAATCTGCTTGCAAATGTCACAACAAAGGAAGTATTGTTTTATCTGTTTGTATAGACCCTGGCCACCAGAAGTGTTTCTGTAAGAGTGCTACTGTGGCTGAAATACCACCATGGACAGATGCGACACCCTCATGAGCTGCTTTTATTAGATCTGATCTCTGGTCTTGGTTGGGGATCGCTTGATCTCCAACCCCAGGAAGTGTTGCATAAGCAACATTCTGTGCACTGATGTGGTAAGAGTATTTTGTAGGGTATGCTTTTGGAAGACACTTGCCTTCAGCCGAAGCTTTCACAGCAGTCAAAATTTCATTATCCAATCTAGTCTGAGAACGAGTCACTGCAGCCACAGAAGCTATAGCTACTGCAAATTTGGTTGCTTCATCAGCCAAAGTGTTGCCGATAACATGTACTCCTGCATGTTGGTGGCCCAATGTATGCACTACATGGACACAAGGTAGCTTATCCTTTAGGTCAGCCACCCTCCCCCACAGAGTTCGGTGTTTTATGGTGTTCCCTTTGGAGTCTCTAAACCTGTTCAATCACCAATGACTAAGATAATCATTATAGGACTGGACGCAGTAATATGAGTCACAGGCTATAAAACCTGGCTCTACGTGTTCTAGCGCTAAGATGAGGGCTTTGAGTTCAACCAGCTGAGCTGTGCAGTCCCCTAAGGTCTGCATGTAGCTATTGTGAGGCTGAAAAACTCCATCCTTCATCACTCCGCTCACAGCTGCACAAGCAGCTGAGTATTGATGTTTGGTACCAACAACTGGTTGTGCTGAACCATCCGTGTAAATGACAGTATGGTATCTGTGAAGCAGCAAAATATCTAGAGGAACAGGGTACGCCTGTTTGTACTGGAGAAATTCTTGTGTCTGAAGCTTTGGATCAAAGATGTATTCAACATCATTGGCAGTCAGGGAGGTTGCCCACTGGATCCAACGTGGATGTAATGCTTTAGCGTTAGGAACACTTGCATTGGTGACGGCCTTGGGCAAGTGGCCTCTCCTTAATGACAGCCATATGAACTGCAGTTAGAATTTTTTTCTGTGGGTGCAAAACGTTGTTCTGCATTGGAGTATAAATGTGATTTATATGCTATGGGCACCGTGTCCCCTTCATTAAAGGTGACATAAGTGAACCCAATGGCACCCGCAATTATTCTGATGACCAATTTTGATTTTTTTTTTTATCACAGGTGTGTAACCGTTTTGGTTCTAGCATGTCCTGTTGGAATTCCCTAAGGATGCGTGTATACATTGTCCAGTGTCTGCTAAAAAAAATCAGGGCGTATTAAGTCATAAAGTGGCTTGATATGTTCTGCGTAGTCAGGAATGTATGTTCTGCCAAAAAGTAAGAAATCCAAGTATGTAGTTTCTTGAGAGTGTTAGCTGGGTGGAGTTGAGCACATTTCTCTAGAAAGTGTGGGGCCAGGCTCTTGCCCTCGTTTGATAACTTGTATACCAGGAATAATATGCTGAGAAAGACTATTTCAGTTTTCCTAAAATTAAATTTGTAGCCAAGGGCTGCAAACCCTACAATGATCCAATCGACCCAGGCAAGATGAATGTTGAGGTCGTCATCTGTGAGATAGATGTCATCCACATCGGACAACGCCTCAGGATCAGTATCATGCAATACTGATGTTACACATGCTGAGAACAGCCCTGGGCTGTTCTTGTAACTTTGGGGCAAACGACAGAAGCGTTTTTGTGAGCCAAATAAGAATGCACTCAGGTCCTGACTTCCGTGTGCTAATTTCTGGCAGAAAATAAATGTTGGGGATATCCAAGGTTGTTTTGATTTTTTTTGCACACTATATTAATGATTAGTGCTGTGCTTTGAGAATTCTGTATAGGGCATGTGCGTGTATGACTGTTTAAGTGTCTGTAGTCTACAACTATTCTGTATGAATGGTCCGGTTTTGCAACAGGGGATAATGGGTTATTCATTGCAGAGACACAGGGCTCAATTACACCCTGGTACTCGAGCTGAGTGAGGATCTCCCTTACTGGAGCTTTAGCTTCATGTTTAACAGGATATTGTGGCTGAGGCTGGGGTGCAGACCTGATAGGTATTACATGACAAGGAGAGTCTTTATCCCAACCTACATGGTTTCAGTACAACACAGGTGCCTACGCTAAAGCCCAATTGACAGCGTAGGCTTGTTTTACCACTTTGGAACAAGATCAGAGAAAGAAGGCAAAATTACATCTTCCCCATGTGGGAGCTTACAGACATACTCGGGTAGCCAGTCCCTCTCGCCAGTAGGATATCACAACTAAGTTCATCCCAGAATATTACACCAATGGTGCGCTCTACATCTCCCTCACTTTGGATATTTAAATCATAAACCCTTTAGGGTAGGAGGACGCGTCCGTCCGCAGTCTCAACTGCAATAAAATCGCTAGTTGCTGTTGCGCATCCAGATGATCGTTCAGACTCTGGCAACATATTGTGACCTCTGCTGTGCTGTCTAACATTGTCACTGCCCATGTCTTGTTTTTCAGCAATGTTCTTAAGTGTACTGGCATTTTTAACTGACAGTGCTGCCACCTTTTTCTTTTTAAACTGTGGCTTTTGTTGTGGGGACTTATCTTCTTTTTTGTCTGAAGACTGTGGTGAGTCTTTCTTCTGTTTCACGTATCAGGACGTCGATCAGGATTGCCCCCTCTCTCCCTACGTCTATCCGGTGCGTCCTGAAAGGAACGAGAGGGACGTGAATCAGTATCTCTGTCAGGAGCTTTTATATTTTCTCTAGTTCTGAGAGTATATCTCCTGTCAGAGTTCTCCTGGTGTGGAGAATCTGTCCTCTGATGTCTGTCTTTAAATTGCTTTTGTTTATCCCAGCGCTTATTCAACCCCTCCTGTGCTTGTTTAGTACCTTCCTTAGGGATGGTACTGTGTACTTCAAGCTTCTTCGGCTCGGCTCCCAACTATCCCATCCTATACTGGTATAGGTATTGGAGCTAGTTTTCAGTAGCTGTTTCTCCTGGTCCAAATGTGGTATCTCTCAGAGGCGCTGGTGAATAGCCAGTGCTACCGCTTCCCCTTTAATGTTACAGAGTATGATTGAGGAGACTACGAAGTTACACATTAGTTTCATCCCCAAATCTAGGGCTGGAGCAGCCCCGTGTTCATTCTGAATTTGTTTTAACACTTCATGTAAATTGGCAAGTGTCAGGGTACCATGTGTGGTAGTATAAATTGCAACGAAGACTGTACCCTACGTAGTGCAGTCATCCACCAAGGGAACCATCCCGAAGGGCAAGCACACTGTGAGAATTATATGTTTTTCCTGTGGTCCCATATGGGGAAACAGCTTCCAGCTGATTTGTTTTCTGGGCTATCCAGAATAGGATTTTCTCTTGTTCTGTGGGTACCTTACACATGATAGTATGTACTGTTTGTGGATTAATCCCAGTAGTAGCCCATTGGTAACCAGCAGGTGCTGGACGCACTGATGTAGTATTCAGAATTCACATTACAAACTTAAAAAGTCATCTATATAGTGTTACTATAAATGTATAAATTGCACAGATCAGCTGCCTGCATATTTTGTATACCTGGGTGAGGTGTGTATGTGGCAAACATAGGCCACGGGTTGTATTGGTAGGGCGCCATTAAACCAGTTCAGATGTTCTTGATAAGTAATCGGTATTTTAAGATACTGTTGAGGTACATTTGCAATTCTATATGTGTGAAATGTGAATGATCTTTGGTCTTTCTCGGGAAAGGTGACCCAAAAGTAGAATGTTTCTGTTTGGTAAGCTCCACTAGCTTCTACTATGAATGTGACATCCCCACCCTCATCTGTTAAGCCATGCACTACTAGGTGTAATGTTAATGCTTGTCTAGCATTCTCCGGAATAGCCATATTGTGAAATGGGAAAAGAGAAGGAACACCAAGAAGGGAGAAAAGTCCTTTTAACAGTTGGAGCTCGAACAACCTACAGCCTAATTAGGTGCTCCCTGTTCAGATGAGGAAGATCTTCCACAAGACCACAGATGTCTCTGTTTAATGGTACTTAGGGTATCTGTTGTATGTGAGACAGTGATAGTCAGGGTATCCGTAAATTAGTGCCTAATCACCATCGTTGGTGGCACCATGTCGTAGTTTGACTCTTGCTCTAGGCAAGACTGCTGGTTTAAGGATGACAGTACTTATGTTTGTAGGCGACTATGCCAGTCCTACAAGTCCCAACTGTCGTCCCAATCCTCCCACCTCGCAAGCAGCAACTCACCAAAAACCCAAACAGTAAAAGTTTTTTTGTGGCAGCCTTTAGGCATGGACTCAAGAGTGTGACATCTCAGGGAGTGTCGTGGTTAAACGGTGATTACCCGTTTCTCACATGAACGACATGTCTCAATCAAACACAGGCAATGAAGGAGATGCAGTAAGGTTTCAATAGGTTTTATTAAAACAAAACTGCAATTTACGATAAGTTGCATGGGCTGCAATGATAAGGATAATAAACAATGCAAGAAACAAAATTGTAAAGACGAGAGTCATTAATACAAAGACCCCCACCATCTTGCAATAGCATGAAATTACATGATGTTTGAAATGTGTCCTAGTACCCTAATAAGTTGAACCTAACCTAAACAGAGCTAGGTGTGATAAACCTCATCTGAGAATGCCATATCCATGAGAAGAGCCCCCCCCCCCCCCAACCCTAGTTACCTTGGAATGAGGTCTCTAGCTCAGACTCCGTAGGGACATGAAGACTGGGTTAATGTCAAGGCAATGTGCAGCATCGATAGCACCAATGGCATCTGGTCGGAATCCCTCTGGCTATCTGTCTAAGTGAGGTGCATTTATACAGATCTGCTCTGACCCCTGATGCAGGTCTGGTCCCAAACAATAGATAACAAGACATGCTTGGGACGGCAATTTATTTAAACAATTGCCTCGAAGGCGTGAAGAGGGAAAGTACCTAATGTGAATACCTACAGTTTGTTTATCCTTTTCGCTTGATATTGACGCCTTAGCGCAGTGGCATTGATAACGTGAAACTAACCTAACTAGAAACAATGCAGCCATCTTGGGAACATATAATTAAATAATTGCATACAAAACAGAGCAAGCTAAGTAGGGTAAAAGTCACTAGGTGACAGGGGCACAGGTCCACTCCTGTCTCCCATTAAAACAAAATAGGATTCACTACAGCTTACCAATATTTAAAAGCGGTTTTTACCGGTCAAAAAGGGTTGTTTTAACACGTTGCACCGCAGCAGTCAGGCTACATAGGATAGGCAAGAAGCCATGGTTTCTTTTAACACTATGTTGTCTCACTACTGGGTGACACAATAAGTGGTGAGTCCAGAGGTGGCTGTTAACGTTTCTGATGACAAGGGGGTATTTCCGCACCATATCCTATGGTCTGATAGTAAAGGTGAATATGCAAAGAAGGAATGAGACAATTTCTCCTTGTTTTAGCGGTCACAACACATAAGCTGGACAACACTGCCCCAGTGTGCACAGTCTAAAACCAGCAATAAAATAGGGTCCAGCAAAAGGCAAAAAATCTGGAGGCTGCACAGAAAAGGTGGATAACCTACACATATATGTATACTTGTTTCGCTATTAATGTTCACATTCACACACATGCACATTATATATATATTTTCTTTTCACACAAAAAAAAGGGGACGAAGGTTACACTGATGTTAAAGTTAGGCTCAGATTTTAGACTCACAAATCCATAGAATTTCAGCAGTTACAGTTAACTGAGCTAACTATCACTTATGCCCCCCACAATGCACTGTTTATTACATCACTCATGACATGGTCAGTGACATCACTCATGACATCACAAATGACATTACTACAGGTAACTATAACTGCTGAACCTCTATGGTTTTGTGAATCTAAAATCTGAGCCTAACTAGAACATCACTATCGCATATTTTAAATATTTTTTGTGTGAATTTCTTAGGATTTTTAAATTCTATTTCCTAACTATAACGCCCCTGAAACCTTTCTTTTTTTTCCAGTGAATTTCTACCTTTTTACATTAATTTCTAACCTTAGAGCCCCTGTAACCTTTGTTTTTTTCAGTACATATCACTGGGTTTTTAATATATTTTTTAGGAGACTGTTTTAATCTGTTTCTGTGACTTAAATTGTGCTTAAAAACTGTCTGCCCCCTTGTGTTTTTGCCTTTAAAAAGCCCGATTTCAGAGTGCGCGCCCAGCAGTATTCCAGTGTTTGTTTCTTAAACAATCTCTCCCTTACCTAGACTCTGCTAGCTTGAAAGTGTGGATTCAGCCTGTCTGTATCCAAGGAGATTCTGAATAGAGCAGCAGTTGCCTTTCCCCCTGAACACAGGGACTGGACTTAGCTGATTGGTTCCCTAAGTCCCTGCTGCACCTGAGACCCGCCCCCCACACCTGCTCTGGTCCCTTAAGTTTGTGGAGGGAAGCCCAAGACAGCCACCTCCATTTTGTGAGCCTCTGTGCATCTCCCCTGTGTCTTGATACAGCCCAGTGTTCAAGGATTGCAAAAAGACCTAGGTAAGGAGCCCTGAGATTTTTCTGGGTAAATAGTATTATTTGTTCAAAAGTGTTTATTTCAGCTACCTGTGTCTGTTTTACTGTGGACTCTCTGTGTTTCAGGCAGCCTGGCCTCTTTTAAAGTGGTGTTTTTTTTTTTTTTAATTCATTTTTGCCGTGACTGTGTGAATTGCCTTGCTAGTTTGTGGCACCCCCCCCTCCCCTTTTCTCTTCTAGGTAAAAAGGCTACAAACATCTTGCAGAGTGTGTTTTTAGGAGACTGTTTTAATCTGTTTCTGTGATTTAAATTGTGCTTAAAAACTGTCTGCCCCCCTGTATTTTTGCCTTTAAAAAGCCCGATTTCAGAGTGCGCGCCCAGCAGTATTCCAGTGTTTGTTTCTTAAACAATCTCTCCCTTACCTGGAAAGTAGACTCTGCTAGCTTGAAAGTGTGGATTCAGCCTGTCTGTATCCAAGGAGATTGTGAATAGAGCAGCAGGTGCCTTTCCCCCTGACCACAGGGACTGGACTTCAGTTAACTTGCTCCTTATATAAGTTCCTATTGGTTGTTGCATATGTTATTGTGATAGGTTGTTGGGAGATGGTCTTTCATTGGTTTCTGGCTCCAGGGCTGGGGTTATGATTGGTGGATAGGGCTGGGAATCTGATTGGCTGTTGGTTCTAGGGCTGAGATTCTGATTGGCTGTTGGTTCTAGGGCTGTGATTGGTGGATAGGGCTGAGATTCTGATTGGCTGTTGGTTCTAGGGCTGTGATTGATGGATAGGGCTGAGATTCTGATTGGCTGTTGGTTCTAGGGCTGTGATTGGTGGATAGGGCTGAGATTCTGATTGGCTGTTGGTTCTAGGGCTGTGAATAGTGGATAGGGCTAAGATTCTGATTGGCTGTTGATTCTAGGGCTGTGATTGGTGGATAGGGCTGAGATTCTGATTGGTGGATAGGACTGAGATTCTGATTGGCTGTTGGTTCTAGGGCTGTGATTGGTGGATAGGGCTGAGATTCTGATTGGCTGTTGGTTCTAGGGCTGTGATTGGTGGATAGGGCTGTTGGTTCTAGGGCTGTGATTGGTGGATAGGGCTGAGATTCTGATTGGCTGTTGATTCTAGGGCTGTGATTGGTGGATAGGGCTGAGATTCTGATTGGCTGTTGGTTCTAGGGCTGGGGCTGTGATTGGTGGTCAGGAATAGGGCTATGATTGATGATTAGGGGTGGGTCTGCCATTAGTTGTTTGAATCAGGGCTTGAAATTGGATTGGCTAGGGTTAGGACCAGCTTCTTATTGGCCAGTAGGGCTATTAAAGCCTAGGACTCAGGGCGTCTCAGCCCGGGCGGAGAGGACAAGGGCGGAGAGGACAAGGGTGGAGAGGACAAGGGTGGAGAGGACAAGTGCGGAGAGGACAAGGGCAGTTGCCCGTTTGGACCTGTTCAGGACTGGTAGGGACTAGGGCCAGAAATGCTGCCCAATTCTCAATGGACCAGGAATGGTTCAGGCCCCTACACATCCCTCAACATGCAAACACATATTCTACAAAGACATCCAGCTCATGCATCACAAACTGACCACAGACAGATTGCATTGTTCCATCACCCAACACAATACCCTTTATACAACACATATACACATATCCCCCACAACTACAACAGTCAAACACCTGCATTCTCACAGCAAACACTACTCTGTCCACTCCCACTAACACAACCTGCCGTCACCCACACAACACAAAACTACAGTATACATTTGTCTGTCTCAGCCTTCCAGATACACACTCTCTGCTCTTACTAACCACCAACACTATCCGCTGTTTGCTCCACACAGACCACCTGTCATCATAACAATGCCCAAACCCTGCCTTCAAACACACCATCTACAAACACTCTTCCCCTCTCTTCACCAATTACACACAACCATACAATCCCCACATTTCACTCCACCACACATATTACCTCTTCCAGTCATCGCAACTAACACTAACTCCCCTGGCACACATCCATCACCTCTTACACACCTCGTACATTCATCTCCAAAACACATCAACACCCCATCTAACACTCAAATTCCACTCACCAGCACTAACTCACATACAAATCCCTCAACAAAAACAACTACACCAATATCCCCTCTCACTATTCCACAAAAACAATACCGACCACAAACATCAGCACATCAAAGCAACACAAACTTACATTACACTTATCGCCATACCCACTCCCACCCTCAGGACTACACAAAGCATACAAATTCCATCCTATCTCCACCCCTACTTTCTCACTCTTCACAAACACCTACCACAAGCACCCCAACCCAGCAACTTTCATTCACTCGCCTCTCCTCCATTGCACAATTTAGAGCCTTATATCATGATCCACATGCTCCTCCACCACCCCTGACCAATAATCCATCCCCACTAAACAAACGCAAACAAAATAAAAAACATGCCACTCATAGCAACCTCGCATCCCCTTGTCTATTACATAATAAAACTACCCTACAAAAAACAGTACACTCCTCATGGCTCCCTCAGCCACCAAGTCCACCACCCACACACACACACAGACCCAACAAAATGCCTCCTTAACCTGCTGGAAGAGGAACACTATATTGAAAAGCAAGACTATTGTGAGCCTCAACAAGTTATCACAACTAGCAACACTCCTGCTTCAAGTTCACATTATACTACTTACCCTTCTTCTAAACAAAACAACACTATCACTAACACACCTTTTCTAAACTACCAGCTCATAAATGCTCGATCACTCTCAAAAAACAAGCACCACATCTACGACCTGCTCACAGACACACAACCTGACTTACTATTCATAACTGAATCCTGGTTGGGAGATGACATGGCCCCATTGTTGCACGAAGCCGTTCCTCCAGGCTATCAAACCATCACACAAAACCGTATAGGCAAGAGAGGAGGTGGACTAGCTATTATATTCAAACAGGCATTGAACCTCAGTAAAACAGACAACATCTCCATACAAGGTTGTGAAGCCCTCCTTACCAGATGCCACCCTACTCCAACTTCCTCCTGTAACTTTCTCCTCCTTTACAGACCTCCACCTAACAACTCCACATTCCCAGATGCTTTTCTAGACACAGTCTCAAACCTTATTACACTATACTCCACACTATGCATTCTTTGGGATCTAAACATTTGGTTTGACAAACCCAATATGCCCCATCCAAAGGCTATCAACTCTGGCCTAGTCTCATTGAACCTACATCAGATTGTACACAATCCAACACACATCGCTGGTCACATCCTAGATGTCATTTTTGCTAAGCCTGAACTAGTTACTATTCATAGCATCACGCCAATCACTTGGTCAGACCACCATTTGATAACTTTCCGACATACAACTCCACAAATCAACACACCCCACAACTACTTACATACATACACCTATCGACCATGGAGCAAACTCAATTTGGATGACTTAGAAACACAACTAACAGCCAACACAGATCTAGATACAATTAATTCTGTGCCAAAACTTTATGAGTGGCTACAGGAAGCTTTTGATATCCTAATACCACTCAGAAAAACTAAACACAACAAAAGAAAACCAACACCTTGGAGAAACACAGAACTTAAAAAGATAAAGCAACAAATCCGAAAGTTGCAGCGGACCTGGCTCAAAACAAACAACAGTCAAGACAAACTGCAGCTACACAAACTTAACAGGATATACAAATCATCAATCAAAAAAAACTAAAAAAAGGTACTACTAAGACAGAATTCAAAATGCTCAATCTACAACCAAGGAATTTTATAAAATTCTCAATGAATTTCGAAAACCTACATGCATGGAAGGAAGTCATCCCACTACTCAAGATTACACAAACAAATTGGCAATTCACTACACAACCAAGGCAGACACATTGGACTCCTATTTAAAACAGAAGGAAAACATCAGCACCAACCCCTTTCCTAAAATACCCTCTAAGAATAAACCAACCCAACCTCTACAGTCCTTCAAACAAATATTCCAAGATGAATTTATGGATTTGGTCAAAGCAAGCAGACCTTCTGGTTGCCCTTCTGACCCTTGCCCACCACAAATCTTCAAGAACATTCTTCTATCTACTTCTGCTGCCACACCTGTAAGAAGAATCATCAACAACTCTTTAACTTCAGGAACTTTTCCTGTAGACCTGAAAAAGGCATACATACGACCTTCATTAAAGAAAACAAACCTAGACCCGCAAGACCCCAACAACTACAGACCAATCACAAATGGACCTTTCCTGGGCAAATTGATAGAAAGAGCAGCTTTCGCCCAGATGTCACAATTCATTGAAGACAATTCTATACTTTCAGACTTCAAAACTGGATTCCGCCCAGGATAAAGCACTGAATCGGCACTCATAGCAATCTGGGATGATCTTAAAAACACAGTCGACCGAAATGGAGTTGCTGCACTACTTCTCTTGGACCGCTCAGCTGCCTTTGATACGGTTGGCCATGACACCCTAATTCAAAGATTCAACGAATCCGGCATACAAGGGATTGCTCTCGACTGGATTACTTCCTATCTTCAAAAAAGATCGAATATCATCCACTCGCCCCCCTTCTCGTCCAAACCCTACCTCACAAAAGCAGGGTCCCCCAAGGGTCAATCATCTCACCTTTGCTTTTCAACATCTACATGATATCTCTACCAGAACCGATCAATGATTTCCATCTCACATGCTACAACTATGCAGATGACACACAAATACTACTTAAATTAGAATGCCCCAAAAACATTGAAAACTCACAAATCTTCAGTTGCCTCAGAGCCGTTGATCAGTGGATGACCTGGAGCCATCTCAAACTAAATACCTCCAAAACAGAAATACTCATATGTGGTGACTGGAAAAGTTATGACCCTCTGTGCGTCTGGCCGGACTATCTCGGACCACCTCCTCAATTATCCAAGGAAGTTAAAAACCTAGGAATCACCATGGATTCCAAGTTAACTATGAATGCCCAAGTGGACAAATTAGCACGAACAAGCATCATCACCTTGAAGTCTTTACGATGCATCTTCCCCCACCTCGGATTTCCACACAAGGTGCAAGCTACTATCTTGCTTGTACTATCCAAACTGGATTATGCCAATGGCCTCTACCATGGATCTTCTCTATCTGTTATGAAAAAACTACAACATATCCAGAATTCCACAGCCAGGCTACTATTACATGTAAAGCCGCAAGCCCACATCTCCCTTGCCTTGAGGGCACTACACTGGTTACCCATTGCCAGAAGATGCACTTTCAAGCTGCTTTGTATCACCCACAAAGCTATATATGGAACAGGACCGCTTTTTATCAGAAACAAAATAACCAAATACATCCAACAAAGAAACCTCCACTCAAGATTGGCACCCCGCCTTAGAACACCACCATACAACAAAAAGACTATAGGTGGTACATCCTTCTCCGTTCAAGCAGCCAAACTATGGAATTCATTACCCCCAACTATAAGAGCCACAGATAACTTTGTCTTCAGAAAACTACTCAAGAGTTGGCTCTTTCCTTCATAACCACCATATTCAAATAACTATGAACTGCATATGCCTATGTTGATAAATATTTTTTTCAGATTATGTGTATATTTCTAGTTATGTATAGTTTCTTTAGAAAATATGTGTAGCTACTATGTCATAACAATAAAATACACACACACTCTTTAAACCTGTTTGACTAAGTATATTTTACCCATGGTTCAAATTATGTATTGTATGTGCATATGTGTGTGTATTCATGTGTGTGTGTGTGTGTTTGTGTGTGTATATATATATATATATGTATGTGTATATGTTGTTTCTGTGCTTGGCATGTTCGTGGGTCATTGCATGGCTCCTGGGTGGGTTGTTATACTAGATATCTATGAATTCCTGCTCTCATCTTACCACACTTATCTACCCATCATCATATGTCATGTCTTTATCAAACTATCCTCCATTCTCACTCTGACTCATCCCAAATCCTTTCTACTACTTTCATCTCCTAAATAACTCTGCCTAAGCTCTTCCCTCCGCTTCCACATCTAACTCACCAAACCTCACTCTACTACCGTGACCTCCCACACAACCCTACTAAATTCTCCCGCATTTATCTCACCCTGCTACTATGCTCTCCCTAACCCTTCCACATACTCTTCCCTCCTCCATCCCCCTTTACTCCTCCCAAGCCTTTGGGTTGAGTAAATTAAGGATATACTCCCAATTAACACTTCTGGATTTCTTTCCTCCTCCACCCCTCCATTACTCCAGTCAATTTAACTAACAAACTCTCATATCCGCGGCTCAAATGAACTCATAATAATACTTAAACTGTACTCATTATTTCCCGATACTAATCCATCACTAATTCTTGTTGGGTTCCAGAGTAGCGTGCTACTCACAGAAAAGCGATTCAACGCCTCATCAGGGGTAGTAAGTGCTATATAAATCAATTTCACCTATAAACTTAATTTAGTAATACTATTTATTACAAGTACATTTCATTCTCATAATTATTATTAATTTTAAGAGTAACAAATCACAATTTAAGGCAATCTAATTTATGTATTATTTTTGAAAATGCAATAAAACACATTTTTCTTTTTTTTTAAAATTATTTAATGGATCAGTGGATCCACCACGATTTTGGGGAAAAAAGTGCAGATACGGGTATTCTATGATTACTAGTTCCTGAGACAAAATCGTGGTGGATCCCCAGATTTATCAAAACGTGTAAAAATGTAAATAATCCATATAGGCCCTCAAATTCTAATAATGACATTAAAGGAAACCTATTCATACATAAATATTTGGAAAGCTCTGTGTGTTTTAAAACAGTTATTTATTCTACGAGTTTGGTGAATCCGTAAATCCACTTGCTAGATCCACAGATCCGCCGTAATGCCTGAAACACATCCAAAGTTCAGCTTCCTCATTTGGAGTTCAGGTCTATACAGAGAAACTTGAATTCAGTGCTGGACTATGGTATTTTGTATTACTGCAAAAGTGATCACTGTGAGCGAAGCTATGTCTTCTGTGGAGGAACAAAGAGATCTATAATCTGTGGAACAAGAGGAAGAGGATATGCCACCACCCAAAAAAAGAATCAGATGTGTGGAAGCACTTCTCGATGTAATCTAGAGGCAAAAGCTGGTCAGAGCAACATCTGTTCAAAGAAGTTATCGAGTGGAAGAGGAAAGAAATATTCAGCCAGAACGACTTCCATGTGGAAGCACTTGAGAACAATCCATGAGCGAACACACAATCGCATGATGAGGGAGAAAGAAGCTGGTGGCCTATCAACATCACCAAGAACATCTGGAGAAGCATCAGCAGGAGAACAAATGATCACCATTCCTGGTTACTCAGAAAATCGTTCCACTATGGCGACTCACTGTGGCAAATGCCACATGTCTGTGGGTTTAAATAGGTCTTCTACGGCTGCCTATAAGGATGCACTAGCCCGAAGGTTTTTGATTTTGCCCTCCCCGTTTGAGGTTTCAGTTTTTTTTTTTTATTAAGAAGACTGAAGCCAGTTGCTTTCTCCAAGTTACCTTCCCATACCCATTTTACAACCCAGGTCATTTTTGACCCAACAAAAAAAAATAATATATAAAATTGTTCACAAAAACTACAAAAAAAATAAAAAACAGTTCTTGTTATAACCGCTTCATCTGGTCAAAGAAAGAGCTAACACCATATTTTATGTTTTTGTGCAATTATGTGTTTAAGTGTCTGAGTTTGTGTATGCACATATGTATCACAGTCAGCATAACTGAATTTACCATAGTACATGCGGCTACTTTAATATGCGTCATGGGGAATAAACCTATAACGTAATAAAGAAGACACTTGCAAATTTTTAGCAATGCCATCTAGAATACTAAAATGGAAATGACTTGTGACTGTATTCGTGTCTCAATGGTTGTGTGAGAAAGGTGTATGGGTGTTTTAGTGTTTGTGTAAGTGCCTCTCTGGATGTGTGAGTAGCTGTATGGATCTATGAGTGGGTGTATAAGTGGCTATGAGTATGTGTGAATGAGTGTGCTAGCGTCTGTGTGAATGTGGGAGTATGTGAGAAGATGTAAATGGGTGTGTGAGTGACTGTATAGGAGTGTGAATGGTTAAGTGTCTGTGTAGCTGTGTCAGTACCTGTGAGTGACTTACGGGTGTGCTAGTGGGGATGTAAATGTCTGTGTGGGTGTGTAGGTGGGTGTGTGACTGGTTGTGTGGTTTTGTTGTTGGCTGTATGGGTGACTTAGTCGGTGTCTGAATGGCTTTGTGGGTGTCAGTAGCTGTGTTAGTGACTGTATAGATGTGTTAGTGGGGATGTAAGTGTGTGGGTATGTAATTGGGTGGGTGAGTGAGTATTTGAGTGGGCGTGAGTGTCTGAAGATCTGTGAGTGGTTGTGTGAGTGCCTGTGTGGGTTTGAGAGTTTGTGTGTGACTGTGTATAGATGTATGGCTATGTGATTAAGCATCTCCCTCTGTAAATACCTCTGTGAATGGCTATATGGGAGATTGACTGGGTGTTTGAATGCCTGTGTGGGTGTCAGTAATGTATGGGTGTGTTAGAACGAATGTACATTTCTGAGTGGGTATGTAATTGGGTTCACAACTGTTTGACTGGGTGTGAGAAAGTTCAAATGGGGTCTCTAGTTGGCAGTCAGTTTACACCCTGTCCAAGTAGCGACCCTCAACCTAGACAGAGTAAGGGAGTCACACACCCAAGATAACCCCTGCTCACCCCCATGGTAGATTGGCATAAGCACCCAGGCTTATCTCAGAGGCAATGTGAGAAGTATCTGCACACACATACAGTAACACAGTTACATATTTATCTAAATTAATCAAGACCAAAACAACAAAAATTCAACATACACAAGTAAAGATATCAAGCTTTAAAGTTAAAAAAGAGGGAAATACCTTCTGCAGGTGTTGTGCAAGAGGCTGTCTGGCACCCGGCCCCTGCCCACCTGACAGGGCATGAAGCCCACCCAGACCATAAGTGGTGTCACCAGGGTCATTGCTGGGGGGGGCTCTGACCTCAAATCTGCCCCCTGACCCTCCAGGTTCTCCAGTGGGGACTGCCCCCCCCTCCTACTCCCTCTGTCTGGCCTCCTGCACCCTCCCACCAAGAAGAGTACTACCAGACACCAGCACTGGCGGAACGTTGGTGACAGTCACCTACAAGGCCTCCTGACACTATGGGGTCCCCATCAGCAGATGGCCTGCCGGTACAGGCTAGGCTCCCCCCCCTCTGGTGTTGTCTCATGGAACCCTCAAGGCTCTGGGACTGGATCTCAGGCAACCCGAGCCTCAGCCCACCCCACACCATCTCTTCTGAGACAGGACATGGGATCCCTCCTCCACCCCACTACACTAGGACCTACCTGGGTCACTGCAAACATCCCCACCTCCCTTGGTTGGGGAAACCCTGAGCCATTCTCTTCATGAGCACCCCCAAATGCCTCTTCAGACTCTCAGGTACTCACCCAGAGGTCTACCTCCAGTGCAGGCTCCCTGGGTCAGAGAACTCATACTCCACCTGGTAGGCGTAGCTCTGGAAACCAAGGACTGAACATATGCTACCAGCAATCACATCACACAGCCCCTCACATGTGTTAACCAAACTACCCCCACTCCACCATCCAGTGCCTTGAAAATGTACGCCCCACATCACCCTTCTGAGGCTGGTGAGACAGTATCTGACAGTCTCGGACACTTAATCCACACTCTTCTGGGGTGTCTCCATACTTCATTACCAGGGCGGAACCCTTCTCCCGGTCACTCTCACCTAGAGCCAATAGAGCGTCCCTCCCACCACTAGGAATATGACTCCCTGTGCATGTTCCCCAGTCTTCCTCAGGGTCCCTGCACACCACTGGAGCTACCTCATAAACCTCCTATAATTTGGACATCAAGTCTCTAGGCATGTGCACTTCTCTCACAGAACTGGATGTTACACTTTTACTGCCACAATCTCAACTGGACTCAGCCCTCATGGCTTCCAGTCTCCGCTCTCAAAGGCTCAGTTCATGAGCTACAAACATTTCTTTGTCCTTGGCTAAGGCTCTCTTAGCCTCAGCTCTCTCAAGCTCTTCATCCAGCTCTCTCAGCCTATGCTCACAGGCTAGAAGCCATGCCTCTTTCTCTGTCTCCCTCTAAGGGCCACTGCCCCGACTTTCAGAGCTGTCCTCCTCCTCAGAATCATCTGGTAGTGTTGCTTGCCAGCATTTGAGCTGACTCCAGATCCTCCATTGTGGACCTTCTCTTCACAGCCAGTCTCCTTTCCTTGCAGAAAACATTTAGCTCCCTCACCGTATAGATGAAGAGGTGCCAGAAGTTGATTTCCATTCTGCCAAGGCCTCACAGTGTAACCACTAACAAGAGTCCCAAGTATCAACAAAACATACAGGAGGTCACCAAAGTACATAAACGGGGAAAAAACAGTATGTGGTTGGGTAATAGTCTACACTATGCGCTAGTGTACATCAATCACTGTATGTCAAGTACACATACAAGTCCTATTCTCACTGCTGATTACCACTGTTAGAAACTGGGCCTCTAGTTGCCAGTCAGT
Source organism: Pleurodeles waltl (assembly GCF_031143425.1). Lineage (NCBI taxonomy): Eukaryota > Metazoa > Chordata > Amphibia > Caudata > Salamandridae > Pleurodeles > Pleurodeles waltl. The sequence continues at coordinate 1,180,557,480 of NC_090444.1, forward strand.
TTACACCCTGTTCAAGTAGGGACCCTCACTCTAATCTGGTTAAGGGAGTCACACACCCAAGAAAACCCCTGCTTACCCCCTTGGTAGCTTGGCTCAAGCAGTCAGGCTTAACTCAGAGGCAACGTGTAAAGTATTTGCACAAACACATACAGTAACACAGTGAAAACATCACAAAAGGACACCACACCAGTTTAGAAAACTAGCCAATATTTATTTAAATCAAACAAGACCAAAACAACAAAAATCCTACATACACAAGTAAAGATATAATTTAATAAAGTTAAAAAATAGTCTTAATCCATCAGAATCAATGGATGTGTTGTTTTAGAACAAAGTATCTGGTATGCGTAAAAAATAAAGCTGCAAGGGTGTGTCAAAAAGCAAGCAATGCATAGATTCCTTACTCACAGGTGAGGCAGTGCATCGATTCTTTCCACGCCGGCTAAGCAATGCATCAATTATTTCCTCGCAGGGAAGCAATGTGTTGATTTCCGGGCAGGCAGACTCGGGTCCGTGCTGTGATGTTGCAGTTTTGGCACCCAGGGATGATGCGTGGAAAATCCAAATGCATGGTAATGATGAAGCTACGCTGAGCTGCCGATCCATCAATTTTACAGCAGCGAGGCAGGTGCTGCACCGATTTGTCTGCCACCCGGCTCCGGTGCATGGATTTTCACTCAGGTTCTATCAGCTTCTCCTTCCAGGGGCCGAGGGACCGGATGTGCACCACTTGGAAAGTCAGGGATCTAAGCAAGAGAGCCCAGGTGCTCGCACGTGAAGTCTTTATGCCCCTGAGACGTCTTAACAGGAGGAAAGCTCAGTCCAAGCCCTTGACGAAACTTCACAAGCAGGATACACAGCAAAGTCCAGTCTTTGTCTTCTCCAAGGCACAAGCAGCAACTAAAGGCCAACCCAACAAAGCACACACAGCAAAGTGGCAGTCCTCCTCCTCACAGCTCTTCAGCTCTTCTCCTTGGCAGAGGTTCCTCTTGATCCAGAAGGGTGCTAAAATTGTGAGGTCATCAGTCCAATACTTATACTCATTTCCGCTTGGAATTATATGTAGTGCACAAGGCCCTGCCTCTTTCTTGCCCTGCCCCAGCCACACTGAAGGGGGTTGGAGACTGTATTGTTTGAGGTCACGCACAGCCCTTTCAAGTGCAGGTAACAGTTCCCAGCTCTCACTCTAGCCCAGCAGTATATGCAGGACACACCTCAGCTCCATTTGTGCTACTGTCTAGAGTGAATTCATAAACAGCCCATCTGTCAGTCTGACCCAGATATGGATACAGCAGCCGAGAGAGGCACAGAATGGTTAAGCAAGAAAATGCCCACTTTCTAAAAGTGGCATTTTCAAACTCGCAATCTAAAAAACAACTTTACCAAAATATGTATTTTTAATTGTGAGTTCAGAGACCCCCAAACTCCATATCTCTATCCCCCTCCCCCCCCCCGGAAATGACACTTAAAATGTATTTAAAGACCATCCTCATGTTAACCTATTGGAGAGATAGGCCTTGGAATAGTGAAAAACACCTTTGGCAGTATTTAATTACTAGGACATGTAAAACACACCAGTACATGTCCTACCTTTCAAATACACTGTACCCTGCCCATGGGGCTACCTTGGGCCTACCTTAGGGCTGACTCATATGAAGTAAAAGGGAAGGTTTAGGCCTGGCAGGCAAAACTGCACAACCATAAACTGCAAAGGCAGGACTGAGACATGTTTACAGGGCTACTCATGTGGGTGGCACAATCAGTGCTGCAGGCCCAATAGTAGCATTTGATTTACATGCCCTGGCACCTCTGGTGCATTTTACTAGGGACTTACCAGTAAATCAAATATGCCAATCAGGGATAACCAATCACCAATACAATTTAGACAGAGAGAATGTGCTCTTTAGCACTGGTTAGCAGTGATAAAGTGCCTAGAGCCCTAAAGCCAACAAAAAGAGGTCAGACAAAATAGGAGGAAGAAGGCAGAAAGTTTGGGGGTGACCCTGCAAAAAGGTCCAGGTCCAACAGTGATTATCTGTGTAAGTATGTGAGTGGGTGTATGAGTGGCTCTATGGGAGTGTAAGTAGCTCTGTAACTGTGTAAGTGGGTATTTGCGGTATTTTAATTGTACTCTGGAACACCCTATAGTATAAATTAATACAACAATACTGGGAGAACTAATTTGTAAACCACATGACTCCAAGAAACTGACATTCACCTATATAAAAAGGAAAAAAACAAATATGAATTGGTATTAGAATTTGTAAAACTATAAAATAAACTTAGAATTGTCAACAATACAACTTAATCAAACCCACAAATCACTACACGTGTCTATCCTATAATGCAATGTTTCAATAAGAATAATCATTTGATTTCCCTTTTTTACTGTTCTCAGATTTTATACTTGTAAGAGATAAATGATGTTCAAAAATAGTCCTTGAACAGTGGGGGAAAATCGTATAGTCCTGTAAAAAAAAAAAAAAAAAAAGAGCCCCAAATGTGCACAATATGTCACTGAAAATAAGCAACACTGTGCACTGCAAGCACAGTTTTTTAAATGATCATTTTACCTGTACTTGCTCTACTAATCTAAAGAAATACATGAGAACGTCATCATTAGATGTAGTACTAGATATATAAGGCTCACCAGCAAATGCAAAACCTTATAAAGCATCACCATTGGTAGGCCACACAATGTCATAAATCCCAACAATGCAACTACAAATACTAGAATATTCCACTTTCACAACTGTAATTCTCCATAGAACGTTGGTTCCAGAAACAAACTATTGGAATTTGGTAACTTCCAAGGCAGTCTTTGCTTGAATTTAAGATTTATATCATTACATTCTATCCATCCACTTTTACTTTTTAGATAGACAGTGTAATGACTAGATCTAATAGTAACTCCTTCATGAAAAGTGATAGTGACAGTAGTATATGTTTTACCAGAGATAGATACTTGTCCTGCTTTAAAGTTAGCAATCTCAATATGTAATTTACTGCAATCTGCTCTGTATCACTGTAGCATTAAAATAACATACTTCTCACTTCATATAAAGTTGACAGAACATCTGTTTGACAATTTGGACTTACATTGTTTCGACTAGCTTTTTTCACTAATGTGTCAAAAATTACACTTTTGAAATGTGGTAAAGTTAAATAAACAAAACGCTCTGATTCTATTTGTGGAATGGATGTGTATGAGCAATCTTCACATTCATGGTGCCACGAGTAACTAATTCCAAACAAGTCATTTACAGGTATGTCTTCTTCTAAAACACAAAATATCGTACTTAAAAACTCCTGTGCATCCTCTTTAGTATTCTGAGTAAACTGTACAGAATCACGACATAGATCTAGTGTATCAACTTACTGATGCAGAATGTATTTTTGTTCTCTCAATACGCAGACAGTTCCACAAAATACACAATGCAGAACACAATACCTTCTGATGTTTCTCTTGAATTTCATCTACAACACAAGGTAATGCAAACAAAACATTTACTTCAACATTAGCGAGGCAGTTTACACCAGAGGGGTTTGACAAATGACAACCTACAATATCTCCATCAACAACTTTTTCTTCTCTTCCATTTCCTTCTTTGCAATACCATCACTATACTCCTTTGAAACTTTCCACTTCAAACAGATGGAGCGTTTCTCATGAACTGAATACTGAACTAAATGAGGAGCATAAACGCTTCTTAATCACTTATATTCTGTAACACATCTGGAGTCTGCGTTTACTCTGCTGTCATCAAATGCAACTAGATACAAACCAGACAATGTCCTAGCTTGAGACAAAGCTACATATGACATACCTTTGTTAAAGACGGTACAACAAATATTAATAAATGCTGCACATTCAAGAAGATTAATGCTTGTGCACCATTTTTAAAATAAACAAATCTTGTGTAACAAAGTTCAGTCCATTTGAAGTAAAATTATAATAAATCTTCTCTTTATTTTCTTCCTCTTTGTCTCAATGGTGTATAAAATGATAGTAACAACAGCCACAGCTAACGCGTTTCGTCCTCCAACATAGGACTTCTCCAGGGCTGTAACATACAACATATAATGCACATTGGAAACACAAACAACAATAGACAAATACCCACATATTACATAATTAAAAGGGTATATATGACTTATTTATACATATAAACAAACATAAATATAAATAACTATGTACACATGTGCAAACAAACAAATAGAACATAACAACAAGAAAAAATGGACAAAGGAATTTGACAAATAATCACTAAAATAATATCTAATATTAAATAATCACCAGTAATACCCAATGTGATCAACTGATAAATTACTTAATCTACATAATAAGTGACCAGTATAAAACCAATTATTATGTGAGTCCCGTATGTGCCATATTTGTGACATACCTAATCCATTTCTGACTGGTTTATCATCTCTTAATTGTCCTCATATCCATTGGCTCAGCTATAGCACATCTAGTATGAAAAGCAAATCAGTGCTATTTAGCACTTTCTGAAATCTTTGCTAGGCAAAGAATACTGACGCCACCGAAGTACATCTGATAGCTCAATAGTAAATGACCCATCTTCCATACTATATCACAACAATAGACAATACTCCACAGCGAAATTACTAGTTTGAACTACTTCTTAAATATGTCCATACAAGAGAATGAATATCTCTATGATCTATACTATTTAAATTCCTGCAATTTTAACACACCCAGACACAGTCACACTCTCAGTCAAAATGTAACCTGTGGTCTTATGCAAATTGAAATAAGGGCATGACCCGGGCGATGATGACTAATTATATAGCTCCGGGAGATCTCAGCAGGTACTCGTGTTGATAAAACATGTGAAGTTCATGTTATGTAGTATATTAAATTAATTGAAACAGCATTGCGACATGGTTCTAGGTTGATATAATGCTGTTCTAGATAATTATATCGGGTTTTGCACAATTAAGACTCCCACAAAGTAATGTGCTTTGTCCCACTTGCTACACCTACAAATCTGCATTCCTCTATCTTTCCGCTGTCCCTGCTTGCCATATAATAGTATGTTTCAGCCACTGAAAGACTGGGATAAAAAGTGCTTACACAGATTAATGCTTGTCACATTGATTAAAAGCCACCCTTCCAGTTCCAATTTCTTCTTAGTAACAGCAGCGAGGACATATCAGCCTTCCTGACTCAATTTTGCCCCATGTAAAGCTCCACGTCTGTCAAACTCTTTAGCAAATGCTTTTCAGGAGAAGAACCATCTTCTCACGATATACTATCCCAGCTACTGACAATTGCAGCCTCGTACACTTCCATACTTGTGCAACCACAATATCATACCTTTGCCCTAGTTATCCCCTGGGGCATCTTAAAGATTTTGGGGGCAGTGGACCAAACATATTTTGGGGGTCCCTGTATGTAAAAGATTTGAATTTATTATCCAGTTCCAGCTCTTTCTCTCCCTCTTTGGCCAGGTCATTAACAAAATGCACAGGCACACCCGTCCAAATTCTTAATGTGTTTACAAGTAATATGCAGGGATAGTGATGTGTGTTCTCAAATGTAGAAAGGCAAGCAATACGTTTGAGGCCATTTTCACCTCATTGATGACTGAAATTTTCAACATTAACACTCTTGTTAAACACTCTTCACTGGATAACTTTTGGTATTTCAGTTTGTTGTATTGTTCCACAGGCAGCAACACAGGTTGATGTAAAGTTTATCCAGTAGGTGTTGTAATTACACAAGATAAATTAAAGTCTGTAGTTTTCTGTAGGAAAGCAGTATTAAAAAACATTTGCCAGTACCAGCTTGATTGCTAACATACAACAGTATAGGATTTAATGATAGGCATGCACACCATTTGTTGTCATGAAGAACTCAATGCTCAGCAGTGGCTCACACACATATCCATTTACTTATGTAGTTGACCAACTAAATCTGCCAAATCAGTTGTCTCCTTTCATGCTTGCTCCACTGCTGTCTCCATCTTATTCATTGCAATAGCAGCCTCATTTCCAATTGTAGGTTGTCCAGGAGGTTCCCGACTTTGAAAACCTGAACTTTGGCTGCTCTGTGAACTCTTCTTACCTACTTCAGCAGCAATTCTATCTTCCTGTTCACTTTCATCATTTAACATTTTCAAGTAGTTAGGAAATACTGAGTACTGAATACCATCCTTTGTAGCATTAAAAGAGTCTTCATAGATGTCAAGCTCTCCTAGTAATTCTGATGTAGAACACCAAGGTTTAAACAACTGCAAAAGTGCCAACTATACAAAAAAAACAGCTTTTTTCAGCAGTCTACCGCCTGTTTTCAATGGTTAATTAGACTGCCTTTGATATGTCGTACCAACCACCCACTGCAACTAACTACTACAAATTATTCTTCATAGACATTTTCTGTCACTTTGTTTCCATATGTGTAGTACTGGAGTACTTCGTAGAGACAATCATTTTCAAGGTGTGCACTCCTTTTTAGATAGTAACTGTCCAACATGTTGGTTTTTACATTATCTGTATTGTCTGGCTCAAATTAAGCAAGATATTGAATATCTGGAAAAGATTTGAAAACTGTTTTGAGTTCGTGCCAGGCCTGAATCACCCAAACAATTCTCCTCTTATTAGAATCAAACTAGCTGAACTCAACCGATCACAGCATTCATAGGATCCAATTTCTCTGTGTGAAAACATCTTCATACCGAAGCTGTACAAGTTTTTGTTAGAGACTTTTCAGCAGACATCTCTTCCCACACACCTTTCATCTCCATTTTCTCCTCAGGCTGTAGGTGTTTTCAGAGTGTGGGGGGGTGGGGAATTTATGATTAAGTGTGCTGACAGTACATCCCACATCCACGTGGTTGGAAAAGCGGGACTTGCTGCTTTAGTCCTTCTTCCTCAGTGTCTTTTAGGATGCTGCATGTAATATACTGGTTTATGAAAGAAAGTACAGACTCCTCTATTCCAAATTTACTCGCAGCTTTTATCCACAACAGCATATGACTATGAGGAGGACCTCTTGCTTGGTAACCTTTTCGCCAAAAGTAATGAGTAACTTCTCCAACAGGTGATCTGTGGATAAAGTACCGACAAACATTTGCAGCATCCAAATGGCAATACTCTGGTGTTTTCAATTCAGTGCATTTAATGTTAGAGTTTGCATCTATCAAAAACTCATGTAAATCTACTCTCTACAACTTAGTGTTAATACCAAGTTGCTGCACCTAAATTTGCAACATAACCTTGAGCTCACCATGACAACAATATCAGTATTCATTGTCCCACCTTGGCATGCCATCAAATTGATCAAATTGTATGTGAGCTTCTGATTTTTGCCAGGGATCTTTTTTCCACAAAGTGTTTTGCAGACATTTTGCACATTAACTCTTGCCTTAAGAATATGTTTAACAGCATATGACAGTCCAGACAAATCACTTCCAAATAACAGATATAATACATATGGAATACTTTATCGAACTCTAGGGTCCTCAGAATATAATCCGCTTGACCTATACTCGCTGCAGGTATCTGCATAGGGCGGTCATCATACTATCCGCCTACTCCAGATGGAAACACTGGAGGAGAACATTGATCTTCTAAACCTTCCTCCCACACTCACTGGGGCTCCTTTAGCTTGTTTCATCTGATATGTTTAATGGCATCCCCCATGACTCCTTTTGAATGCATTGGATGGATACTGTAGTGCTCATATATTTCTTCACATCTATTTCTAGCCAACATTTCTCCCTCTATGCAACTTCCATGTGCAACATCTTCTACACTTTTATAATAAACATTATTCCGTGTAAGACAGAATGTAGCTTTCTTCACCTTATTCACATCCACAAGTTACTGCCAGATTTGTTTTTGTCGGCAAACCATTCACTAGAATAACAAGCTGTTCATCCAGAGCTCTCTCTACACAAACACACACACATTTTCAATATTGCATTTACAATCTAAAGGTAAATACACAGCTATACCTTAAGGCCTGCCATAAGCTCAGTGAGTGGCAGTTTCCTAGTCTTTGGTTCCATACAAACTATTAATTGAAAAGGATGTATAGATTGTGTAAGTATTCCTTAAACACCATTCAAGTGTCAAAATAGCTCTGCAATTTCAACCAGCTTTAACTTACTGCAAATTGCGCGGGCAGTCATTTTATTTCTAATAGCAATACTTAAACATGATCTGGCATGTTGTCAAATCAAAACCTTTCTCCACAAATAAACACTGTAAATTATAGCCACTTATCTCGGTTGTCTTGTTCAGTTTTCAAGAACACATTAACATTTCGAATTTGGCCTTTGTAGTGAGTGCGGTAACAACAAATACAAATTTAGTTTCGTTTCTCTGTAGAAACTGCATTCAACTTTGCTATTTCTCGTGCAAAGTTATCAGTACTCTGTTCCTCTACACATAAACATACTAACTCCTCATTTTGCCTAGACTTCACTTTAGGACCAGAAAAACGTAAATGAAAATCTTCACAAACATTTTCAACTTCTGAAACCATACCATACAAAAGTGATTTGTTCATTTTTCCTCAACACAATGCAGGACTTTGCACAAAGTAAAGCTCTCCAACCAAATTTTACATTTTTGAATGATGAGCAGCCAACATTCTAAAATAATGAAAAGTACTTGTGCACACTTTTCTGGTTAGGCACGCCAATGAGAGTCCTTGTAAATTACAATACTTCCTCACTTTGCATGGATAGCAACATTGCAATTTTCCCCTTCACACTTTTACATGGAAATTCATGTAGAAAAGCTCTTAATGTATCAATTGATTCCTGGTAAACATTACAAATACTACATTGCCATTTATATATAGGGGCATATCTACGCCTTCCTTCTGCCTCTCCTGCTATCTCTTGCTCTACATTTCTAGGATCTATCTCCTCTTTTGCCATAAGAGTATTATCTTTTACCTCATAGCAGCGACCTATTGATTCAACTGCATGCACTAATGCATTCTCTTGTAAGCAGCTTTCTTTATTAAGAAAGCTTCCGTACTAGATGTATGCTTCCATTCTCCTTTAAAATAACATAAAAAAAAAAAAAAATGCAAAAATCATAGACTACACTGTTTTAGTGTTCTCATTCAGTTTAGAATCAAGATAAATAGTTTGCGCTTCAGGGCATACACTTTATCAACTAAACACTCAATCAGTTGTTTTTGCTTTTGTGCTACCCTTTTCCTCTTATACTGCTTTATTTTTGCAGGCCACATTCTGTATTACCCTAATTCTAGACATTTTGACACATTTACTTAAATTGTTTCTGCCTCCTCGTCAAATTATTACTCCATCTGCATTGTCTGTCGATTATAAACCGTGCTTCTTATTTGAAACATTTTCCATATTTTTTCCATCATTTACTTTAACAAACTCTTTAGTTCTCTAACCAGTATGTTTTTTTCCAGGCAATCCTCCACATCATGTCCTTTTTTAATCTCACTTGTAACTACATAGTACTGTTTTCTATGTTTTTTTTCTTTCTATCTTGTTCGGCATTGTTAATCCTTATCTTTAAACACAAGTAAATATCTGAAAACCAAATATAGAATACATTGAACTTTACATTTTATACTATTAGATTACATACTAAAAGTAAGTGACTAGGTATATAAGTGGCTAAGTGTGGAACACGCTGTGTAAGTGTCTGAGTATGGGTATATAAATGGGTATATGAGTGGCAATATGGGTGGGTGACTAACTGTGTGGCTCGTTGAGTGGATATGTGAATGAGTCCATCAGTGCCTCTGTGGGTTTGTCACCGGATGTTTAAGTAGCTGTGGGGGTGTGTGACTGGTTGTGTTACGTGCTGTATAGGTATCTAAATGGGCATGTAAGTGGCTGTATGGATTGGTAACCGGCTGTGTTAGTCAGTGTTTGGGTATGTAACTGTGTGTGCAAATGGCTCTGTTAAAGGTTGATACACAAGTGCTGTGTGAGTGGATATATAAGTGCCTCTGTTGCTGTCTGACTGGGTGTGTAAGAGGTCCTATGGTTTTGTAAATAGGTATGTGAGTGGCTGTATGGGAGGATGAGTGGGTGTATAACTGGGTTTAGGGTGTGTAAGTGCATACATAACTGACTGTCTGAGTGCTGGGTACATAAATGACTATTGTTGTCTGAGTGGGTGTGACAGTACCTGTATGGGTCTGTGAATGACTATGTGAGTGGATCTATAGGTAAGTAAATTAATATGTGAATGGTTTTATGGGTGCATTTGAGTGTTTTTTACTATCTTGTTAATTAAGTGGTGGGTACATAAGTGGTTTTCTGGGACTGCAACTGGGTGTATGAGCGACTGCTTGACTGTGTGAGTGGGTGCAACTTATATAGTTCTAAATGATTTACTGTAATCAATCACTCACATCTACTTCCAAACAAACTCACTCATCATAGCTTAATAACATAACTATATTATCTCTATAGCCATTTCTCTTCCTCTTTTGCTGATCACTATGTTTTACTTAATATCCTCATCTAACCTCTGTTTCATGTTCCCTTTTACTGTTGTGTAGAACCTACACATTTTCTTTCAGCTTATATTCACTTTATACATTTTATTTACATATACATTTTAAATGCAGACCCTAATACAAATACCTGTAAAATCTCTTTGCTGTTCTCCAATTTGTATCCCAATATCACTTAGAATCTTGTGAGTGAAAATATTAAGTCCCAAGAATAGCAGTAGTCTTCCAGTCTCAGTACAAAAGTACCAATAATTTCTACCCTTCCCACTGTGCTTTTACTGATACTCCTGTACTGAGCAAATCACAACCATCCTTTCATCTTTTATTCTTGTTATGCATTCTAAATGGTTATTTTTAACGCTTTTCAAAACTTCTGTATAGAAGTCCAATTTAGTAGTGTTTTTGGGCAGATTCTCTGTGGTGCCCCATGCGGCTCCCTGTGTAAATCCACGGCGGGTCCACAAATCCACACAGAATCCCTTAGTAGCATAATGCTTAATATTTATATTTTACTCTGTAAACCACACTCAATTAGAAGCCAAACACTCCCTAATGAGCAATGTTTATATACCACTCTGCTTTGGAATTTCACTGAGCGGTAATTTTTGTTCCCTCCAACCCCCACTCTTAGCTCCATTTCAATGGTAACCAAGTTTGCAATACTCTCTAGCTACCATTAGGTCAAAAGTTCACATGACTTTCTCTCAGCAGCACACTAGCTTCAAGTTAAACTGTAGCAGGTGTGACTGACTGGTTGCAATTTCCAGCATACCCTAAAGGTCTCTAGTTGGCAGTGGTTAGCACACCGTCAAAGTAGAGACCCTCACTCTAGTCAGGGTAAGGGAGCTACACAGCTAAGATAACTTCTACTTTCCCCTCCTCAGTAGCTTGGCTCAAGCAGTCAGGCTTATCTCAGAGGCAATGTGTAAAGTATTTGTACATACATACATAGTAACACAGTGACAACACCACAACAGTACTCCACACCAGTTTAGAAAAATAGCCAATACTTATCTGAGTAAAACAAGACCAAAATGACAAAATTCCAACATATAGATACAGATAGATAGATATAGTAAAGATACAATATTTTCAAAGACTAAATCCTAGCATAGCACTTAGAAACACAACCGCTCCAACTGGGGCTATCACGCCATCTTGACGGAGTCGCTTCCAACATTCCGATGCCACTCACGAGGAAGTGCGAGCGAGTAATGGAGTTGCACGGACCCCAGGTACCGTACCTTGGAAAACGATGAAGGAACAAAAGGTGTTGCAGAGAGTCAGGGAGGTAAGGGATTGCTGGAGCCGGCGCAGCATCTGTTCCTTACTGCTACAGAGGAGGTGAGGTTTTGGTTCCTTACTGCTAGGCAGGGGTGATTAGGGGTCAGTTCCTTACAGTTGCAGGGGAGGTGATGCCGCAATAGCGGTGAGGCGTTGGTTCCTTACAACAAGGCGGGGTCGATGAATCCAGCAGGTCAAGAAACAAGGCGTTGACCTCATAGAGTTGGGATCATACGACAGGGACGAAGGTGCTGCAGCGGAGCTGGGTGACAAAATAGCTCTGGACTCACACTGTGGCCAGACTTCAGAGGTGCTGCAGAAGTGTTGAGCCTCTGGCATTGGTCGTGGTTGTTGCACTCAGCGGGGATGACTTCTCCGGTGCAGGCAGCGGCACAGAGCCTGACAGCGGCGCCGGTTCCGAAGTCGCTCTGGAGTCAATGTGCTTGGTTTCTTCTTGGTTGCATCAGAGCTCACTCCCAGGGGCCCAGGAACTGGATTTGGCACCACTCTGGATGTAAGAACTCTGAGCAAGAGAGGCCAGCTGCTAGCAAATGAAGTCTTTGATGTCCCAGAGAGTTCTTAACAGGAGGCAAGCTCATTCCAAACCTTTGGAAGCAGGATGAAGAACGCAAAGTCCAGTCCTTTCACTCCCAAGACAGAAGCAACAAGCAGCAGCCAGCACAGCAAAGCAACAGGCAGAGTGGGAGTCCCTCCTACAGCATCCAGCTCATCTTCCTGGCAGAATGTACTTAGTCCAGAAGGACTGTAACTTTGTAGGGTCACAGGAAAATTTCAAAGAAAAGTATTTGTAGTGTACAAGACCCTTCCTTTCCTTGTCCTGGCCTCAGACACACTCCATGGGGCAGGAGACTGCTTTGTGTAAGGACAAGCACAGCCCTATTAGGTGCATGTGTCAGCTCCTTACGCCACTCTAGCTCAGGATGACCCATTAGGATATGCAGGGAACACCTCAGCTTCCTTTGTGTCACTGTCTAGAGTAAATACACAAACAGCCCAACTGTCATCCTGACCCAGACATGTATTCCACAGACGGGCAGCGGCACAGAATGGTTAAGCAAGAAAATGCCCACTTTCTAAAAGTGGGATTTTCAAACCTACAATTCAGAAAACAACTTCATCAAAAACTGTATATATAATTGGGAGTTCAGAGACCCCAAACTCCATATCGCCATCTGTTCCCAATGGGAAATTACACTTAAAAGATATTTCAAGGCAATCCACATGTTACCCTATGGGAGAGATAGTCCTTGCAATAGTGAAAACCAAATGTAGCAGTATTTCACTACCAGGACATGTCCTATCTTTTAAATACACTGCACCATGCCCATGGGACTGCCTTGGGCCTACTGTAGGCGTGACTTACGTGTAGTAAAAGGGATGGTTTAGGCCATCAAAATGTCAGTTTAATACTGCCTACACAGACACTGCAGTGGCAAGTCTGAGACATGTTTGCAGGTGCTACTCCAGTGGGTGGCACAATTAGTGCTGCAGGCCCACTAGTAGCATTTGATTCACAGGCCCTGGGCACACATGGTACACTGTACTAAGGACTTACTAGTAAATCAAATATGCCAATCATGGATTAACCAATCAACAATACCATTTAGACAGAGAGCACCTGCACTTTAGCACTGGTCAGCAGTGGTAAACTGCCCAGAGTCCTAACGTCAGTAAAAACGAAATGCAGCACACAGTTAAAAGACAGGAGGTCATAGGCAAACCGTTTGGGGATAACCCTTTAAAAAAGGGCCATTTCCAACACAATCACAGGTGTAGCTACCTAATTTTAGTTACTTGCCCATCTCCACCATCCAATCAAATATGTTCTTTTATATTTTAGGTGATGTCCTCCATTTTAACTGCCTTTCATCTTCAACACTGCCTCATTCAGTTGCAGCCTTCTCCTGTGCGCTACTCCTTCTTGCCTACAAAATGGTCAATGTGGATTGTGGGTCATAGTTTTGTATTTTGGGCAAGAGAGAGTGCTAGTAAGAGTGGTACTGGGTTTACCGAAGGTAGACATTACTTGGTGTTAGCCACAGAGGGTTAACGTGGCATCAATTGCTGCCTTTGGTAGAAAGCAGATTGCCAACATCCAGACGTTATTATTGTGCGCTGTGGTGGCAATGACCTGGGCACAATTACTGGGTAGAACTGGAAATCCTAATAAAGGATACCTTTGATAAATTAATTGCACTTTTCCCACCTCAATGCCTTGGTGTTCTCGAACATTTGCGAAAGGCAGAAGTGGCAGTGGTCAACCGAATTTTGTCTAGAGATTGACAAATCCAGGAAATATGTGAATAAAATTGTTTCTGCATTACTCAAAGACCACAACATGGGCTCTATATACCACAACAATTTATGCTTCGATATGGATGCAATATTCTGAAACAATGGTGTTAACTTCACAGAGAAAGACAACAGGGTGCTCCTCAACAACTTGAAAGACTGCATCCTGTTCTATGTGTAATTACCATCAAAACATCATAAACATGAAGGCTCTTTTCAAAGCAAGCCCTTTTTAAGACACACTTTTGTTTAAACTTCTCACTTGGATCCCTGGATCTGTCGCGAATCCTGAACCAAAATTACTCATTTAACAGAAAACAGCAACACGTTTGAATTTGCAACAGATTTGCAGAACCTATTCCAACCAAATGCATTCATTCAAAATAACTAATGTAATAAAGTGGGAGTGGCTGTATCGGTGTATGAGAATGTGTGGAAGTGGTGGTATCTGTGTGTAAGTGGAGGTGAGTATGTAGGGGTCTCTGAGTGGGTGCGCAAGTGACTATGAATCTGCCAGTGGATGTCTGAATGCGTGTGTGGTTCTACAACTGGGCAGGTCAGTGGCTGTGTAGGTCTGTCAGTGGGTATGAGTGTGTGAGAGTGGGTTTGTGGGTGGGTGTCTGAGCAATTGTGTGGGTCAGTGACTGGGTATGTGAATAGCTGTGTGGGTCTGTCAATGGATGTGTTAGTCTGTGAGTAGCTGTGTAAGTCTGCAAGTGGGAATGTCAGCGTGTCAATGGGGGGGGTAGGAGTGGCTGTATTGGGGTGTGAGTGGCTGTATCCGTAAATGTGTGGTTCTGTGAGTGGGTGTATAAAATGGATGTATGGGTGTGAGTCATGGGTGAGTGGATGTATGGGTCTATGAGTATCAGTGATTGTGTGGTTCTGTGAGTGGGTGTACAAGTGGATGTATGGGTGTGTAAGTGGATGTGCTAGTGGCTTATCGGTGTGTAAGTGGGTGTGCAAGTGGCTGTATCGGTGTGCAAGTGGCTGTATGGGTTTGTGAGTGGGTGTGTGAGTGGCTGGATGGGTGTGTGAGTGGCTGGATGGGTGTGTGAGTGGCTGGATGGGTGTGTGAGTGGCTGGATGGGGGTGTACATTTAAGTTGCTGTATGAGTTTGTGAGTAGGTGTGCGAATGGCTGTATGGGTCTATGAGTGGGTGTATTGGTGATTGTATGGTTCTGTGGCTGGGTGTACAAGTGGCTGTATTGGTGTGTCAGTGGGTGTGTGAATGGCTGTAGGGGTCTGTGAGTGGGTGTATCAGTGATTGTGTGGTTCTGTGAGATGTGTGAGTGGCTTATGGGTACATTAGTGGGTGTATGAGTGGCTGGGTGTGTGAGTGGCTGTATGGGTTTGTGAGTTGGTGTGTGAATGTCAGTGTGAGTATGTGAATGTGGCAATAAGTATGAGTGTGTGAGTGGGTGTGTGAAAGGGTGTAAGAGTGGCTGTATGGGTCTGTGAGTGGGTGTGAGTGGTTGTGTGGAAGAGTGAGTGTGTCTGTAAGCGAGTGTGTGTTTTTATTTTAATGAGATCTGGATCCACAGATCCACTGCAGATTTACACGGGGCCATGCTGAGTACCACACCGGATCTGTGGATATTTGCCCCCCAAAAAATGTTTTATCAATTTCTTCCACATTAGGGGTCCCTTACAGACCCCTCTATCACACCTATAAGGTCAGGGTACCCCAAAGCAGTCATGAAATGTTATATGTTAAGTTTTGGCCCCAGGGACAGAGCCCTGATAAAGAAAATGGCGGCTGCAATTAAACTATCAGGTTGCGAGCCTATTATGGCATTTCTGTTGGTGCGTGGATCCGCGCCCCTAGATATACATACATCTTTTTTCTTAAACAACCTCAAAACAACTGAATGGATTTACTCCAAATTACAAAAGGGCTCCTTTTGGACCAAGAGCTGGCTTTCTGCTAAATTTGGTGTAATTCCGTTCAATGGTTCGGGCTGTAGGCTGTTCAAAATCCCTATGGGAAATTGCATGTTGAAAACACATTTTGGGATCCCCTCTTTTTCACAGCCCCCGCTTGACGAATCACCCCGAAACTTTCCAGACAGCAGTTAAACTGACTGGCATACTAGTTTTGAAAATTTTGTGAAGATTCATCAAACAGCACCAAAGTTTTTACCAAAACAAAAATGCTCCCTCTATGAAAACTAGGTCCTAACTAGAACTACATACTGGTGACTGCCAGTAGGTTTTATACATATGCAGGGGCTGGGATCTTTTCAGTACACTGGAATTGGATGATCCTTGAGTGTGCGTGTATCGTCTTTCCTTGGCGCGTATATATATATATATATATATATATATATATATATATATATATATATATATAGAGCCAATCAGGAAATAAGCCTGGCCTGGCACTACACTAAATGTCCCAGATCTCTCAACCACATAGGTATCCATATGGAATAACAGTTCAATATGATCCGAGAACAATACTATAGCGCACATTGAAGATTTCCCAAAACTTTTATTGTCTTTCCGAACAGAGGTGATTTTCCTTTGCACAGTAAAGCAGAGAGCACAAAACAGTCACAGCCACATGTGTTTCGCGTTGCAAACACTTCTTCAGGGTTTCACGCCATTCATATATGTCAAAGCAGAAAAATAATATAATGGTATATAATACCAAACAGTAATGGCTTCAACTAACATCCATTAGCATCATCAATCTGATAAGAGCATAGTCCTCCAATTGTATGTGCAATAACAAAATACTTGAAAACATAGTAGGGTCCAGATGATATTAGGAGGTTAGACACACTGTAAGTAATCCCACCTATAACTTGAAACGCTGTAGCGTGAGGACGATATTCTAAGGACAAACTGGTTTTCCTTAGAATATTGTTTCGAACAGCATTTCGAGTTATAGGTGGGATTAATTACCTTGCATGCTTAGTTGCTTAGTTGCCCCCCGCATTCAATCTTACTTTTGTGACCCGGGGAGGTGAAGGTCCCCAGGGCTGAAGGGGGACGAGCAGCTCCCTACATTGATTTTAATGTGTGTTCAGGGAAAGTGGCAGTCCCCGGGGCTGTGGGAGCGCTGCACCCCCTCCCAGCACTCACTTTAATGTATGTGCCCCGGGGGGGGGCAGTCCCCAGGGCTGCAGGGGGGGGGGGGCAGGCAGCCCCCAGCATTACATTTTCACAAAGCCCCAAGGGAGGTGGCAGTCCCCGACCCCCACACCCAGCTCACCCCCCCACCATAGAAGATGTCTCTGCCCCCGGGACCTGGCCCACTGGGGAGATGTTAAAAAAAAAAAAAAAGAGAAAGCCCACGCCTTTAAAAAAAAACAAAAACATTTTGACCGTATTTGCAATGACACAAATTCACCCTTTTTTATTGTTTTTTAAATGTATTTTTTGCTCTGATTCTACCCTGGTCTCTTTTCTTTTTATAAACTTTTTTGCAGTACTTTGCTGAAACTAAGTCCCCAAGATGGCTACCAACACTTCCTGGTTTGAAGTGTTGGCAGCCAATTCGAGCTCTGCAACTCTGTGCTTGAGCTCATTATTATCTCAAAGTCATTGTGACCAGAGCCATCATTTTTTTTATTTTGTTTAATTTCTCCTAAACTACTGGACGGATTTACACCCAATAACCAAAAGCACAATCTGTGTAATTCCATCCAGTAGTTTAGGCTGTAGTTGTGTTTAAAGGTCGTATGAGGATTAACATGGGAAACACAGCCCCCGTGACGGATCACCCCAGAACTGTCTGTGCACAAGAATCACCAGGGCACTTTTGTTTGGAAAATGTAGTGAAGATTAGTCAAGCTGTGCCAAAAATATAGGCAAATCAAAAAACACTTTCTATGGAAACATGATCCTAACTATAAGTACCTACTGGCAACTGCCAGTAGGTTATATATTATATTTAATTACCTACTGGAGGTTGCCAGTTAGGACCTAGTTCTCATAGGAAAAGCGTTTTTTTTTGTTTTGTCACAAACTTTTTAAAACTAATATGACAGTCGGTTCAGCTGCTGTCCTGAAATGTTTATGGTGATCCGTCAAGCGGGGGCCAAGAGAAAGAAGAGGTCCCAAAACGCGTTTTCCCCATGTATTTTCCCATAGGGATTTTGAACATGACTACAGGCCGGAACAGCTGGATGGAATTGCACCAAATTTGGCAGAAAGCTAGCTTTTGGCCCAGAAAATGAGCTTTTTGTGATTTGATGTAAATCCGGTAGGTTTAGAGATATTAAAGGAAACAAAATATAGATATCTAGGAACGTGGAGGATCCTTGAGATCTCGTATTGAGATCTAATTGGCTGCCAACACTAACCAGGAAGTTTTGGCAGCCATTTTGGGACTCGGCTTCAGCAGAGTCCCAAAAGAAAATGTAAAAAAAAAAAGTAGGGGGCAAGGCAAGATTACAGGATGCTGAGGACCACCTGGGACCTGCCAGGGCAAAATAAACATTTTATAAAACCTTTTGGTGAAATCCACTGAGGATCTGCCAAATTCTTTAAAAAAAAAACAAGAGTAGTCTCCTGCGCTTGTTCTTAACTTAGCCCCCGTGGGCCAGGTCCCGGGGACAGGCATAACTATAACAAAAATGAAGGAGGGCACACAAGGATCCTACTCAATGGTTTAGTAATGCGACCTGGGACCACCACCTCCCCAGGGCTACAAATAAATAAATAAATAGGAGGGTCTCAGGGGATCTCTCCAGGCTCCAGAGACCACCACCTCCTTGGGCTACATACAAACAAATTAAGAGGGGGCAGAATGCGGACCCCCACGGACCCGGGGACCACAACCACCATGAGAGCCAATTCCTTTTTTAAAAAAAATAAAAAATATGGTGGGGAGGCCACGCTGACCTTCTCCCGGGCCATATACCACCCGGGGACCATCACCTCCCCGGGCAGACCCACGCAAAAGAAAAGAAGGGGGCTGCTTGGCCCACCTCCAGGAGCCATTAATGGTCCTGGGGACCGCCAAACACACATGGCCGACTCCTGCTATCGCCTGAGGTGTCCACCCTGGGGAGACAGCTGTTTGCTTTTGCTTGGTGGGAGCTTTAACAGCTCCCACCAAGCAAATACTCCACTTCCAACAAGCGAGAGCTCATACCCTCAACTATGCACTGCTGATTACCCCACATATTACATGAGTCATGACACCTTTTATGACATCATTGATGATATTACTGCAACATTTGCAATAGAATTATTGATAAGAAAACTGTGCATTCCAGGGGTGCAAGTTATAGTTACCTTAGGGCACAAGTTATAGTTACTTGAGATAACCATAACTATAACTGCTGAATTTCTATGGTTTTGTGCTAGTAGATTCAGAAACTAACTATGGCGCCGATGTAACCTTTGTTTTTTTTAAGTGAATAATATTACACACACAAATAACAAGCTGACTCAGGATGTCAGTGCTCGATGTGGAGGTTTATTAAATAAAATACACAGAACAACATATCTGGCCAAGATTTAAGGTAAAGTATTTGTTAATCACCTATACCAATTATCTTACTAAATAAATTGATATTGATTAGATGCAATATAAACAGTAACTAAATACAATCCCTTTACAAATCACCCATTCATTTCACGCACTCTCAGTCCTTCATAGGTAGAGAGACTATCTATCTAGTGATTCAAAGAGCAGGAGCACAGCTGCACAGAACTTACTGACCAGATGCGGGTGAAACTCTGGCTTTGCCGTAACCACCTGACGGATCCGTTCTGAAGCCAGCTGTCTTCAGGAGCGAGATCGAGAAGGGTGACCCACGATATCACTCAGGTGTATGACCTGAAGGAGCAGAATCCCCTTTCGATTGCTTGTGTTTTTTTCACTTACCTTAGGATTTAGAGCATGCTGAAGACCAGCCTCTGGAGCAGTTCCCTCAACTCTAGGACCAGGACTGAGTTTAAACTTTAGAAACAGATGACTTTGGACAGTCCGAGCAGGAAATCAGCATATGCTTTGTGATGTAAAATTTTGCCTTATGTTTCCAGACAGCCTTTGGTTTCACTGACACGCAGCTGCAGCAGGCCATGGAGTCATGGCTCTGCCCCAGGCATTTTAGGCACACCTAATGGGGACCCGTCACAGACATTTTCTTTGTGCCAGTCTCTAGAGGGCTTAAAATCTGTCCTTTTTTGAGGTAATGTCTTAGAGATAGAAAAAAAGAGTTCTGAATCCTTGCCGGGAGGCACGGAAAGAAAGAAACTGATGTCAGTGTGTGGAAGTGGTGCCTACATAGACTCAGCACATAAGTTACTTACCTTCGGTAACGATTTATCTGCTAGACACATATTCTAGTTGCTGATTCCTTACATTAGAATTTCCCCAGGCTTCAGACTGGATCTGGAGATTTTTTCTTCGAGCAGTACCCTTGCGCGCTGTCAGGTGGCGTTGATAGACTCCGTATCAGTCATTGGCTTTGTGTTCGTTGTGTTGATATTGGGGTCGAATAAAGGCACTGCCTCGGCACGGTGACATCAGTTCCTTTCTTTCTGCGCCATGCACAGATCCGGAAAAGAGCTACCCTGGTCACTTTTTGACCGGCCTCAATATTTTTGTCACATTTTCTGTTGGCATATGCGGGCTCTGCAGTGGGACCTGAAGTTCCAGTGGGCGCAGCACCAGGGGAATCTCACAGACATGGTCCAGATCTCGGAGGGGACTGCAAAAGATCTGCAGTGGTGGCTTTTGAATCAGGATTGGGTCAACTGCAGATCCTTCTCCCTTCCCCAACCAGATCTCAAAGTCGTGGCAGATGAATAACTTCTGGGTTGGGGCGAGGATCAGAGGCCTGTGGTCTCCGGCAGAGTCCGGGCTCCACATCAATCTTTTGGAGGTCCGGGCAATTCAACTTGCATTGAAAACATTCTTTTCCTCTCGCAGACTGTGCAAGTTGCTTTCCTTTCTCTTTTCCTTTCTATTTGTCCAGTTGTCCTCTCTCAAGTTCTCTTTTTGGCTTAGGGAGGAGAATGGCATAATGAACCCTCGATCCTGAGAGAACTACAAAGGCAGAGTATGCACCTTGTTTAGTTTTCATTGGTATGCTTTACTCACACACAGGTGGAATTCCCTCCCATACACTGGAAGTATTTAGAATCTGCACACACTAGTCTCTAAGCAATTCCCTTTGAGGATTAAATCCACATACGCACTGCAACTGTGCACCCTTCTGTTTCCACAACGTAGGTCCACTCATGGAGGCTACACTCGCTCAAGCGCAGCAGCTACAAGTGCAAGAAAACCCACGTATCTCTTGCACTGCTTTGCAGGTCTCTGATTTAAAAATGATAGATATCCTCCCAGTCACACCACACCTTATGCGGCCTCTTGGTGGGCAAAAGTTGAAATTCCCAGGGTGGGAACAGTTATTAACGCTTCAAAGACCTGCTGAAAGATCGCCCAGGCCAGGATCCTCCAGCTAACTCTTTCCTTGGTTAGTTATGTATATAATGAGAAAAAGGAACAAAGTCAAGAAGGGTTCTTTTCACATTAGACCTCCTATCACCTCCGAGTTGACTGTACTTATAGGTGTGCAATACCACATGAGCTGAACTCCGCCACTGTAAGCACCTTGCAACTGAAGAATAAGGTGGCACTTATACAGCTGTGTTTAAATCAGTAGAGTATCTAATGAAGTAACAATGTTGAACCAGTTGTGTTTATATGAAGGATAAAATATCAAATTAAAGACGTTGTGTATTTCTTCAAATTTTTGTTTGTGACAGTTTTTGCAAAATATGGGTGCTTTGAGAACAATCTCTTGTAGTGAAGTCGGTCAATATGAGTTGATGTAACACAAAATACAGTTCACATGTTGTTCTTTGGATCAAAATACTCCTCACAGGTGATACTACCCAAAAGCAAAAGACGGATCCTACTGAAATGTTGTGATTCAACAAGGAAGCAGCACTCATGTTTTGTTCCACCTGAAAACTTTTTCAAGGATTTAGTTGTAGTGCAAGGGGACCATAACAAGAGAGAACTCTCAGAAATTGTTTTTTTGTACTTAACAGAACTTCAAAGGTGGAGAAGCTACTCCATAAAATATGATCAAGAATGGGATCAAGAATGGGATATGTTGATTCAACTGACAAATTAATATGATGATTAGTTAGTTGATGAGACTGCTGAGTGGGAACTAACCACATTGCGAGTCTAGTGTGCGTTCTGTCAGTAGCAATATAAAGTTAGATGTTTTACAGATTTAAATTAACTGAAGGAGTGACACATTATCCTCTAAAAATAGAGACATTTATTTGAATAAGCAAAAAGCACAGAAATTCTTGCCAAGGTTAATAGTTGAAAACAAATGTCAACCTGGGCAGGATTTATAAGTTATGATGTGTGCATACTTTTTAAAATTTAATTTAACAAAAAACTCCCCTACTTTTTGCTACAAAACAACTGCTCGGAACAATTAATTCAGATAGCTGAGATGCCTCATCTGAAGTGGAATGAGGCAGTCTCCTGTGCTGTGTAACGAGGGAGGGAAAGACAGCTAAACAAGCAGTCAGCATTCTTGCCAGGGTGTCTGCTGCCTGGAAAAAATGTAAATGTGTATGTGATTGGTCAACCCGCAAATGTAAAGGCTGCGTGGAAGTTGGTATTGGCTTTAATTCTATGTCAGGACCGGAAGGTCCGATTATGCTTCTCTTTCTATGCTTTACTTTCTCAGCAGTCAATCAAAAATAGATTTTAAAACACTACACTTCCCATAAAACCAACCTAGTCACATGACCAACCATAGAAATGCCCCACCTCGTAAAACCTAGTAACATTAGAACAGTTCCTCTTTCTTTGCTGCTCCGCAGCCAGTTAAGTGCATTTCTATTCTTACTGTTGTGATAACGTGCAACTGTTTAGCTAAATACATTGTCCTGTACTCTGGGGGTTGCATCTCGCTTAGCGCAGGGCGAGCGCTGCCGTCACACCTACCAGTGGTTTATTCAGTGAAGTCTGATTAAATAAATCTGTGCTCTAAGCTTTTTTCCTCTTTCTCTAGGGGATCACTTTGTCCTCCAAGGACGCAAGTGACACTCACGGTCCTAAATTCTGTGGAGCAGGAGAGGGAGCAGGACACGGCCACCATCTTAGGTCGGCCACAATCCTTCGGTCTAGTCCTTCGGGGCTCGTGGGCACACACATGCATGTGTGATAACGCTGCATGAATTACAATCGCGGGCTCAGGAGGCTAAGGGCAGCATCGGGCGGTGCACTTCAATACTCTTAAGTAGTTTTCCCCCAAAAGCGGATTGTCAATTTTATCTTCCTCCATGTGCCACATATTGCTCCATGTGCCCTGCGGCATCAGAGTGCCCAGGGTTGTAACATTTCACATAGGTTCTGCCTACAGTGCTATTCAGGAACCTCCCACCACATTCTAAGTATATATTTTCTGCGCCTGCTGGGGTTGCACTCCCCCTTGTTCTTTAGCTCATCAGCTATTACTGTGAATGTTGTCTTGGATTTACTTACCTATTACAATGGGCCAATATGACCCCTACAAAGAGGACAGAGGGGAATATCAAGATTTCTCCTCCTCTTTTGAGAATAATCTTGTGGAAGCCTTAGATAATAATGTTTAACTATCTGTTAACAAGGCCTTACCCAAGGCCTTTGGCTCCCTGACCTCCGTCCTCAAGGGCTTCACTCTTCGGCAAGGCTGGCTTCCACCTCTCGCTGCGTCTGCAGAGCCATCATCTCAGCCTACTAACCGTGCAGAGGGTAAAGCCAAAAGTAAAGCAAAAGCAAAACTATGCCATTTGGAAGCATTTGTACAGTTGTCGACTACATTTTTAGAAGAGCATGGGTATAGTCATTCCCAACCTCAAACATCAGCCTCCAATGGGTCTTTTAAGCTATTGGATCCTACAGGTTCTGTCTCTTTTAACAGTTCTTCTGACACATGATCAGGATGATGCTCCTGGGTCCAGCAAGAAAAAGTACCCTGATCGGATCCCGGTCCTAGCCCACCTAAAGTCCTTACCTTTGATCCAATGGAGACTGTGCATTCCTGATCGGCCAGTTGGACCCCTCTTACTGAGTTAGCCAGTTATGCTCAATCTCACCTTAAACAAGGTTTTGATAAGGTGGTCAGAGCGAGGCTTAGATCCTGCGGTGGATCCCACCATGGTAAATCTTATGAAAACTGGGCCAGAGATCCCAAGAAAGTGCTGGACAGGGATTGGCACTCCTGCCAGGACAAATGATATGATATCCCAGGACCCCTCACAAAAACTTTGGAACTTGGGTTTCAATCTAAGGAGTCTGGTATAGCAGTTGATCTGGACATTTTGATTGGTTGGGTGCAACGTGCTGTTGCCACTTTGGTGTTGCCCAGCTGGCAAATGTCCACCAAAGGAGGAGATCGATTCTGATGCACATCTAACCCAAGTTAAATGATCTGGCAACCTCGGAATCTGGAGCAGTTGCAGAGTCTTCTCTTTGTGAGGTCCGTTTGTCAAAGATTTAGCCAAGTTCGCAGCAACGTATACTACGTTGGATAAGGCGGACAGGTTCATTAAAGAAAGTATTCCACAACACCCTTTTTGGAAGAGCCAGATGATACAGGGCCAGTTCGTCAGGCCATGGATTTTACCAAGGCTTCTGACGTGAAGCCTTCAACAGGTCTCACAGAAACTGGCAAAATCATTCCTCTGAGCATACCTTCTACCCCACCAGACCTTGTGGAGGTAGTCAATGCTTCTGTAGAGGCAGAGGTCTCCAGAGAGACTCCCAGGACGCTTGAATACAGAGGTGAGAATGAACCTTATTCAGAGATGATTTTAGGAGGAAGGATTACATTCTTTCTACACAATTGGGCACTTCTCACTCAGAATCCATGGGTCCTCGAGTTGGTTCAGGGGTACAAGCTGGAATTCTACAGCTCTCCAGTTCAAACCTGCCTTGAGTTGAAGTCTGCCAGACAATATCGTTGAGGTCAGTAGCTCGGATTATGGGCCTTTTAGCTTTGTCTTGTCCCTACTCCTCATGGAATAGCTTTGTCTATTCAGGCAATATTCCCGGGCCCTCTACATTACATGAACTTTCAACGTTTCAAGATACAACACCTGCAGAAGGGTTTTTTGTATTCAGATCAGATACAACTCTTGACAGAAGCCGGGATGGAAATGAATTGGTGGTTGAACCACATGGATACCTGGAATGGCAGGGCAATTTTTTGGCAGCGCCCCGGATGTCATTCTGGAATCGGATGCCAGCAGGTGGGGTTGGGGCACCCGGTGCAGGACCCTCTCCATAGGAGGTCGCTGGGCAGAAAACGAACTTCAACTTCATATAAACCGCCTGGAGTTGTTGGCAGGTTCTGTAGTGTAGCCATTTTTAATATAACTTCATGCACATTAGTTTAACATGCTAGGCCGCTGTGCACTTTGCCCTAGATACATTTTATTCAGCCTCGCACTGTAATTTTACAATAACCAGTTTTACGGTCTTGTTTTTATTTTATTTTTATCACACTGTTTAGCTTAGTTCAGCACTGTGTTCTCAAATAATGCATTCTTGATCGCCCTGTGCTTTAGTCAAGGCTACAGTCTGGTACATTGCCGGTAAACGTGGTAGAAGTTTAGTCTCCAGTATTCATAGAAAATACACATCCTTACGTAGGGACATTTTCTTAGAACATCTCCGTGTTAGTTATAAAAACACTTCCTAGTCCTAGTACAGGTCAGAGGGAGATTCTTGCCAGGAACCTACAACTAGATGCTGACTGCCTGTTGCAGATGCTGATGCAGATTACAGGCCTTTGCTCAGGTATGAGGGTTGATGTCCTCCCGGGGGAACCTGAAAGGCAGGCTTAGAGCTTCACATGCTGTGCTCAGAATATAATTTAGAGAGCCCATAATCTAGTGGCACTATGATAGCCTTATTCTTGTGCTTCACTCTCATCGTTACTATTTATATCCTATTGTGTTGTGTAGTTCTGGTTATTGCAGCTCACGCTTTGCTATCTAAAATGCAGTCGTTTTATTAAACCAATCTTAAAAACTTAACCTGCCTTTGTCATTTCTATGTGAGACCGTACTGTGTATGAAAGAACCGGTTGTGACCTGAGTGACCACGACTTCCCTGGGAAGTGCTAAGATGTCATGCGCCTGGCTGCCCAATTGTCTCTTCCCTTTGGGAGAGATGAGGCACTGCTAGTTAGCCGGAGAAAAATCCGGATTTAGAGTGACAAGGGTCCTTCACTGTGGGTCAGACTTCCCCTGTGAACGATCTTGCGGCTCAAAATCCAGTAGTCTCATTAGGATAATGAGAGCCTACGCGACAGTTCCTTTGCGATCAGGAGCCTTTCCCCTGCCAAGTAGGATTGTTACATTCTGCTGAGAATGGACAATGTTTCAGCAGTTTGCTAAGCCAACAGACGGGGGCTGAGGGTGAGGGGGGGTGTATGAATTCTCTGGTGTTGACAGAGATTGCCAAGGATTTTTGGCATTACTGTCTGTAACATCGGATTTCAGTCATTGTGGAGTATCTTCCGGGTGTGAAGAATTCAGTGGCGGACTGATATTCTTGTCACCTCTGAGACTTCAGCGATTGGAGGTTGCACCTGAAGGTCTTCGTACAACTCAATCGCATTTGGAGAACTTGTTCAGTGGACGTCTTTGCCTCTCGGCTCAACCGGCAAATCCCTGTCTTCTTCAATCGGCACCCGGATCTGGAGGCTCTGGCGATAGAATAGTTCTTGCAGGATTTATCCTCCCACAAGGGGTATGCATTCCCTCCATTCAGTATGATCCCCAGAATTCTGGCTTAGGTAGGTCATCAGAAAGCCGAACTTGCCTTAGTGATGCCGCTGTGGAGGGCGCAGCCTTGGTTCCCATTGGTTCTGGATATATCATGTGACATTCCTCTTCTGATCCCTCACTGCCAGAATCTGTTGCTGGACCCAGCAGGCCTTCCACATCCACTGATCATCTCGGATCAGCTGAAACTGGTGGCCTGGAGGGCTTTTGGGGTAGATGGAAATTGCCAGGCATTTTGTCTAAGGTGTCCGCCTACATTGATCAGGCCTGGTCAGAAATACCCTTCAACGATATGCTTCGACATGGTGGAGATGGGTTTGTTGGTGTAAAGAGAGAAGTTTGGATCCCTCTCAGGCGGATGCATGATCTGTAATTAATTTCCTTTCTTCTTTGGTGGAGACTGGCTTAGGCCTGTGAACAATCACAGATCTGCTATTTCAGCAGGCCATGTTCCTGTTAATGGTAAACCTGTTGTTGAGGAACCGCTGGTGTGTAAGCTGCTGAGAGGTATTCGTTTTTCTAATCCCACTCAACCAATTCTTCCTTGTGGGACATGAAATCCTGGCTGGATAACAAGTATTTGTCATGTAAGCAGTTATCAGCTGAACTAACAATGTTATTGTGCCTGATCTCTTGCAAAAGAGTTTCAGAGGTTCAAGCTTTGGATCTCAAGGGTCGTCAGTTTTCACCGGCAGAGGTGTGTTTTTCTATTTACAGGAGGACCAAGACTAACCCTAGGTTAGTATCTTACCTGTCTTTTCCTAATGATTATAAGCTATGTGTGGTACAATGTCTCAAAGCTTATGAGACCGCTACCAGTCAGTTTCACCTGTATCCTAATGGGCAACTGCTCATTGCATTACAGAAGCCCTTCAAACTAGTTTCATCTGCACTTTGCCTAGATGGATGAGTTGGCTTCTCTCTGAAGCAGGTGTGGACGTGTCTGTTTTCAGAGCTCACTCTGCTAGAGGACTATGGCATCAAAATCCTTTGCTTTAGGGTTTTGTCTAGAGGATATCATGAAAGCAGCGGATTGGTCATCTGAATCCACTTTTAAGTCATTCTATTATAAGCTTGTTGTGGATGTAGTGTCAGTGATGGTGGCACAGCTTTGAACAAGCATAATCGGAGCCTCCGGTCCTGACATAGAATGAAATATTTTCTAGCTGTTGCATCAAGAATTTTCAATTCTATTAAGAACATGGAGACGAGGATTATCCCACCCTGATGATAAGCTCTTGAACTTCCTAAGGTATAAGTATGCTATTTCAAATGTTTTGATTGCAAAAAATTGTTTATTTCCCACATGTTTGATATAGTGTCTTAGGATTAGGGAGTAGTTTTTACGTTTTTTTCTTTTTATCCTTAGGCAACTAGCAAAAAAATACTTGAAGAGGTGTCTTTCAACAAAGTTATTCTGTTATTGGAGATCTTCAGTCTATTGACTATTGATTGCTGAGTTTGAGACAGCTTCTTTCAGGGATCTTGTGGTCCTGGTCATGATTGGATGGATGTCAGTCAGACGGCAAACACAACGTCTCAGTTTTTTCTCTATTTGGTTCCATGCATGGTTTGAAGGCTGTCTGAGGATGTTTGTGTGGGACTAAGGTTCTTGTTATGATTATAGACTTAAGTTAGATTGCAGTGTGTTCATTGTGTCTAATTCTGCAAAGAAAGATGAACTGTTTTAATGTCACCAGGTTTTATGGGGTGGCATTCTATGGTTGGTCATGTGACTATGTTGGATTTATTGGAAGTGAAGTGTTTTAAAATCTCTTTTTTGATTGGATGCTGAGAAAATAAAGCAAAAAATAGAAGCATAATCCTTGCCTCTGTGTCCTTAATAGAACTGAAAATGCTTGAGGCAACAGCCAGAAAACGCTTCATTGATTAAGTTCACTGGAAGCTTCATGATGACATATTTTTGAGAGTTGTAAGGCTGTTACCAGCTGAGCTGTGGCATGTGATTTAATGGACACTTGCACAAAATGTTTGTGCTAGCTACAGTCTCTGTATTACTAAACATCCTTATATTGGAAACACATTTTTAGCATAAGCCTCAAACTTTTTCATGCATTTTATGGCAGCCTATCTTACACTGTGTGTAATATACATTTAAAATAATGACTTGCATACTTACAGTGCTTTTTGCCAGAGGCTGGGACGTCTTAGCACTTAAAATACAGAAGTCACTATTCCCCACTACACGAGCCATTGTTCACTTCTGTAGCTCTCTGGTTCACACAAACATCAGCAGTGGACATATTAACCAATTGATAACGTAAAGTTGAGCATTTCGTTTTTTTAATTTAATGTGTGCCTTACTTTATACGCAGTTCCCTGAAGGTGAAAAACCAACACAATTCTATGTCAGGACCGGAGGCTCAGATTATGCTTCTCTTTCCATGCTTTATTTTAAACAGCAGCCAATGAAAACCATGGAAAACAAAAAACTACATATCCCAACACTTGATATGACACGTGATAACCATAGAGGAGGAAGCCTATAAAGTGTTGCTTCACACCCAGCCACGCCTCTTTCTTTCCTGCTTCGCAGCCAGTTAAGTGATTTATTTGTATTACTTATGTGTTATGGTAATTGTGTCTGGGAGCGGTGTTTCCCTCCCTAAAGCGGCCCATCGGCTCGCTTTCATGTTGTGGAGTCGGGAGCAGGGGAGCTAGGACTCGCACGTCTACGCGCAGTCCTCTTTTTATTGCCGGTGTTTGACTAAGTTTAACGAGCTCTCTGCCTGAGCCCAGTCTCCAGAGCTCGCGCTGCAGTTTATCGAGCGCATCTCTGTGCCGGCTCCAGAGAGTGCTGGTCTTGCCCTGAAGGCAGGATTATTCTCCACTCTCCAAGCGGAGCCAAGAGAGTTTGTTTAGCCCCAGGGGGCTTTAGTGCTTAGCGCTCGCGCCCCGAGTGTCTGGCTGAACCGGGCCAAGCTTTGTTTACTCTGCCCCGGGGGGCCTAATTAAAGCGCTCATTTCGGAGCGTCTTTTTCTGAATTTGTTCTTCAGGCATAATTTCAAGCCTGTTTTCAGGAGCGTGTCATCTTTAAGAAAAGACTGTTTCCTTGCCTACACGCTTGCAGCTGGAGCATTTATTGATTCAAATCTAATAGTTTTACACCGGCTTAGCTCCCCACCTACACCCCAGTGCCTGTACTCTGGGGTTGCAATAAATTAATTATTCAGGCTGGGCCTGCACTAAAGGTGTTTTTTCATCACAGGGCAGTTCCCTCCACGTCCTAATAAAGTTGTTTTTCCTGCCCTGTTACTTTATTGATACTACTCCTTTGGAGTTCATCTGCTGTCTTACAGTATGGCTGGCTATGATGACCAAGCCGAAGATTTGTACTATCTGTATGAACCGGCTGGTTCCTTTGATCAAGACTTGGTATATGCTCTGGACGCAGGAGTGCGTCATACAGTTAATCAGACTTTAGCTCAAGCTATTCAGCCCATTAAGCACCATCTTTTGGGCTTTGTAGAACAACAAGGCTGGGTAGCCTCGTCGGGTACCCAACCCATTGGGGAACCTCCCCTTCCGGTCGAGCACCCAAGCTTCTAAGCAGAGTACTAATCCACATTCTGCGGACTTTGAATCCCTTCTCAGAAATATGGCAAGGGAGCATGATTATAATTCAGGATCACAAAAGAAAACTGTAAGTGACCTAGTTTCTTCTTCTTCTGATCAATCCTCCGAGCAGGGAGATGATCCCCCGCGCAAGCGCAAGAAGAAAGTGCATCATCAAGAAGCACCTACTCCTAAGGTCCTGACCTTCGAACCTGAGGACATTGTTCATCCTAGGTCTTCGCTTTGGTTACCGCCTCCCGAAGTGGCAGATTATGTGGAGTCCCACATTAGACACAGTTTTGAAAAGGAGGTTCGCTCTAGGCTGAGGTCTGAATGCCCCAGACCGGATTTTCCTTCCAAAGTGACTGAAACCCACGAATTAGACCCTACTCTTGTCACTTTCCTCAAAAAATCTGCAAAAGACCCTAAGAAGGGTATAGATCGCGCCTGGCGTGGATGCCAGGATAAGCTGTTGGACGTCTCCGGTCCATTAACAAAGATTTTGGAGCTGGCCTTTCAGTCCAAGGAGTCTGGTGAGCCCATCAACCCTGACCTTCCTGTGGGTTGGGCTCAAAGAGCACTCTGTTTCCTGGGCAATGCCAACTGGGCCATTTCTTCTGAACGCCGCAGATCAGTCTTAATGAAGTTAGACCCCAAATTAGCAGACCTCGCTACCTCTGAATCAGGTCCCGTGGCCCAAGGTTTGCTGTTTGGTTCCCCTTTCATGAAGGAACTTTCAAAATTTGTTTCTACTTACGCCAGTTTGGATAAGGCACAAGGCTCTATCAGAAGGGTGCTACGTCCACTTTTTAGAGGGGCCGGACGCTACAGGGGGCGTGCCTTCGGCCGCTTCAACCAACAAGGCCCTCATCGTGGCTACTACCATCAAGGAAGAGGTGGTTTTCAGGAGTATGACTACTCCTCTGTTACCTTCTATCCATCGAGACCACGATCTGGTCGGGGCAGATTCCGCAGGGGAGATCCAAAGGTCATCAATCTTTCTCCCAGGAGTCGGGAGCCACAGGTGAGCTTGGTTGTAAGTTCAGATGTAATGTTGGGGGCAGAATTCAAGGTTTTCTTCAAGCATGGCGTCTGATTTCTTCAGACGCTTGGGTCTTACAGACTGTGCAGGGGTTCAAACTAGAGTTTTACGAGTCCCCATTTCAACTGTGTCCTCCACGACCAACATATTTTTCCCTTCAAGAACGCGGCCTCATTTCCGCAGAAATATCGGCCCTGGTAAAGAAGGGGGCTGTCGTCAAAGTACCACGTCACCCTTCAGGTTTTGTCAGCCCAGTGTTTCTAGTAGACAAGAAAGGGGGCGGGTCTCGTCTGGTTCTAAACTTAAAGGACTTCAACTGTTTTTTACTGTATTGGCATTTCAAAATGGAGGGCATTCATTTATTGAGAGACGTTCTCCAAGAGGGAGATTGGATGGTCCGTTTAGATTTAAAGGACGCTTACCTGACCATTCCTATTTTTCCTCCACATCGGAGATTTCTCCAGTTCCTATGGGAGACCGAGTATTACGAGTACAAGGTTCTCCCCTTTGGTCTGTCTTCTGACCCCTGGTGTTTCACGAAGGTAATGCGTCCAGTGGTGGAATTCCTTTTTTCCCCCAAGGGGTACGTCTAATAATTTATCTAGACGATATTCTGATCATGGCCCAGAATCAAGATCTGCTGCTTTCTCATCTGGAATGCACAGTATCTCTGCTTCAGAGTCTGGGTTTTATAATCAATGCCCAGAAGTCCATTCTGATTCCCTCTCAACAGATGGATTTTCTGGGTTTCCGGATAGATTCGGTACAATCTCTATTGGTTCTCCCCCCCGGGAAGATTCATTCGATCAAGAGAGAGTTGAGGTCTCTATTATCCAAACAGACTGTATCATTGCGGGTGATTGCCCGCATGGTGGGCCTGCTTTCTTCTTCGATTCAAGCGATTTTTCCGGATCCTCTGCACTACAGAGCACTTCAACGTTTAAAGATCTCCCATCTTCAGAGAGGTCTCAGTTATGTGGATCAGGTTCTCCTTTCAGAGGAATCTCGTGCAGAGATGAATTGGTGGTTGGAACATATGGAAGCCTGGAACGGCAGAGCTATTTTCAGCTCTTTTCCGGATGTAGTGATAGAGTCCGACGCCAGTCGTTGGGGCTGGGGAGCCCGTTGCGGATCAGTGTCCACGGGAGGCAGATGGTCCAACACGGAGCTGAACCTTCACATCAATTGTTTGGAACTCCTAGCCGGCTCATTTGCGATCAAGAGTCTCTCTCCTCTCAGGGCGAACTGTTGTGTTCTCCTTCGCATGGACAATATCTCGGCGGTGAGATATGTCAACAAACTGGGGGGAACTCGTTCCCGCATCTTGGCAGAGATAGCCAAGGAGTTCTGGCACTTTTGTCTTCAGCACAGAATTTCAGTACTCGCGGAGTACCTTCCAGGGGCCAGCAACTTGGTGGCGGACTGGAATTCGCGTCACCTGAGAGACTTCAGCGATTGGAGGTTGCACCCCAGAGTTTTCCGGGCACTTTCTGCTCTGTGGGGTCCCTTCTCGATAGACCTGTTTGCGTCTCGCCTCAATCGGCAGATCAAACGTTTTTTCAGTAGGAGGCCAAATCCGGAAGCAACGAACATGGATGCCTTTCTTCAGGACTGGTCTCAAGAACAGAGTTACGCTTTTCCCCCCTTCCTGATGATACCCAGGGTATTAGCTCAGATCAAGCGTCAGCAAGCGGAATTGGTTCTGGTAACCCCTCTTTGGAGATCTCAGGCATGGTTTCCGTTGGCAGTGGAGTTGAGTGCGATCATCCGATCCTTCTTCCCTTCCGGGAGAATCTTCTCCAGGACCCTCTGGGTCTTTTACATCCATTGATCCTGTCGGGTCAGCTATCTCTGGTGGCTTGGCGTCTTTCAGGGAAAGATGGTGCATCCCAGGACTTTCGCAAGAGTCTTCAGAGTTCATTGCAGGTTCCTGGTCCTCCAGTACTCACAAGAGATACGCTTCGGCTTGGAAGCGCTGGAGTTCTTGGTGTAGTTCTAGGGGTGCAGATCCTTCTTCAGCAGATTGTTGTCTGGTCCTGAATTTTCTATCTTCTTTAGCAGCATCAGGTCTAGCTTATCGTTCTATTAATAATTATCGGTCTGCTATTTCAGCAGGGCATTTACCAGTGGAGGGCAAACCCATTGGGGAGTCTCCCATTGTATGTAAATTAATGAGAGGTATCAGGTTGGCTAATCCTCCTCGCCCTCGCTATTCCTCCCTTTGGGATGTGAACATTGTTCTTTGTTTTCTGGAAGCATGGCCTCCCAATAGATTTTTGTCTAGAAAACAAATTTCAGCTAAACTTACAATGTTGTTATGTTTAATTTCATGTAAGAGAGTTTCAGATGTTAGAGCTCTGGATTTGGCTGGGAGAGTATTTTCCCCTGATGGGGTTACGTTTTGTATTTCACGTAGAACTAAATGCAATCTGAAGTCCGTTTCTTATCCCTGTTTTGTGGACAACCCCAATCTATGTGTTGTGCAGTGCCTTAGAGCTTACGAGGTGAGTACTGAAGAGTTTCGTTCTGATATGGGGGGTCAATTGCTCATTGCCTTGGTTAAGCCTTATCATCTTGTTTCATCGGCCACCCTCGCTAGATGGATGCGATGGTTACTGAATGAAGCAGGCATTGATGTATCTAGATTTGGGGCTCACTCTTCCAGAGGGGCTATGGCTTCAAAGTCTTTTGCTTTGGGTTCTCGTTTAGAGGACATTTTAAGGGCAGCAGACTGGTCTTCTCCTTCAACTTTTAAAACCTTCTATTGTAAACCTATTGTAGATATTGCATCGGTGGTTGTGAGTCAGCTTTGAACAAGCATAATCTGAGCCTCCGGTCCTGACATAGAATAAAAAAAAATCTAGCATTCGCGTTAAGAATTTTTCAATTCTATTAAGGACACGGAGGCGAGGATTATCCCACCGCAATGTTGTATATATTATCTGGTGGTACATAATATTAATATGTAGTTCATTTACAAATGTAATGTATTTCAGTGCTAACCCACCCTATTTGGTAGTAGATATAAGTATAATTTTACGATGTTCAATTTTTATGGCCTGAATTTTCTTTTTTTCCTAGGAAATGACGAGAAGTAATTTTCGATCCGTCCTGGTACCGTTCAAGTTTCCAGTCAAGTTGGACTACAGTTCTTCCTTTTTTCAGGATTGTGTTTGCAAGATTCATGTTTAAGACTATGACTTTTTCTGTTGCGATTATTGGACAAAGAAAGAGGAGTGGCTGGGTGTGAAGCAACACTGTATAGGCTTCCTCCTCTATGGTTATCACGTGTCATATCAAGTGTTGGGATATGTAGTTTTTTTGTTTTCCATGGTTTTCATTGGCTGCTGTTTAAAATAAAGCATGGAAAGAGAAGCATAATCCTCGCCTCCGTGTCCTTAATAGAATTGAAAAATTCTTAACGCGAATGCTAGAAAACATTTTATTGTTACAAAATATGTTGCTCTTTTTATCCACCCCCCTTTTACCCTGCCCCCAAGTGCTCTGGATCACAGTTTCCTTTCTTTTTGTATGTACTTTGACCGGTGGTTGAAGTTGCCCTATTGGCTATCTTCCAAAGAGTGATAGCCGGAATCTATACTTACTTTACTGCGCATTAGCGACTATCTAGAGAAACGCCCCATAGGTGGCGCTGCTCGACACGTGACAGGCTAGATGACCTGTACATCTTTCTTCACTATTCAACAAAAGGATGAATTTCTACTACGTTCATTTCGCACCGGCAAAGCTTTTCACATTGGAATTGTAAGTTTGTCCAGTATTTTAAATTAATCATCTCACTACCCACCCAATTCACATATACGTGTCGTACATAACGTGTGTATTTTTGCATTCCCTCTTTAGGTAAGCAAACGAAAACCATGTCATATGAAGCAAACACTTTGGTTTAATCCGGCGCGACAGAGAAGATGCAAACCTGGTTGTATGTTTTCCAATGGCGAAGATATAACAAACGTACTCGGCCAGATAGCACTAGAGCTGGGCTCTTCATTCAGCAGACCCGGCGGCGGTAAAGTTCAAGTCTGTTCTGCGTTACAACATGCTAACAAAAAGAATAATAATAAATTCACTAACCTGCGACCTGTGTGACATTCCTAGGAGACCGCATTGCTTTTGAGGAACCTGCAAATAAGAGAGATTATCAGTGCTCTCGTAATTCTCCTCAGACATCTTCTTTAATTGCCACAGCACCAGTTTAATTGATCATTAAAAGTTAATAAAAAGACGAGGCTCCGACTTTTGTAGAGTGACCTCTCAATTTAACTCTAGATTGTTTAGGAGACTCACCTCACTCATCAAATCCACTAGATAACCAGTAAGGTTGAAAACACTTTATATGGAAGGTTCCTAAAAACATGAGTGGCAACATTAGCAAACACACCACAACATCCTTCCTCGTTTCCTCTTTCCTCCATTCTTAATCTTTTATTTATCCTGTTCGCCCCAAGTGCTTCGATGTAACCTTATAGTGTTATAAAAGGCTATACAAACAACCAACATAACATCCCTTGAATAACAAGCATGAAGGCTCTACAACACAACTCGTTGGCTGTATATAGCAGAAGGCTACTACCACAGCCTTTTACTAGGTACTTGATGGCATCGTACATTCATAGACTCATTCAATTCACCTAACAGAGCAAAGGTGTTCATGCAGAAAGAGGCAGGTTTGAAGCCAAGCCAGAGGTTCATTCCTCTTATTGATATTGAATTGCCAGTGGTAACTTAAAACATTGTCACTCTTCCACAGATTCAGTCAACATCAGTATCTTTATCATCGTGCTTACTCGTGCAACACCATATGGATCAAGCTGATTCAGGAAGGAAGTATTACTGTAGGCGTAGAGCCAAGCAATGATAGTAACAACATTCTCTTTTGTTGGCCACACAGAAGCTGAAATACTTGTGGTCCAATTTTACCTGGACTAATAATATTGTTATATCAGCCTGATCCTTGACTAAATGTAAAGCCCTGGCACTCAATTGGGCATATTGTATGAGCCAACGTCATAGCAGCAGAGGAAGTCGGGTTTCAGAGTGTCCTACAAAAAGCAGTGGTATCTATCCTGAATATACATTAAGCCAGTGGAGTAGCAAGACTGCCTTGGGAGCTAGAACAGCCACAATTGGAATGCTGTGGGTCCTGCATATCCCCAAGACCCAGTGGCACCTCACCTACCGCACTAATGATAGCTAAGACTCTCCATAATACCATATTCATGTATCTTGATCTTGTAGCTGATCCAGTTATATGTGCCACAAATCATGGGTAGAGTCAACTTATATTGACAGGCAACAAGTTACTTTTGGCACAAGCGAACTGGGGCTAGTCCATGGCACCAATTACCAGAGGGGTGTACATAACTGTCTGCATTAAGGTTATGCAAAGAGCAGTGTCCTGCTCACTTGGCTCAAGTGGTTCCGTTTAAAGTGCTTTCATAATTATCTCACACATGCTGTTTTTAACAACAGCATTATCCCCCTCTTTTCTTGCCTAACCATTTCCTTCTCATTCCCATCGCCCCACATCAACAAACGCATCCTCTCCAACAAACAACAGGGTGGCACCAGCATGACTGAGCTAAGGTGGGAGTGATTGAGTGAGCTGGTGGAGTTGTTTGTGTTCAGAGGCTAGTGATCGCAATGAATAAATTGCACAGGCTCCTCCAACTCGGGGTAGCATCAAGTTTGGAAGGAGACAGGTAAGACTCCTGGCATCCCATATATGGGGTAAAGCCAGCAGCCATCAAGGCCAGCATATGCAGTTCACAGGATGTGGTCCAACTTTTCAGGGTAGATTTTTCCCCAGCATTTTATGGGGCACTAACGGTGGGGTAGCTGGTGGACAAGAATAAGGGAGACAGAAGTGGTGGTCTGCAATGGCAGATATTCAGTGGCCAACTGGCTCCTTGGCAGTCACTATTATCACTATTATCCATTGTAAGACCAACCAAATAGGTAGGAGGCGACGACATTTTGCCGCACAGGGCCCCAGGGAAGGAGTGCTGTCCGCTAGGGAATTCGGAAGCCTTTCTTGCCCATAGGGCACAAGGGAGTGTTGGCCCTCTTTTAATTCATGAGGATAGGGCACCACTCACCAGATTTAAATTTTCTAGAGTGTTTAGCGTTCCCCTGAGGGTTGCAGGGTTGGACCCTGCTGAGTAAATCTCATATTCAATCAAGTTTGGGGCAGCCACAGCTGCTGGAGTTTGGGGATAGCGGGACAAGCAGTGCAAAGGATTGGGAGGTGGACGCCCGACTGCTACAAGGGCTAAGTGAGATTGAACCTTGTAGATCTTTTGCCACTTATTTTCCATTCCTTTTGTATTCTTCTGTTAAAGCTGGTGGAAGACATGAGGAGTTGATGTGGCCACTGGATACCTTTCACCTCCTGTCAACGTGGGAGTGGAGAGTGTTACAGAAGTGCTGGTGGTGGGCCACTCTTATGTGGGGCATGCACAGGTTTTCTATTTCACAGGTGATTATGCAGCAAGGGCTAAAAAAAAAAAAGCTGGATATCAGCTGACTTTCTGTGGTCAAAGCGGGCTGCACTTGGCCCACTTGAGGACTGCGTTGAACAGAATCTTGTCCCGGGGGCTTCCGCTTCTAGGGATTATAACTGTGCATCTTGGAGACAATGGTTTGACAGAGCTTGGAATGAAGGACTTATCTCCGAGATTGGCCAGCTCACAAAAAAAGGTTTCCTGAGACCCTGATTGCGTGGCCCAATATTGTTCCAAGGTTGATTTGGAGAGGAGGTTAGTTGGTCAGAGCCCTCAAGCACTCCGTTAAGCAGTTGAACAGGAAGGCTGGTGTTATTTAGGATGGCTTAGTTTCCATTATACCTCATGGGTTAATCAAAGGAGAACTGGTTTTCCTGCAGGATGGAGTCTACTTGTCTAAGGAAGGTACTGCAATTCTTGAGAATTTGAAGGCATGGTTAGTTCAACATCCACGGTATAGTGGGGGCTAGATAGTAAGCGAACTATGCTGGGTTATGGCAGGTGAGGTCATGATTGGTGGGGACATTTCCGGTCCATGTACGGCATCTTTTTATACCAAAATTACAGCAGCATCACTGGACCCTCCAAGGGGTGCTAGCAGCAAGTTAAAAGGAGGTTGCAGTGGTCATTTAATGGGGGGGGGGGGGTGGGTGGGTTCTATGGCGGTCATTGACAGTCCTTATCTAGCAAGCACCCACACAGATGCATTTGGTGAAAGCTAGCACAGGTCCTGGGGGGACAAGGAATATGGGTGTAGGGGGTGCCAGAGGTAGGTATCCTAAGGGCTACTGGGGCCCTCTCCACAGGAACAGTATAGGAGGGCGGTCGGTAGGAGGGACCCATCCATGTCCTTTATGGATGAAGAGTTTTAAGAGGAAGGGTCCCAAAACCACTCATGATATCACTCGGAACAGTTATGTTTTGTTGGTTGTACAGGAACAAACTAGTTATGGTTAGGTAACTTACATGTACTAGAATCTCTGTTAAGGCTAGGTCTCTATTCTGTAAGCAAGATGTCATTAGTGTAGATTACTGCGCAAAAATGTTAAAAATTGTGTTTCTGTGTAATAAATACGTCCAGGGGTCTTATGGACCCACCCCCCCCCCCCCCCCCCCCCCCCCCAATTCAAAGAACTGGACAAGGGCTGCGTCATTGATGTGGGTATATTGGGGCAGGTGGGGCTTGGGGGCTTCAGGGGACATCAGCAACTACCTTGCCATATCAGCCAGGGGCTGGCCTATGAACACAATGCCTCATTTTATACACCAGCAACCGTGAAGGCAGCAAATGTATTTCCGCCCATGACAATATCCTGGCAAAGTACACAACAGAGAATTTTTCACATTTACTTACCCTGAAGCTCAATTACCAATTAGAGGTAAGGCAACCCACTAAAAAGCCACCTTCTAAAGAATGAGTTCCAGTAACTTCACTCGGAATATAAAGTGGAAGAATACCATAATGCTAGACTGCAGAGCTTTATAGGGCACAGCTCCTTATACCTCAACATTTGAGACCTCTGCCCGCCAATTATGAGTGACCACACAAAACAGGTCAACCCACACACCAAACAGGTCAATCCAGAGTATATGTACCTGATAATTCACATTTCCATAAACATGACTGTTATTCTTTACGTCATCTTTTCCCCCTTCTCCATGGGACCACTGCCTGCTCTTAAAAAATGTTGCCACCCACATTCACAAAGGGGAAGGGGCCTCTCGGTGACCCCCTTCCCACTTGCAAATGGGTTACCACCAATTTGAAATTGGTGCGAACCTGCAAATGTTTTGCAACCGCTAAAAATGTTCGTACATGTGGCCCCAAGAAACATCATCTCTGGGTCATGACCTACTAATATTGTTTGCAGCACTGCATATAGCAGATAGTCACTCCCTCATTCTTCAGAATGTATTAAAAGATATTGTTAGTGACAATATTATCAGCTAACAGTTAGATAACCCGGCTGCTGTCTTAACAAGTCACTGTAGTGCAACCCTCCTTGTTACTTTTTTCTAGCAGCCG
Source organism: Pleurodeles waltl (assembly GCF_031143425.1). Taxonomy (NCBI): domain Eukaryota; kingdom Metazoa; phylum Chordata; class Amphibia; order Caudata; family Salamandridae; genus Pleurodeles; species Pleurodeles waltl. The sequence continues at coordinate 1,180,597,516 of NC_090444.1, forward strand.
GCAATGCTCTACCTTTGTATCTTGGGGATTTTCTTGCATTATTTATACATCATAATGAAAAATTCAAACTAGAGTAAAGGATCTCTTTGGCTCTAAAAAGCAGATGCATTTATTAATGAAATGTGTAGGAAGTTAGAAATATGAACAAAGCTTTGGAAGCAGTGTTAACATGTTCAGGAAATGTTCAACAATTGCTAGTTTTTGGAGAGAAGTGATGGATGGATGGATGGATGAAGGAGGATTTCAGCAATGATGCACATGCCAACAACGAGTTTCATACTGTTACTTGATAGCTCCAGCATAAACAACTTACATTAAGAAAAGATCAAATAGTCGCAGCCGAGAGTATGTTACAAAAAAAATACCCTGATGAAAAGAACGTAGATCTATTTAACCAAATATGCAGTTGTTAACTGAAATGTACATTAGAGAGTGCCTGGAGAGGATCGCTTTAAGATCCAGAATAAACCATGGCAATATTTGTATGTAAGTTGCTTGGAAAACGATCACATAACTATAAATCAACAGATGGCTTTGCATGTTTAGCAAATGGTACAATTTCGTCATAAGTGGGAATTGTGGTTCTTCAAACATTGTTTGATTTTGGTAAAACACAGTTACTTTTTGTGGGCAATGTGCTTGCTGAAGAACATTATACTTCAATATAAGATACATTCCCATGAATAGCAATAAATGTTACTTTTTTTTTTCTTTTTTAAGAGGCATGGGACAGGAAGTACGAACGCATAATGGGAGACATGCGCACTGGGACATGGTAACAAACTGGAGTGCCAGGCATGGACAGTCGGAGAAAGTTGTAGGAGCATCAGCAGAGAGAGATTCAGTGATCAAATAGATAGACTACTGGCATCAATAAAGCCCCTAATGTCTTGCAGAACTTTGAAGTTATCAACTGGGCTCCTGAATGCCATGTAAATGAGGAATCTGCATTTTGTTAAGATTTAGAGCATACCTGAGCAAATACTGTTTGATCTAATACAATGGGGCATGGGGTCACAAACCTCTAAGCCGCTTATAGGTGGTGCCTACTGTTCAATAACACTAGTCACCCATCCTACATGGTTATAGATGGAGATTCTTACATGAGGATTAAAAAAAGACCACAGTCAACTCTTGCAATTTTACAGTTGAACCAAGCATTGTCACAGCTAGTATTCCATAAGCTTTAAACTGCTTTAGTGAAAGCGTCAAGTGGGTCATAGAGATGGAGGGAAATGTCTCACACAAGATGGCATGTCACCCATTGGTTAATATAACAGGCACTACAAAGGTATTGCATCTAACCAACTGGATTTTTCACCACTTCTGAACAGTACAACCTTATTTCAAATACGGATGCTTTTCTAGGAATCAATAGGGAACACAGTCCTATGAACCAAAATGGTGGTAAAATATTAAGAGTAATTTGTAAATTCTGTTTAATCTCAGATTCTCTGGTTAGCAGACACAAATGAAAAGAAAAGGTATACAACTCTAACAGAAAGAAACAATGCTACCAGAAATTGTAACGAAGAAGGAACTGGACTATGGTAGCAATCAGCTTGCAGCGTGCGTGAGCTAACGCGAGAATTCCATTTTGGCATGGGAATGGTGCTAGCTTGAGTCTGGAAATGCATTGTGACATCATTCACTGCATTGCCCCTTTAACATATCGTGGAAACAAACAGCAGGAAGAAGATTTAAGGAGCACTTCATAATCAAATCACGATGAGAACCCACTCTGTCAGATGTAAATGCTTTCAATGTAAAGATTGAAAGCTTGAGTTTTCATGGTGTCACTTCATGGGCACCAAAGTTTTTTTCTCTAAGGATGATTGAATCACTGTATTTGCATTTTCTAATTAGGGGCAGTCCAAAAGCACTTCACTGTTTGTCATCACAATGCAGTTGGCATGGTAGACAACTGCTGCATATGCATAACACACTTTAATGATAACACTGTTTAAGGATTATTGTACGAAACAATTGTTTTTGAATATGTAAGGTATTATATGCGGAAATAAGTAAAAAAACAACAACATACCAACGTTTAAATCATTGTTGATATTTTATTTCCTCATTCATACATGACTTCTTGATAGTAAAGTATGAGTCACCAAATTTAAACCATTAACAAGTTACAACTTGTTAAACACCAGGTACTATTATGACTACTTCATCAATTTTAAATGTCTTTTTGTAATTTTATTTATCATGTTGAAGCATAACAAAGGTACAATCAGAAGAACACTGCCACATGCACTTTGCAGATCATCAATACAAATCATATGTGTTATTACTGTTGCCAAATCACAGGCAGTCAGGCAATTGCCGGTAAACTACATTTAGAAGGAAACAAATATGACATGGAGGGAATGGATTCAACATGAAATTGTGTTGTTAGAAGACTGTGATGTTGGCGGAGATGTGGCAAGTGTAGTCAAATAATCCCCCAGCGGTTGCCAAATATCTTTAGGCCTAGATGCCACGGGCTGTAGTGAGGCATAAAGCTCACTATTGGTGTCACCATATGTAAGGCTAGCTAGCCAGGAAGTGCTGTTTGGAGCATTTTTGGAGCCCCACCGAAACGCTATCTACCGTTTAGCCAGCAGGAGCGAAATTGCAGTAAGGCATCTAATGGACTTCGGCAGATCACCAGTGTGGCCGAGAAGGGCCGTAAGTGGGTCAGGACGCAGAGGCCAACTAACAATAACTGACAACCGATCATACATCTCAAACCAAAAGCGATTAACACTGGGACATGTCCACGTCATATGTGAAAAGTCAGCAATCGGTTCAAACGCATTTGGGAAATGCTGGAGAACGGCATGGGGTGATACAGGCCCTCCTTAAGAATTTAACGTGGACTAATTTGTGTAGCTGATAGAGTGAATCAAACCATCTCTGTGCACGAAATGTGAAGAGCCTTAATATAAGCTAGATAGAGTTTGGATACGAATCGCGCCCGAGTCCGCCTTAGCAACCAAGGTGAGAGGTAAAAACTCAGCAGGAGCCAGCGGATATGTGGGGTAAAGTGCAGCAGAGCGCATTGTAGTCGACATAGTACGAAGTACTGCATATGTGTGGCGTCAGTAAAGCGAATATCTGTAAAACGTGAAAATTTGTGGTCATCCGGGAATCTGTCCCAAGGGGATGAAGCTGAAAAGTGCGTAATGTATGCTGAACCAGTGCCTCCTGCATAATGGGTATAGGTGGATTATTACTCAGTGTCAGTGCTGGGGAATACTGTGTGTCGCATTGGAGCGGGCGAGCCAGTTTGCGCCAAGCCCAACTAGTTGTAGGTAGAGTTTGGATAGCTCTGCCATGTATTGGAACAACCCCAAGCAAGAGGGAGCTCAACGGGACGGGAGCCAACAGGTCCCGTTCTGGGATCGGGTAAGGAAGGCGAGCGTCAGGATGATACCAGCTATACATATACTGGCATTGTGCCACCAGGTAGTAAAAGTGAAAGTGGGGGACCACAAAAAGGCCCCGCTCATAGGGGAGGGTCAAGACCTCAAATCGAATGCAAGGGTGCCTATCCGCCCATACCAGCCGAATGATCAGGGCTCTAGGTGTCGCAAAAAAGGAATTAGTAAGCGGGGTCAGAATATTCATAAACAGATACAAGAATTGTGGGAGAACCACCATTTTAATGAGCGATATCCGGCCCGCTATTGAGAGCAGTAGCTTCACCCATCTGTCCACCTGGGCGGTGAGTTTCTCCACCGATGGTGTAAAATGTAGCTGTAGCACCTGTTCTTTGTCTCTATGTATATGAATAACTAAGTATTTCGCAGTCGGAGCACCAACGCAAAGGGAGCTCAGTCACAGATGGACGGCCAGTGTACGCCAGCGGAAAAAACTCAGACTTGCTCCAATTTATATGCACCCGGAGAATTTGCCAAAGCGAATGACTTCCTCCAGTATGGGTGCAAGTTTAGTGTCCGGGTGGCGGATGAATAGCAATATATCGTCTGCATACAGCGACACCAGGAGCGGTCCACTGATAAGTTACAGTCCGTTGTGTATGTGTCCACTACACAGGTGTCGCACCAGGGGGTCCATTGCCAGTATAAAGAGCAAAGGGGATAACGGGCACTCCTGCTGTGTACCGCGTGTTAAGGGGAAAGAAGGGGAAATCTTACCATTAAGCTGTAGAGCAGTAGTAGGCTGCGAATACAGCAGGGAGATCAAATTAGTATAGCCTCGGGGGAACCCAAGCTTACCCAGGACAGCATGCAAAAAGGGCCACTCAAGTGAATCGAATGCCTTTTCGGCATCCAACAGGGCAATCGCTGCTGGACCCTCAGGGGACACTCTATTAAGCACCACAAAAACAGTGCGAAGATTGATGGAGGTGGAGCGATGCGTAACAAAGCTGGACTGAGGGGGGGGAATGATCTCATTCAACAAAAGGGAGGGATTTGTGGCAACCATTTTGGCCATTTAATAGGGAAGGGGGCAGTATGACTAACAATCTAGAGGATCCTTACCAGATTTTAGCAAAAGGGTGATAACCGCCTCATGCATTGACTCAGGGAGAACCCCAGCCTCCAAAGCCTCGGAATACACCGATACAAGGCAAGGGCTAAGCATAACCTTGTATTTCTTATAGAACGCTCCGGTAAATCCATCCAGCCCTGGGGTGTGCATCCCAGCCAGCAAATCTATTGCCTGCGAAACCTCTTCAGCAGAGAAGGGTTTACTAAGGAACTGCTGCTGGGTGGACATAAACCAGGCCATAGCAATGTTTTCCAGGTATTCTTGCAGTACGCTACACGGTGGAATAGGAGGTGCTGTGCACAGATTGGAGTAGTATTTGAGACGCTCCGCCTGCATTTCAGCGGTACAGACGGCAACGCTGCAGTCAGACCTCTTAATTTCAAGTGTATAGGACGAGTGATAACTGGGTTGGATCAGTGTGGCCAACAATCTTCCGGGCCTGTCCCCCCCTCAATATCTGCAGGCCTTTGTGTATTTGCCCATGTAGTGCACCTCCCTATCTGCTAGTGCGTTAAACTCATCAAGCAAGAGCTCGCGGCGACTGCGGGGGGGGGGGGGGGTATTATGTCAGTGGTCACCATCCCATGGTCCATATCCGCAAGCTGCACCTCCACTTGTGCGAGACCCATACATATGTCACGCGGGACACAAGAATGTGTGGAAATGCAGATATCTCTAGTATATGCCTTAAAGGCATCCCACAGCCCCGGTACTCACCGAGCCCTTGTTTAAGGGAAAAAAAAAAAAAAAAAGTCAACCATTGCTTCCTTTAAGGATGAGCAAAATCAGTGCCACGGGCAGCAGGAATAGAAAGTGTAACTAGAACTGAGGGATAATCTGACAATGTCCTAGGTAGGTGCCTAACAGCTGTGGCCCACTGATCAAGTAGAGTAAAAGTGTTGCAAAGGTCCTTCAAAGCCCGAAGAGAGCAAGGCTTGGACGTCGGGGCATGAGAGGTGGTGCCCAGTGCTGGGTTAATTGCCAGATTAAAGTCACCTCCCACCAGGATGTGATCCACATCAAAGCGATCAATGTGTGAGTGAATACCCTGAAAATTCAGGAGCGTCAATATTAGGTATCCCTTGGTGTGAAAAAGCCACTCCCCTGCATCTGCAAGCACCTCAATGATGATGACCAGCTTGTGGATCCTTATGTCCCACGGACTCTTCAACACAGGTGGTGGTTCTATGGCTCTTTAGAGGTCTGACCTATCTTCTTTGCAACTGGGAAGTCTGTTGTCCTTCGCTGGAGCTGCTTGGCTGGAACTACTGTGAACCACGTCTGCTTGTCATTGTCTAGGCTTGTTGGCTCTTCAGTCCGAAGACCTCCTAGCTCCAAGAAGCCCGGCCTCCAGCACTCTCCAGCTCTAAGAATGTCCTCTCTGCAACTGTTGAGGCCTCCATGTGATTCCCTGTGCCTGCTGCCAGAGTGTCCTGATGGGAGCTCCACTGACTCCTGCTGGCCCTCTTGGGTGCGGAGGGCTGGCCCTGACCTACCTGCCAAGGTTGGGTCACCTGGATCTTGCTGGTCCCCACATATACTGCAAGCTCCATGCAACACATCTCTCCATTTGCCAAGGGTTGTTGGAGGTCCCGCTGACCACTGACCTCTCTGGTGGTCTGGATTCTGTCCTCTCTTTTCTTAGGTGCTCTTCTTCCAGAATCCATGCCTGGGTTCCACCGACCTGGTCCACGGCTCACTACAGCACGGGTGGGGGCACTAACCAACCTCCCTTGTCCCAACAGATTTCCTCAGGGTCCTCCGGGAAGGATCTTCAAATGGGAAAACCCCAACCGCGACGTCCCTATGTTAGCCTATGGACACTCAACTGAGATTACTACTCTGTACACAGGTGCCTAGGGAATCTTACCTACTTGCCTTTGAGGTTTTAGTACTGCCCCAGCCCTAAGGGTCCTTGGGTGGTAGCGTGGGTTGGGAGTGATTTTCGCATTCCAAATTTTTAAGTATAGGGTTTGGCCCCCCCCATAGGGGCCCATGTTATTTAATGTCTTTACTTACCTGTTGCTAGGTATACTTTTGTATGTCCATATGTCCGGTTAGAAGATATACCAAAGTTAGTTCTAGAGTGTGTGTAATAGTAAATATAACATATGTTTCGAACACTGGTGTGGTTCTTTCCTGTGTGTTCATCACTGACTGACTTGCGTGGTATCTGCAACTGCTTTACACCCTTCTGGATCCACAAATGGTTAACTGCTCTGGAGAGAGCCTGTAAAGTTCAAAAGGTCCCGCAGAGCCAGTGGGCAGCTATCTTGTGGCTTTCCTTTGCAGACAAAGGTATTGAGAAACTTTTGGCAGTTAGAGAAGAGGATGCAGACAACTACCAAGTTTTCAAAGAGGCACTGATTGATGGGTTTGGGCTTACTACTGAGGAATACAGGATTAAGTTCAGGGAAACCCAGAAAGAGTTCTCTCAAGACTGGGTTGATTTTGTAGAATGTGCAGTTAAGGCTCCGGAAGGCTGGCTACATGGTAGTAATGTACATGACTATGAAGGGCTGTACAATTTGATCATGAGGGAGCACATCCTTAATAACTGTGTGTCTGAAAAACTGCACCAATACCTGGTGGACTCTGAGCGGACCTTGCCTGAAGAACTTGGAATGAAGGCAGACAAATGGGTCAGCACCGGGATGAGTAAGAAAACTCATAGTGGGGTGACTAGAAAAAAAAGATTACTTCTAAGCTCAAGCGAAGGATGGGGAGAAACCTAAAGACAAAAAGAGTCTTCCTCAGGTCCACAAACATATTCTGGGGGTGGGTCCAAATCCTCCTCTTCTTCCAACCAGAAACCATGGTGCTTTCTTTGTAAAACAAAAGGTCAGAAGACATCTGACCCCAGCTGTCCTAAGAAAAGCACCAGTACTACTACTCCCTTCCCTGCATTTGCTACAGCTTCTTGGTGGTCCCACGACTACTGACTCCTCTGCAACTCGACGACCAGTGTGGGACAGCTTGTGGACTAATCTTAGGATCTTCCTGTATCAACTGGACTCTACAGCGGCACTTCTGTGTCCACCGTCCAACAGGAAAGCATCTCCGAGAAGGGTGGGCATCGCCCTCTTGCACCACCTGGGCATTTTCGGGTGGTCTAGACCACGATCTCTTTCCTTAGGTCCGCTTCTTTCGGAATCCATACCTGGGTTCCACCGTCCCGGTCCAGCGGTCACAACAGCAGCTGGACAACCGAGGTCCCCACTGACTTCAACTAGAGGTCCTACATAACTTCATCCCTATTCACCTGGTCTCTCTGGTGTAAGTACTCAACTATTCTGGGTCTCCATGGGCAGGGGATTTGTCCCAGCGGGTTTCTCAGGGTCCGCTGGGAAGATTACCTAAGATTACTACTCTGCACACGGGTGTCTGGGGAATCCTACCTACTAACCCTTGGGGTTTTTGTACTTTCCCAGTCCTAAGGGTCCTTGGGTGGTAGTGGGGGTTGGGAGTGATTTTCGAATTTCATTTTTTTAGTATATGGTTTGAAACCCCTATAGGGGCCCATGTTATTTTATGCCTTTACTTATCTGTTGCCAAGTATATTTCCATATGTCCACATCTCTGGTTAGGAGATATACCAAAGTTCTTTCTAGAGTGTGTGTTACAATAAATATAGAATATTTTCTAACACTGGTGTCGTTCCTTCCTGTGTGTACATCACTTACTGACCTGTGTGGTATCTGCAACCTCTTTACACCCTCCTGGATAAGCCTTAGCTGCTCTCCACAGCTACGTTTATGAGAGCTCTGGTTATCAAGAGCTGCCTACACTATCACTAAGGGTTGCCTGGACTCAGTACAGGGTTCTTCACCTATAGGTACACCCCCATATAATGAGCCAGTCTCCTACAGAAGGGATGCCCTGAACAGGCCCTTTCCAAATACTGAATCACAAACCCAAAATGCAATTCTGTTGTGTTAAACCCAACAGCCTTATGTTGGTCTTCCCCTAATGTTTTGCCTACCTCCCTCCATGTTTCTGATCTCCTTTTTGCTGGCTGTGGGACTCTGCACACTTTACCACTGCTGACCAGGGCTCAAGTGCTTGTGCGCTCTCCCATAAACATGGTAACATTGGCTCATACCCAATTGACATACTTAAATGTACCTGTAAGTCCCCAATAAAGTGCACTAGATGTGTCCATGGCCTGTAAATTAAATGCTACTAGAGGGCCTGCAGAACTGATTGTGCCACCCACATAAGTAATCCCTTAACCATGTCTGAGCTCTGCCATTGCTAGACCTATGTGTGCAGTTTCACTGCCACTGACTTGGCATCTAAAACTACTTGCCAAGCCTTAAATTATCTTTTTTCCTCCATATAAGTCACCCCTAAGGTAGGCCCTAGGTAACCCATAAGGCAGGGCGCTGTGTAAGTAAAAGGCGGGACATGTACTTATAAGTTTTACATGTCCTTGTGGTGAAAATACTCTGCAGTCATTTTTCACTACTGTGAAGCCTGCTCCTCTCCTATGCTAGCATTAGAGATTCTCTTTACATGCTTTTAAGTGGCAATTTCTGATATAAGAGGAATAGTCTTGTCATATTTGGTATGGTTGGAATGGTAATAGGAAATTCTACTTGCTGGTGAAGTTGGATTTTAAATTACTATTCCAGAAATGCCACTTTTAGAAAGTAGGCATTTCGCTGCACTTGCTGTCATCTGTGCCTTACGGCCCGTCTCCAATCCACGTCTGGTCGGTGCTGGTTGACAGCGCCCCTTGTGCATTCCACTCATACTGCCATAAACACAGGACACTCAGCTGCATCTGCATACAGATAGGTTTCCCTGGACAGGAAGGGTGAAGGGGTTCTCTCTTACACTTCAAAGGCCAGAGGCCTGCGCTCACATAAAGGACTGATAACCCTCCACAGGGCTCCTGGCAGACAGGGCTGGGTTGTAAGGAGAACCTGTGCACTTCAAAACCACTCTTTAAAGTTTCCTCCATTTCAAAGGCACGTTTGGGTGCATCTATACTGGGTCTGTGACCCCACCTAAGCAGACAATTCCGGACCTACAACTGAACTCTGTCAGAGGGGCTGCCTGGCTGCCCAAAGGACTCATCTGGACTGCTGTACTGGAAGGCCTGCTGGCCTGCTTTTTGCCCTGCTGCCCCAACTCTGCCTTCCTCCTCAAGTGCTCTCCAAGGGATTGGATTGAGCTTGCCTCCTGTTCTGAGGTCTCAGGGCTATCAAAGGTTTCACCAAAGAGAAAATCCAGTGCGTCTGAAAATGGACGCAATGCCTGAAAAATCTTGTGCAATATCTGCCGGAGCAACACAGCGCCTGCCTTGTGGCTGAAAGATCATCTTATCGCCTGTCGGATCGATGCAGCGCCTGTTGCCTCTGCTCAACGCGTTCTGGGTTTTTCATGCGTTGTCCTGGAGTGTCAAAATATACCAGCATTGCACTGAGGAACCAAGGTTGCGCTCCTGGAAATAGACGCATTGCCTTGCAGTGTGGAAAGAAACAACACACTGCTTTTGCTGCACGAAAAAAAAAAAAAAAAGAATAGATGCTTCGCTTTACTTTTCAACGCATCTCCTCTGCAGCCCTTCTGCATCCCTATTTTTTGATGCATCCCAGGTACTGTTTGTAAAAAGGATACAATCACTGATTTAAGATTGAGACTCATTTAAACATTTTAAAAGTGATATCTTGACTTGTGCATATTTGATTTCTGTTGTTTTAATCTTATTTTATTCAGATAAATATCTATTTTTCTAAACTGCTGTAGAGTACTTTTTGTGGTGTTTTCACTGTGATACTGTATGAGTTATTGCACAAATACTTTACCCCATGCCTTCTAAGCCAAGCCTGCTCTGTGCCAAGCTACCGGAGGGTGAGCACAGGATAATTTAGCTTGTGTTGTGACTTACCCTGACTAGGATTGTGGTCCCTACTTTGACAGGGTGAATATCTCTGCCAACTAGAGACACAAGTTCTAACATGTATAATGGCAGTTTGCTATTTGCAAGTAAAAAAAAACAAAAACAAAAAAAACATTTTTACAGTTGTAAACAGCTCGATTCTGAGAATCTGGCCTTTTGCGACCTCAAAAATACTTCGTACATCTGGCCTCATATGCTTTCCTGTGTTTAGCAAATAGCCATTTGTTCTCTTGGCAGCAGGGAGAAGCAGGCTTATCTCTTGAGAGTTTAATTAGTGTGACAGAATCAAGGGTAAGGGTAAGCTTCCTCATAGCCATGGTACTGATAAGGGTGGCAGTGTGCTAATGAAGGTTTGGACAAACTTTGGGGTGTTCAATAATTACCCGTCGCTGCAGTGATGGTGTAGGTAATGATAGCATGCGAAGATTTTTTGAAGAGGGAAGGGGGATGCATAATCAGGAAAGAATGCTAGTCCCAGGAATCCTCCTTCTCTGGAATCTTTTCACGAACTCACTTAAATTGGTGAGGTAGTAAATCAGCTGCAAAATTACTACAAATGCTAACATACCTGGATTTTGAAGAGTGGAGAGCTACATTTCACAAAATCAACAGATTGAAATCATAACAATTAGAGAAGTATCCTCTCCAATAGAACAAGCAAACTTAAACCTCAACAAGCACTGGCAAATCCAATAAGTCTCACTCTATGCAAGCTACTGCCTTTGTGAACGTTTTAGCCAGCTACTGTGCAACATGGCTGAAAGTTTTTTCAAAAAAGCAATATGACGTCGTCAGTGCCAGCTTCGTCATAGCGCCTTTTTAAAAAGTTGCTGAAAAGGGGACTGGGTAAGAGACATCTTGGAGAGAGAGCGAGTAACACACGGGTGTAAATGCCTCTCGCCCCATCCCGCCATGCAATAAAAAAAAAAAGCACTAGGCTCGTCTACGGCTAGCCGCTTCATAACGCTTTGTAAATTGCACACAAAAAAAAAAAAAACTTTCCGTCCCTCTGCACAGCACACTGCTGTGCAACATGGCTACAACCTAGAAACATTGACAAAACCATTAGGTCACATAGGGGAGATCTGCTGGATTAGCCAATGCTTTTTTTCTGGCAGGACGGCAAGGTGGGAGGGGTGCAAATGACAGGATACGGAAAGCAATGACGGGAGGGAGAGATGGGGAAAGCAATGACAGGAAGGTGGGAGGGGGAAACAATGACGGGAGGGTGGGATGGAGAAGCAACAATGCCAGATGGTGGAAGAAGAAGAAAAGCAACACAGGCAGGAAGCAATGTTGGGTGGGAGGGGTCAATCAACAATGAAGGCAAGCAAAAACGAATGCACTCTGGAGGATTTCGCACTATATCACATAAAAAAGCAACACAGTACGGTGGGGGATGTGTAGGGGTGGGGAAGGCCTGCAAACACATACACTATTATGGAGTGCTGCAACTACAAAAAAGTAGCTCTGAAAGCACAAACAGTTGAATGACACGGAGCAAGGACACAGTAGTGGGGCCATGCTCCAGGGGAGGAACAAACACAAAAAGAGGTACTGAAGACAATACATGCAGATCAAAGAGAAGCAAGAAAAAGAGACCGGCGCAGAAGCCAACCAATGGTAAGCAAAAGGTGGGCTCTAAGCTTCTATGTACCTAAACAAAATGTCACACAGGCAGCAGCACATGCGCTATCTCAGGATAGAACTAAAAAGGGACCTCTGCATTTGTATTCAAGAGATTCTGAGCAGAAACCGAATTCCTCGCCTACCAAACCAATAATCAAAAACAAATTGTGGCTGAAGACAGTGTGCATCTTTTGTGATGGAGAATATATCGAAAAGGCACCATCTGTCTCATCGGTGAACTCTTTGCAGCCAGAAGACCCTGACAGAGGCCTATCTCTGACTAATGGATTGTGTGAGGTGGTGATCTATGGTGTCTGCTGCACCAGGACTGCAAACCTCCACAGCTCATCTCTGAATCTAGAGGCATTTTCTCCCCTAAATGTGCTTCTCCCCTTCAGGTCCCATGCCCTTATTCCAACTGTAGCCCTCATTCAACCTCACACAAACTCAAATGTCCAACAACCCTGGTGACAAAATCTGATAGCAGGGCAGTGAGTAGAGAGGAAGGGCACAGGGCAACTACCAGAGACAGTGACTGAAGAGTTTAAAGAGAGTTTAACAGTAAGTTGGAGGACAGTGACAAAGGAACCATATGGGGTATGGAAGGGTTTAGCAAACATGAATCATGGAGATACTAAAAAGCTGTGGCGGTATTAGGGAGAGAGGCAAGACGGAAAGCATAGGAGCATGGGGTAGCAGAGAACAGCAAGGAAAGGGACAACAATGGCACTGAGAGTACTAAAGATTGGGTGTTTTTAGGATAAATGGTTAGAAAACTCACTTGCTGTTACGTCAGATGGTCAAAGTAGTGCAAGCTAGGGAGAAGAGAATGAAGTACTCAGGACAGGCACTAGGGAGAGGTTGGACTGCAGTGACAAGGTCTAGACAATAGGCCATTAGGAGGGTGTTGAGCAATTGCTTGTAGCTTACATGAACTCAGAGACTTCCTTCACTTTGTGAGATGAATGCACACTTAAGCCTTGATAGAGCTAGTGGTAAATGTGATGAAGAACTGTCAATTGAGGAAGTGGCTTGTAGGTGTTTCTATGATTGTGGGAGTCAAATATTGTCTTGGGTATTTTGTTACAAATATTATACAGGAGGCAGAGGCAAGGATAGTGGTAACATTATGCTTAAGCTGTTTATGGTCTAGGAAGACAAATAAATCAGGGATCCATATCTGAGCATATTCTAACATACGCTCAGTTGGAGATCAAAAATGCACAGATGGAAATGCTTGAAATTATCTAAAAGACTGGGAGTTCCTCTTGGTTGTATTTTTTTCTGAGCATGTTTGTGCCATTCCATAAAGGGTGACTGGTTAACACAATATTTCTATAGGCATCCATTGGGGTTATTAAATACCAGGATCCTAATGGGAAAGCCTTCCAAAGATCGGAATCAACTCACACCTCCCAAGAGTAGCAAGAGTTTTTTACTACAACATACAATGAGGTAACCATATCAGCCATCAGTTTGGGAGAATTTTCATGGCCGTTGTTGGTCCCTTTTATGCATGTAGGTTTCTACTCAGGTCAGTTCCCTTTTCCCCTTACATATACATATTATGCTTGCAGGAGAAATTAGAATGTGAATGGTGATAGGCCATCTACAGGAAGGCAAGACACATGATTAGGACTGAAAGGGTCATGGCCGATGACAATCTTGCACTTACCCCTAAATCTCGCACCTCATCCCTCCCCAATTCCGTCAGGAAAATTTTCAATCATGCAGCCTCCATAGAGCGGGCAACAGAGAACTGATTCTAAAGGAAGGCTAGGGTGTTGCTCGAATGTGAATTTACCTTAAAAAAAAAAAAAAAAAAGACAAGAGGCTTCTGGCAAAAATGTAATTAAACATGATGGCCGGGAGAGCAGTCACAGAACTGAGGTCTGAGGACCGTCTCTCAATGTACATTAGTTTGCAGGAGGTTTTTATACATTTATCTGTGTTCCATAAATTAGTTTAAAAAAACATTCCTTTCTTGGGTAGGAATGAACAGTTGTCATGGAGTCATAAGTAAGATTCAGATAAATGCATGTGGGTGTCGACCTTGCATGGACACAATGGGGGAGCAAGTACGTGTCCAGATGTCCAGCCTGAGGGGGCACATGGTTCCTGCGTGTGCTGTGTCCTGGTTGGCTAAGTGTTCCTAACTACCTGTGGCATCTAACTTTATGGTGTTCTGGGAATGTACGCACCCCCAACTGGTAATGTGTTTTTATTGGGGTCAATTTCCTGGGACCATTGTGGTGTCGCTGCACCCATCTGTGGGATCTGATCTACGTTTTCCTGTTTGCACGTTTGTCTGCTGGCAAAGTGTTACCCCACCTGTTGTCAGGCTCTTACCTTTTAGCAGGAGTGAAATGAGCAAACGGGCACGATGAAGGGTCCCTGCTTTCCTGTGGGCCAAGCAGACCAATTAGATAATGTTCGGACCGGACCTACCGAGACAAAGGGACGAAAGCTGATGGACAGCAGATTGCCGCTCGCAACTTCTGGTCTGCCTTGTCTTTTCTCAGCTTCTACAAGGTAAATAACATTATTTGGAAGTGAGTAATTAGTATTATGAATTACTACTGCAATACATTTGATTTTTGGATTTACATAGTATCTCTTCCTCCCTTTGTTTGATAGGTGTGATGCAGTGCTTAGGTTCTGTTCAGTGGATCTATGATCATAAAACTTACAATGTTAATTCTCCTAGTAACAGGCATACACACAAGTATTTACCTGTGAGTGTTGGTGCAGGTTTACCAACACACACCTAAATATAATTAGCGAATGAGGAGAAATACTGGTTCCACTGATATTCCAGTAACAAAATAAACAAAATACATCTGAATTAGAGTTCATGAGAAACAAACAAATTATTACCAATAATGTTCCTTCCATGAACCTTAGCATTCAGTTTCCACTAAATAATGTTCCAATACTTTCCACTTAAATAATGGTTATTATTGGAGTGTCTAAAGCTAACATGAGCAACAGTTATTTTTAGTTCTGACTTTTACTTTTTTATTTTGTTTCTAGGTAGTTGCAAAGTTAAGGAAAACAGATTACATCAGCAGTGTTTACAGTTTTCATAGATAAGTATCAAAAAGAAAGTTTCAGGAGCGCGACAAGCATGTTACTAGTCTGAAGAGTATGCAGACTTTTCAAATTGTTTCTCCTCTGTATGAAGCTGGCCTGTTGTGTGGTTCCCCTCTCAGTGAAGTGTAGGCAGTGTCTAGAAGCAAGGCTCTCTAGAGGTAGCTGTGGATGAGCAGCCAAGACTTATTTAGGAGACATGCAAAGCTCATGCAATACCACTACAGTCACAGAACTTACACACAAGAAAGAAAACACTTGGTTGTACAAAAATAAAGGTTCTTTATTTTTGGAACACAGTATCAGAAAATACTAGAGAGGCAACCCTCCAATAGGAGGTAAGTAAATACGCTTATAAACAGTAAGAGGCATAAAAATGTTAGAAAACAGTGTAAAATAGCAATATGCGATAGTAGCCCTAGGGGGAGCCCAAACCATATACTAAGAAAGTGTAATGCGAACACAGGGCCCCCACCTGGTTAAGTAAATCATGTAGAGGGGACTGGGAGGACTAAGAAACCACACAGATAAGTAATGCAGTGCCCCCCAGTGACCAAGAATGCAGGAGTAAAACACTGGATTTCCCCAAAACACCCCAAAGGATGAAAAAAAAGAAAATTAAGATACCCAGAACAGCCTGCAAGGAACCAGCAGTGGAAAACCAAAGATGGAGACCTGTGGAGCGAGGGGACCAAGTCCAGATTTGTCTGTGGAGTCCAGGGGGGGGGTTATAGGGGGGGGGGGGGGGTAGGAGATACTACCCACTCAGAGGTAGCTTTTGGAGAAGGAAGACAGGTCAGCACTGCAGCACAGAAGCCAGAGAAGAGTTCCGGATGCGTGGAGCTAGACGTCGCCTGAAGTTCCCCTTGGAGGTAAAGCAAACAAGCCTTGGCAGTTGCAAAGGACACAGTCATGGGGATACTGTATTGCGTGGAGTGAAAGGACTTATCACCACCAAAGTCAGCTGGTAGAGAGGACCAAGGGACCAAGGGAGTCTCTCCAGATCATCACCCGTGATGCAGGACCCATGCCACTCAGGATGAGGGGAGATCCACGCAGCCGGTCATTGATGCAGCCAGGTACCTGTAGTTACGGGGAGTGATGCCTTCACCACAAGGGAGATTCCTTCTCCTCGTGCAGGCTGATGAGTTGCAGTCTTCTGAGGATGCACAGCCGGGGAAATGTTGCAAAGCTGGCAGGAATTCTGGATACAATGTTGCAGAAGAGTCTTCCTCGTGGATCTGCAACCTGTAGGTTCCTGGAGGGTCCAATTCCTGTTTCTGAGGCAAGACGTCGAAGGAGAGGTTGCAGAGGAGTCCTGCTGGATTCTTGCAAGCCAAATCTGAGGACCCACCCCCATATAGCCCAAGGAGTGGGGGTTTGATCACTTAACTAGGTAAGTACCTATCAGAGGGTGCCTCTGACGTCACCCGCCTGGCCACTCAGATGCTCCCAGAGTTCCCTGCCAACTTTGGAATCAAGATGGAAGAACCCAGGGACCCTCTGGAGGAGCTCTGGGCACCACCCCTGGGGTGGTGATGGACAGGGGAGTGGTCGCTCCCCTTTCCATTGTCCACTTTCGCGCCAGAGCAGGGAATGGGGGTCCTTGAACCGGTGTGGACTGGTTTATGTGCGAAGGGCACCAAATGTGCCCTTCAAAGCAATACCAGTGGCTTAGGGAGGCTTCCCCTCCCAAGCAGGTCACGCCTATTTCCAAAGGAAGAGGGTGTTACCTCCTCTCCCAAAGGAAATCCTTTCTTCTGCCTTCCTGGGCTTGATCAGATCGAAAGCAGGAGGGTACAAACCTGTCTGAGGGGTGGCAGCAGCTGGGCTGCCCGGGAAAACCCTGTAAGACCTTTAGTAGCAATGCTGGAGGTCTTCTAAGGAGCCCCCATAGTGCATGGAATCATACTTCCAATACTTGCAACAGTATTGGGGTATGATTCCGACATGTTTGATACCAAACATGCCCAGGTTCGGAGTTACCATTATGTACCTGGACATAGGTAGTGACCTATGTCCAGTACATGTATCAAATGGCATCCCCGAACTCACAAAGTCCAGTAAAATGGAGCTGGAGTTCGTGGGGGCACCTCTGCTAGTGCAGGGGTACCCTCTCACACAGGTACCTGCACCCTGCCCTCTGCGCTGAGAGGGCCTAATATAGGGGTGACTTACAGTGACCTGGTGCAGTGACCTGTAGTGAAACCGGGTGCGTGCACCCGGTTCACGCACACTGCAGTAGCAGGCCTGCCACCCATAGGGAGCATGGGCTTCCTATGGGTGGCAGAATACCTGCTGCATCCCACAGGGATCCCCTGGAGCCCCAATACCCCGGGTACCTATGTGTCATATACTAGGGACTTACATGGGTGGACCAGTATGCCGATTGTGGGGATAAAGTTACCAGCAACCAAATTTAGAGGCGAGAGCATAATGACTGGGTCTTGGTTAGCAGGATCCCAGTGAACACAGTCAAACACACTGACAATAGGCAGAAAATGGGGGTAACCAAGCTAGAAAGAGGCTACTTTCCCACATCATCTTGTTGAGCTACAGAACTTGTCGTAACTAGGATGAGCCCAATGCCCACACCGTCAGAAGAGAGGAATGTTGGGATGTGGACAACCAGACAGGAGCAGGACGCGAAAGAACAGGTATGCAACCACAGAGTTGCGGACCACAGAGGATGAAGATGAGAGGCAGAAAACAGGTGAGTAAAATGCCAGCAGAGAACTTCCAGAACAATGAGCAGTTGTTCAGGGTGTACAGCGCATCCTAAAAGACTACACACTTGACCGAATGAAATGGACCGTGCAACCAGGACGCTGTGCATGCAGTGCATCTGACACAAGTGACCTGTCTGTCAGTAACCTCAGGCCTAAGTCTCAAAGCCTGCCTACCACGTATCTTCAGGCTGGGGTTGATGAGTTCACGACGGGGAATCTAATAGTAGTGATGCGACTTCATTCATGTGTATGAAAGTATTGTTGTGTGCATCAACATCGATTACTCCAATGTTAACAAGGGTAAACTGGCAATATGCTCCAGGGCTGACATCTAATGCTTTACAGACGCAAAATGGATGGGATAGGGCTCAGCCAACAGTGCTGCTTCGCATACTTAAAAGCTATTGATACGGATGGGGGTATGAGTACTTCATGAGGCAGCTAGACCAAACAGAATACAGTGAAGAGATACAGGGAACCACCTGGTACAACCTACTGAACAACAGCAACCCCAAGGACCTTCTGAAACAAGGTTATGATGGGTTCTCTTTGTGGATAGCAACTTTCATGTATCGTATGAAAGCCAGAGGCTTAAGATAAGCAACATCCTCTATGACAAACTGTGTGGGGTTTATTAGTAGTAAAGGTTTGTAGATTGCTTAGATGGGATAGATTATACTTTGCTTATTCTGCAACCTATTGTTAAATTGATCTCATTAGTTCAATGTCAGTGGAGCCATTTTTTAAAATTTGCATGGCAAACAAATACTGCAAACATGTCAAAGCACATGACAAATGGGGGGCCTACAGGAAAATGATGAGACAGAGACAGGCAGGTAGAGAGGGAAAGAGCACAACATGTAGAAGGAGGAAGAAGAGGGTGAGAAACACATTTAGGTGAATAATGAAACACTTTGGCAATGTTTTTTAATACCTTCAGAAAGCATAGGGTTGCAGGGAGTTTGACAGGACATGACGTCTAACCACCTCAATGTGAAGGGCTTTGTGGCTGAGTTGCAAGATTCAGAATTGCAGAATTTTCTTGACTGTAAGCCAGTGCAGAGATTTAAAGACATAGGGTGTATGGCCTCAGTGGACTGCAGTGGGGACATGCCAAGTTGCAGTGTTCCATAGTTTCTGAAGATTTTAGGTAAAGAAGGGATTTGTTTGTTCTTGAAAGGAGTTGCCAAAGCATGTTTGGGAGCAATTATTAAACTTGTGAGTTCTGATATCATCATCAGAGAGGAGATCTTTCATATTCTGCCACTATTTTAGCGTGACGTAAAGTTAACAGAAATGACACTGGAAGAGAGCCTCAAAGGAGTGGGTGAGATCCAGAATAATAGGAAATGTTTTTTTTGTAGAGAATATATTGTGGTTGAGGATTATCTGGTTCACTAAGGAAGAAAAGTATTTGGCTACACCTCCCTATACATCCTTGAGAAGTGTATTTCAAGGACAGGAACCAACTAATTTAATCTCTTAGATCTGAGGTTCCTCCTTGGTCAGGTAGGTTTGAAGCATTTGTTGCAAATAAAGGAGAGGTAATGTTGTTGCTCGATGTGCAATACACAGTGCCTTGAATGAAAACCTTCTGGCTACTGGGAGACAGTGCAATGCCAATAAGATGTGGTTCCATTTTTAGGGGTGGAGGAGTAGTCTAGCTGTTGTATTATGAATTTGATGGACTCGGCAAAGAAGAGAAAATGGCGACTTGAGGTACCTGACACTTGTGTAGGCATTGTGGTAGAGTTATGGTTGCCTGGACTTTGTGGAGGAAACTCTGTAAAGGGAATAGGCAGACTGGATCTACAACCTCCGATACATCCAGTCCATCCTAACAGGCAACCGATAGCACAGCCTATCCACCTTCAACAACGAGATCTCAGTCTGCAATAACACTTTGGCTCCAATGAAGAAGATCAGGCATACAAGAAACACCCCTCAAGCATGCTGCTGCATGGTGTGAGAAAGTAGCCTCTTTCTAGCCTTGTTACCCCCACTTTTGGCCTGTTTGTGAGTATATGTCAGGGTGTTTTAACTGTATCACTGGGATACTGCTAGTCAGGGCCCAGTGCCCATAGTGAAGACCCTATGTTGTCAGTATGTTTGTTATGTGTCACTGGGACCCTGCTAGCCAGGACCCAAGTGCTCATAAGTTTGTGGCCTATACGTGTTCTCTGTGTGATGCCTAACTGTCTCACTGAGGCTCTGCTAACCAGAACCTCAGTGGTTATGCTCTCTCTTTACTTTAAAATTTGTCACTAACAGGCTAGTGACTAAATTTACCAATTCACATTGGCATACTGGTACACCCATATAATTCCCTAGTATATGGTACTGAGGTACCCAGGGTATTGGGGTTCCAGGAGATCCCTATGGGCTGCAGCATTTCTTTTGCCACCCATAGGGAGCTCTGACAATTCTTACACAGGCCTGCCACTGCAGCCTGCGTGAAATCACGTCCACGTTATTTCACAGCTATTTACCACTGAACTTAAGTGACTAAAGTCACCTATATGTCTAACCTTCACCTGGTGAAGGTTGGGTGCAAAGTTACTTAGTGTGTGGACACCCTGGCACTAGCCAAGGTGCCCCCACATCGTTCAGGGCAAATTCCCTGGACTTTGTGAGTGCGGGACACCATTACACGCGTGCACTATACATAGGTCACTACCTATGTATAGCGTCACAATGGTAACTCCGAACATGGCCATGTAACATGTCTAAGATAGTGGAATTGTCACCCCAATACCATTCTGGTATTGGGGGGACAATTCCATGATCCCCCGGGTCTCTAGCACAGAACCTGGGTACTGCCAAACTCCCTTTCCGGGATCTCCACTGCAGCTGCTGCTGCTGCCAACCCCTCAGACAGGTTTCTGCCCTCCTGTGGTCCAGGCAGCCCTGGCCCAGGAAGGCAGAACATAGGACTTCCTCTGAGAGAGGGTGTAACACCCCCTCCCTTTGGAAATAGGTGTGAAGGCTGGGGAGGAGTAGCCTCCCCCAGCCTCTGGAAATGCTTTGATGGGCACAGATGGTGCCCATCTCTGCATAATCCAGTCTACACTGGTTCAGGGATCCTCCAGCCCTGCTCTGGCACGAAACTGGAAAAGGGAAAGGGGAGTGACTACTCCCCTGACCTGCACCTCCCAGTGGAGGTGCCCAGAGCTCCTCCAGTGTGTCCCTGACCTCTGCCATCTTGGACACAGAGGTGTCTGTGGCACACTGGACTGCTCTGAGTGGCCAGTGCCAGCAGGTGATGTCAGAGGCTCCTTCTGATAGGCTCTTACCTCTCTTGGTAGCCAATCCTCCTTCCTAGGTAGCCAAACCTCCTTTTCTGGCTATTTAGGGTCTCTGCTTTGGGGATCTCACCAGATAATGAATGCAAGAGCTCACCAGAGTTCCTCTGCATCTCCCTCTTTACCTTCTGCCAAAGGATCGACCGCTGACTGCTCAGTACGCCTGCAAAACCGCAACAAAGTAGCAAGACGACTACTAGCAACCTTGTATCACTTCATCCTGCCGGCTTTCTCGACTGTTTCCAGGTGGCTCTGGGGGTAGCCTGCCTCCTCTCTACACCAGGAGCTCTGAAGAAATCCCCCCTGGGTCGACGGAATCTTCCCCCTCCAACCGCAGACACCAAAAGACTGCATCACTGGTCCTCTGGGTCCACTCTCAGCACGACGAGCGTGGTCCCTGGAACTCAGCAACTCTGTCCAAGTGACTCCCACAGTCCAGTGACTCTTCAGTCCAAGTTTGGTGGAGGTAAGTCTTCTGCCTTTTTTTCCCCCGAACCTTAGAGTCTGACTATAAGGGGACGCTCCCTCTCCAGGATACCAGAGGCCACTAGCCTCGTATGTTAGGGTAAGAAACTGCCTTGCCCTTCCGATTGTCCTCCACGTATCTGCGCGCACAGCTAGTATTGAAGCGATTGTTATTCATAAATGCAACCAGTACTCCTGTTCTTGCATGAACCGTGTCACGTGTGCTGTGGTTTGCTGTGTTTTACCTTATCACGTTGTTGGTCTGTTTTTATCCCATTTTATTGTAGGTCCTCCCCAGGTATTCCCTTGGTAAAGGTAGGCCCTTCTTTCACCCCTTTCTAATGTGATTTCTTTATGCAGCGCCCAATAAGCATATGCAACAGGGATCCAATGCCCTGATGAATGCCCAGAGACCCTCCATAGCTCAATTTCAAGGGCAGAAACATGTCGGCTACTTCTTTTAGATAGGTGACCTTGTGAGTCATTGCTCTCACATCGGTCCCCCAGTTCTTTTTAATCACACCACACGGAACCCTATTTAAAAATTCACCCGGGTATCTGAGTAGGTGTTTTTATTTCCCTAGCATAGCTGGATCCCCTTTCCAGAAATAAAATTAATTTACGTACTCCCTCCTGTTCCTTTAACAGTGCGGTTGAGTCCGCCCAGGTGGCACTGTCCTACCTGGGTGGGGCTAGGTGGTCATATGATGAAGCATGACACTATATAGTGTGTGAGACCACCTAGTCCGTAAAGGAAATCCCCCTCGCAGACCACACACCACACCATAGCGCACCCACATTTCACCTCCAGTTGAGGTTTACGGGTGGTCCAGTGTCACAATTGGTACACTATCGACCTACCTTCGTTACAAGAACCCCGTACTCTGTTTTGTGATTTAGGAGGTAAGTCCTTGCCTCCCCACGCTAGACTGCATTGCTGGGTACCGCGTGATTTGCAGCTGCTCTGGCTCCTGTGCACTCTTCCAGGATTTCCTTCGTGCACAGCCAAGCCTGGGTTCCCGACACTCTAACCTGCAGTGCACAACCTTCTGAGTTGTCCTCCGGCGACGTGGGACTCCCTTTTGTGACTTCGCGTGGACTTCGGTTCACTATTCTTCCAAGTGCCTGTTCAGGTACTTCTGCGGGTGCTGCCTGCTTCTGTGAGAGCTCCCTGACTTGATGTTTCCTCCTCCAAGTGGCGACATCCTGGTCCCTCCTGGGCCACAGCAGCACCCAAAAACCTCTACCGCGACCCTTGCAGCTAGCAAGGCTTGTTTGCGGTCTTTCTGCGCGTGGGAACACCTCTGCAAGCTTCATCGCGACGTGGGACATCCATCCTCCAAAGGAGAAGTTCCTAGTCCTCTTCTTTCCTGCAGAACTCCAAGCTTCTTCCAACAGGTGGCAGCTTCCTTGCACCCTCAGCTGGCATTTCCTGGGCTCCTGCCCACTCTCGACACTGTCGTGACTATTGGACTTGGTCCCCTTGTCTTACAGGTAGTCAGGTCCGGAAATCCACTGTTGTTGCATTGCTGGTGTTTGTTCTTCCTGCAGAAACCCCCTATCACGACTTCTGTGCTCTCCGGGGGTAGTAGGTGCACTTTACACCTACCTTGGGGTGGGCTATTTTTCTAACCCTCACTGTTTTTCTTACAGTCCCAGCGACCCTCTACAAGCTCACATAGGTTTGGGGTCCATTCGTGGTTCGCATTCCACTTTTGGAGTATATGGTTTGTGTTGCCCCTATACCTATGAGCTCCTATTGCAATCTATTGTAACTTTACACTGCTTGCATTACTTTTCTTGCTATTACCTGCATAATGTTGGTTTGTGTACATATATCTTGTGTATATAACCCATCCTCATACTGAGGGTACTCACTGAGATACTTTTGGCATATTGTCATAAAAATAAAGTACCTTTATTTTTAGTACTTCTGTGTATTGTGTTTTCTTATGATATTGTGCGTATGACACCAGTGGTATAATAGGAGCTTTACATGTCTCCTAGTTCAGCCTAAGCTGCTTTGACATAGCTACCTTCTATCAGTCTAAGCTGCTAGAAACACCTCTTCTACACTAATAAGGGATAACGGGACCTGGCACAAGGTGTAAGTGCAGGCCAGCCTCCTACACATGGAAGCCCTATGAAACTCCAAGCGCTATTGCAAACAACTAGAAAGAAGATGGAGAATTGAAGAACGCTGCCTTAATTCTCAGACTAGAATCCTGCTCCAACTCCAACAAAGTACTCTTCAACACTGTCGGATATTTCTCCAACCCAACAGCAGCCACCATCACCACCTCACAGGACCTCTGTGATGACATCTGACTTTTTCCACAACAAAATACTCAATATCTACACTAACTTAGTACTCCAACCCACTGCATGAGACATCATCACACAACCTCCCACCACCACCATGAGGAACAACCACCTTCTAACGAACTGGAGCACTCTCACCACAAAAGACCGACAATTATGCAGACCATCCATTCAGGGTCCCCCACAGACCCCTGCCCTCACCACATGTACAACCTGGTAAGAACAGTGATCAGCGCCAACCTCACTACCATCATCAACTCCTCTATCCTTAGCGGAACCTTCCCGGATAGCGGGAAACACACAGAAGTAATAGCCCTTAAAAGAATTCACCAACTACAGACCCATCTCGCTCCTTCCTTTCCCAGCCAAAGTCCTGGAGAAAGATCAACATGCAACTCTCCGCCTATCTAGAACAGCATCACCTCCTGGACTTCACACACTAAGGGTTCCGCAACAACCAACGGAAACTGCCTACATGGTAGCAACAAATAACATTCGGTCCAACGTGGACAGCGGGGAAACTGCCGCTCTCATCCTACTTGCCTTCTCGGCAGCCTTCAACACAGTCTCCCTCACAGACCACGGCAAAAACCTCATCATCATCCTTGACAACAAACTTGCAATGAACAAACAGGTCAATGCTATGATCACATCCCGCTGACTCATCCTCGGAATGCTTTGCAAGATTTTCAAATGGCTCCTCATGCGCCCAAGACTTATGGTCACCCGAGCCCTCATAACCGTTAGGCTAGACTACAGCAATGCACTTTACATCTGCATCTCCAACCAGCTCATGCAAGGACTCCAGACTATCCAAAACACCTCCGTCACACTCATCCTAGATGTCCCCAGAAGCGCTCATATCACTCCCTACCTCACTGAAGTACACTATCCACCCATCCAGAAACATACCTACAAAGACCTCCACAACAACAGACCAGCACAATCAATGACCAACTTCAACTCTACCAACATTCCAGACCACTACGCTCCACCTCTCTCTCCCCCTCGCACAGGTCTCTCACATCTGCATAAGCTAGTCAGGAGGACGCGCTTCTCTCATCTCTGCCAAGAATGGTAATTAACTTCCTCAATACATCAGGACTGCTACTTCACTTCTCAATTTCCGCAAGAAACCGAAGACTTGGATGTTCAACTAGGAGCACTGTCCGGCCTACGTTCCTGCTCCGGTGCCTGGACACCCTCACGGTGATAGGCTGCAGCACACACATCGACAAAATATAAAATAAGGTAACATAAGGTAAGGTAACATAACATGATATGACACTAGAGGCGTAGCCTGACAAGATGGCAGACAGGACATAACTTCTCATAGCTCCTGCTGGCCTGTCTCTAATCATGATGAATCCTGCGGACATTGTAACCCCAAGGGGCAAAAAGCCTGAGGTGCCGCTGCCCTATAGAGCCGGCCAATAGGGGAGCCCTCTGTGTCATGGGGGTGGGGATGCAGGGGGGGTGGGGTGGTGGAGGGCATAGCGCTCCGCCTTGGCTCCGTCCTCAGTGTGCAGGGCATGGCCCAGGCCTGAGTGGATTCACACTCCATGGACTGCTGGAAGGGTGCTGACGGTCTTTATTATCCTGGCTGGCCCACAGCTCCCTGAGAGCAGTGTCCACCAACACCATTACACAGCACAAAACTCCATGGCAGAACTCCCAGCGGGTAGCCCGACAGGAGGGGTCAGGGTCTACAGCCACCTCACCGGAGCCCACCCGGGCAGTTCTTCTGGCGGCCATACATGGACTGTGCACTGCTCTGGAACACACCTTTGAGACAGTTTCAATTGATATCAATTTGCTCAGAGCGGATCTATGCAAAGTAGTGGAGAAACTGACTGCACAGGGCAATACTGAGATGCTCAGGAGGGAGGTGGCAGCACTTAAGCAACAAATGGCCAGGATGACCACTGTCTCTGGAGATTTAGAGGCTAAAATGGAGGAAGTGGAGGGCCGTTCCCGTTGAAACCACAGGGCCTCTTAGACAGATCTATCATTGAACATGTGTGCCACTGCTACTGCCCCAGGGACAGTCCTCTTGGGCCTTCATAGTAAAAATCCTGAACTACAGGGACAGAGACTGCATCCTCACGGCTGTCAGGCAACAGGCAGAGCCTAAATTTGACAGTCATTCAATTGCAAATCTTCCCTGACTATACCAGGAAATTACAGGACAATCACAAGTCATTCCTGGAGATAAAGCAGGAACTATGAAACATGAATCTCAAGTGCATGTTGCTATATCCTTCTAGACTCAAGGTACTGGCCACCGGGAAGGCGCACTTCTTTGAGAACCCCAAGGAGGTCTGGGACTAGTTGGAGAAGTGGGACAAGATCCCTGCCCAGAGCATGGAGACTGGAGTTGCCCAAAGCTGCAGTGGAACGAGGAGCCTGGAAGGACCGCTTCAGGTGGGACAGAGTTCAGGGCACCACCCCAGAAGTGCAGAGGGTCACAATCCAGGAAGATGGAACAATGCAGGTGGCTGAGCCGGGGGTTTCGCAGTTGACTAAGTCGGGCCAACAATCGCCCGCAAGGGAGGTCCTAGTGTCGGATACTCAGCCTACACATGTCAACATCATACCGGAGACAGACTTGAGGGCAGAGTGATAAGGTACAGCCGTGTTGTGGCTGGTTTGGGTGGAGTTACACTGAGCTAGGCCCTCTGTGGCCATGCTGATGGAACCCTAGATCTTCAGCTCATCGCAACATAGGCTGGTCAGCGGGGGTGGGGGTAATCTATCTGGTTGGATAAGTGGGGGTAAATGCATATGGTCCTGGCACATGTTAGATGGGCTTACGTACAGAAATGGTTACACTATGTTTGTCCGGGGGGGTGGGGAGAGGGTGTGTGTCTTGTTTCATGTTAGCAGTTGCGGTATATTTGGTTATTTTTGTGGATACAGGGTCTTATAGTCAGGCATCACACCACAGTAAAGCTTGCAGCACTTGGAAGAAGTACATCTATGAGTAGGGGTCTTAAAATACTTACCTGGAATGTCCAGGGATTGGACACATACATCAAAAGGCACAAAGTGTTGTCATTTCTGAAGTCCCATGGGGTGTCCATAACCCATCTTCAGGAAACGCATCTCAGCAAAGAAGGTATTGAGAGAGTGTGGAAAAAAATGGAAGGGGCAGGTGTTTGATGCGTCCTATTCAATCTATGCTGGGGGGGTGCTGATATGGGTGGCCCAGGTGACCCCTTTTGTGCTCATATACGTAGAGGCTGATGTCTTGCATGGTGATTTGAGGGGAGAGACTCGTATGATACGATTTCTGTCCGACCACTCACCTGTATGCTGTGAGCTGGTACTGGGGAGGTTGAAAGACCAAGCCAAACTGTGGAGACTCCCAATAGACATTCTGACTGATGCAAAGGACAGGGAGGTGCTCTTGCAAGCCCTCAGATTACTAGGAGAGTGATTGGGGCACAGCTCGGTCCCATCAAGCTAAATGGGAGGCCATGAGAGCGGTTGTGAGAGGTCTGGGTCTGATGAAGAGGAAAGGGAACTGGAGTTGGTGCACGGGTGCGTAGCTCTTACTCAGGACCTCCAGGCGAAGGAGTTCCAAAAGCAGTGCGGGGAAATGGGACAGGCTGGATGTTTATACGCATACCGAATATAGGCAGAGCATGCACCGGGAGGTGATAAATCCAGTAGTCTCTTGGCCTGGCTACTGCGCAGGGAGACTAGCATTCCACGGATTCTACCTCTGAGGGACGAGACGAGTGTGGTGGCGCTAACACTGGAGGCAGTGGTTGAGGAACACGGGGTAATGAGACAAGCTGAATGTGTATACGCCTACCCAATATAGGCAGCCCTTGCACCGGGAAGGGGACAAATCCGGTAGGCTCTTGGCCTGGCTACTCTGCAGTTTCTACCTCTCAGGGATGTGACGGACGTCATAGTGATGACACGGAAGGTAATGGTGGCAGTGTTTCAGCGACACCTGTAGTGGGGGTACCGTGGTGGTGCCTGCAGCAAGCTGGATATGGTTCAGGCGTACCTGGAGCCCCAAGAGATCCCCCAAGATGGGAGAGTTATGGCCAAATAGTTGGAGGCAGGTATCAAGTTGGGCTAACTGCAGGCAACACTGCAGATGATCCCAAGAGCTAAGGTACCCAGGGGATGGGGTTCCTGTTGAGTTTTATCAAGCACTGCCAGCCAGCAGCACTCACACAGAAAGTTCTTGAAGTTTTCAAGGAGGATGAGGAGCTGGAACAACATCCGCCCAGCATGAGGGAAGGGCTCATTTACATGATGCCTAATCTGGGGGGCTGGGAGGGAGATGGCTCAGACTCAGCAACATATCGTCCTCTAACAATGATCAACTCTGATGTCAAGATCATGTGTAAATTGTTGGCCAATGGTTTATGCCCTGCAATGTGTAGTTTAGTCCACCATGACCAGGGTGGCTTCCTGCCGGGTTGGAACACGACACTGAACCGGAGGCGGCTGACACGTCCTGCATGAAGTGGATGGTGCCCAGGAGGAGATGGCATTGGAATCAATTGATACCTAAAAAGTATTTGATACAGTGGACTGGGTGTACCTCATGGGGGTGATGGAAGCTTATGGGGTTGGGTCCGCAATCCCAGGCCTGGATATGTACACTGCTCCAGGTGCACGAGTCAGGGTGGGAAAGCACTGCTCGGAACGATGGGACAGACCAGGCAGGGCTGCCCTTTGTCGCCACTACTCCTTGCCTTAGTGATTGATTCTTCCGCCATTCAGGCTCAGTGAGTCATGCACTGCTGGGGCCTTGAGCTGGGGGTGAAGAAGGCATGAAGTGTCCCTTTACACTGATGATGACTTGTTTTAACTGTGAGCTCTGAGGGAGTCTTTGCTGATACTGCTGCAACTATTGGAGGACTTTGGTGAGGTGCCTAGACACAGGCTCAAAGGGCAAAATCCTTGTTGTTTTCACTGGCATCCTTTGTGCGGGTACCAGTGGAGGGGCTCCCGGTCCTGAGGTGGTGATGGGAGTTCGAACTGTTTGGTTGCGCACACAGAGCAATTGTGGCACAATGTGGAGAGGATCCTGACATCCATATAAAGATCAATGTAATTCTGGAAAACTCTGCTGCTGTCGCTAATGGGTAGAATAGCTGTGACCAAGATAGTGTTGCTATCACGTTGCCAGTACACCATTCAGAATTTGTTGTGCCCACTGTGGGAAGAGATTTTTGATTTTCTAGCGGCTGAACTCTTTTCTTACGTCATTATTGCGGGTGGGAAGGCAGAGAGGAATGGCTAGAACAACAATAATGAAGGATCATCTGGGGGGTTGGGGGTGGGGGGGGGGGATGAAGAATCCCTAACCTGGAACTTTACCGCTTCACATCTCAACTTCAGCACATAGCCCTCTGGTTGGCTGACGGGAACAACTGGGAAAAATACCAGTTGGTGGGACTGGTGAAGGAGGGTGAGCTTCCAAAGCTGTTAATGGTGGGCTCAAATGTACAGAGGAGGGCGCCCTACATTGTGCAGCCAACACCATGTTATCGAATTCTGGGACTTATTGTCCTCAGTAGCACCTGAAATTAACTTTATTACTGAAACCTGGTTAAACTCTACTACTGCGCCGGCTATTGAGAGTGCTTTACCAGATAATTACTACATGTTGAGACTCACCAGGGAAGGCAGGTCAAGTGGTGGAATTGCTATCATTTTCAAAGACAGTGAAAGAAACACTTAGAGACTTTACTAGCGGACTGGGCAGAGATATGTGAATTCAAGGTGGAATTCTCCCCTCAAGATTGCTGGAGAGGTCCTTTTGTATATCGACTCCCTGGACCCAAAAGAGATTTCAGTCAACAACTCACTAAACGCATTGCCACACACGTTCTTGCATCCAAACAGTTCCTCCTATTGGAGGACTTTAACTTTCATGGGGAAACAGACCTATGCTTGGGCTAAACCAGAAAGCCAGAGGACCTACTCGCAGTGCAGGCTACACTCTTGACCTAATTTTTACTAGTTCTTCCTCTCTATCCGGTGAGTCCCCTTTACCGCCTCTGTGGACTGATCATTCATCGATTTGTTTTTATATCTCCATGACAAGTGGGCCAGAACACTCTAAGAAGGCCACGAAAAATATGTTGAGACAATGGCACAAAGTAGTACCGGACTCTTTTGTCAAAGAGTTTACTTTTTTGGATAATGACTGATAATGGGGATGTTAGCTTTCAACACAGTGTTTGACAAATTAGCCCCTTTGAAAACCTGTTCAACATCTAAACAAAGGACACACGCACCATGATATACATCTGAATTGAGAACTGAAAAGGCCATGTGTAAAAAAACGTGAGAGAAAATGGAGTCAGTGGCATAAAGAGATGGATAAAGTGGCTTATAAAGCTTCTTTAATGATGTGCTATCGGAATATTAAAAGAGCTCAGAAGCCTTGTATCTGTCTTAAAATCAGTCAGGTGGGTAACTCCTGGAAAGAGTTATTTAAAATCCTTAATAAATTCACAAACCCTTGTGCTCGTTCTTCTGATATTCAGCCATCACAAGCTCAATGTGACTCCTTGACTAATCATTTTGAAGAAAAAATAAATGCCATCTATAGGAATTTCCCCAGACAAAATGAGCAAGAGACCCTGGAGCTTAATTTAGGTCTGCAACCTCTCCTAAGTTCTAGGCAATTTTAAATTAATCAAGCCTGATTCAATTCAGAAAGCGCTAGCTTCTGAGAAATCGGGGTCTCATTTAGACATTGCTCCTGCTAGGATCTCTGCGGCATTGTCCAAGCAACTAGCCCCTACTATATGCTTTCTACTTAATTTATCTCTTAGCTTCGGGAAAATGTCCTTAGCTTGGAAAGAAGTGCAGGTCATACCCATCCAGAAAAAGGCCAATTTACCACCTATGGACCTCTCTAACTACAGACGTATCTCTTTGCTTCCCTTGTTATGCAGGCTGTTAGAAGGACAAATAAATAATCAACTCATGGAGTACCTAGAATCAAACAAGGTGTTGGACCCATCGCAATCTGTCCTTTGATTTTAATGAAGGACATTCTTCTACTGTATTCTAATACATGAGTGAGCATAAAAATTGGTGACAGTGCTTCTCTTTCGCAAGAAAAAAAACCCCTCTAGGTCTGGTTTGAAGCAGGGTTGCATCCTGGCACCATTGTTATCCACTTACACATAGCTGACCTACCAGCCATATTAAATAAGAAAAATAGGTATGCCCCAAAGTTGGGTGGCACGCTGATACTTTGATTATTGTATGCTGATAATGTGTTGTTGCCAGTGCTTAATTTGTAAATAAAGAGGGGCCGGTGCCCAAATCCCTCCTCTTAAACACGCGGCTGCTGCAATTAAATGTGTGAACACGTAATACTGAGGCACCGTAATCCTGAAGCCATCTCGGGCCTCTTCAGTCCATATAAAGCTACTCCCTGCCCATTCAGCTCACTCTTGCAGCTTTCTACTTTCTTCCTTTGTGACGCTTTTTTGTTTTTCCCGTCCTCCGTCTTCCCCATATGTGTCTTTTGTTTGCAGCAAATACTTGAGGCAGAAGACTAAGCCCCGGCCCTCAAAAATAAGTGCTGGTGCTCAGCACCGGAAACAACAGGCACAAATTAATCACTGATTGTTGCTCAGCAAGACTAGGATTAGATTACAGAAACTTCTCAGAAAACTGAATGAGTATTCAACAACAAATAAAATGGAAATGAATAAAACTCTTTTAGTTGGCAAGAGAAGAAAGAAGGCAACAGGAACATCGATAAGTTGATAGAGAAAGAATTGGAATATAAGTATCAGGATGTAATGATTGACAACCGTGGATCTTGGAACGGTTAATTAAATCAAAAGCAAATGCACTGCTGGTGGCCTTTATCTCAATTAACAAGAGCTTGAGGGGAGCAATGGTGGTGCCATAAGCTAAATAATAAATCCAAAGTGTCTTCCAACAATAACTTATGGTTGTGAAGCACTTGCAAAGTTGTAGGGCACTATTGTGGCAAACACCTACACACAGCTATTTATTGGCTTGGATGCTATTTTACCAATCTAAAGCTGTAATACTCTGCCTGGGGTGGTAAAAGGCTTTTGTCATTTTCCAGCTCAGCAAGGACAGCACTAGCTAACCTATGCTTAAAGACTTTTCTGTAAAAATGGCAAACTGCTGTGTCTCTTTGTAGAGGGGAATGGTTGGCACTGCGGTAATTCTATACTTAAAAACTTTGCTGGAAAAACAGACATTTGTGGTGAGCAGACACTGTCGGTGGTGCTGTAAGATGATCTATATAGGAGCTACACTCCACCAAAACCTTGGAACTACCCAGAGTTCACTGCTTCTTTTTGCATAATTTATGTAGCACTCTACGCCCGAAACTGGAGAGAGTGTGTGTATAAAAGATAACAATTAATTAAACAATATAAAAAATATTTTTTTTAAAGTTTGTAATAAGTTTTGAATAAATCTTTCAGAAAAATAATACAAACACAAAAAAATAAGGAATTTTAAATATATAAACAAACAATATTAACCCCTTTCCTGCCAGGAACTTTTCCCCCTCAGGTGCCAGGCCTTTTTTGTTTGGCTATTTGGGGCAGTTCGTGCTTAGGCCCTCATAACTTTTTGTCCACACAAGCTACCCACAGCAAATATGCGTCGTTTTTTCCCCCCCAACATCCTAGGGATTCTAGAGGTACCCAGAGTTTGTGGGTTCCCCTGGAGATCAAGACATTAGCCAAAAGACAGCGAAAACTTCTTTTTTTTTTTTTTTTTTTTTTCAAACAAAAAGGGAAAAAAGGGCTGCGGAAGAAGGCTTGTGGTTTTTTCCCTGAAAATGGCATCAACAAAGGGTTTGCAGTGCTAAAATCACCATCTTCCCAGCTTTGCAGAACAGGTGGACTTGAATTAGACATACCCCATTTTTACTATTTTTTGTGCTTTTAGCTTCCTTCCAGTTAGTGACAGAAATGGGTGTGAAACCAATGCTGGATCCCAGACAGCTAAACATTTCCGAAAAGTAGACAAAATTCTGAACTAAGCAAGGGGTCATTTGTGTAGATCTACAAGGTTTTCCTACAGAAAATAACAGCAGACAAAAATATTGAAAATTAGAGAAAAAACACAGCCCTTTCTCTCTATGTTTTACTCTAACTTTTTCCAGCAATATCAGATTTTTAAAAGCAATATACCGTTACGTCTGCTGGTCCCTTTTGGTTGCGGGGATATACAGGGCTTGCAGGTTCAAGAACACTAGGTACCCAGAGCCAATAAAGGAGATAGACCTTGCAATGGTTTTTCATTGTATAATTCCGAGGTCTCCATACTAGCATGTGAATTACAGGGCATTTCTCAAATAGTCATCTTTTTTACACACTGTCTTACATTTGGACGGAAAAAATGTAGAGAAAGACAAGGGGCAATAATACTTGTTCTTCTGTTCTGTGTTATAGAACCCTAATCTCCCAATAAAAATTGTACCTCACTTGCGTGGGTAGTACTAACGCCCGCGAAAGGAAACGCATCATGGACACATCACATTTTTACATTGAAATCGGACATGTTTTTTGGAAAGTGGCTAGCTGTGGATTTTGGCCTCTAACTCAGCAGGCACCTAGGAAAACCTAGCAAACCTGGACAATTCTGGAAACTAGACACCTAGGGGAAACCAGGATGGGGTAACTTGTGGCGCTCACACCAGGTTCTGTTAACCAGAGTCTTTAGCAAACCTCAAAGTTTGACAAAAAAATAAAAAAAAAAAATCCTCATATTTCAGTGATAGAAAGTTCTGGAATCTCAGGGGAGCCACAAACTACCTTCCACCCAGCATTCCCCTAGGTCTCCCGATAAAAATGGTACCTCACCTGTGGGGGTAGGCCTAGTGCCCACGACAGGAAATGCCCCAAAACCCTACGTTTACACCTCAAAATGATCAAGTACAAAACTACCTGTTTTTGCTGGGTGGAGGGGCACCTGCATTTTTGGTCCTGGGTTCTGCAGCTATCTAAGGAAACTTAC
This sequence comes from Pleurodeles waltl, assembly GCF_031143425.1. Taxonomy (NCBI): domain Eukaryota; kingdom Metazoa; phylum Chordata; class Amphibia; order Caudata; family Salamandridae; genus Pleurodeles; species Pleurodeles waltl. Next base: position 1,180,631,472 of record NC_090444.1, read on the forward strand.
CAAACCCATTGGACATTTCTGAAAACTAGACACACGAGGGAGTCCAGGGAGGTGGGACTTGCATGGATACCCAGTGTTGTCTTACCCAGTATCCTCAGCAAACCTCATAGTTAGCTAAAAAAAAAAAAAATCACATTTTTCCTACATTTCTCTGTGGGATCACCGCACCGGCACAAATTTACTACCACCCAACGTTCCCCCCTCAGTCGCCCGATAAAAATGATACCTCACTTGCGTGAGCGCACATTTGACATTAAATAATTATTTTATGTAATCATACTGATGCACTAACATGAGAAATGTTTCAAATGAAAAATAAATGTTAACATGAAAAGTGTGCCTGTTTAGTGGCAGTCATCAGAGCGAAGGACCTCCACATATTCTTTTTTTTTTTTTAAACGTGTTAACTCAGTGATGAAAGAAATATATTCTGTCTCTTTAAGAACATGTGCTTTGAAAAAGAAATGCTGAAATAAATAGGAGTAATTCTTGAGTTTCCTGCAGTGCCTTCTGGCAGAACAAGGCCAGAACTAATGTTGAAAGGAACTGAAGGCATTTGTTCTCTGCTGTGTGTCAAGCAAGCAAGGTCACAGCATGTAGTTATCTGCCTGCCAAGCTGAGCTGAAGTATCAAATATAAAAAAATATTTGCAAAGAATTACAAGCTTCCTTTGTCTTAATCACAAGTTTATTCTGTGTTCGTACTAATGGAATGTGTTTCTCTCAAGGGGAAGATCTGATTAGGGAAAATGTTTCTACTCCTTCCTGACTATCGTCCGGCAGCAAGTGCATTCTGAAACGTGTTGGACAAAAGACCTTCACTAAACAGTGCGGAAAAGACCGCAGAGATAATAATTATTATTGTTTGGGCTTATGCAAAAAGGAAGAAGCAGAGCAATACAAAACATTTAAGCTAAAAGTGGGATATTTTATTATGTGCTGCTGTTTGGCTGAAAACCTCATAAGTGCATAAATCATCCAATCACAGAAGTTTAGCAAGTTTAATTTAATGTTTGTAAATCAGACATTGGGATTCATTCATTGCTTTCTGGTTTTCAGAGACTACTTCTCATTTCTTATGATCTGTCACTTTGACATTTCATGATTCAACCAGTCCGTCTACTGACATTCTGGTATTTTTATTATTTAAATCATTTTTTGTATGCTCCATGCAATGATGCTGGTGCTTACTTTAGCACTCAGTGCTTAGAGCCTGTAGTGCTATGCTGCCTGCCTTAGGTAAGTTCTCTGAGCCATCAAGTTTATTAAGAGTCCAAATTTCTGAATTGTCACCCCTTTCCCTGCCCCTGTCCTGTTGCTGAGGTCCCCCTGATGAAGTTGTAACCTGACTGCTGTTTACCTTTAGGGGAGATAAATGTATGAATTCTGTGCATTGTATTTGTCTTTTGTTCTAGAGGTACCAGCTGCTGCTGTTTAAAATCCTTCTGCTATTTTTGATAGTGCCATAGCTAGATGTTTTCTAAATTAATGTTTCTAAAACTTTTGCATGATACCAAACATGCTAATGCTAATTTGAGGTTAGTGAGGTGTTTTCTTTATGCCTATGATTTGACATTGTTTATTTACTGAATCAAATGTATACTATCTCTCTTACGCAGATATTCATGTTCATGATTTGTGTTATAATTACTGAGGTCATTGTTTTCTCTGTTTATACTAAGATTCTTCAGGCAAATCCGTCAGCCTGTGATGCTACTTTATTTGTACCATTTGGTGTTGAGAATATGTTTGTGACCTTAGCATTGTAAATATAGGGAAATAAATATTTTAATTGATATTGAAAGGTGTGGTTAATCATGGCCAAATAGGTCATGGTGCGTCATATATTGATTCTTTGGTGATTATTATTATTATTGTTTAATGTTGTTGTTTTATGTGTCAATAATCAATATGTCCATCAATGTGGTAATCAGTATAATCTAAACGAGTCAAAAGGTTCATCGAACTTAAGGCAGTGTGCAATCACTCACTATTATGAAATAATAAGATGAGACAAGGATCTGCGCTGCAACAGTTTGTGGTAGCCAGAGTTTGATGGTTATGTCTCTTTGGATTATTGATTGGTAATTATTGATTGTTAATTTTTTGATTGAGATTTATTGATTGAAAGATATGGAGAAGATGTGTCTCTAAACACCCAAGTTGGCTGTCCCCGGTCCTTCTGCCTATGTTGATGGGGAATGTTCTCAGTGTTCTGTTAGTTTGAGTGAAGTAGATTATGCGCTTGCACAGCTTTAGCTAACAATTTTTTTTTGCAGGTGATTGAGTTGTTTGTGAGATTTTAGGGGAGTTGGCATACTCCAAATGTTGTTGAAGAAGGGGTGTGTGTACTTCAAAGCGTGAGAGTAGGGAAGTTGGCGAACTTCACATGTGTGTGGTGCTTGGTGCTCAAAAATTGTCCACATGGTTGTAGATACACAGACCCTGAGGTAGGTCTAACACTCTGGAATATTAACCCCTTCTGTGCCCAGGACGTAATGGTTACGTCCTGAGGCACAGTGCTGCTGTGCCCAGGACGTAACCATTACGTCCTGTGCACAGAGCCCAGAGGGAGCGCTCTCGCTCCCTCTGTGGGGTTCCCCCCCACCCCCCAAGTCAGGGATGGAAGGGGAAGCCCTTCCCCTCCCACCCCCGACCCCCCCAACCCCCCCTGTGACATCAGCGCGCGAGCACGCGCTTAGTCACAGGGTCTCCCCCATCGCGCTGGAAGCAGAGCTTCCAGCGCGATTGAAAAAGAAATGCTTTTGCATTTCTTTTTCAATCACATGGGGGAGGCCCCGAGAGGCTTCAAAGGGAAGGAAATGTATTTCCTTCCCTTTGAAGTCTCTCACAGGTTTCAAAAGCCAGATTGCTTGCAATCCGTCTTTTGAAACCCCACTAGACACCAGGGATTTTTTTTTTTTCAGTGAAATTGGCAAAAGGGAGCGACCCCTTCGGCAAGGGTCGCTCCCGGGGGGGGCATTTTTTTAGGAAGGCCTTTTCTGCCCCCCCGGGGGGCAGATTGGCCTATTATTAGGCCGATCTGCCCCCGGGGGTGGCAGAAACCTCTAGGCACCAGGGACATTTTTTTTTTTTTTTTTTTTTTTTTTGTGATGATTTCTTTTTTTTTTAGGTGGGGAGCGATCCCTTAGGCAAGGGTCGCTCCCCTACGGGGCAATATATATTTAGGCCATTTCTGCCCCCCTTGGGGGCAGATTGGCCTATTTTGATGAGGCCAATCTGCCCCCAAGGGGGGCAGAAACCATTAGACACCAGGGAGTTTGTTTTTGCGCACGAATTTCACGCAACGGGAGCGACCCCTTTGGCAAGGGTCGCTCCCAGGGGGGGCATTTTTTTGGGAAGGCCTTTTCTGCCCCCCCCTCGGGACAGATCGGCCTATTATTAGGCCGATCTGCCCCCGGGGGTGGCAGAAACCTCTAGGCACCAGGGATCTTTTTTTTTTTTTTCTTTTTGTTATGTTTTCTTTTTTTTTTAGGTGGGGAGCGACCCCTTAGGCAAGGGTCGCTCCCCTAGGGGGCAAATTATATTTAGGCCATTTCTGCCCCCCTTGGGGGCAGATTGGCCTATTTTGATGAGGCCAATCTGCCCCCAAGGGGGGCAGAAACCATTAGACACCAGGGAGTTTTTTTTTTGCGTGAATTTCACGCAAGGGGAGCGACCCCTTAGGCAAGGGTCGCTCCCTGGGGGGGGGGGGGGGATTATTTTAGGCCATTTCTGCCCCCCTGGGGGGGGGTAGATCAGCCTATTTTGATTCGGCTGATCCACTAGGCACCAGGGATTTTTTTGTTTTTCTGTTTTACAGATGGGGAGCGACCCCCTTGGACAAGGGTCGCTCCCCTGGAGGGGCAAAATGTATTTAGGCCATTTCTGCCCGCTTTGGGGGCAGATCGGCCGATTTTAGGTCAATCTGCCCCCAAGGGGGGCAGAAACCACTAGGCACCAGGGATCTTTTTTTTGCGCCGTCACACAAGGGGAGCGACCTTGTAGTCAAGGGTCGCTCCCCAGGGGGGTGGGCAAATTATTTTAGGCCATCTCTGCCCCCCCGGGGGCAGATCGCCCTATTGGTATTAGGCCGATCTACCCCCAGGGGGGGCAGAAACCTCTAGGCGCCAGGGCAAATTTTTTTTTTGTGTTTTTTTTTTGGTTTGGTTTTTTTTTTTTTAGAGATGGGCAGCGACCCATCAGGCAAGGGTCGCTCCCCTGGGGGGCAAATTGTATTTAGACCATTTCTGCCCCCCTCGGGGACAGATTGGTCGATTTTAGGTCAATCTGCCCCAAGGAGGCAGAAACCACTAGGCACCGGGGATTTGTTTTTTGGCGCCAATGTCACGCAAGGGGAGCGACCCCGTAGGCAAGGGTCGCTCCGGGGGGTGGGGGGGGGGGGTGGGTGTTCGGGGGCAAATTTATTTTAGGCCATTTCTGCCCCCCCTGGGGGCAGATCGGCCTATTATTAGGCCGATCTGCCCCCAGGGGGGGGCAGAAACCTGTAGGCGCCAGGGCAAATTTTTTTTTTTTGTTTGTTTTTTTAGAGATGGGGAGCGACCCATCAGACAAGGGTCGCTCCCCTGGGGGGCAAACTGTGTTTAGACCATTTCTGCCCCCCTTGGGGGCAGATTGGTCGATTTTAGGTTAATCTGCCCCAAGGGGGCAGAAACCACTAGGCACCGGGGATTTGTTTTTTGGTGCCAATGTCACGCAAGGGGAGTGACCCGTAGGCAAGGGTCGCTCCGGGGGGTGGGGGGGGTGGGTGTTCGGGGCCAAATTTATTTTAGGCCATTTCTGCCCCCCCTGGGGGCAGATCGGCCTATTATTAGGCCGATCTGCCCCCAGGGGGGGGCAGAAACCTGTAGGCGCCAGGGCAATTTATTTTTTTTTGTTTGTTTTTTTAGAGATGGGGAGCGACCCATCAGACAAGGGTCGCTCCCCTGGGGGGCAAACTGTGTTTAGACCATTTCTGCCCCCCTTGGGGGCAGATTGGTCGATTTTAGGTCAATCTGCCCCAAGGGGGCAGAAACCACTAGGCACCGGGGATTTGTTTTTTGGCGCCAATGTCACGCAGGGGGAGCGACCCCGTAGGCAAGGGTCGCTCCGGGGGGGGGGGGGTGTTCGGGGGGCAAATTTATTTTAGGCCATTTCTGCACCCCCTGGGGGCAGATCGGCCTATTATTAGGCCGATCTGCCCCCAGGGGGGGCAGAAACCTGTTGCTGCCAGGGCAAATTTTTGTTAGTGTTTTTTTTTTAGTTTGTTTGTTTTTTTAGAGTTGGGGAGCGACCCATCAGACAAGGGTCGCTCCCCTGGGGGGCAAACTGTGTTTAGACCATTTCGGCCCCCCTTGGGGGCAGATTGGTCGATTTTAGGTCAATCTGCAACCACTAGGCACCGGGGATTCGTTTTTTGGCGCCAATGTCACGCAGGGGGAGCAACCCTGTAGGCAAGGGTCGCTCCGAGGTGGGGGGGCTTTGGGGGGGCAAATTTATTTTAGGCCATTTCTGCCCCCCCCTGGGGGCAGATCGGCCTATTATTAGGCCGATCTGCCCCCAGGGGGGGCAGAAACCTCTAGGCGCCAGGGCAAATGTTTTTTTGTTTTTTGTTTGTTTGTTTTTTTAGAGATGGGGAGCGACTCATCAGACAAGGGTCGCTTCCCTGGGGGGCAAACTGTATTTAGAGCATTTCTGCCCCCTTTGGGGGCAGATTGGTCGATTTTAGGTCAATCTGCCCCCAAGGGGGCAGAAACCACTAGGCACCGGGAATTTGTTTTTTGGCGCCAATGTCACGCAGGGGTAGCGACCCCGTAGGCAAGGGTCGCACCTGGGCAGGGGGGGTTTGGGGGGGTGGGGGGGTAAAATTTATTTTAGGGCATTTCCCCCCCCCCCCCCGGCCCGGCTGAGCTAGAGGCCAAAATCCACATGTAGGCACTTTGCAAAAAACACCTCTGTTTTCTGTGAAAAAATATGTTGTGTCCACGTTGTGTTTTGGGCCATTTCCTTTCGTGGGCGCTAGGCCTACCCACACAAGTGAGGTACCATTTTTATGGAGAGACTTAGGGGAACGCTGGGTGGAAGGAAATTTGTGGCTCCTCTCAGATTCCAGAACTTTCTGTCACCGAAATAAGAGGAAAAAAGTTTTTTTTGGCCAGATTTTGATGTTTGCAAAGGATTCTGGGTAACAGAACCTGGTCAGAGCCCCGCAAATCACCCCATCTTGGATTCCCCTCGGTCTCTAGTTTTCAAAAATGCGCTGGTTTGCTAGGTTTCCCCAGGTGCCGGCTGAGCTAGAGGCCAAAATCCACACGTAGGCACTGTTTTCTATGAAAAAATGTGATGTGTCCACGTTGTGTTTTGGGCCATTTCCTGTCGCGAGCGCTAGGCCTACCCACACAAGTGAGGTATAATTTTTATCGGGAGACGTGGGGGAACGCTGGGTGGAAGGAAATTTGTGGCTCCTCTCAGATTCCAGAACTTTCTGCCACAGAAATGTGAGGAACATGTGTTTTTTTAGCCAAATTTTGAGGTTTGCAAAGGATTCTGGGTAACAGAACCTGGTCCGAGCCACACAAATCACCCCATCTTGGATTCCCCTAGGTCTCTAGTTTTCAGAAATGCACAGGTTTGGTAGGTTTCCCTAGGTGGCGGCTGAGCTACAGGCCAAAATCTACAGGTAGGCACTTTGCTAAAAACAGGTCTGTTTTCTGTGATGTGTCCACGTTGTGTTTTGGGGCGTATCCTGTCGCGGGCGCTAGGCCTACCCACACAAGTGAGGTATCATTTTTATCGGGAGACTTGGGGGAACATAGAATAGCAAAACAAGTGTTATTGCCCCTTGTCTTTCTCTACATTTTTCCCTTCCAAATGTAAGACAGTGTGTAAAAAAGACATCTATTTGAGAAATGCCCTGTAATTCACATGCTAGTATGGGCACCCTGGAATTCAGAGATGTGCAAATAACCACTGCTTCTCAACACCTTATCTTGTGCCCATTTGGAAATACAAAGGTTTTCTTGATAGCTATTTTTTACTCTTTATATTTCAGCAAATGAATTGCTGTATACCCGGCATAGAATGAAAACCCACTGCAGGGTGCAGGTCCTTTATTGGCTCTGGGTACCTAGAGTTCTTGATGAACCTACAAGCCGTATATATCCCCGCAACCAGAAGAGTCCAGCAGACGTAACGGTATATTGCTTTCGAAAATCTGACATTGCAGGAAAAAATTACAGAGTAAAACTTAGAGAAAAATTGATGTTTTTTTCACCTCAATTTCAATATTTTTCTTTTTCAGTTGTTATTTTCTGTAGGAAACCCTTGTAGGATCTACACAAATTACCCCTTGCTGAATTCAGAATTTTGTCTACTTTTCAGAAATGTTGCGGTTTCTGGGATCCAGCATTGGTTTCATGCCCATTTCTGTCACTGACTGGAAGGAGGCTGAAAGCACAAAAAATCGTAAAAATGGGGTATGTCCCAGTAAAATGCCAAAATTGTGTTGAAAAATTGGGTTTTCTGATTCAAGTCTGCCTGTTCCTGAAAGCTGGGAAGCTGGTGATTTTATCACCGCAAACCCTTTGTTGATGCCCTTTTCAGGGAAAAAACCACAAGCCTTCTTCTGCAGCCCATTTTTCCAATTTTTAAAAAAAAACCAAAATTTTCACTGTTTTTTGGCTAATTTCTTGGCCTCCTTCTGGGGAACCCACAAAGTCTGGGTACCTCTAGAATCCCTAGGATGTTGGAAAAAAAGGACGCAAATTTGGCGTGGGTAGCTTACGTGAACAAAAAGTTATGAGGGCCTAAGCGCGAACTGCTCCAAATAGCCAAAAAAAGGCTCGGCACAGGAGGGGGAAAAGGCCTGGCAGCGAAGGGGTTAAAAGTGAATTGAGACACTTGTTTTTTGTTGTAATTTGTCTATTTAGTTGGCCAATCGGCAAGTCAAGTTTGTAAGTTAAGTTGAGTGTAAGGTCTTTTTGACTGAGATTTGGTGAGTCCTATGCGCGCCAGGACAGTATCCATTGATCAGTTAAGAGTAAAATTTGCAGGTAAAATTTTGCTTGCGATCTGGGGAACTGAGAAAGAAGAATAGCTGCTAGAGTGAAAAGTCATCAGTAATCTGTAAGGCTCCTGAAGCGATTGAATTACCCTACCTGTAGTAAATAGACAAATTTGGTTCTTTTTTGTTTTGATGAGTGCTCGCAAATACTGCATTTGTTTTGAATGTTTTTGAGTTTAAGAGGACAAGCTGCAGGACTTTGTCAGCTGCTGTGTATAAGTGTGACACCGTTTTGTGCTGCGCTGGGATAAGTTGGTTATTGAGAAGGGTCGCAAACGGATTGGTGGACAACCGTGAAGCACAACTGGTTGAGAAAGGAGACAAAGAGGATTGTGGAATTAAAAGTCATTTACTGATTTTTGATTAAAAAAATTGAAAATGAAGTTTTTCAAAGCTTTATACAGTGCTCTTAGAGAAGATGAATATATTCCAGCTAGGGTAGGAGAAATGTGTCTGCCAGAAGGTACTCCAGCATATATTGTAATTGAAGTTAAAGGTACTGGAGCATGCCTTTGGTTAAAACATTGGTGCAAAATCACAAGAGAAGAAGTGAGCTTAGCATTTCCTGAAAATGGGACATTTAATTTGAGAATTTGAGACAAGTGATGTATGGTGTAAAACCTCCACCAAGACGAGCTCAGTTTGAGGCATCAGCAATTTGGGAGCTAGTAGCCAGACAACAACAAGCATTACAATTTGAGAGAAGAATGAGAAGCGCAGAGAAGTCACTTGCAGAAGCTAGGTGGGACATTGACCAGAGTCAGTGGAGACTTGATACCTTCCATGGTAATGGGATATTTTTCCTGCAATGTCTAAAGACAGGAAGATGCAAAGAAAACTTTAAAGAAATCAAAAAAAGAGTTTTTCTCCATCAGATGAAGAGCAGACATCAAAAGAACCTGAAAGGTCTTTGATTAATAATGAGGAATCAGATGATGATGCGTTTATTTTACAGATATTGAGAAATCGTCCACCACCACCATATGAGGCACAAGAGAATGGTCCAAGTACTAGTGTGACTCCTTCTGCACCAACACAGGCTAACATATTATAGAGTCCAGTACAGAGTAGTCTTAACATGGCTGAGAGTTCTACACAGATTAATCCTAAAATGACACAGAGCTCAGTGCAGACAAGTCCTTTAGAATAAATACCAATACAGAGCAATCTAAATCAGTCAATAGATTCTGTACAGTTGCCACAACCTAGTGTTCTCTAGGATTTATCCAAATATGCCATTTGTGGAGGCAACAACATATCTAACAGTGCCAAAAGGACAGGTTTACCAGAAACCAATGATGATTCAGTCAGAGCCAATCCCGTTTTTACTACCTCAAATGCAGAACACAGGTGTAATGCAGTCTCAGAAAGTAAATGCCAGAATAAGTCTAAATTCAGTGTCTGTACCTGTCACTATTGGTCTACCCATACCGTTGCCCAGGGTAACAATGGTACAAATGGACAGGGAATCCTGAAACAGAATTTACTGGGAGGATGAGTCAATGATAATGCCAACATAGGTATACCTGGGACACAGATTGTTGATGGAACAAGGTCATTGATAGACTTGAGTCATTTCAAAGGTCCTCTGAATACTCCTCTGAATATTGGAGCAGGGTGAGCTATGGGTGTTGACTCGAGATCGATGACACTTCAACCTCGGAGTCTAACTGTACAACAGCTACCTAGTACTCAGCCTAATAACATCTCATTACAAGGGTTGACAGCTCAACAATTAACCCAGTGGTTAGAAAAGCTGAATACCTCACAAAATGCTTCCAGTGAAGGGAATTACATGAACTATACTAGGCTTCAATGAAAGTGAGTGAACCTGTTGAGGGAACCATGGGTGTAAATAGGTTATAGTCCTACACTGAAGAACAACTGAGATACTTCCAAAGATTACAAAAGAAGCAGGTGAGATACATCAGCTAACTGTTGATGGAGCAGGCAAACATGGGATAGATTTATCAAAAATGAAACATTTGAAAAGAAGTTATAGGTTAGATTTTGATGCAAAAGATTTAGAACACATGAGATCTGCAGGAATGAAAATACACTTTAGGGAGTTACTTCAAGGCATCCAGATATGGAGCGCATTAGACAAATGGTAAGGCAGATGGGTGAAGAAAAGAGTCACGCTTAAAAAAAAGATCCTGATAATTCTTCTACAGAAGCACTGCAGTATAGAGAAGCAGTAAAGGTTTTACAAATGAAAGAAATTCCAGGAGGGAATTTTGTACTTGTCCCTTGGAGCAGAAGTGACATTTTGTCATTTACAAATGATTACCGAGATTGAGGGAGAAACTAGTGGAATGCGCCAGCAGACAGATGGGTTTGTGCAACTTGCAAAATGCCTGTGGGAGGATTTGAACACTCTTTTAGAGATAGTTCTTCCAGCAGATTTATGGATTGAATGCAAGAGGAGTGTAAACTGGCCAACTAGTGAGCAGTCAAGACATCCAATAACAGGTTCACCATCAAATGAAGTAATGAAATATTACTATAAAGTCATTGAATTTCTGAAAACAAGAATTTCACCCAAAAATATTGATTGGCAACGCATAGATAGAAAAGCTCAGGAAGCGAAAGACTCAATTCATGCATACTATGAGAGGTTGTTAAAAGCATTTAAACATTACAGAGGTAAAGAAACAATTAAGCCAAAAGACATGATTCATTTTGTGTTCAGATTTGTTGAGGGACTCAGACCAAAAATTAGTCAGATGACTAAGAGCCATATGATTTGCTAGCAAGTCAAATTGATTGATGAGGTGATGCAATATGCAAAATACTGTACTGAAGAGATTGAATTGAAACAGAAAAAGTTGAAGGAGAAAACAATGGTGATGCAGATTAAGGCTGCACAGACAGGGATTCAGGGAAGCTTCCAGCCTCAGCAGCAACAGGGAAATGGCAGGTTTAAAATCAAGATACATTTCAGAAAGGAGGCAGAGGTTGTAAATCGTGGTTTGGATTTGAATACACTAATGATTCAAGGAGAGCAGCAAGGAAAGATAATTTTACCTTGTCATGCTTGTGTGGGAATTAGACTTTGGAAACAGCAGTGTCCTATGGTAAATTAGGGAGGTATGATTCAGCAAGAAAATGATGTCAATTCATTTCAAAATGTGAAGAGACCAAGAATGAGAGGCCAAATTCAAAATTTCCAGGATAGTGTAAACCCAATGCAAGGTTTTTAACCCATGCAAATTGCACAGCCTTTACAAATGTGAATGCCCCAGTTACAGCAGATGCAGCCACAGGTGCAGAGGGCGCCTGCGCAACAAAGTCAAATGCCACAACAGATTCAGATACCTCAAGCTCCTATGGATCAACAGTAGGTGATGCTTACTCAGATGGTCACAGATCCAAGTGTGAATCAGAGTAATACAGTACAGCAATTTCCATTCCACAGTGAGGATGGAATAAACAATGAATGGATGTCTGAGAGTTCAGATAAAGAAGAATGTGTGATGGCAGCTTCCTTAGAAGTGGATCAAAAAGGTCCTTATGCCAAAGGAAAGGTGAATGGTCACGGAGTTGTATTTTTGGTTGACACTGGAGCTACACACTCAACAGTGAGATCTGTAGAAGTTCCAGATTTGCCCTTGTCAGGGAAGACAGTTCAGATTGTGGGGGTTGATAATCAATATTTGACAAACCCAATTACAGAACCAGTTTGGGCTAGAATTGGCAAATGTAAAGGTTTGCACAAAATGTTGGTTTGTGATACAAGTCCAGTGTCTTTACTGGGAAGAGATTTATTATGCAAAACAAGATTTTTCATTGTTTGAATTTCAATTCCCTTATCTGAACAGACAAACAGTGATGATGAAGAAGACCCAACACTTACTGTTAACAATGAGTCAGTGTCTGAAGAATTTTCTCTGATTAGTTTTGATGAGTCAGTGAAGGAGGAAGCTCCTTTGATTAGTTTCTTTCCAGTATTTGGAGTGAAAGATCTTCCTGATGACTTACAGAAAAGTGTCATGACTGAAGTTTGGGATCTTTCAGGAAAAATATATTGGGTTGATAAACGGAGTAGAGCCAGTTAGAGTTGTAGTGAAGCCCAATGTAATTTTTCCTCAGATTCCACAATACCCAATGGCAAAAGATGTGATTGAGGGAGTGAGACCACTGATGAGAGTTTGTGGAGAAAGGGATTCTGAAAGTGTTGAGTGGCCCATGTAATTCATCAATAATGGGACCGAGCAAGCCCTGTGTGAAAATTTGACTTGTGAAAGATTTGAGGAAAATAAATGACATAGTGGTCAAGTGTTGCCCAGTTGTGCCAAATCCAGCTGTGATTATGTTTCAAATCCCATGTGATGCTGAATGGTTCACTGTAGTAGACTTATGTCAAGCATTCTTTTCTGTGCCTCTTCATGAGGACAGCAGATATCTCTTTTGTTTCAAATTCCTGAATAAAGTCTACTGTTGGTGTAGAATTCCAAAAGGGTTCTCAGAGTCACCATCTATTTTCAACCAGATCTTGAAAAGGAATATGGAATCATTAGTTATGCCTGATCAGTCAACATTGGCGCAGTGCATTGATGATTTGTTAATTGCATCCAGGACAAAAGAAGGGTGTATATACACAATACAATTTGATTGTTGATTTTCCTGGGAGACAATGGACATAAAGTGTCCCCTGCTAAATTGCAGTACTGTTAGAAAGAGGTGAAATACTTGAGTCATTTGATTGAGAAAGAACTAGAAAGATTTCTAGAGAGAGAGTTGGAACTATTTTGCAAGTGCCCGCACCAACTACTCAGAAGATGTGAGGATGTTCTTGGGAATGATGGGTTACTGCTGCCAATGGATCCCACATTTTTTAGTTTTTTCAAAGCCCTTACAGAAGCTGACTCATAAGGATGTTTCTGATCCTATGGAGCTGAATGAGGATTGTATGAAAGCATTTACTGATTTGAAAGAGAGTTTGTGTCGAGCTCCGGCTTTGGGTATGCCTGACTACACTAAACATTTTCTGTTGTTTTGTCATGAACGTGATGCATGTTCTTTATCTGTTTTGACTCAGACTCATGGTGGTGTGAACCCCTCAGTGGCATATATTTCAGCTACTTTGGATCCAGTCACAGCAGCTTTACCTGGTTGTCTGAGGTCCATTGCTGCAGTTGAGCAAAGCCTCGCTCAGAGTGACAGTATAGTGATGGGTCATCCCCTTACTATAATGGTTCCCCATTCCATTGAGATTTTGCCTACCAGGTCTATGACACAGTATCTGACCAGCTCAAGGCTGATCAGATATGAGACAGCAATCTAGGGGTCACCAAATGTTAGCATCAAGAGATGCAGAGTGCTTAACCCAGCAACTTTACTTCCAAATGAGGAAGCAAACACTGATAAATTGGATGATACTGAGCATGATTGTCTGGAAATTACAGAGTTATGCACAAAACCCAGAGCAGATATTAGAGATACTTGCCTGGAAGAAAATGACCTAATTATTTTTGTTGATGGTTCCTGCTTGAGAGATAATGTGGGCACATAGAGAGCAGCATATGCAATGTGTATAATCACATGCATACTGGAAGCTTCATGGCTTCAAAGAGTGTTTTATGCACAAGTGTCAGAACTAGTGGCTCTTACTAGAGCATGCCACATTTCAACTCAATTGAAAGGGACTATTTACACAGATAGTCAATATGGATTCAGCACTCTGCCTGATTTTGGCCAATTGTGGCCACAGAGAGGTTTCCGGACTTCTTCTGGTTCTCAAATAAGAAATGGTGAAATAATTCATGATTTGTTAAAAGCAATTCAAATGCCTGAAAAGACTGTTGTGGTGAAATGCAGTGCACATCAGAGATCACAAGATTAGGTGTCATTGAGAAATGCATATGCAGATCAAGTCGCAAAGTTTCGCACATTGAACGGCATTTCCTTCAAACGAGAATGGGAATTGTTACCTTGAGATCATGAAATCTATGGAAATTATGTGATGCATGTCATTGATAACTTGGAAGAATTCAAAACTCTCCAAGACAATGATGAGAAAGATGAGCGTAGAGATTGGGTTAAGATGAAGTGTGTCCAAAGAAATTATGATGTCTGTGTATCAGGAGAAGGAAAAGTAATATTGCCAAATAGTTTACTGACTCAGCTGGCCAGATACTATCATGGTCAAGCTCATGTTGGTGGGGAGAGATGCCATGGTTAGGCTAATTAAGCAATATTGGTTCAATCCAAAATTTAGACAGGTTGCCGAAGCAGTTTGCCACAGACGTGTTATCTGCCAGCAGATGAACGTGGGCAAAGAAACAGTTGTCAACATGGGAAATATGGGCATGGCTAGAGGACCATTTAGCAGAATGCAAATGGATTTCATTAGGATGCCTGCATGTGCAGGTTTGAAATGTGTGGTGATTGTGTGCATTTTCAGTCACTGGATTGAAGCTTACCCTACAAGCAGAAATGACAGTCTCACAGTAGCAAAGTTACTACTCAGGGAGTTGATTCCACTTTTTGGTTTTCTGGTCTCTTTAGAATCAGATAGAGGAAGCCACTTCAACAATGAGGTGATTAAGTTGCTATGTTCAGCCTTAAACACTGAGCAGAAGCTTCATTGTAGCTATTGCCCAGAAACCTCAGGACTTGTAGAACAAATGGATGGTACTTTGAAATCAAGATTGGCAAAAATGTGTGCATCCACAAATCTGAAGTGGCCAGATGCTTTCATGTTGGTTCTAATGTCAATGAGAAGTACTCCTGGCAAGACAACAGGACTGTTGCCCCATGAAATTCTCATGGGAAGAGCCATGAGATTGCCAGCTGTACCTGCAAATGCTCTTGTAAACATTACAGATGAAATGTTATTGGACTACTGCAAAGGTCTAGCTGATGTGGTCCGTTCTCTCTCTCTCTCTCATCAGGTGGAAGCTACCACACTACAACCTTCACAGCAGCAAGGACACAACCTGAAGGCAGGTGACTGAGTTGTGATCCGGAAGCATGCGAGAAAATCATGTTTGGAGCCTCGGTGGAAAGGGCTTTCCTTACCTGGTGATATTGATCACTACTACAGCTGTGAAGAGTGCAGGACTTCCGAATTGGATTCACACAAGCCATACTAGGAAGGTGGACAGTTCAACAGAAGAAGAACTGTTGAGATCACCACCCCCTGAACGTATTCCAGGACAAGGCAGGAGAACAAACGAATTGGAGACAGATCCTGAACAGACTCCAGTTGACTTGCCCATTCCTGTGTCAGACAAAGTGGAAGGACTCCTGGAAGATGAGGATAAAACGTCATCAACGTTCTCAAATGAAACAGTAAAAGAACCGGTCCAGAGAAGACCTGCTCACAGGAGGGTGTCCGCAGAAGCAGATGGTCTGATAAACAAGACTGAACAAGTGACTGAGGGGGAACATGGTGGCCGCGTGAGTTCCACAGTCGGGAGCTCACCTGTTTCCGGTTGACGAGCAGGGATCAATGTGACCACACAGTGCTCGAAAGCTGGATGCACCTCTTCCCTGGTCTCGGTTCCCTGCGTGAGGCAGGGTTGAAGGCGGAGACAGATTGCCGGATTGAGACGCAGAGGCTCGGCGTCTCGAACACTGCACTGTGGGTGGAGGCTGCTCATGGTGTTTGCCGTGGGAGACGCTGCCTCATTCTTTGCTGTCCCCGAGGAACGCGCATTGCAGCTTTTCTTGGGGTTTGACAGCAGGAGAAGGAGAAGGAGTCCTCTGCCCACTGCAAGTCGTACTTAGCGACTACAGTAGGGGACAGGGTTTTTATGATGCCGGTTAAGCTGAGGGCCCGGGCAACCTTCAGAGGCCCCCGCTTGCACTTATACAGCAGCAGCACAACACAGGTGAGGGTAAAGAGGCCCCTCCGGAGCCGGTTTCTGGAATTTCTATGGGGGGTGCAAAGGGGGGCACGTGCAATAAGAAAGGCCAAGGGATGGGGGCAACCAATATCAAAAAATGGAAATTCTCGGCAACTCTGCAGCCTGAAATTAAAACAAGAAAGAGGCACAGTAATAAAGCAGGCTCTGCTTGCAATTTAAGCAAGGCCACCCTCTCACAAGTTCAGTCATTGGAAGGGTGCAGGCCGGTGTCTCGTCTTACTCCTTTTTTGAGAAGATTTTCTAGAAGCCCGGAGATGCAATCTTCACAAATTTTAGAGAATCTGCCCCTCTTCTCTACCTCTTACCTTGAGAATCGAGCTATTGGGGGGCAGGATAGCGATAAAGAGGTCATTCATGCCCAATCTGATAAGCTAGTAAGTGCGTCAGACCCTCCATTAGCAGATGTGCCAGAGGTGGTTATATCCTCACAGGATTCTGCGGTACAGAACTTCCTGATTTCTTTATCCAATGAGATCAGAGGAAAGTTTGAGGTTTCGGAACATAATCAAGCAAAAATCAGAGACCCTTGTGCAGCATTGGAAAGTAAATTGAATTTGTTAGCTGAGAGAATGAGCAGGTTGGAGACTGCGGTCTCGGATCAAGAGGCACGAGTACTTTCTAACTCTCAGGACATCTCTCAGTTGATACGCAATGAAAACGTTTTTCAGGAGAAGTTGGAATCTTTGGAAAATAATTTGCGGAGGAATAATAGCAGGTTGTTGAGCGTTCCTGAAGGAATGGAAAGGATGATATTAAAGGCTATGTAATAACTCTGCTTAGGAAATTCTTCCCGTCTATGGCACAAATAAAGCTGGAAGAGGACATTCAGAGAATTCATCGAGATCCCTTAAGAAGGAACTCTGATAGAAAAGCACCCAGGAAAATACTTATTAATTTTAGTACTTACTCTGTAAAAGAGAAAATTCCCTCTGAAGCTCTTAAGGCGGGTAGCTTTTCTATGGGCGATTGGTCTTTTCGGATACGCTCGGGCATCTCCAAAGTGACTTTAGACAGGCAGTGGGAACTGGGGAAGTTCATGCAGGACCTTAGATCTCTTGGTGCCACGGTGCAGATGAGGTTGCCCGGCATTTCTAAAGATTATGTGGAATAACACAATGTACAATATTAGGGATCCTGTTGAAGTTTGGCCTTTAATTGAGAAGATGAAAACGTTACATTGATAGAATATTTTTTCTTTCTAGGAAGAGTTGACCGGAAACTGAGCCCATATGGGTTGTAATATTTACCCCATTAGAAGGGTAGGGTGGGTTCCCACGGGTGAGGGTGGTGTGTGGGCTATTTGGGATATTGGAAGGTGGGTTTTTGACACTAGGTGGGGAGCATGGGGATGAAAATCTAAAAATATGCCTATAAATGTCCTCAGTAATGTTGTGGGCAGTCCAGTTAAGGGTCTCACAGTTTACCTAGATCTCAGCCTCTTTCTTGATAGTTCTGCTTTCCCAGATATTGGCTAGTCACAAGTGGGTTTTGATGAAATTTCCTTCATGGAACGTTAATGGTTTACGGGTTTCAGGTAGGAGGATGAGAATTTTCGAGTTCTTAAAAGGGATAGATGAGGTGATTATCTTACAGGAGACTCAATTATTACAGTCAGAGTGGAATGAGATCCTTAAACGTTTGAACTGGGTGGGCTTTAATGCGTGTACCAATCAATCGTGCTGTAAAGGGTGTGGCGATCCTAATCAAGAAATTGGTAAGGGTAAAGGTAGCAAATGTTATAAGGGACACCAAGGGTAGGTGGTTGATTGTTGAGGCGGGGCTGCATGGCGTCTGGTTTACGATTGTGGGGTTCTAATGGCCTAATGTGGATGATCCAGCACCTTTTCAAGAACTATACAGTCATTTATTGGTTGCTAAATACCAGATTGTTGTAGGCAGGGATTTTAATGTTCTATTGGACCCAATGCTAGCTAAGTCTACCTCGAGACCGACGGTGAATTCTCCTAAAACTCGGTCCTGGATAAAACAAGGAATGGTAGACCTTGGTTTGATAGATATTTGGCATCAGAAAAGCAGGGAAGGTCCAAGGTTTACATTTAATAATAAAAAGTACGGGCATCGTTCCAGGATAGACTTTTTCCTAATACAGCATAATTGAAGGGATATGGGGAGACATGTTAGCCATGCTCCGGCTCACCTTTCAGATCATTCAGCAGTAAAATTGCATGCCTCCTTTAATATTCAACCACCTATTCCCAGGTGGACAGCCAATCGAGCCTTCTTCTTGGATGAGCTGATTGTGGATGGTCTGAGGTGGGACACAAAATAATTTTTCTAAATCAATTATGGTTCTACTACATTGCAGATGCTGTGGGATGCGTATAAAGCATTTATTAGAGGAAGCCTTGTGGGTTTGGCCACCTTTAGATATAGGGAAGAAAAAAAAAACTGTGAAAGCAACTGGAGTCCCAGGTAGCCTCCCTGCGGAGGCAATTTCCAATATTTATTTAGGTGAGGAGAGTCAGTTAGGCACTTTAAATGTTCAATTAGAATCTAGTAAATCAGAGCTTTTCTTATTTCTTGAGAGGAAAAACAGATGGAGGTGGGATTACAGCTGGTATGCTCATTATGAGTACTGGGAAGGCTGTGGTAGGCTTTGAGCGTAGAAAACTAAATCAGATCGTTCTAAGAGTTATGTTGCATCAATTAAATCAGAGACCACTGGAGCCTTATGTACAGCCGCATCTGAGATATAGGAGAATTTTGTAGTCTTTTTTCAGAACCTTTATACTGAAGATCTGTACTTCTCTGAAATGTTGGTTAGGGGCTATTTGGAGGGCGTTCATCTCCCCCAGCTAACCAAAACTGATCAGTTACAATTGGGCGAGGAAGATTCGGGGGAAGTGAAGGCAGCAATTCAAAATTTAAAAAAGGGGAAGGCCTCAGGCCCAGATGGTCTACCTAATGAACTATATTGTGCACTCTGTGATGAGTTTGTGCCAATCGTAGCAGAATTGTTTAATCTTCTTTTACAGGCAGGTGTTGACATGCTTAAGTCTTGGGATGAGGCTGTTATAAGCCTTCTTTTAAAACCTGGTAAAGATCCGGCATTATGCAGTTCAGATAGGCCGATATCCTTGTTGAACTCAGATTATAAACTCTACACTTATGTTTTGTCTAAAAGACTTCAGGATCCGATTAGCAGGTTGATTCATGAGGACCAGAAGGGATTTGTTAGGGGTAGACAATTGTATGAACTAACTCACGATTTACTAGGTGCGGAGGATTTGGCGACTTTAGGAAAGGTCCCTTTAACGGTTCTCACTTTTGATGCTGCCAAAGCCTTTGATCGGGTGAACTGGCGTTTTTTACAATATGTCATGGAGGGTTTTAAGTTGGGCCCAAAATGTATTAGGGCAATTCAGGCTATTTATAAAGACCAGACTGCTAGTATTTTGGTTAATGATAAAATTTCCCCGAGATTTAGGATCGAGAGAGGGACGCGTCAGGGTTGTCCATTGTCCCCCCTTCTTTTCGATTTATATATTGAGCCTTTTCCCGCAAAAATTAGGGCTGACAGCCAGATTCCATCCTTCCAATGTCATGGCTGGATAAAGAAGGTCGCTTTATACGCCGACGATCTCATGATTTATGCCGGTGATCTGACTCATTTTTTCCTAGAATTATGCAACGTTTATAGGATTTTGGTAGGGTGTTGGGCTATTCTGTAAATCTGAAGAAAACTGAGATTATGTGTTGGAATACCACCTATAATAGCCCTCTTGTTAAGCAACAGATTAGGTGTCCGGGGATCCAAGGTATCCCTTGCCTTAAAGATTTAGCTAAGATTAATTTCGATAAGGCCTTGTTCAATGCTTTCCCTCTGGAATTCAAGAAGTGTTGGTTTAAAAAGTTACAGGCAGATTTAACCTCGTTTGTATGGTCATCTAGGGGGGTTAGGATTGCTTGGCAAAAAGTATGTAGGAAAAATGATAAAGGCGGGATCGCGGCTCCAGACTTTTACAAATATTATTTGGCTTTTCATTTGAAGAACGTGCAGATTTTGTTAAGCGATAGATCTGAATATACAGCTTTTTGGGGTGCAATGACTCAAGAATTGTTAGAGGCTGGTAGGTACTTCTTGTATAAGTTTGGTCCTCCCAAATACTTTAAAAAGATTAGTTTGAAGATTATTAAGGATGCCGCCAAAGTGTGGTGGCTGGTTCGACAAGTATTAGAAATTAAGTATTATAGTCCTCGAGCTCCGGTTTGGGACTCCCCAGGCACCCCTGAATGTCTTAGACAAATTGGCACTTCCATTAAAGGGGGTGGCGCGGTGGGGGCACATTTTGAAAGACTCTAGGTTGGTGCCTTGAGCTAGGTTTGAGGAATTAACTGAATACAAGGTTTCAAAGTTTAAATATTACCAGTTAGCAAGCTGGGCTGCTGCCCTTCAAGAGGAGGGGGATGCGAAGAATCTCTGGGAGGAGAAATTATCTTTAGCTTTGGTCCATAAAGAAATTGCTGTCTGGTATCAGGCGTTATTAGATGCTTCAGAGACAGTGTTCCCTCTGCATGGGAAGGAATGGGGAGTGGTTCTACCAGCCTTAGATGTGGTAAACACCTGGGAACTTTCATGCTCTATGCTTTGGTCTGTAACTAGATCGGCCTCTTTGAAGAACAATCACCTGTTCACCTTGTACAGGATCTATTGGTCCTCCCAGAAGTAATCAGTCTTGGGGAAGTCAGAGAGAAAGTGTCCACGTTGTAGGGAGGTTAATGCGAACAATATACACATTTTGGAGCTGCCCTAATCTTAGTGTTTTTTGGGCTACGGTTCAGAGTCTACTTAAACAGATTATAAATCCTGATTTAGAAGTAACTATCTCATTAGTGATTTTTGGGGTAGCACCTGGCTTAGTTTGGGACTTAAAGCTCCTTAAACCTTATAAGCACCTGATGATTTTACTGATACTACTGGCTAGAAGACAAATATGCTTCTGGTGGATTTCGTCTTCACCCCCCTCAGTATCTGACTGGCTGTCATCTATAAATTATTTTTGTTGCCTGGAGCGCATTGGTCCGCTGGGTAACAGAGACGACTGTTGGGCTATATGGGAAAACTTTCAGCAAAGTGGTAACAGTTCTTTTGTATAGTCCAATGATTATTGCCCCCCTGGTTTCAGGAGGTCAACTCCACAAGCTTAGCTGGTCTACGTACATTCGCTTGACCAGCATGGCTTGGAGAACAGCTTGAGACCGGGAGAGGTGAAAATATATGTGCCCTCTTGTGTTGATCAAACAGGTGGGATCGCTTTTGATGGGCACAGGTTGATGACCCTCGCTAAGAAATGCGGGCTCTTATGAGGACAAAAAAAAAAAAGACTGAACAAGTGACTGACCTCAGCTGGAACGGTGTTGAGGAAGATCTAAGCCAAACAGACTTGACGCCTCCTGAACCGGCTGCGGGAACGTCTAAGGAGAAGAATTTGCATCCAATACTGAAAAGAGCTTTAGCAAGAAAATCACTGAAAGGTGACAACTGGCCAAAAGCAAGTTTAAAGTCAAAGAAGACAAATGGGGGAAAACCAATACAGGAAGAAGTCGACAACACCAGAAGTGAAGATCTGAGTGATGGTGAATCAAGTGATGGTCAAAAATTAAAAAGAAAGTTTCCAATCGAAGATATTCTGGTCCAAAGTGGGCATATGCAACTACTAATTAATGGCAAGAAGAATTTTTCAATTTTTGTTCTGACAGAGACATTACAGGTCTATATTTTAGCACATGAAGAAAACTGATGGAGATTTGTTGAGAAAAAAAAATTTAAAATTCGAAAACTAAATGAAAGAGACTTTGCTGAGAAGAAAATATTTTTGAGAGACTTTGATAACCTGATTTTGACAAAGATGCTAATCTGATTGAAAACTTTACCAATTTTCGTTTTACAAAAAGGGTCCTCTGTGAATGAAGCGGTGAACATTATTGAAAGAAAAATACATAAATAAGAAAATAAGGAGGGATTGAAATTAAAGATTGAAAAATTATTATTTATTTTTCTTTTTTTTGCTGCATAGTCATATTTGGGTTTTTCTTTTTTACCTTCCGATTCTTTTCAGAACCACCTTGCGTTAGACATTCTTTCAGCAAAGGAGAGCAGAGTTTGTAAATCACTAGGTCTGGGTCATTGTTGTACCTTCATACCGGACAACAGTGATGTTTTGATTAACAATTTAACAAAATATGAAACTAAATTGAAAGAATTAACAGAGCTCACTGTTTGGGAAAAAGCTGGCAAAGGGATGACTACTGTGGGGAACTGGATTGGCAACCTCGGAAAAGGATTGGTAATGAAAATAATACAAGGAGTTTCAATTATGGTGATCTGTCTAATTGGTATATGGGGAATATGCAAACTGTAGAAAGTGATCAAAAGAAGATTTGAAAAGAATTAGAGGAGAGTATAATCTCAATGGGAAAGATTATATGGGGAAAACTCAAAGAAGAAAAGAATTTATACAAATGTGAGAGAAACAAAATTTTAGAAAACAGTACAATGAAATAAATTTATTTGGGATGTAAGTGTGATATATATGGTCATCAGAGGAGGGATTGTGTACGCAGATTTGACATGAAATAATTATTTGATGCAATCATACTGGTGCGTTAACATGAGAAATGCTTCAAATGAAAAATAAATATTAACATGAAAAGTGTGCCTGCTTAGTGGCCGCCATCAGAGTAAAATCTCCACATATTTTTTTTTAAATGTGTTTAGTCAGTGATGAAAGAAATCTGTTCTGTCTCTTTAAGAACATGTGCTTTGAACAATAAATGCTGAAATAAATACGAGTAATTTGTGAGTTTTCTGCAGTGCCTTTTAGCAGAACAAAGCCAGAACTAATGTTGAAAGTCTGCCAAAAGGAACTGAATGCATTTGTTCTCTGCTGTGTGTCAAGCAAGCAAGGTCACAGCATGTAGTTATCTGCCTGCCAAGCTGAGCTAAAATATCACATATGAAAAATATTTGTGAAGAATTGCAAGCTTCCTTTGTCTTAATCACAAGTTTATTCTGTGTTCGTACTAATAGAATGTGTTTCTCTCGAGGGGAAGATCTGATTTGGAAAAATGTTTTTACTCCTTCCTGACTATCGCTTGGCAGCAAGCGCATTCTGAAATGTGTTGAACAAAAGACCTTCACTAAACAGTGCGGAAAAGACCTCAAAGATAATAATTAATATCGTTTGGGCTTATGGGGGAAAAAGGAATAAGCAGAGAAATACAGAACATTTAAGCTAATAGTGGAATATTTTCTGATGATTGGATGTTTTATGCACATATGAAATTTTCAGCCAATCACAGAAGTTTAGCAAGTTTAATTTAATATTTGTGAATCAGACATTGGGATTCATTTATTGCTTCCTGGTTTCTAGAGATCTGCCACTTTGACATTTCATGCTTCAACCGGTCAGTCTGCTGACATTCTGGTATTTTTATTATTTGAATTTTTTTATGCTCCACCCAATGATGCTGGTGGTTACTTTAGCACTCAGTGCTTAGAGCCTGTTGTGCTATGCTGCCTGCCTTAGATAATTAGCTTGATGGTTCAGAGAAACTTAAGAGTCTACATGTCTGAATTGTCACCCCTTTCCCTGCCCCTGTCCTGATGCTGAAGTCCCCCTGATGAAGTTGTAACCTGACTGCTGTTTACCTTAAGGAGAGATAAATGTATGAATTCTGTGCATTGTAATTGTCTTTTGTTGTACAGGTACCAGCTGCCACTGTTTAAAATCCTGCTGCTATTTTGATAGTGCCATAGCTAGATGTTTTCTAAATTAATGTTACTAAAACTTTTACAAGATACCCAACATGCTAATGCTAATTTGAGGTTAGTGAGGTGTTTTCTCTATGCCTATGATTTGACATTGTTTATTTACTGAATCAAATGTATACTATCTCTCTTACACAGATATTCATGTTATTGATGTGTGTTCTAACTATTGAGTTCATTGTTTTATTTTCTCTGTTTAAACTAAGATTCTTCAGGTTAATCTGTCAGCCCGTGATGCTACTTTATTTGTACCATTTGGTGTTGAGAATATTTTTTGTGACCTTAGCATTGTTCATATAGGGAAATAAGTATTTTAATTGATACTGAAAGGTGTGGTTATTCATGGCCAAATTAATCATGGGGCGTCATATATTGATTCTTTGGTGATTATTATTATTGTTGTTTAATGTTGTTGTTTTATGTGTCAATAATCAATGTGGTAATCAATATAATCTAAACGAGTCAAAATGTTCATCGACCTTAATGCAGCGTCCAATCACTCACTATTATGAAATAATAAGATGAGACAAGGATCTGTGCTGCAACATTGGGTAGGTGGGCCAAGTGCTTGTGATAGGAAAGAGCCAAAAACATGTCGAAACTGAGGGGGAACCAAAGTGGGTTCAAAAGGGCAGTTTGAAAAAAAGAAATGTTTTAGGCTTACAAGTGGGGCAGAATTGTTATCGGTATAGATGCAACAATGCTGGATGGTAGGAATTTTGTGGATTCCTGCAGATTCCGGAAGGTTCCATCAAAAAATGTGGGGAAAATGTGTGATTTCAAGCAAAGTTGGAGGTATGCAAGGCATTGTGTGCAGGAAAATGTGGCGGGTGCATGTGAAGCACACCATCTTGGTCTCACCCAGATGTTTAGTTTTGAGATGTATCTACGTCTCGTAGATTTTTCTATGGGGCAGCATAAAGTCCAAAAAGTGCAGCCCTCACCATTCCAAGTGGGTGGATTTTGAGAGTTAGCCAAGCTCTCATGGCCCAAATGTAAAATCAAAACCCAAAATAATCAAATGTCCTGTTGCTTGCCGTTGGGATAAGATATTTTAGTGTGCGGGGGAGAGCTGAAAGACTTACCCCCCTCAGTTGGGGTGGGGGCATAACTATGCCCATACTGGTTGGTAGCCACCACCACTCCACATTTTTTTTTCCATTTTTTTTTCAATTCCCTGGCATCTAGTAGGCTTTCTGCCCCTCCTCCCCCATGGAGTAGATTGGGGGTAATTGCCTCATCTGCCCACCAGTGGGCAGAACAACTTTGTCCCCATACCCCCACCCCCCCAAGGGGGGCAGAAATGGCCAACAGTAATGACCCTTGCCCAAGGGGCTGCCCCCCCCAAAGAAAACACACCCACCCATCACTGGTGCCTAAGTGGTTTCTGCCCCCCCGCACCCCTGGGGGGAGATTGGCCTAATAGAAATAGGCCGTTCTGCCCCCAAGGGGAACAGAAATGGTCTAAAATTAATTTGCCCCCCAGGGGAGCGATCCTTGCCTATGGGGTTGCTCCCAATCTGTAAAAAAAAAAAAAATCCCTGGTGCCTAGTGGTTTCTGCCCCCCTTGGGGCCAGATCGACCTAATTAAAATAGGCTGATCTGCCCCCAAGGCGGGCAGAAATGGCCTAAAATAAATTTGTCCCCCCAGGGGAGCGACCCTTGTGAAATTCACCTGAAAAAAAAAATCACTAGTGTCTAGTGGTAAATAAAGATCCCTGGTGTCTAGTGGGCATTTCTGCAGCCCAAGTCCTGCAGCGGAGCCAGAGTGGCAGCACGCGTGTTCCTCCGGGGGAGCGGAGGAAGAGTCAGCACAAGTCAGAAGACAGTGGTTGAAGCGGCTGAAGGAGTCAGGGAAGCTGTGGAGGCTATCGGAGGAGGTCTCAGACGGCAAGAGGTGGGAGAGATTGCTAGGGCTTCCAGAGCAGAGGAAGGGGAATGTTGAGAAAAGGTAGGCTTTTGCTCTAACCTTGAGGTGGCGGAGAGGACTGGTCTAATGAGGGAACCCACCCTGAGAAGCGACGAGGTGCAAGCACGACAAATAAGGCAAACGTTGGCTACAGGTGAAGTGGTGTTTGATAGTAAAATCAGCAAAATCAATCAAATAAGTTTAAAAAAATACAGTACTGTGGCTAAACCTAAAAATGACCCCCTCGTTAAGGGCATACTTTAAAGCACTACTGATGATGATGGATGTTTGTGCCTCCAGTGTAATGGAGCAAGAATCTGGTGAGAGAGCCCCTAAACCACAAAATATGGAAGGTGATAAGGCCATAGGGACAGCGAAGCAAGGGGAGTGCTTGCGCATGGCCTTGGATAGTCTGGGAGGCAATCCCAAGGTACTGAATGGCAGCAGCAGTGCGACTGATCCCGTACGGTTCAGCAGTGATGTGGTAGTTCCCCCTACAGGATCTGATCTAGTGTCCTATGATCCCCTTCAAGGCACAGAACAGACAAACATCATGCCGCACCCAACTCCTGTTTTAAGGAATCCTTTGGAGACTATGATTTTATTTCTCTCTGAAGATATTAAAAAGGAATTTGCTGTCTCAGAGGTGAATCAAGGGGAGATAAGGGAGGCTTGTGAGGTTTTGGAGAACAAATTTGACCTTTTGCGATTAGAACTCAGGCTCTTGAAGAGTAAGTTGGTACCCTGAAGGAGGAATTAAGGACGAATAAAGATGAAATTCAATTACTAGAAGGGAGTGAGCAGGACTTGCAGAATAAATTGGAACAATTGGAAAATAGCTCCAGAAGGAACAACTTGAGTTTTAAATGTACCTTTAGCGGGTGAAAGGGGGAGATCAGAAAACAGGAAGAGATTGCAAAAGATATCCAGAGTATTCCCAGAAATCCCTTTAGGAGAAATCTTAATAGTAAAAAGCCCCCAAAAGTGTTGCTTAGTTTCCAAACCTAGGTTTTAAAAGAGAAGATCCTGCTGAAGGCGCTAAAAATGAAAACACTTAGAGGAGAAGACTTTTCTTTTGAGATCAGGTCGGATCTGTCCAGGGTAACCATAAATAAACAATGAGAGTTGGAGAGACATTTGGAAGAATTAAAAAACACTAGGTCTATCAGCCCAACTTAAATTTCCGGCCTTCCTTTGAGTAATGTATAACAACAGGATGTATAACGCTAGAGACCAGAGAGTAGCGGATGAGTTGTTGGAGGTTATCAAGAGTGGGGGTGTCAGTCAATAACAGCCAAGTTTATGTGAAAACAGATGGTCAGGAAACCCATAGGTGCTCTAAAATTGAACTGACATCAGTCCACAAATGAAGGGGGGGCACCGTGGAGGGGAGGAGGGGGCACAGGGTGGGGAGCATGTCTGTGTGTGGGGGAAAAAAAAAAAAAAAAACTCAAGACACCTCAGGTAATTTTTTGCTATATGCAATAAATGGATAATAGTGGTGTAAGCCAGGGAGCCAGGAATAGAGTAATTCAAATTATGCCGTGGAATGTCAATGGTCTGCAAACTAAAGGGAGAAGGAAGAATATTTTGCAGTATTTGAGGGACTCTCCGGCTCATATACTTATCTTGCAAGAAACTCATTTGACTAGAGGGGAATGTACAAAATTCCTTAAAACTCAAAAATGAGTTCAGTGTTTTGTTTGCACGTAACATAACTTTAATACGAAAGGGGTTGTGATTCTAATTAAACAATAGGTTAATGCCGTGGTGTTGGATGAATTAGGAAGGTTGATTATAGCATACCTACAGCTGCGTGATAGGAGATTCACGCTGGTAGGATTTTATGGCTCAAATTGTGATGATATAGAGCCACTTAGAATGTTTTTTTCTCATCTATTGGGTTTTTCTGACCCTAGTCATTATGGCTGGTGACTTTAATGTTGTCTTGGACAGTAAATTAGATAGGTCAACGAAAAGTAGATTAATAGGTATGCTGAAATCACAGCAATATCTGAAGGTGATGAAGATGGAACTCGGGCTGTGCGATCTGTGGAGATAGCTGGTGTGAAACAGGGGTTCTCTTACAGTAACAGAAAGTACAGGCATGCTTACCGGATAGACTATTTTTTAGTCGATCGGGTGCTGTGTGATTTAGTTGAAGATATAACTTATTCAGTAGCTCAACTATCGGACCATGCCATGTGGCTGTAGTGCTAAGAATTAGTCTTTTACAAGAAGCAGAAATTAGGAGCTGGACTCTAGATCGCTCATTACTGTTGGACAGTACGGTTATCTCCCAACTTCGTATGGAGACAGAAGAGTTCTTTAAGGTTCACATTAAGGAAATCGTGTCTGATCAATCAGGAAAAAGGGTCACTAGTGGTGAGAGTATAGAGGAAGTTTTTTCGAGGTTCTTTTCCCAACTTTATACTGAGGAGTTGAACGTGGGGGAGGGAAAAGTAGGAGCCTGGTTGGGGATGGATACTCTCCCCAGTCTTACACAGGAGGAGCAGACCTACCAGGGGTGAGATAAGAGCAGCTTTGAAAGAAAGAAGGATAGGGAAAGCCACAGGACCAGACAGCATCCCTGTGGAACTTTATAAAATTCTAGGGGAGTCTATAGTACCTGTCCTCTCAGAGCTGTTCTCAGAGATCTTCGAGGAATGAGAGCCTTTAACATCTTCCTGGAGGGAGGCAACTATTTCACTAATTTTGAAGCCTGGAAAGAGTCTGACTCAGTGTGAATCATATAGGCCAATACTGTTGCTAAACAGCGATTATAAGCTGTTTATAAAAATATTACCAGTCAGGTTAAATGGAGTGGGTAATGGTTTGATACATCTAGACCAGAAAGGGTTTATTAGAGTTAGATTTCTACATGAATTAACTTTCAGTTTGATAGGTGCAATAGATTTGGCCACAACTTTTGATGCCCCTCTGGCTGTTATAACTTTGGACACAATGAAGGCTTTCGATAGAGTCAACCAGGACTATTTAACTACAATTTTTAAATGGAATAATTTGGGTGAGAAAGTCTGCAGGATTATTGGTCGGATTTATCAGGTTCTCTCAGCAAGGGTTTTGGTGAATGGAAATCTTACCACCTCCTTTAGGCTAACCAAAGGTACAAGGCACGGCTGTCCCTTATCTCCTTTATTATTTGATCGGTATATTGAACCTTTTGCCAGAAAGTATCAGGCAGAATTCTGTAATATCTCCTTTCTGCTGTAAGGGGGTGGGAGAGAAACGTTGCCCTTTATGCAGACGATCTCCAGGTGTACACCTCTGATTTATCAACTGCTCTTCCCGCAGTATTGGATATTGCAGAGAAATCTGGTAACATTTCTGGATATGATGCGAACATTGGGAAAACAGAGATAATGATATGGAATCAGATGAGGGATTACTGTCAGGGAAAAAGTGAAATGAGACATTTAGGTATAACCATTGTGAAGGATATTAAATAGATCTCTGTGGTGAATTTGAAGAAACTTCTGGGAGAATGCTGCAAAATAATGCAAGGGTGGGTACAACTTCCCCTGACAATATTGGGAAGAGTAACTATGGTAAAAATGGTAATCCTGCACAAGATGAATTTTATATGTAATTCGATCCCATTGCAAAAGAATAAAGTGTACCTAGATAAGCTCCAACAAGCCATAAACTCTTCTGTCTGGGCATATAAAGGGACCAGGATTTAATGGAAAAAGCTGCACAGAAGGAGAGAGAAGGGGGGGCTGGCCCTCCCATATTTAAAGTATAATGCATCGGCATTCCAACTTCTAGGATGCTCTTTACCTTCCCAGATTCGTCAGCGGTTGGAGCATTTTTATACAAATTTAGAGATCCAACATTTTTTTAAAAGGTAAAGTTGAAAGTAATACAATATTTGGCAAATGTTTGGTGTAAGTTAAGACAGGCACTGAAGGGAGATTATTATAGTCAAGGTGCTCCTATTTGGGAATCTCCAGATACCCCCGAATGTCTTGATGATGTATTAGCTGCACTTATTAGGAAGTCAGGCATGGAGTACTGGGGGGATCTTTTTAGGGATGGATCCCTACTCTCTTGGGAAGAGCTAACAGAAGTAACAGGGGAGAATCTATCCAGACTGAAGTATAAACATCTGAAAGGTTGGTCACAGGGTATTTGTGCAAAGTTAGGATCACTCATTCATCTGAAAGATAAATTACTAAGAGCACCCTCTAGCTCTAAGGAAATATCGGCATGCTACTGGGAAATGTTACAAGCACTTGATGGGGATTTCAAGTTAGCAGAAGTTCTCTGGGGAGAAAGCATGTCTGGGGAGAAGCTACAATAATAGTGGCAAGTATCAATGCGTACCTTGTTTGACATAGTAAAACCTGCCTCATGAAGGAGAAATCAGCTCTGTACTATGCATAGAGCTTATATTTCCACAAAGTTTTGAAAATGATGAAAGGGGGAGAAGTTAAATGTGGGATGTATAGTGCAACAGATATTCATGTGCTAATGGAGTGTCCGGCAGTCTATCCGTTCTGGGAGGAATTGTGCAGAACGATTTCAAATATACTGAGATGAGATATTAGGCTAAGCCTTCCATTGACCATTTTTGGGCTACGTAAGGAATCCGAATAGAGGAGCAGAGATGTGAAGAACTTGCTCTTCTACTCTATACTACTGGCAAGAACAGAAATGTCAGAAATGGGTGGCAGAGACGCCTCCACTGTGCACGGATTGGCTTAATGGTCTTCTCCACACTTCAGAAATTAGCATGGCAGTGGGAGTTTCTAAAAAGGAAAAAGGGAAAATTGTGGTCACCACAGGTAGAGTGGAGGGGATATCTGGGACGCAGTTAGTAAGGTTTCGAGCATTACTTGCAGTCCAATGGTTACATAATTTTCTTCTTTCTAGCCGTGGGGCTGTTTAGCCCCCTTACCTCCATCCTCCAAGGGGGCTAAATGAGAGAGTCTCTGCCTCTCTGGTACTGGCCACCTCCTCAAACAAGAGGGCGTGAATGGTTAGGACTTGGAGATGGTTTGGAGTCTGAGGTAAATGAGGACACAAAAAAAAAAGACATGTAAAAATAACAAATTATTTAAGTCAAAAACAGGAAACCCCCAAAAATTACTTATATAAATAATAATAAAACCCTTTTCAAATATATATATATATATTTGAACAAAACAAAAACATAATTTAACATATATTTGACAAACATTTAAAACACTTAATACTAATTATTCAATAAAACAGCTGAATTATGTAATATTTCCAACATTACGAAATATACATAATCATTATTAATTTAAAAAACATTATAATTTCAATACCTTACCACCCTAATCCCCTAAAAAACCAGGAACTTGATTCTTAAATATACATCATGAACAAAAATGCACATTTAAACATACTGTACAACAAAACAAAAATGAATTACGAAATAGAACTACACAATTAGTCAACACTTACATAAGTAAAAAGTAATCTGCATTAAAATACAATTATTTATACTTTAATTACCCACCCTATTCCCCTATAAAACCAATTTCTAAAATATAAATTAACAAAAAAAAAACACTTAAGTATAATGTACCATTTTAAAAATAAAAAAATCCAACTAAAAATAAAGCTATTTGAA
The DNA here is from genome assembly GCF_031143425.1 of Pleurodeles waltl. Taxonomy (NCBI): domain Eukaryota; kingdom Metazoa; phylum Chordata; class Amphibia; order Caudata; family Salamandridae; genus Pleurodeles; species Pleurodeles waltl. The sequence goes on from NC_090444.1 coordinate 1,180,662,731, forward strand.
TAATACGTAGCTACATGATTAATACACAAATTAGCAGTAGTAGGAAATTATTAATTTAAACTTCACACAGTATTCCTCAGTAACCAACAATCCTCTAATAAAATTATAATCAAAATTTATAAAATTAAATATACATTCAAACTAACAAATTAAATGTTAACATTAAATAAAAATTAAGCAAATAAATAAGCAATTGAATATTTCATTTGCAATCCAAAATTAACAAAGTTAAATTGCAATTTAAATGACTTCCCACCCTATTCTCATACAAACCCAAAAATCCGATTCTACATTATAAATTCCTAACTTAACACAAAAAAAATAATTTTAAATTACAAATTATAGTACAAAAAATTAATACAAATTATACTAATACCAACACCAAAAATTAATATTCTAATATATATTAAATTAAACAAAAAGTTATTACAACTATATTTAAGTAAACAATATTTAATAAAATACTATTTAAAAGAATATTATATACCAAAAATAGCAATCGTCTTGACGACATTGCGTGACACAATATTTCTGTACCAACTATATTTTTGACACAATAGTAATAATGTACCATGAAATTAAAAACTCAGTATTTTGCCCAAACACCAAATACACATCTTCAAGGTACTGGTTAAATGTCATTCTTTGTCACACTATCAATGGGCTTCAGAATTAGGACCAGTAAGCAACAAGGATAGACACTGCCTCCCTACCTGGCTAGTTGAACTCTTTTCTCAAGTGAAGGAAAAAGGGTGCTATTTAATTATCTAGAAAAGGGCCAACTGCTTCAATGAGTAAGTTCCTAAGTCTCACGTATTCCACTCTCATGCACCGCCCACTGTCGATCAAGTGAGCAGTGGAACACATGGTGATTTGCGGCATTCAAACAGTTCAGTCAAGTCTACGTGCCCAACCTTCCTTGAAAACAAAGTACTGCAGTGCACAACACGATCAAGCCCATTGCCCGTTTAAACAAATGCTTTGACATGTTGATGCCACTACACAAGTATCCATCTGCCATTTTGGAAGTTTGGACTCTGTTTTAGGGAATTACACTAAACACAGTGTACACATCAGCAGGTTTCTGCAGTTTTATGAATGGTCCGTGATGATTGGGGGGGTGGGGGAAGAAGCCAAGGAGAGGAAAATATAAGGACAGCATAACAATCCAGATGCGGTCGGAAAGAAAGTTATTCTTGCCATTTTTTGACTGTGAGGAGCAGAAGAAAGATTTTCCTTATCAGGTGTAGTAGGATTACAAGCATAACATCAAATGTTCCACTGCACCTCAAAGGAGCAGAGAATTATTTAGAACAGTCATGGCAATGAGTTTATTGGATTGAAGCTACCTATAGGACTTAGCCGCGGTTTGTCTAAATCACCAGATCCCATTATTGAGATATTGAAGGGGGCAGTGATACTGGAAGGATCAGAAGGGAATTTGAGTAGGGAGTGTAATCATCAGCAGCTGGGTGGTTTCGATTTTACCACAACCGGAGGAAGGCAAGTGGGAACGCATTTTGTGACCTTGCTATGGATTTGCAAGATGAAAGGGTTAGTGTAGAGTTCGAGTGGGCAAAAGAAAGAGATAGTGACGAAGGAAGAATAAAGCTGAGCCAGATGATCAAGGAACTTTCTGCAGAGTACAATAACTAGGTATTACTATTATTTCATTTGTATGACTGTATTATCATATTTCATTCATATGTTTTTCGTTGTATTAGAGGGTTTTGATTTGTTTTGGTATGTTTTTTACGGTGGAAGGTGTTTGTGTGAGTAGTGGTATTGGAATGATGGCAAAATGTTATTAGGTCTTGTGGGATTCTTAGCACATGGGGAATGGAATGTGGTGTGTGAATTACCTTTAGGTTCTACTACAGCCAGTTAGATTTACTTGTAAGAATGAAGTAAACATTGGTGTGAGGCTTGTTATGTGCCTGTTGCTTCCTGTTTTACAACGCTCTATGTTAAATAAACATCATCTCGGCAAAGAACCAGCTGAACGTTGTTCTCTGCCACAAACACATAAATGAAACGTATAAATTAAATAATTCACATACGTGCATTTGTCCATTGGATAAAATATATAGAGGGCCTGATTACGAGTTGGTGTTCAGACCGCCATAGTGGTAGCCACCAAAAGACCTCCATGTTGGCGGTCATACAGACTGCCGTATTATGAATTACACAGGCAGGACCGACAAAAGCCAGCCAAAAAATTGACACCGCCAGCACTCTGTAGGGCGGGAAATAGGCAGCTCAACCACCAGCACCGACAGCCAATCACCGAATCTATTACAGGTAACAAATTGCATTGGCGTCGTCATGGTGTGGCGGTCCTCCAATGGCAGTCCGAACCATGGCAGTTAGCAGCCACCACAGTAATACACACTACTACACTGGATGATTTAAAAAACAACACAGCTGACACACATTCACATACCCAACACACCTACAAACTACACTATAAAACACACCCCTTCACACACCACAATCTTTTGCAACTCCCACGCAAAATGCACCAACCAGAGTGCCCAAAGAACTCAACTTAATTGGCATCCTTCCATCTCTCATTGAGCAAATATCCCACACCCTCAATACACCCACATGACACCCATTTGCACCCCGCCACTCCATTTACCACCTTTCACCTTCTCATTTCCCAGCACTTATCTATCATGGATTATTTCTCTTCACCACCATGTAACCCCAGAAAAATCCCTGTTTCACCAAAGATGAGTTAAGAGTCATGGTGGATGAAATCATTAGAGTAGAGCCACATCTATTTGGAGCCCAAGTCCAGCACTCTACTATTGCAAAGAAAATGGAAATGTGGCCAAGGAGAGTTGACAGAGTGAATTCCGCAGGCCCCACCCCACGCACAAGGGACAACATCAGGATGAGGTGGAACAACCTCATGGGTAAGGTATGTTCCATGGCGTCAAAGTACCAGCTGCATGTCCAGAAGACTGGTGGTGGGCCCCACCTCTTTCCTTACAACTCACATAGTCTGAGAAGGTCTTGGCTATCCTGCATCAGGAGGGCTTGACAGGATACCTTGGGGAGTGGAGTTGGGTAAGTCACAACAAGAAAAATGGCACTAAAATGTATTGGCATCCATGCTCACTGCTCAACTTTTGCCACCCTTACTGTCGTACCACTGAACAGTCCAGTGTCCACCTGCCCACTGACCCCTGTCTGGCAACCAACCTGTGAATTAGACCCACCTGGGGGACCTACATCTCTTTATAAAGGATGTAGTACAGGGACTGACAGCACTACAAACCCCAGCAGGCACTGTCCCAACAGTACTAAAATTAGAATAGTGTAGCGTACTCAAAATTGACATTTATTACAAACTCCACATTGGAGTGTACTTACCTGACAGGATGGCATCTGTATATTCTGTGGGTAGGACAGTTACTGACAGCAATGCTCAGGCCAGGAGGCATTGCTACTTTCACTCTACTCAACCACCACACTGTACTCTACCACTATGACCCTTCTCCCTCTACTCAACCAGTAAACTGTACTCACCTGAGGGATGACCCATGTATATTGTGTGCATATCTTGAAGCAACATGACTATATTCAAGAAGGGCCTGTCCATGTCACTCCAAGAACTAGGCCAGTCCATATTACAATGTGCTTCTGCCTGTGAACTCACAGATGAAGTTGACCCATCTGGGAGGGACTAAGATACAGATCATGGTATACTCTGTGATGTGGACAACCACCTAGATCCATCTGGAGCAGCTATGCCCAGATGCCAAAAATGTGGAAAGGAGGAACAGCTCAAAATGTGTGCCTAAAAACATCAAAGACAGATCAAAAGACACAAAAATGCATCATATGAATGGCATTGGCAGCAGACACGTTCCCAAAGCACAGACCACAAGATGACAACTATCACATATACAACAAAGTTCTGGATCTGCCTGCATGACAGTTAACTTGGTCTTAAGCTGACATAAACCACATCCTGCCAAGCCACTATTTTCACTGCACTGCTAGCGATATATATGTATACATCCTTCGAAGTGCCAATAACCTCGAACACCCAGAAGCTAGTTGACTGAAATGGAATTGGTATCTTAACCAAATGTCAGATCGACACAGTTGATAGCACGTGTGCCTGTCACATGAGTCAAATTGGCAAATCCAATGCGTAAATGCCACTTAACTCGAGGTAGTTGTCACAATTCAACCTGTAACATTCCGTTTCTCACAGCAACAGGTCTACCTGCCACTTGGAACAGAGACCACTCAAGAGACTGCCACTACCCCCATTGATGAAGCCCTCTGTGAGGACCACACTTCTGGATGTGTGGACATTGAGGACGATTCTGGCCCATCCGGGCAACCTGGTCAGATGACACCTATCAGCGTCACCATGACCACATCGACTCCTCCCAGTCCAGTTGCATCAACATCTCAGTCGCCCTCAAACCTGTGTCCCAAGGACAGTGACAACTATCTTGTGCCCCTGAGTCCAGGATCCTAAGTCACAGCAAGACACCTCTGCCAACGATGGTCCTGGAACCAGTAGCAGGGGGCAAGCTACGCCAAGGGCACAGGCACGCGGTGGTAGGCTGCATGAGAGGGATGGTGTGGGCCAGCGGCATGTGGCTGCTGGGATAGTTCTAGCCAGGACACCATCAACCAAGTCTGGGGAACATACCAACAATCCCAAGGTGTGATCGGCCAGGTACTTGCCGAACTCAGGAAGATCAAGGAGCTACAGAGGGACTTACATCAGGAAATCCGTGAATAGTGGGAGGCCCACAGTACCAAAATGGCCTCTCTAAAAAGGGTGCTGAGAGACATCAACGCCACCTTGAGCAGAGATCCTCAACAACACCAGACCCCTTCCATTGGCCAGTCAATTGTAGCCCCTATTATAAGTGTGGCAGCCACAGGAATGGAGACCCTGCCAGAGATAAGACCTGCCTCAGACACACCGGCCTCTGTAGCTGAAGAAGCCTCTGTAGCTGAAGAGCACCCCTCGCAAGCGGGAATGTCCACCCAAGCATCCAGGAGGTGCAGATGCCAAGACACAAACCACTGCCAGCAAGTGAGCCCTTCCTGATAAAACTTCTTTGTGTGCTACTGATTCACTCTGTTGACTGTTCTGCAACCACTTACCATTTTCCATGCTAGTAGGACACTGGACGTTGGAGTACAAATGTTGTGGCATCTACTCTAATGATTACATCCACCATGACTGATTCCTTCACAGTCAATTTATTTTTTGAAGTTTAAACTTAATTTACTGTGCACATGTAAATAAACTCACCTAACACTAAAACAATGCCTACTAGTAATTTTTCTTCATTTTGAGATGTTGAAGCTAAAATCCATGTGATGCGAAGAAAGAATACATAAGGTGGGAATGGATGGAGGGAAATGGCACAGGTAGTGGCATGCAGAGGATTACTACCAACACAATGACAACTGACTAGTCACACCACGATTTTATTGCACTGTACAGCACAGTCTGCCAAAATTACTGTCCTAGCCAAGAATGGCAGAACTATGTTGAGTCAGGCAAGATATCTCAAAGATACCCCCCTCCCCCAGACCAGAGAAGAAAGGGCAATGTTAGACCTCATCCCAAAGAATAGGCTAACAGATTTGTTGATGTTGTCACCAGTTTGAGCCTCATCACATACCAAAATCAGATCTACCAACTTGACATATGCCATGACACAGACAGTGGGCAGTACAACAGTCCTTAATCATAGGTCCATCCTATTACAATGAATAAGCATCTGGTGTATGATAACAACCTATAACAGTGTTGTGGCACAGGCAATGTGGCTTGCAATGAGGAAACACTTTTACAGCTACATACAGATCATATAGGGTCATTGTCAACATATTGTGAAGGGAGAACACATTGCTTGCACTAGATGACAACATGCATCAATGATGACACACACAAGACATTTGGATCAATCCACCACATCAAAAAAGTGTGTTGTGCACTTCAGAATTCCTCCCACCCACTATCCTAGTTGCTTTTGGCAAACGATTCATACACTTACATTTGTGAGCAAAATTACCTGGATCAATCCATGTCCACTTCATATGTAAGTCAGCAACAGCTACTTGCCAATGTCACAACTCTGAAATGCCCACATAAGGATGGCATAGTGAAGAGCTCTGAATAAAACACAATGCAAGGAGTTCAGGCAGAAAGAACACATACGTATGACCATAACCTTACATCAGAGTTCAGTAGCTCAATACAAATTTCCATGAGACTGACCGAAACAAGGAAGATAACGATGATGATATTAGCTTTTTTTTAGTCAGAATTTGCTATTACGTCTTGGCTGTACACTGCATGGTGTGAGATCCCCTGTCCTTTGTGAAAAACATGCCCTATTCAACACATCCTGTCAACTACAGTTTCACATACAATCACGGGAATCGCATATTATCACACACTTACACTCAAGTAAAGTATTGATTCATGAGATCTGCCTGCAAGTATTCACCTTCCTCCTCATCAATGTCATCCTCACTTGGCATTTCAGGATTCTCACCCAGTGGCATCGCTAGCTTCCCCTTATTTGGTATATATGGGAGGTTCCTTCTCAGGGCAATGTTGTGGAGCATGCAACGGGCCACAATAATCATACATACTTTTTTGGGCGAGTAGAGGAGGGCTCCACCAGCCTTGTCTATAATCCTAAATATGGCTTTCAGGAGCCCAAAAGCCCACTCCACGACACACCGTATTCTTCCGTGGGCATCATTGAAGCAGACTTCCCCTGGCATAGTTGGGTTCCTCATCTGTGTCAACAACCATGGACGGTTTGGGTATGGGGAGTCCCCTGAAACTGAAGGGGACATATGTGCAACAATCAGTCCCTCTCATTGTTTCTTCTGCAGCACACAAATGATACAAACACTCATGATATATGTGACTTACCAACCAGCCAGGCCCTCTCTGGTAAAGTCGCGACATCAGCTGTGGAATTGCGATGTTCCGCATGATGAAGGCATCCTGGACTGAACCCGAATAACACGCACAGACCTGTGAAATGTAAAGGCCAGCCAAACAAACAACTTGCACATTGATGGAATGAAAGTTCTTGCTGTTCTGAAAGGCTTGTTCATTGCCATGCGGTGGAACCAAGGCAACACGTGTACCATCAATGGCTCCCACAACATGTGGGATGTGCGCCTGACCACAGCAATCAGCCTTCACATGGGCGAAATCCTCACGTCGAGGAAACCCGATATAGCTGTCCAGGTGTTTCAACATTGCGGAGAGTCCATCCTTCAACACAAGACTGAACATAGGCTGGGAAATCTCAGCAGATAGGGCTACTGTATTTTGGAAGAACCCTGTGACCAGGAAGTGCAACACTGGGTACAGTGTACAATGGGTGGTATGCTATACGGATGAGAAATGGCAGGCAGCAGATCTGGCTCCAACTGACGACAGAGATCCACAATTGTTTGCCTATTTAAACGGTACATCTGGATGATGTGCCTGCCTTCCATGGCCTGCCTGAAAGTCTGGCAGTGGACTGTAGAAAGGAGGATGTCTGATCCTTCCCCTCCCTTGGTACCTTTGTAGGACAAGAAAGGACAAGAAATGAGTATAGCCATCATCCAATTAATTTCTTGCAACATACATAAAGCATGGTTTTGACATACTGTGACAAGACATGCCATGATGTGATGACATGATGCTCAGTACACATTACCACTGTCAATTACACAGGAGTAGCACGTTTCCCCACTGCTTCACGACAAATGTGTACAGATCATCTATCTGGTCAGCAACAATTTTTAGATTAAACATGCTACTCAGAATGTGACATAAGTTCACTAATTTAAAATGAGGGGGAGGGTGTCTGTGGCCAAAATAAACCTGCCATATGTGCCTGGCAATGTACAAAAATGCTGTTAAAGTAGAAAAACAAACCTGACAGAACAAGACCAGCACTTATCAGTTGTTCAGACTATTTTGCAGACTTGTGGCACACTGTTTATTTGCCAAATACAACAGACAATGCTCTCAAAATGGTGGGTGCCTCACCTACTCCACAGGACACCAGGAACCACCAATATTTGCCAGCAGAAGGGGTCATGGTGGTAGGCGGTTGCACCCGCGGTGGACACAGCCATAGGCTAACATTGTTAACAGTGGCAGCCTTGGGCCAATGGCTGCGTCCGCCGGCGATGATGGCCGCATACGTGGCATACATGACCGCCATGTTCTGTATAATCCCATACTTGACTCCTGACTGCTGCTAGCAAGAGCTCCACGACCGGAGCTGCTGTGTACTGCCTCTGGGAGTAATCATGCCATGTCCAGCAGGTGATAGGGCCCCTGCCTTCTCTCCGGAAGAGCTAGAGAAGCTGGTGGAGGATGTCCTACCCTTTATGAACAGATCTATGGTGCACCAGAGGAGCAGGTAGGTGCCTCATTTCCATTTTTTCCCTGTGCTTCACCATTTTCTCTCCTCACAAGCTAGACTGTACTCATGTGTGCCAAAATGTGTACTAAAGGTCATGGAGCTGCAGTCGCTGTGGCTTAAGAAGCCACAGAGTTGTGTTGTGTCCCATATTTTTTTAAATCTCTGTCAGGATGCCAGGGCATATCCCGCAAGATGTCAGTTGACCAGCCTAGTTAGTGGAGGGCCTGAGCAGGGTGGTGGTTTGGTCTGCAGATTATGAAATTATTGTAGTCTTGTTCATGTACTCAGTGACTGGTAGGTGCCCCACCAGGTGGTTCACTGCCATGTGTACTGACATGTATGTGACTCAGCCATTTTGTATATGGTTTAGATACATAATTTCCTGTCTTGTGTTTGTGAATCCATGCAGGTCAACGCCCATCAAGAGAAAGGTATTTGGAGAGCTATCGCCAAGAAGATGCAGACCCTGTGGGTCCACAGCCAGCAGAGCGCCCACTGTCGCAAGAGGTGGGAAGACCTTAGACACTGCACCCAGAAGATTGCAGAGGCCCAGCTGGGGCTGTCCTCCCAACGTGGGTGGGGTGCCCATCGGACCATGACCCCACCTCCCCCAATGGCCCGCATTCTGGCGGTGGCCCACCTGGAGTTGGATAGGCGTTTGAGGGCAGCACAGCAACCAAAAGGGGGTGAGTGCACAGAGATTCCCTGCTTGTCCCATTTTCAGGTGATTGTGTGGGGTACTGACTGGTCTGCCTGACAATTTGGGATGATTCATGTGTCACTCAGTGCTTGGGAGATTGTTTGTATTCATGTCATGAGTATCTAACTTGTGTACCCCTGGGACCTAGTTCAAACCTTACGGGATTTCACAAACCACTTACTCTGTAGAGTCCTAAAATGGCTGTGTCCACTCCTCATTCATGTACTATTTGTTGTTGTAGTAGGTGTTATTTGTGAGCCAATAGTTACTTCCCCTGGCTGTCATAAACTAAGGGTAATTGCATTATGGATTACAGTCCTCTGCCCTGTGTCTGGGCAAATGTGTATGTAGACATCTAAAAGCCAATAGCAAGATATCCTCAGTATATGAGGGGTACTGCTGCCTCACTGCATTCTGTGCTGTGTTGGTACCCATCACACATGTGACATGGCTTACCTGGATAAATGTTTGCAGATGTAGCAAACCACTTTCCCTTTGTAAGTGGGGAATGTCCATTGGCATGAATCATGTCCCATGACTGTTGCCAACATTCATTGTGCCTACATGTCGGCATGTGTCCTTTTCACTTTGGGAAACATTAATTATCTGAAATTGCATGCATGTCCTAGCCATGTTGATGGTATGCTTTCTGTATCCTCTCACATACATGTGCTGGGCAAACTGTTAGTGGAATGGTACATTTACAATGGTGATACAATCCATGTTGTGTCATGGACAGGAGTGTGTTGGCATTGTGTATTGTCTGACAGATACCTTCAGGCGTCCTGGATTGTCCTTTGGCATGCAGAACTGCTGTAGCAATGAGGGATATGACAGGTGGCCAAAGATTGTGGGACTAATCTGTGTTTGCCCTTGATGTGTCTTCATGTGGAAGAGTTTACTGTACATGTGTACTGATTGAGGAATGTTCCCTGGTTGTTGTCATGCATCATGGAGTGTCTTGTTTGGACGTTGACATCACATGTGTGGGTTCATGCATTCATCCATAGATAGCTACCATGTTTGGCATGTCCAAGATGTGAGTAGTGATGTTGCTTCCCAATGGACAACAGGTTGTAGTCCTATTTGTGACTGTGAGGTATGTGTCTTTACAACAATCAAGGGACAGTATTACTGACACACTCAGGTGTCATTGTCATGGATGTCAGACATTAATGGTGACTATCCTGGGGCTTACTGAATCTTTGTTGTGTGTTTCCTTGAGACATTAGTCTCCGACATATTCAACCTGACATCAATGGTGTTCCTTTCATTGATACACATAAGGCCTCTCTGTGTGGTACACTGATAGTACCTCCTTTACTCAGTTGTGACAGGTGTCACTTGCAGAGCTGCACATTTTTGGCATGTGTCCATTATAACATGGGTATTGCCATTTCAAATACTGTAGGATATCGCACTTTTGTATCAGTCAGATGGGTGTCATTGGCTTCATCCAAAAATCTTTGTACATCATGAAAGTGGATGTTTGCGTAGACTTGTGTGTAAAACATGGTTATGTGCTTTACAATAGGATACTTTTGGTGGCTACAAGTTAACTGGAGTCCGCTGCATGTGGCACAGCGTTGGGGCGGGAGAGGTCACCTAGTTGCAGAATGGTTGTGGGGTTTGCCAGACTTCATCCATGCAATTGCAGTAGTCTGACATCCTGAATTTCTTACAGGTAACTTTTGAAAATCCAGATGGCATGCAAGCATATGTCATGGCACATGTATGTGTCACGTAGGTGTAAGTTTTTGCTGAAGCTTACTTGACCTGATGGTATTCTTTGTCACTCAGAGTTGTGGTTGGAGTGTTATCAGGTACATGATGTGACCCTATTTCCCTTTGTTTCTGCAGCATCAGCAAGCGAAGGAGACGGGGCACAGCTGAGTGGGGAAGCGTCTGGCCACAGACCTCGGGTCAAGATACCACCGACAGAGAGGGACCCAATGGCCTGGAGGGCGAGGGGAGTGCCACGGGGGAGACCGGACATTCTTCATCATCATCGGATTCCTTTTCCAGCAGACACTCCCTAGTGGTGGCAGACCCATCCTTGTCCGCCACCCACGTTCTATCACCGCCCTCCCTGTTGCTCCCCACCCAGGTGACCTATCAACCAAGAGGGTGGACGTCTCCTTTGCCACAGGCACCTCCGCACCAGCCTCTGTTAGCCCTGCTGCCCTCAGTGAGGAGGCTAGTGACCTCCTGAGAAGTATCTCTGTGGGTCAGTCCACCATTGTGAATGCCATCCAGGGATTGGCAGGTCAACTACAACAGACCAATGCATTCCTGGAAGGCATTCATGGTGCAATAGCTGCCCTACGGTGATCTTTTCAGGCTCTGGCCTCCACACTGTCAAAAGCCAGTCACCCCCACTTTCTGTACCCCCTCCACCTTCCTCTTTCCAGTCCAAATCCCCCTTCCCCTACCAACCCAGAGCTCACAAACAGGTCCACAGGCATCCACCTCAACAAACACAAGCACCACAAGACAAACCACCGGCACGCATACATTTACCTGCAGACACAGCAACAGTCACTACCATCCCTGACACCTCCACCACCCCCAGCATCACACGCAACATCATGCCTACCCCCAGACACCACCACAACCGTCAGAGACATAGCGACCACACACGTCCTACCCACAGACACCACTCAAGCAGACCCACAGACATCCAACCCAAACACTACGCCGCAGACATCACAGCTACTGACACACCTACATACAGCACCATACCCAAGACACAAATGCCTGCACTCACCCTCCCAGCAGACACCCCACACACACAAGCATACTTCCCACAAGCACGCACCCACAACATCCACAACTACACATCAGACAACCACTCCCTCAACCTCAAAATCCCGACCCCTTTCTGATGACCATCCCTGTGTGTCCCAAACAAATTTCCTTTGTGACCTAGACCATACCCCTGTTCCCCCTTCCCCCCGTACCACACCCAAAAGGTCTGCATCCATCTCTTGTACATAGTTCATACCATATGTGTTGTTGGCATTAAAGCTAATGAGTTAATTTTGTTGGCTATACCTTTGTCCTGCAATTCCTTTTCTAGGTTTCCTGAGTGACTTGAGTTGTGTACGTCCAGTTGTGTGCGTTTGTGCCTGCTTGCTGCTCCATGTGCTGTGTATGTTAGCCTAAGTATAACTTCCCTGTAACCTTTGGTTTTTTAAGTGAATTTCTATGTTTTTTTTAAATTCTATTTCCTAACTATAACGTTTCTGTGACCTTTGTTTTTTTCATTGAATTTCTATGTTTTTTTTATGTATAGTAATTTTTATTACTATACATTAACCCAACCACCGCCACACACGGCCTTCGGACGTGTGAGGCGGCAGTTGGCCACCGGGCCTGGAGGCCTGGCACCAACACCCTATAGGCACCCAACCTTGCACCATGCACGGCCTTCCCCCGTGTCTAGGCGAGGTTGCCTGCAAGACCTGACCTGCAGCCAGACCCTGCGGCCAACCCCACATGCTGTGCACAGCCCTTTGACCATGTGCGTGGGAGTTGGCCACCGACTCGCTGGGTGTGAGAATAGGTGTGAGAGGGTGTATCTGTGGGTGCGTGACTGTCAGATTATCTGGGTGTGAGAGTGTGTACCCAACATCCCCCGTGGTCCCAACATGTTTATTTGTGTATTTTATTCTTATTTAACAAAATTCCCTCTACGGGCCATCTGGCACCACGGGGAAGCCTAAGGCCTCCCCCATGGCATTGCTTCAGCAAGCAAGAAGATGGTTTAACAGTAGCTCCAAGTTTGCTGAAGCAAACCATTCATCTCTGTTCTCTGTACACATCTGTGTGCAGGGAACAGAGAGGAAAGGTCCACTTTCAGACACGGGACCTGCTTGACAGGTCCCACTGTCTGAAACCGAAATGTTTGCTTTGGCTTAGCTGCAAAAACAAGTGTGGGAGCCTGCCCTCTCTTTTTTTTTTTACAGCAGATTTGTGACCCCATCACAAATTTGCAGTACAAATGTCTTTAAATGCTTTTTAGTCCTGTGGTGGACCCCAGCACCAGTCCAAAGGGGTTAGGGTGTTCGTATCCTGACCCCTTTTTGTATTCTTTTTTTGGGGGACTCTGCTTCAGCCGAGTCCCAAGATGGCTGCAAACACTTCAACGGGTTCCTTGTTGAAGTGATGGTAGCCGATCAGATCTCATCATGAAATCAGAAGGGGTCACAAATCTTTTGGTCCCTGGATAGACAAAGTTTGATTTTCTTTAATTTCTCTAAAACTACTGAAAGGATTTACACAAAGACAAAAAAGGTCACTTTCTGGACAAGGACCAACCTATCTACCACATTTGGTGTAATTCCGTCCAGTAGTTTTGGTGCGATCCCTTTCAAAATCCCTATAGAAAAATTAATGGGGAAAACCTGTTTTGGCCCCCCCCCCCTTTTTCTTACACCCTCCCTCCCCCAACGCCCCAGACTGATCAACCCAAAACTTTTTAGACAGCAGCTGACGTGACTGGCAAATTTGTTTGGAAAGTTCCATGAAGATTTGTCATGCTGCGCCAAAGATATAGGCAAGTAAAAAAAAAAAGAAAACACTTCTTATATAGAAATTAGGTCCTAACTATAATTAGCTAGTGGCAAGCCCCACTAGGTAATAAATATATATATTTTCTCCTTATTCAATGGATCACCCAGCTTGTTTCCTGCCCCAAAATGAAGTGGCAATACCACACTATATGAAAGAGTTTTGCACTGGTGAAATCGCATCTTAGGCACTTAATTGTTTTGGCAGCAAGAATCAAATTTACGCTCTTGGAGGTCTTATATGTACGGGGCACTTAGTTAAACTTTGTATATTCTAGCCTTGTATTCCTGGATACATCGGCACATATGCCAGTGGTGTTGCCCATTCTCTGTCACTCAGCTCCCTGTTAATATTGGGTTCCCATTTCGTTTTAATGCTTAAACATATTCAATAATGACTGGTAAAAAATAATAATAATAAAATAATAAAAAAAATAAAAAAATAAAATAAAAAAAAATCAATAAAATAAAACAATAACCTATTGCTATCTCCTACTGTGAGTAACAGTTGTAGCACTTCATGTGCTTCGGCTGACCCGCCATTTGTAGGAGGCTGGCTCTATGTAGGGTTGGTGCAAGCTGGGGCTGACCACTCCTCCTGAATGCCCTTTGTGTAGTTTTCCCACCATTGCTCCCGCCAAAAGTGGGGGTTTGCTACGGGGGGCCGCCATATGCTGCTATCAGCAAGTTTGGTGTCGGGTTTCAAGGGCGGTAAGCCCTTTGAAGCTCGCTAGCAGGGCAGTGCACATTCCTGAGGGAGAGGGTGTTCGCACCTCCACCCAGAAAGGGCTTTGTTCTCTGACCCAGAGAGTAGGATCTCTCACCCCAGGGTTCCACAATCTTGTCTGGTTTTGGAAGGTTGGTTGTGACCGGCCAGCAACCATGCCAGGGTAGTTAGCTTTTTCAGGGAGCACCTCTAAGGTGACCCCTGGGTACATTTTGGGGTAAATCCAATTCTGGTACTAGATTGGATTCATCATTCTGAGTTGTTTGATACCAAACAACCCAGGGTTCAGAGTAGCCATCATGTAGCTGTGAAACTTGTACTGACCAGTGTCCAGCACATGTATTAAAATAGCTGCTCTGTTCACTTACTATGTCCCAGGTTTGGCAAGGACACAGTAGGGTAGAGGCATATTGCTCATGCATCTATGCCCAACCATACAATATAGTACACCCTGCCTTAGGGCTGGAAGGCCAGTCAGATGGGTGACTTACCTATAAGTGCATGCAGTGTGTAGGGCACACAGGCTGTGTGTCATGTCATGTTTATCTGGGTGCTTCTGGATGCAGGGCCCTTGCGGGTCGCACAATCTGTGCTTCTGCCCTCGGGGGCCTACCCTTAGTACTCTACGCCCTGGGTACCTAAGTACCATTTGCTAGGGACTTACAGTAGCAGCTAAAGGTGTTGCTAATTGTGCCAATGCATCACAACAGTTTTAGGGAAAGAGACCTGGCTCAGGGAACCTGGTCAGCCGGGTCCATGGGAACTATCAACTTTGAGACTACATCAAATGCAAAACGTAGGGGCTAACCATGACAAAAGAGGCCTTTTCTCACACAACCCTCCCCCCAATGAAAGAGGATGAGATTACCCTTTCCCTAGTGAGCCTTCATCATCTAAGTGGAAGAAACTGGAAAGGCCTTCTGCAATGGCTTGGGCAGTCCCAGGTCTGTGTTACACTTGAAAGTCCATTCCCTGTAGGGAAATGGCCCACCTAAGTAGTTCAGGGTTTTCATACATCTGTTTTAGCCATCTGTGAGGCCTGTGGTCAGTCTGAAGTATGAAGTGAGAGCCAAACAAGTATGACCTTAGCTTCTTCAGAGCCAAAACCACAGCAAAAGCTTCCCTCTCTATGGCACTTCATTTTTGTTCCCTACAGGAGTAATCTACTGCTTATAAAAGCAACAGGCTGGGCATGTCCACCATCATTTTTCTGAGGCTAGGACTGCTCCTAACCCCACCCCACCCCACCCCACCCCATCGTTCTGAGGTATCTATTTAGACAATAAACTGCCTAGAGTAGTCTGAAGCTTGTAGGACCGGAACAGAACACATAGCATTCTTCAGAGAGTCGAAGGCCCTTTGACAACTCTCTGTCCAGTTAACCTTTTTGAGCATTTTTAGGAGGTTAACTCTGTGAGGTGGGCAACTATGGTGCCATAATCCTTCACAAATCTCCTATAATACCCAGTCAAACCGAGGAATGCCCTGACCTGTGTCGGGGTGTGGGAGCTTCCCAAGTCAGAATGGTCTGAATCTTGGGTAGGATGGGTTGCACTTGGCCTCCACCAACCAGGTGGCCCAAGTAAACAACTTTACCCAGCCCTATCTGGCACTTACTGGCCCTGATGGGGACGTCTGCCTTCTGCAGAGCATCAAGGACCTTTCCGAGGCAGATCAGGTGATCCTGCCAGGTGTAGCTATACACAGGTATGTCATCTAGGAAAGCTGGACTAAAGGATTCCAGCCCAGAAAGGACTTGGTTCACCAACCATTGGAAGGTGGCAGGTGCATTCTTTAATCCAAAGGACATAACAGTGAACTGCTGTGTGGAGCATGCGGACCTCTCTTTTGCTCCTGGGGTCAGGCCAATCTGCCAGTACTCTGCTGTTACATCAAAAGTACTCAGATGTGTGGTTGCCCCTAGTCTGTCAATGAGCTAATCAGGTCTTGGGATTGGGTGTGCATCAGTTTGTGTAACAGAATTGAGGCCCCTGTAATCCACACACACAACCTGATTTCCTTTTCCTCTTTTAGAATGAGGTTTGGGGACTAAAACAACTGGGCTAGCCCAGGGACTCAGAGTTCAATAACACACAAATCCAACATCTTTTTGACTTCTGCTTTTATGCTCTCTCTGACATGGTCTGACGGTCTGTAAATTTTGTTTTTGACAGATAAGCTGTTACCAGTGTCCACATCACAAGTACACCAATCAGTCTTTCCAGGGGTCTGGGTGAATAGATTAGCATACTAGTTGAAGACTTGCATGCAATTGGCCTGCTGTTGTTCTAAGAGGGTGTCGGACAAGACCACTCCATCCACAGAACCATCTTGTGGGTTGCTGGAGAGGAGATCAGGGAGAGGTTTACTATCTTGTTCCTGTCCCTCATCTGTAATCATGATCATGGTCACATCAGCTCTGTCATAATAGGGTTTTAGGCAGTTTGCATGAATGATTCTTTGTTTTTTTTGCAACTACCTAAGTCCACCAAAAAGGTTACTTCCCCTTTCTTTTCAGGAATGGGATAGGGCCCAGACCATTTGTCCTGGAGGGCCCTTGGAGCAACAGGCTCCAACACCCAAACTTTCTGACCTGGTTTAAACTCAACCATAGTATCATGTTGGTCATACCAGAGCTTTTGCAGCTCCTGGCTGGCCTGAAGATTTTGGCTTGCTTTTTCCATGTACTGTGCCATCCTTGAATGTAGGCCAGGTGCATAGTCCACAATGTCTTGTTTGGCTCTTTGAGAGGTTTCTCCCAGCCTTCACTTACAAGACTTAGTGGTCCCCTAACAGGATGCCCAAACAAAAAAGCTTGAATGGAGAGAATCCTACTCCCTCTTGTGGCACCTCTCTGTAGGCAAAAAGCAGACACAGAAGTAACACATCACATCTCCTTCTGAGCTTTTCAGGGAGTCCTCCAGCCATGCCTTTTAGGGTCTGGTTAACTCTTTCAACCAACCCATTTGTTTGAGGATGATATGGGGTAGTGAAATTATAGGTCACACCACTTTCCTTCCGCATGTGTTTCAAGTATGCAGACATGAAGTTTGAACTTCTGTCTGATACTACCTCCTTAGGGAACTCTACTCTGGTAAAAATACCCAGTAGGGCTTTTGCAACTGCAGGAGCAGAATTGGTCCTAAGGGGTATAGTTTCAGGATATCTAGTGGCATGATCCACTACCACTAGGATATCACTGTGTCCCGATTCTGTTTGAGGAGGGTCAAGGGGGACAACAATATCGACCCCTACCCTTTCAAAGGGAACCTCAAACACAGGTACTGGCATTAAGGGGGGCTGTAAGTGTCCACCAGCTTTGCCAATGGCTTAGTAGGTACTGCAGGACTGACAAAAGTCCTTCACTTTTTGAGACATTCCTGACCAATAGAAGTGGTTAACCAACCTACCCCAGTCTTATTTTGACCCAAATCCTCAGCTAGGGGGATGTCATGGGCCAGAGTGTGGAGAATAGCTCTGATCTGTTGAGGTACTACCAACCTCCTGGTTGCACCAGGCTTGAGATGTCTGGCCTCAGTGAACAGGAGTCCATCCTCCCAATAAACCCAGTGGGTACCACTGACACTAGCCTTTTCTTACTGTGCAGCTTCCTGCTTCAGGCTTTCAAGAGTGGGACAGCTTCTCTGCCCTCAGAAGAGATCCTCCCTCGAGGGTCCCCCTGGGTCCAAGAGCTCTGGGTGGTAAGGCCCCAGCTCTGCAGGGTCAGTTCTCTCTGGGAATGGCAGGTTGTAGGAAAGTGCCCTTTTTGGCATGGTTATCCCCCCACACCTTTTGCCTGATATTGATGCCAACTTGACAGAGTGTGCTGGGATCCTACTAACCAGGCCCCAGCACCAGTGTTCTTTCCTTAAAAATGTACAATTGCTTCCCTAATTGACACACCCATGGCACGCAGTTAAGTCCCTTGTTAAAGGTACCCATGGTACCAAGGTACCAAGGACCCTGTGGCCAGGGAAGGTCCCTAAGGGCTGAAGCATGTATTTATGCTACCCTGGAGGGACCCCTCACCAAGCATATGCACACTGCCACTGCAGCTTGTGTGTGCTGGTGGGGAGAAAAAGACCGTCAACATGGCATCCCTCTCAGGGTGTGTAGGAAGGTAGCCTCTTTCTAGCCTTGTTACCCCCACTTTTGGCCTGTTTGTGAGTATCCGTCAGGGTGTTTTTAATGTCTCACTGGGATCCTATTAGCCAGGGCCCAGTGCTCATAGTGAAAACCGTATGTTGTCAGTGTGTTAATATGTGTCACTGGGATCCTGCTAGCCAGGACCCCAGTGCTCATACGTTCAGGGCCTATATGTGTTCCCTGTGTGGTGCCTAACTATCACTGAGGCTCTGCTAACCAGAACCTCAGTGTTAATGCTCTCTCTACTTTTAAAATTGTCACTGCAGTCTAGTGACTAATTTTACCAATTCTGATTGGCACACTGGAATACCCTTATAATTCCCTAGTATATGGTACCTAGGTACCCAGGGTATTGGGGTTCCAGGAGATCCCTATGGGCTGCAGTATTTCTTTTGCCACCCATAGGGAGCTCAGACAATTCTTACACAGGACTGCCACTGCAGCCTGAGTGAAATAACGCCCACGTTATTTCACAGCCATTTTACACTGCACTTAAGTAACTTATAAGTCACCTATATGTCTAACCCTCACTTGGTGAAGGTTAGGTGCCAAGTTACTTAGTGTGTGGGCACCCTGGCACTACCCAAGGTGCCCCCACATTGTTCAGGGCAAATTCCCCGGACTTTGTGAGCGCGGGGACACCATTACACGCGTGCACTACATATAGGTCAATACCTATATGTAGCGTCACCATGGTAACTCTGAACATGGCCTGTAACATGTCTAGGATCATGGTATTGTCACCCCAATACCATTCCGGTATTCGGGGGGACAATTCCATGCATCCCCGGGTCTCTAGCACAGAATCCGGGTACTGCCAAACTGCCTTTCCGGGGTCTCCACTGCCGCTGCTGCTGCTGCCAACCTCTCAGACAGGTTTCTGCCCCCATGGGGACTGGTCCCAGGAAGGCAGAACAAAGGATTTCCTCTGAAAGAGGGTGTTACACCCTCTCCCTTTGGAAATAGGTGTAAAGGGCTGGGGAGGAGTAGCCTCCCCCAGCCTCTGGAAATGCTTTGATGGGCACAGATGGGGCCCATCTCTGCATAAGCCAGTCTACACTGGTTCAGGGATCCCCCAGCCCTGCTCTGGCATGAAACTGGACAAAGAAAAGGGGAGTGACCACTCCCCTGACCAGCACCTCCCAGAGGATGTGCCCAGAGCTCCTCCAGTGTCCCCCAGACCTCTACCATCTTGGATTCAGAGGTGTTGGGGCACAATGGACAGCTCTGAGTGGCCAGTGCCAGCAGGTGACGTCAGAGACCCCTCCTGATAGGTGCTTACCTCTCTTAGTAGCCAAACCTCCTTTTGGGGCTATTTAGGGTCTCTCCTATGGGCTATTCCTCAGATAACGAATGCAAGAGCTCAACAGAGTTCCTCTGCACTTCCCTCTTCGCCTTCTGCCAAGGATCGACCACTGACTGCTCCAGGACACCGGCAAAACCGCAACAAAGTAGCAAGACGACTACCAGCAACATTGTAGCGCCTCATCCTGCCAGCTTTCTCGACTGTTTCCTGGTGGTGCATGCTCTGAGGGCTGTCTGCCTTCACCCCGCACTGGAAGCCAAGAAGAAATCTCCCGTGGGTCAACTGAATCTTCCTCCTGCCAACGCAGGCACCAAACATCTGCATCAGCAGTCCTCTGGGTCCCCTCTCATCCTGACAAGCGTGGTCCCTGGAACACAGGAGCTGGGTCCAAGTGTCTCCCACAGTCCAGTGGCCCTTCTGTCCAAATTTGGTGGCGGTAAGTCCTTGCCTCCGCACGCCAGACAGCAAACCTGTGTACTGCGTGATTTGCTCTGGCTTCTGTGCACTTTTCCAGGACTTCCTTTGTGCACAGCCTAACCTGGGTCCCCAGCACTGCGTCTTGCATTGCCCAACTCGCTGAGTTGGACTCCGACGTCGTGGGACCCTCCTTAGTGACTCTGAGTCGACCGCTGTCCTCAGGTCTTCTAAGTGCCTGTTCCGGTATTTCTGCGGGTGATGCCTGCTTCTGCGGGGACTCTGAGTTGCTGAGCGCCCCCTCTGTCTCCTTCTCCAAGGGGCGACATCCTGGTCCTTCCTGGTCCCCAGCAGCACCCAAAAATCCTCAACCGCGACTCTTGCAGCTAGCAAGGCTTGTTTGCGGTACTTCTGCATCCTCCAGCACACCGTGGGACATCTTTTGACTGAAGGAGAAGTTCCTGGCACCTTCCGTTGTTGCTGAATCTTCGGCTTCTTCCACCCGGAGGCAGCCCTTTTGCACCTTCCTCCGGGGTTTAGTGGGCTCCTGCCCCTCCTAGACACTTGCGTGGCTCTTGGACTTGGTCCCCTTCCTTTACAGGTCCTCAGGTCCAGGAATCCGTCTTCAGTGCTTTGGTAGCAGTTGTGGTTCTTGCAGAATCCCCTATCTCGACTATACTGTCTTTCTGGGGTAGTAGGGTAACTTTACTCCTACTTTTCAGTGTCTTGGGGTGGGGGTATTTTGGACACCCTGACTGTTTTCTCACAGTCCCAGTGACCCTCTACAACCTCCAATAGGCCTGGGGTCCATTCATGATCGCATTCCACTTTTGGAGTATATGGTGTGTGTTGCCCCCTAGGCCTTTGTCTACCTATTGCATCCTATTGTGATTCTACATTGTTTGCACTACTTTTCTTACTGTTACTTACCTGTTTTGGGTTTGTGTACATAGAATTTGTGTATATTACTTACCTCCTAAGTGAGGGTATCCTCTGAGATACGTTTGGCATATTGTCACTAAAATAAAATACCTTATTGTGTTTTCTTATGATATTGTGCTATATGATATAAGTGGTATAGTAGGAACTTTGCATGTCTCCTAGTTCAGCCTAAGCTGCTTTGCCATGGCTACCTCTAACAGTCTAAGCTGCTAGAAACACCTCTATTCTACTAATAAGGGATAACTAGACCTGGCACAAGGTGTACGTACCACAAGGTACCCACTATAAGCCAGGTCAGCCTCCTACAGGGTGCCATGCCCACAAACCACTGCCTGTGGCATAGGTAAGTCACCCCTCTTGAAGGCCTTACATCCCTAAGGAAGGGTGCACTATACCACAGGTGAGGGCATAGTTGCATGAGCAATATGCCCCTACAGTGTCTAAGTCTATTCTTAGACATTGTAAATGCAGTGTGGCTACTGCCCTCTGACCCCTTTAACGCTCCTAAATCCAGGATTTAAAGGTTCCCCTTAACTTGGCTTGTCAGATTCCTGGCAACCTCAAGAAGAAAGAAGGACTGCTAAGCTGACCCCCCCAGTAGAGAAGACTTAAGACACCAACTGGCTTGGCCCCAGGTCTACAGGCCTGTCTCCAGCTTCTGAAGCCCTTATACAAAAAGGCGATGCATCCTGCAAGACCAGCAACCTCTTAAAAGCCTCAAGAGGACTGCCTGCACCCCAGAGGACCAAGATCTCTTGTGGACAGCAGCCCTGTCCAGAATGAAACTCCAGCAAAGGACGCCAGAACTGCCCCGGATCTGCGATTCCTGCCCACTCTGCACCAGACACCCAAGGTCTGTGTCCAGGTAGCCAAACCGACTAGAGCTGGTCTCCAGGCGATTCTGACCTTGTGTATACCCTGGATTGACCCCTCCTGTCCAACACAACTATGCCATCTCTGGTGGTAGCATCCACGTACTGAGAGAGACCTTTCAATCTTAAACTCCCAAGAGGAGTTGTCCCTCCTTCACGTGAGGGGATGATAGAGTGAAATGATTTTCTGACTTTGAAAGAGCCTGTATTGGGTGGGAAATTGCGAAAAAAAACACTGGGGCACACTGTTATGGGAGTTATTCTCAGGAAAGTGCAGGGATAGGCTCCTGACACTGAATGAGGCAGATGAGTACATTTTGGGGTAAATCCAATGCTGGTACCAGATTGGTATCAAACAACTCAGAATGATAAATCCTAACAACCCAGGGTTCAGAGTAGCCATCATGTAGTTGTGAAACTCATACTGACCAGTGTCCAACACATGTATTAAAATAGTTGCTGTGTTTACTTACTATGTCCTAGGTTTGGCAAGGACACAGTAGGGACATATTGCTCATGAATCTATGCCCACACATACAATAAAGTGCACCCTGCCGTTGGACTGGAGGGCCTGCCAGAAGGGTGACTTACCTATAGGCATGCAGTGTGTGGCAGACAGGGTACACAGGCTGTGTGTCATGCAGTGTTTGTCTGGGTGCTTCTGAATGCAAGGCCCTAGTGGGTGGCACCATCTGTGCTGCTGCCCTCAGGGGCCTACCTTTAGTACCCCGTGCCCTGGGTACCTAAGTACCATTTACTAGGGACTTGCAGTGACAGCTGAAGGTGGTGCCAATGAATCACAACAGTTTTAGGGAAAGAGATCTGGCACAGGGAACCTAGTTAGCAGGGGCCCTGGGCACTAATAACTGTGAGACTACATCAAATACCAGGTAAAATGTGGGGGCTAACGATCACAAAAGAGGCTTTTTCTCATACCACCCCTATCTTTTAACATTCCAGCTATGATCCCATCTGTTAGAAATTGTGAAACTGGTAATGCGTGCTCCTCGACTACATTCATCAAAGACACCAAATCTCCTGCCTCACAACAGTCTCCCTCATTGTTACGCCAACCTCAAATTATGCTGCAAGCTGTGTTGCTCCAGGGAGCACTTGTGCTCGTAATAAGGCAGTCATTAGTATGGTGGGAAGCATATAATGGGGTTTGCAGTGTCTTTTTCACAAATCTCCTCCAACATCTTATTGCAATTCTTACCATACTGAGTTGTTCAGCTATTCCCCCTCTCTTATGTAGAAGAAACTCTATAAGGGTCTCTCTATTATTACCATTATTAGCTAATTCTACTTCTTGATGAAACTCCCAGTCTAGCCATCTTTCAATCCACGGACACTGAATTGGTAAATAATAAGGATCAACAGGCTTGAACTCCCACTCCCTCTTCAGATACTGGTATTGTTAAGTAATTTACAGCCACTCTATGTCTGTTTTTCGTTCCATATGAAATCTCTTAAGATCGCTTATAGGTAGCACAGGGGATGGGTACTGAACTAAGAAGCATGGCAGACGCATAGGAAAATAGCTTCTGGTTCGAGTCCTGTAATCTGTCACCATCCGTCAGCACCAATTGGCTCCTGCCTGAGAATCCAGTGAAGGGAGTGCTGGGAATCCTGTTGAAGGTTCTTGTGGGGGTCACAGATACCAAGGGCCTAGTCCCCGCATCTACTCGACCACTCACTTTGGCGAGTTTTATTTTATGAGGTTGAGCTATTTTTAGATTCCACTCGACCTTTCTGGGGAGTGGACAAAGAACAGGTGTTCTGTTCAGTCAGAAACTCAATTAGCAATTAAGATGCCTTTAAATCTTATTCTAGTCACATTTGCTCTGTGTTCAGAGATAGAGGTCAAAAGTCAGTTTGTTTTCTTGCAATGCAAATACTTTACCTTGTGACTGCAGAGTTCCAGGATTTTGTAAGGTGAACTGTCTGAACTATGTGAAGTGAAAGGCTTTTGGTATCAGCTGTTCAACACACAGCATTTATATAACTAAGTCAACTTTACAAACATTTCAAAATATATTTCAGTAGCTGTGAAAGACCATTTTTTGTACTTCTGTGTGATGAAAACATATTTTAATAGGATGAAAAAAAGTCAGAACACTACTTGGTGATGTGCAAATGCTAAATGTTTTCTGAAACCCAATTTTCACAGATTATTGTTAATACATTATATAGTTTATCAGTAAAGCTGCAAGTTAGTGAAAAGCTTTTTGGACATTTTTTGGAAATTTACTGTCTGTAAATGGCAGTGCGCTACCACATCATGCTATAGTAATATATTTATTAAAAGTGAATGTTTAAACAAACTGAGAATCACTCCTGCCCTGATGGCAAAGCTATTAGTAAACTAAGAAGCAAGTCATGTATGCATCATGTGTACCCAAAATGTGGGCTAGATTTATTTATACATGCAGCAAATGTATAGTGTATCTAATCAAACAAAAGAGGATTTTTCTTACAGCAGAAATGCTGAACTCATAGTTGAAGGTGCACTCATATGTGAGAATAAAGAAAAAGGAGACTGTAAAATACAATATTTGCCTAGGATCACACAATGAGACCCGTTTCCAGGTCAAGTACATTACAGTTAAGTCAAGTAGATTATTCAGGCTACTCAACCTGCAGGTCTATTAACATTTGTATGATTTTGAGAGCCCTGCCCGAGCTATGAAAACCTCATGCAGCCCGAGGCTGAGAGCTGCAGGGAGCCCTGGCAGCTAAGGAACTGCAAAGGAGCTGCCTTGTACTTCCCGAGCCTAGTCACATTGATGCAGCCCCTCTCCCCCCAAGTGGTGAGAGGGGAGAAGTGGGGTCCCTGTGGTGCCCAGCCGGGAGGAGACGGCCCCAGGTGTTTGGCCTAGAGACCCGCAGCACCTACGCATGTCGTGATGCCCAGCCTCAGCAACGGTTCACTGAAGCCCCCTCCTGCCCTCACCTCCCCTCTCAATACCCTTCCACCCACCCCCAAGAGATGTCATCTAACTGGCAAACTGCCCTAGGCCCACAGGCTCTTGGTGTCAGATTGGTAAGAGGGAAACCCGGGGCACCCCTGCAGCACGGGGGAATCCCGAAGCACAAGAGAGGACAATACCAGGATCCCTCACCTGAGCGACTCCTCCTGGGCAATATCAGAGTTGCTTGTGCTGCCCTGCCCTGCAGCGCTGCACAAGTGGTGTGGTAAGCGGGTGCTGCCAAAATTGGAAGACCCAGGTCCTTCACTTATGGAGTGCCGACTTGGCACCCAAGGAGACCTCCCTGGGAAGGGGCCCCTAAATATTAAACAAAAGGGCACAAGAACTCCCAAAAGCACATAGGGAGATCATTCTTGGGTGCCCACATCTGGCCAATCCCTACAAGGATCTGCTGGGCTGCTCATGGTACCCCACCCTGCGGGAACACACTAGTGTTGGGGTAAGCAGGATCTGCCTCTCGAGTAGACACATTTTCCCCCTTAGGGTGTGTGTACTCAACCCCTAGGGGTCCGCCTTGCAAGTGGTATACTGTATGAAAGTACCCTGTTTTTGCCATGGTTACCCCCATTTTCTGCCTGATGTCAGTGTACTTGACTGTGTTCACTTGGATCCTGCTAACCGGGACCCCAGTGATTATGCTCTCTCTCCTCTAAATTTTGTTGTTGCATACTGGTAACCCAGAATTTCACCCAAAATTGGCACACTGGTACCCCCTTATAAGTCCCTAGTATAAGGTACCTATGTACCCAGGGCACTAGGGTTCCAGGGGATTTCTATAGGCTGCATTTCTTTTGCCACCCATAGGGGGCCTATGCAAAGACTTCTGCAGGATTCCATTGCAGCCTGCGTGAATAGGTGCATATACCCTTTCACTGCCATTTATACTGCACCAGGTCACTTATAAGTCACCCCGATAGCAGGCCCTCCATCCCTAAGGGCAGGGTGCAGAGTACCTGTGTGTGAGGGCACCCCACAACCTCCAGGACCATTTTCCCGGACTTTGTGAGTGTGGGGACACCATTTTATGCGTGTACTGGACATAGGTCACTACCTATGTCCAGCTACATAATGGTAACTCAGAACATAGGCATGTTTGGTATCAAACATGTTGGAATCATACCGCAATGCTTATGCAAGCATTGGTTGTATGATTCCATGCACTCTGGAGGATCCTTAGAGGACCCCCAGTACTGCCATTCCAGCCTTTTGAGGTTTTGCAGGAAGCCCCAGCTGCTGCCACCTCACAGGCAGGTTTCTGCCCTCCTGCTGCTTGAACAGCTCAAGCCAAGGAAGGCAGAACAAAGGATTTCCTTTGGGAGAGGCGTGTTACACCCTCTCCCTTTGGAAATAGGTGTTATAGGCTTGGGAGGGGTAGCCTCCCCAAGCCACTGGAAATGCTTTGACGGGCACATTTGGTGCCCTACTTGCATAATCCAGTCTACACTAGTTCAGGGACCCCCAAGCCCATACTCTGGCGTGAAACTGGACAAAGGAAAGGGGAGTGACCACTCCCATGTCCATCACCACCCCAGGGGTGGTGCTCAGAGATCCTCCAGAGGATCCCTGGGTTTCGCCATCTTGGGTTCCAAGTTGGCAGGGAACTCTGGGAGCATCTGAGCGGCCAGTGCCAGCAGGTGACTTCAGATCCCTCCCCTGATAGGTGCTTACCTGTTTAGCTGACCAATCCCCCTTTCAGGGTTATTTAGGGTCTCTCTCTTGGGTGGTTCTTCAAATTCGGATTGCAAGACTCCAGCAGGAATCCTCTGCATCCTTTTCTTCACCTTCTCATCGAAGAAACTGCAACTGGACCCGCCAGGAACTCTACAATCTGCAATAAAGAAGCAAAGATGACTTCTGCAACATTGTATCTTCAGCTCCTGCCAGCAACTGCAACTGTTTCCCAGTTGTGCATCCTCCAAGGACATCCTGTACCAGAAGGAGTCACTCCCCTGCTTCGGCAGGCACCTCTCTGCATCGACGACCGGCGGCGCGGGTCCCCTCTCCTGACGAGTTGCATGGATCCTGCTTCACGGGTGGTGGACTGAAGTGGTCCAGATGGTCTTGACGTCCTACTGCCCCACTTTGGTGGAGGTAAGAGCTTGCCTCCCCCACGCAAGACAGTACCCCTGTGCACAGCGTGTTCTGCAGTTGCCAAGGCTTGTTGGCATCCTTCCACGAAGTTCTAGTTGCAAAGTGCAGCTCTGGCCCCCAGCACTCTATCCTGCAATGCAAATCTTCCTGAGTGGTTCTCCTGTGACGTGGGATCCTTTGTTGTAGTGCTGCGTGGGCCTCCTTTTGCACCTTCTTTGTCCCCGTGCTGTGGGACTCCTATGCGCGCTGCATGGCCTTCCGTGGGCTCTCGGAGTTGCTGAGAGCCCCCTCTGACTACCTCTCCTGGGTTGAGTCCACCAGGTCCTTCCTGGTCTAGGGCAGTGCCATTTTCCGCTAACCGCAAGATTTACGTGTGTCAAGGCTTGTTGGCGGAATCCAGCGACACAAAAACAGACTGCAATCTTCCATCCAGCCTGGGGCATCATCTGCACCAACCAGGAACCCAATCTTCTTGGGTGCAGTACTGACTGTTGTTCCTCACCGGTGGTTCTTCTTTTGCACCTTCATCTGGGTTAGCAGGGGCTCCTGTTCTCCTTGGACTCTTCTGTGCTTCTTGGACTTGGCCCCTTTCTTCCACAGGTCTTCAGGTCCCAGAATCCACTGTTGGTGTCTTGTAGTCTTTTCTGGTTCTTGCATTATCTTCTTTCTCATGTTCTTGTGTGTTCTGGGGAA
The DNA here is from genome assembly GCF_031143425.1 of Pleurodeles waltl. Taxonomy (NCBI): domain Eukaryota; kingdom Metazoa; phylum Chordata; class Amphibia; order Caudata; family Salamandridae; genus Pleurodeles; species Pleurodeles waltl. The sequence goes on from NC_090444.1 coordinate 1,180,690,624, forward strand.
GTTACTGTGATTTACTCCTGCTTTCCTGGGCTCTGGGGTGGGTTCTATTACTTACCTTTGGTGTTTTCTAATACTCCCAGTGATCCTCTACACACTAAACTTGCCTAGGTGGGAAACCGACATTCGCATTCCACTTTCTTGGTATATGGTTTGTGTCCCCCCAGGCCCATTTCTAACTATTGTGATTTTCACTTTTTGCACAGTTTCTAACTGTTTTTATGCCTATTTCTGCATACCAGTGTATATAATTTATCTATTACTTATTTCCTAAGGGGGTATAGTCTCTATAGTATTTTTGCCATTTCTGTCACCAAAATAAAGTACCTTTATTTTTCGTAATACTGAGTATTTTCTTTCATGTGTGTGAGTACTGTGTGACTACAGTGGTATTGCATGAGCTTTGCATGTCTCCTAGATAAGCCATGGCTGCTCTGCTACAGCTACCCCTAGAGAGCCTGGCTTCTAGACACTGCCTACATTTCACTAATAAGGGATAACCGACCTGGTATAAGGGGTAAGTACCATAGGTACCCACTACAAACCAGGCCAGCCTCCTATACATATCCCACTGGCCATTCACCACTCCAGCAAGGACTGGACAGGGAGGACATTCCCCCTTTGTTCCACCCTGGGAAGTCTCAAAGATGTATACAAAACCGGTCTCCTCATGCTGCCTCACCTATCGAGCCCATGCTAAAGGCAGTGGTGGACCCCACCATGTCAGGAAAAACTGGACGCCATCTTCTCGGTCTTCAAGACTTCCGGGGTTTCGCCAGGAGACAAAGGTGGATGCAGTGACCGAATCCATCAATCTACTCCGGCAGGACCATAGAAAGCTGTTCGAAAGAGTTACTCTCCTTGAGAAGTTTCTAGCTGGCCTTTGGTATCACACCTTCAAAAACAACTTTGGGACCTGAAGAAGCAAGCTGAGGATGCAAAGGGGAGAGCTTGACGTAGTAACATTTGTATAATTGGCTTCCCTGAAGGCAGCAAGGGCCTTTTGAAAAAGTGGCTTAAGTACCTCGTGCAAGCTGAGGATCTCACCCCATTTTTCGTCCATCAAAAAAGCCCACTGAGTCTCTGCAAAATGCCCGCCTCCTACCCCATTCTTCTCTGGGAGTTCGTCCAAATCCGATTGCTGCTAAGCTCCTACATTTTAAAAATCTCAGCACAATCCCTTAGGGTAGCTCATCAACCCAACTCAGTCCTCTGGGCCAACCACTGTATTTTTCTTTTGACCAGACTACACTTTGGCAGTCTAATGCCAATGGGCATCCTTCTTCCAGGACAAATGCAAATTAAGATACCCAGGTCTCAAAAACGCCCTCCTCTTCCCTGCCAAATTGTAAGTAATCCGAGACAACAAAACATTCTTCTTCGTGAAGCAGTCTGAGGATTAGGACTGGCTGAAGGCCACAATGCCAAACTCAACCGAGCTGACAAACTAGCAAGGACCAACCAGATGTCGGAATGGACACTGTTGAGACTCACAACAAAGTCGACCCAGATAGTCCCAGGGACACCTTCACCCAGGAAAGTCAAGGCTGTCAGCCAATCTGCTCTGGAGGTGATGATGACCTTTCAAGACCCTCAGGGTGAACAATCAACTCCTCGTCGGTCATGTCGGGGCCCTGGAGCTCCCAAGCTTTCTCCTGGTAGGACAAGGACTCTGACCAATCTGTGACTCCCACCCCCCCAAACAGAAGATGATAATATAAAGAATGATGGAATGCTAAAAGACTGCAGTTATTGTTTATATTGACATCACAATTATGATTTGTTTACATTGGTGCCACAATTATTGTTAGTTTATTTCAGTAATTAACAATGGACTGATAAGATTCACGATTGCCTTAAGCTAGGTTGTTATATGAAACTCTGCAACTTCATTTACCATTTGTTTTAATATTTATCAGTTTGAATGAAGAAACTTTATTTTAATAGATTTCTGTTGATAACACAAGTCACAGGTGATGTATATAGCACTTTAGGGGTTAATTTTGGTATTGTTTTTTTTTCATTTCTTAGGATGAAAATATACCCGACGATGGACTGCGTGTAGTCCGAAATACACTGGGGAATGTAAAGGGAACACAAAAGGCATCTTAACCCAGGGGATACAAATTTCATTATGCATGGGAAGAACACTTGAATAAAATAAATAAATAAAGAACATGTGGAAAATTCTTCATTGAAATAACAATGATTGATTACTTAAGGATATGTAATAATTGGTAAACAAAAGAATAGTAATAAAAAGCCCACAGGGACTTTAGAGTCGGGCTGAAGGGGAGCCATGGTCCCGGTTAGGACTTGTGCTGAAGATTTTCCAACTTGGTGCCGAGGATCAGAAGGTGACATCCCACAGGCACATCATTAATTGAATGAAAGAGCCTGAAAAAGAGTGAACAAAATATTTAAATCACCAGAGTGAATGGATATCCACGTTTCTGTAGTACTTGGTATGGGCGATAGACTGTTGCCATGCTGCCCGCAGTATTGTCGTTCTTTGTTGTTTGACTCAAAGTTATCATTGATCATGCTATCACTATTTCCTCCTCGGTGGGACCCCTTCAATACCTTCCCCTTCCCTAAGGCCACAGCCACGCATGCCCTCATGAGAACTGATGGAAGGGACCCTACCCCAAGGCCTATGACAATCTGGACATTTAATGTATTGTCCTTGAAATTTCGTGGCATGTAAACCCTGGCCAAACGCTATTGGATTCACACATTCCTCAGCAAAAGGGGGGTACACATTGCATTACTATAAGAGTTGTACATCACTAAGGCTGTCGGGGTCCGACTTTAGAAATGATGGAGGGGTCAAGTTTACACTACTAACTTCTCACATATGCCAGAGGCGCAATCATTTGGCTGAGATCCCCTATTGAGGTCCTATCACGAGTAGTGATCCTCCTCATGGCTAGTCTAAATGGTAACTCCATCCTTCTTGACAACATATATACCCAAAATGCAGAACAATCTAAATTTCTACATAGATTCTCCGTTAGCCAAGTTAGATGGACACACACAACCTGTGGATTTTGGAGGGGGGGGTTACTTTAACTCTGTTTTGGACCCTACTCTGGTTCACTCCCACTTGCCACTCCCTAGCACCCCCACAGGTAACAATGCTAAGAGTATGCAGCTTTGGCTGCAACAATGTGCCCTGACAGGCACCTGGTGTCAGCACAATCAAGGTACCAAACTCTACTCACTCTGGATTGCACAAGGTCTGAGCACGCCAGTATCAAATAGTGTGATCACACTCTATTGGTCTCTTCATTTCTTCACCTGACAATCTGGGCAGAGAACTTTAAAACTATATCCCCTTATTGCTAGGCCTACAATGGGGAAAGACTACATCCACGGTACCCAGCTGGCGACTGCTACCCTCAAAGACCTGCCATTCCATGCAGCCTTTGCTAGTAAGATTCAGGACTTTGAGCAAAATGAGCATGGCTTCTTCCCTGGCCATAGAATGGGAGACCTTCAAGGTGATGATTCCGGAAGCGTGTATACGAAGATTGGTAACAGTCAATCCCATAATCTTCGGAGACCTAGAAATATGCATAGAAGGAGTATATAGACACAGAGCCGTGCGGCCAAAGACCCTCAACTCCTCTCTTCCTCAGAGCATCTCAGTTGCATGAATTAGGCTGTATACTCTGCCAGAACACCGCCAGAGGGCCGTAAATCAGACAGACTACTGCCATGGTTGGGAAGCAGAGCCAGTAAACAACCAACCGTAACCTAGATCAGAGACCCAGATGCTGATCTTCTCCACTCTCAACAGATAATACATGATGCCTTTACCTCCAAAGGGGGACTGTAGAGGTCTCCATAATAGGAGGCCTCTACTTCTGATCTGAAAACATTCCTAGAGCCGGCACTCCCCCCCCCAAGACTCTCCCCAGTGAAGAGGGAGGACTTCAACAACCCCCACAATCCAGCAGGTGAAAGCCACAAGAACAGCTTTGTCAACGGTCGAATCACCAGCGATGGATGACTTCCCGGCTGAATTCTATAAAGCATACCATGATGTGCGACTCCCCAAATTACTCCAACCATTCAAGAAAGCACTTACAGCCATAACTACTGGAGGCCTCAATGATGTTGATACTAAAACCAAGGAAGGACCCTCTAGATATCACTTCATATCACCCTAATGAGAAATTCTGTGTAGGATATTAGCCCAAAAAGTGCAGCAGGTGTAACTACGTTTGGTCCACAAGGACCAAAATGTATTTATCCAGAAAAGGAATACCTCTATTTGTATCTGTGGGTGAAACAGGATAATGGAGGCAGTCCAGAACAGATAGTCTGAAGCAACTGCACTGATGCCCAATAGCCACAAAGTAGTCAATTCCTTTAACCAAGACTATTTACGATCTTAGCAAAGTTTGGCTTCAGCCCCTCCATTACCAAGCTTTTTATACCTCCTCCGCAATACGGACTCACTTCGGAGATTACTTTCTGCCTCCATCTCAGTTGGGTGAGGTCCAAGACAGGGCTGCACTCTCTCACCTATCCAGTTTGCCTTGGCGATGGAGCAATTAGCAGCCAGAGCACGGGGAGGCAGGAAAGAGTTGGGCATACCGCTGTTAGACGGCCATCATACAATTTCACTTTATACAGATGATGTCCTGCTTTAGTAGAGGGATGTCACCTCTGACCTCACTTCAACAGCTTCTCACCTGACGGAGTTTGGCTTGATGTCGGGACTTGTAGTCAGCTGGGGCAAATCCTGCCTCTTTCCACTGATACCTAGGGCCAGGCTGCGGAATGCTGATCTGGGGCGGGGCCCCACTCAATGGGAACCCTTTTGAATGTGCTTCCCTTGAATCTGAATTATATTTCATGCAGTCCCGGACCTACTTCATGGTAACTTGTCAACAAAGGTCACCACTATCAGGTCGCACAAGTCTTTCTGAAAGTCCCGCCCCCTGCTATTAGCAAGCTGCATATCCATCGCCAATGTGGTGACATGTCCTGCCTTCTCTATTATTTTCTGAATCTTTTGATTATTCTTCTTCAGTCTTTTTCCCGGGAACTTCATATCCTCTTGAGAGAACTATTCTAGTAGACAAGTAGCACTGCACAAACTCCAACTTCCATCAGAAAAGAGGACTACTTTTGAGAACAAGTATTTAGCGGCCCGATTACAGTGGCTCTGATACTGGCTGGTGGGCTTGTTCTTGAAGTACACAGGCTGGTCAGCCCTACCTTGTTTTTTGGGGCTCTCGTCCAACTCCTGGACCCTACCACTCATTTATAATCACACACACATTGCTACAACCCCTAAAACATATATGGGAGACGAGCTTGGATAGGCTGCTCCACAATAAAGAATGGGAAAAGGCCCAAGCATACCCATGGAAAAATTTCACGCAAGACCCGTCTGAAACTAATACAATTCTATAACCTCCATAGGACAAATCTCTCCCCTAAACAGCTAGCCTGCATATTCCTGTGTGCCCCAGGCAATTGTGACAGGTGTGACACTCTGGTGCCAGATCTGAAACACATTCTGAGGAACACCATATAGTCCTAAATGAAACAAGTCATTGGGATCACTGGCATCTCTACATTAAAGGCAGGAGCCCTGGGTACATATACATGATCACACAGTTTTAGAGCGTGCTTCCTAAACTTAACTCTTATTTTGGTTCAAAAAAAAGAGGGGAAAAAAAACAATGCGCTGGAAACTCTTGACCTGACCAAGTCCGAAACACGGACTAGGTATATTTACCCGATGGGCAAAAGCCGAAGCGGCGGCATTACACAGAGAGGTTGTCAGAGTACCTCACTACTGTCTGGTGGCCCAAAGATGGGAGGCTCTGCTCTCCTGGTTGATCAATCCACCCCCGGAATCTTCATCGAACTTCACGACTGCAGAGTCCCAATCCCAACTCCCCTCGTCGAATAGCACGTCTACCTCATGCCAAGATCCAACTCAAGACCAACACCACACACTCTGGCAGAATTCTAGCCTGTTGCTGTGATATGTACGTATTGTACATACTGGGTGTCCCCTTTATATAGACCTGTATTAGACACCTAGAATCGCACCAGTTGAAACCTATACCTGTTCCATGGATTTACATACCACAGGGCACTTCACTTCCCACAGCATCAATCACTTTTACGGATTACCTCCAAACTTCGCATATAGAACCCAGAAGATGGATTGAGTCTCCATGTTATTTCAGGGGCTTCAGTAATCGCTCACGATGAATCCCTCTCCTGCTATCTCCCTCTTTCCCGGTCTACCCCCAGCCTCTTTCCCTTTCTTATAAAAGTCAGGGTAGCACCACCTGTTTAGGAAAGGCTATCCACCCCATTACTGACAGTTGAGTGTCCTCCAAAACTCAACTTTCCCTTTCAAGCATTTTACGGTGGCACCCAGGTTACCTTCCATGAAGTCCTCTTCTCAATGAAAAACACTTATCTCCAAATATGTAAAGGTTTGTCCCTCCCATGCCATGTAATTTATGGGTTTCTGGAATTAGTTCAGGGTCTGTGGGAAATGCATGTTGTAGTTAATTTTGCCTTCAACCTGAAAGTGTACCATACTCATGTTAAAAGTGACCTACATGATTTACATCCACATTCCCTTCTATTAAAAACATACAGGGATTACATGTCATTTGCATGTAGGGATTTGATAAGTACTCCTCTGCCAGCTCAACTCCCTTCCCACTATTCTCTACCCTGATCATTTCAGAAAATGCTTCAGTAGCCTAGGCAAAGAATATAGAGGAAAGGGGGCACTTCTGCTTCCTCCCTCGAAGGATTTTGTACTGTGTTGAAATCAATCTGACCATTTTCTCTCGAATAGCTTTTTTGTATATGGTAATGTATCCACCCTATCAAATTGTCTCTCATAGTCATCTGGTTCAGAACCACTATAGAAATTTCTAGTTGAGAGCTTTGAACGCTTTCTCAAGGTGTTAGGACATAACCATAGCTACTCGGCAGATGTCTAAAGGAATTTCTTTTAGGACTGTAAACATCATTTGATACTCACAGAGGTGTTTCTGGTAGGGTTATGTGTACAAGATCTTGGAGAAACAAAGAGTTTTCTTGCCAAACCTTTACTCAAAGTTTTAGAATACAAATTTAATATTGATAGAAGCCTATAACATGCTCTATCCAGGAGGTTGCAATTGAATTCGGTAGGGATGTAATCAGGGCCTCTCTGGCTGTCGATGGGAGGCTACCCCCTTTCAGAGCGGTCAAATATTTATAACAAATGCTGGATCAACACATCCATGGATGTTACACAGAACTCAGTTGCTGGCCCATCTACCTGTGATTCTTCCCCTGGTCATTTCCTTAACTTCACCCTCTATAAATGAGGCACCTAACCTCTCCCTTACCATACCCAACAACCTATTTGAGACACAAAATTATACAGGTATGCCTTTATCTCTTCTTTGGTTGATGTGTCCCTTATAATTCTGTATAATGTAAAAAAAGGTTTGCTTAATTATGGACTGGAACATACCACTTGTCCATTCCTATCTCTGATTTGAGTTATTGATTTATTACAGGTTAGCCAGCCATGGCAGGAGATACTTATTTTTTTCCCTTAAATATGTGTTTGAGCCAACTATTCCCTATAGTTGAGGCATCAAAGATTTTCAGTCTAGAGTATCTGCCTAGATGTCTAGGTTCTGTATGGCTTGCTGCTCCTGGTGTGTAGGTTTCCATGTGTAGGTTTACATCTAATTTTTTTAGCCCTCTATCTAGCGTTTTGGGAACCGCTTGTTTCTTTAATACATTGCCCTTTCACTATTGTTTTGATTTCTTTATGACTTTTCTAAAATTGTCTCTAAATGCCTGGTCTTCTAACGTGGATCACTGTAGGTACAGGGTTTTGCTGTTCTCCATCTCAATCCCATCATCAATACATTATGGACAGGCACGGTGCAGCCTAGGTACTCCTGGTTTATCATCACTGTGGCGACCCCCCTAGTTTCCAAAAATCTATCCAGCATAAGATGTTTGCGTACTGGCATACAGGAGGAGTACTTTATATCAATGCCATGACCTCACCTCCAAATATCTGCAAGGTGCCAGTCATTTGACAATTTTGAAAAACCTGGGGCGTGTTCAATGACTGAGTGCCAGCTAGTGTAGTTATAGTTGTCTTTCTTAAGATCTAATACACAGTTATTATCTCCCATTAGTAAAGTCAGTGAGTGTACACACCTCTTCAGTTTAGGGGACAAAATGGAGAACATGTAGACCTGGTCCTTATTAGGGCACATATACTTCCCGGTATAATGTCTAATCTGTGTCTTTTTCCTTTTTATTGTACAAATCTACCTTTTTTGTCCCCTTCAAATTCCATTTCTATGAATGACACTTTATGCCAAACACAAATTAGAGTAACCCTTTCACTGGAGGAGAACCTAGTTTCAAATATCTTTCTGCTCCATCTACAATGTAGTTTTTCCACCTCAATTTTAGTGAAACACATCTCTTGGAGGAAGGCCACTTGTAAATCGCTTCTCTTCAAATACGCATGAATTTCATATCTTTTAGTTGCACATCCATACCTCTAACATTTTAAGTGAGGAATGTATAACTATGCAAAATTATTTACTAGGACTCCCCAACCCCGGACCAAGCTCCCAAACCTGCTCCATTCAATCAACTGAAAACTAAACTGTGACAGCATGTTTTTTCTGATTGATTGAGAAGACAATTTAGGGGGTAGTGTGTATGTGACTAGATACCATTTATCCAGCCACTGAAATAAGCAGCTGAATGTTTCTAATCCCTTAAAATTAAAAAAAAAAGCCAGAGAATGCAAAGAACCCACTGCTGGTCTCAATCCATCTTAACAAGCTTCTCAGATCATTTTTATAAAGATGCACCCCTCCTTTTTCCCCTCTTTGTTAAGCACCCCTCCTTCAATTAATTTAACATACCAGAGTAACCTAGGCTCAGCGTCCTTTACAGTTTGCTTGGTCTTGATGCGTGGTTAGGCAGTTCATCATCTTCGTTTTCAGACTGCCCAAAGTCTGATCCATCTTAGGAGACTCCCGGAGTAATACTTCCCTCCTCTGTGGTTCCCTTCTAACTCCATAGCGAATGCTAAGGCTGCCTCCGTGGCTAGTGCTGTTTTTGCTTTCGCTTTCATACTTGTTGGTCATCTGACATTCCTTTGACTTGGTCTTATTAAGCATTTTCTCTTAGAAGGGTTTGTTCCTTCCAGTGGGTGCTGTCTGTACTGGCTACAGGTTTCTCTAGCCAGTCCAATGCCTCTGTTGGCACAGTGAGCAAAGTGGGTTGTCGGCAATCATAACCTTTAGCTTGGTGAAGAACAGCAAAGAGTTCTGCATGCTGTTTTCTATACTGCCTCAGTTAAGGACGCTCTTTTCTGTTGGACTGCTGCACTGGAGTCCAGGAAAATTGTAATGGGCTTAATCTCGGCTTTTTCCTTTCCAGGCGATTGGGCCTCAGTCTTGATAATGTAGCAGTCTGGTTAGCACTGGCCTGGGTGCCACCTTGAGTAGGGCCAAGGCCCAAGGCCTTCCAATCAGGTCACCCGTTTTCAGCTGCACAGTTAAAACAGCATCACCCCTCCACTCGCCCTTCTCCTCACTGCCCCCATGTCTCTGCCAATCTCCAAAGTGGGGCCCACTCCTCTGTGTCTGGGAGTTCTACTCCTCACTCCAACCAGATTTACTGGTGGGTAGCGCAAACTCCAGCAGGATAGTGTCTCCGCTTCATGTGGTGGCCGTAGCGCACACGTGCCTCCCGGTAACTCAACCAAGGGCATGAGAAGCTGACTCCAAGGCATTGCCTGGCATCCAGCAGGCCAGCGGCTCAGCAGTACCAGGGCTGCCTCTCGCCACACAGAGGTCCTGATGAAGTCCAAGTACACCTCGCCTAAAGCAGCCCACCTCTCCTCATATGCCCTGTGCTTTATCAATTGTTTAAAAGCACCGCCGTCACCAACTTTGATCCCAGGAACATTTCCTCATTAGTATTTTCCATCCCCGCCAAGCTGCTATACTCAACAAAGTTCTGCATTCACCGATGCAACCATGGGTTGGTTCTGGGGCTGTCTTTTTATAGATATCGGCTGGCCTGGCAGGAGCTCAATTCAGCATTCACATCCAGCTGCACCCTCCCTTTTATTTCACTAATGAGGCTTCTGTAACATTGTAAGATGTAGTTTAAGATGAAGAATGAGAACCACTTGAACAAAACGGATCAGGTGACCCAAGTACTGATGAAAGAACCATTCCGTGATGAGAGATATCTTGAAATGTGTAACCATACCCTAAAGGACTTGATCCTAATCGGGTGGGGGGTTGGTAACAAGCCATACCAACTATTGTTACACCCAAACAAGAAATATGCATCTTTGTTCATTGATAAACCCAAATCCGACACCTGAGAAATCACTTGCTGCACAGGGATCAAAGCATGTGACATGTGAAGACCAGGAGGGATTTGGAGTCTAGAAGTAAAAATACAAGAACTTTTGACCTAAGCAACCTATGAATAACTGGTGGAAGCCGGCAGAATAAAATTCACTGAATACATTCCCATACCTGTTTTTAGTGATGGAGGACTCAGTTTGTCTCAAGAGCCATGGCAGCTGGGAAATGAAGGATTGGAAAGGACAGAAAATAAAGCAGTGGCAAAAAGAAGACAATTGTGAACCTGCAACTAGCAATGTTAAAATGTTCCCCTTCATATATATATATATATATATTTATTTTTTTTAAACGGCAAAAACATGAAATAAATGATAAAAGCAATACTCACAGAAATGTGCTTTAAACGAAAGCTTCTGGATTCAGTGATTGGTCCTGTATGTCAAAATGTGCAGGAACCTAGAATCTGAGCAGACATAAGACCACCTAAAAACACATAAAGACAGAAAAAAAACAGATTATGTGTGGTCTGGTATTTGAGAAATTAAAAATAATTCTACAGAAGTGTAAGACTTAAAATATAGGTTTTCCTAGAACTAGTGCAGAGTAGCTGCAGTGTTAAATAGTGCACCCAGATTCACTATTCCTGTAAGGTAACCCTGTTTGTGCTCAACACCGTAACACCTTGCTTCTCTTAGGTATCTCGTAACCAAGCCTGGCCTTACAAAAACTGCGAAGACAAGGACAGGCAATCTGATTCAAATGCAGGCTTTTGGGACTGCTGTCAATTATTCTTATCTTCCCTCTTTCTTTTAATGGACTTCCTTGTTACTTCCTGTATTTTTCTTTTGAATTTTTTGGCATTTAATTGTATTTTGGATTTACTGGATTACAATTCATAGCATTTGCAACTTGAAAAAAGTTTCAAAGAAAGTATGAAACACACATAGGCTACTCAAACGTCCGGCTTTAAACACTGTTTGTAGAACATGGACTCACTATGATTATCAGAATAAATTGACAGCTCTTGATTGGACACATCCACTCTCTTATAGGCATTGTCTCGGGTGCTTAATAACTGGAAGCAGCAGGCCAAGAATCAAGATACATGACTACAGGAACACATAAAAGATTTGGGGGCTGGGGTCATAAAAATACAAATACCCAATAAACAATTAGGTTGATGTCAATTTAACCCCTTCACTGCCAGGCCTTTTCCTCTCCTGTGCTGAGCCTTTTTTTTTTAGCTATTTGGGGCAGTTAGCGCTTAGGCCCTCATACTATTTTGTCCATATAAGCTACCCATGCCAAATTTGCGTCTTTTTATTTTTTTATTTTATTTTTTAACATCCTAGGGATTCTAGAGGTGCCCAGAGTTTGTGGGTTCCCCTGGAAGAGACCAAGAAAATAGCCAAAATACAGCCAAAATTTCATTTGTTTGTGTTTGTTTAAAAAAAAACAAATTAAAAAAAAAAAGGCTGCAGAAGAAGGCTTGTGGTTTTTCCCCTGAAAATGGCATCAACAAAGGGTTTGCGTTGCTAAAATCCTAATCTTCCCAGCTATCAGGAACAGGCAGACTTGAATCCGAAATCCACATTTTTCATCATAATTTTCGCATTTTACTAGCACATACACCATTTTTACTATTTGTTTGTGCTTTAGCCACCTTCCAGTTACTGACAGAAATGGGTGTGAAACCAATGCTGGATCCCAGACAGCTAAACATTTCTGAAAAGTAGACAACATTTTGAATTCAGCAAAGGGTCATTTGTATAGACCCTACAAGGTTTTCCTACAGAAAATAACAGCTGAAATAAAAAACAAAATGAAATTGGGGTGAAATAAAAACAGCCATTTCTCTCCATGTTTTAATTTAACTTTTTCCTGTGGTGTCAGATTTTCAAAAGCAATGTACCTCACCGTCTGCTGGACTCTTCTGGTGGTGGGGAAATACAAGGCTTGTAGGTTCATCAAGAACCCTAGGTACCCAGAGCCAATAAATAAGGTACACCTTGCAATGGGTTGTCATTGTATACTGGGTATTCAGCAATTTATTTGGTAAAATTTAAATAGTCAAACATAGGTATCAAGGAAACCTTTGTATTTCCAAAATGGGCACAAGATAAGGTGTTGCGAAGCAGTGGTTATTTGCACATCTCTGAATTCCGGGGTGCCCATACTAGCATGTGAATTACAGGGCATTTTTCAAACCAACATCTTTTTTACACACTCTCTTACATTTGGAAGGAAAGAATGTAGAGAAAGACAATGGACAATAACATTTGTTCTTCTATTCTGTGTTCCCTCAAGTCTCCCGATAAAAATGGTACCTCACCTGTGTGGGTAGGCCTAATGCCTGCGACGGGAAACAAAACATGGACACATCACATTTTTACATTGCAATCTGACGTGTTTTTTGGATAGTGCCAAGCTGTAGATTTGGGCCTCTAGCTCAGCCGGCACCTAGGGAAACCTACCAAACCGTTGCATTTTTCAAAACTAGACACCTAGGGGAATCCAGGATGGGGTTACTTGTGGAACTCTCACCAGGTTCTGTTACCCAGAATCCTTTGCAAACCTCAAAATGTGGCCAAAAAAAAGAAAAAACACTTTTCCCTCACATTCCTTTGACAGAAAGTTCTGGAATCTGAGAGGAGCCCCAAATTTCCTTCCCTCCCAGCATTCTCCCGATAAAAATGGTACCTCACTTGTGTGGGGAGGCCTAGTACCTGCGGCAGGAAATTCCCCAAAACACACCAACACATCACATTTTCCCAAACAAAACTGGCCTGTTTTTTGCAAAGTGCCTAGCTGTGGGTTTTGGCCTCTAGCTCAGCCAGCGCCTAAGAAAACCTAGCAAACCTGGACATTTCTGAAAACTAGACACCTAGGGGAATTCAGAATGGGGTGACTTGTGGGGCTCTCACCAGGTTCTGTCACCCAGAATCCTTTGCAAACCTCAAAAGTTGGCAAAAAAACCTTTTTCCGCACATTTCGTGATGGAAATTTCTTTAATCTGAGGGGAGCCACAAAGTTCCTTCTACCCAGCGTTCCCTCAGGTCTCCCGATAAAAAATGGTACCTCACTTGTGGGGGTAGCTCAGGTGCCTGCAACAGGAACAGGCCAAAAACATTTAGAGATTGAGGGGAATAGCATAGCGAGTTGATAAGCACAATTGTTTTAAATACATTTTTAGCTGTATTCTGCTTTGGGGACCCACACAAGTGAGGTGCGGTAATCCTACTAAGAAAAGTGAGGACAAAATGCTTTTTTAACCAAATTTTGAGATTTACAGGGAGTATGGGTAAGAAAATGTTGGGGGATCCACGTAAGCCACACCTCCCTGGACTCCACCAGGTGTCTTGTTTTAAAAAATGTCTGGGTTTGATAGGGTTCCCTAGATGACGGCCACACCCAGGACCAAATACACAGGTGCCCCCCGCACAAACAGGTAGTTTTGTTATAGATCATTTTGATGTATCCACATCCTTTTGTGATGTTCCAAACACTAAAATCGTGAAAAGAAACACACTTAGGTTATGTTAAAAAGACCCCCTCACTCACCAACGAAGTTGGTGGCATGCTTCATCATCGGGGTCCCACCTGAGACACCTAGCATGTCACAGGTGTGCTGCGACAACAGATTACAGCGGAGCAGGTTTTGTCATTTTTACCACACATACTGGTTGGATTTGGCACGAGGGTGAGTGATGGTTCAGTAGATCAAATTTTATTAACAACAGATTTCACAAAAATGAAGTGCACTGTTAATAACTGAAAGGCCAATAAAACAGAACCAATAACTCAAAGCTTGTGAGCTGTAAAGCCGCATCAAAGCACCAACCGCTTTACAGTCCATTTACACACCATTCATACATGACATGCATAAGACAATTTACGCTGCCAGCCGCAGGCCCAGCACATTACATCACTCACATCAACAAACAGCGCTATTCAAGGGCCCATCACTTTCATATGCCCACATGCCTGATACAGCAATCACACCAGCTGATGGGAGTGTGTGGACTGGCGTTTGGCTGGCAGTGTGTTGCAGTGGCCAACAGCAAGTCACTATTTACACCGCCAGCCAATCGCCACTCTACGCACACTGCCAGCCAAGCACCACTCCACACACACTGCCAGCCAAGCGTCACTCCACGCACACCGCCATCACGTTTTTGTTTTTTTAAACAACAAAGAAACCACTAACTAATTAAAAATAAGTACAAAACTACAAAGACAAAAGCTCTAACTGAATACATGACAGTAATGCAAACCGTGAAACTGAACATATGAAAATATGAAACAGGTAGTTTACGCTCACGGTAGTTCCTAATCTATTTTTTGGAGTTTGGTAACTCCTGAAACAGCCACCCACACACAAAGCCCAGGCTTTGAAGGACAATCTGGGAAGTACATACAAGTCTGCCTCCGGATACCATTTTGAGCACAGACTCTACATTTCTTAGCGGGAAAGTCTTTTTTGGGCGTGGGAGGAATGTGATCAGCAACGTGGCGATCTTTCAATCAAGCCACATCCTCCACCAATGCTTCTCTAGGAACTCTTGCCTGTTCCACCACAATAAGGCTTTCTATCACTGACTCCTGAAATTTCACAAATGTCATCTTTGACTCTGGAGAACTATCCTTGAACACAATAAAAGCATTACAAGTTGTTGAGTGGAAAAGCTGAATCGCTAAGTTCTTATACCAAACGTATGACTTCCGAACAGCAGTATATGGTTCCAACCTCTGATCAACTCTACCTACACCTCCCATGTGCTTATTATAATCTAAAATGCACACAGGTTTGCGCACTTCGGCAACCTGACCCCAAACAGTCACAGGGGAAGTACTCTCATCATGGATGGTAATAAGCATGTAGACATCCCTACTATCTGTAAATTTCAGAGCTAGCAGCTCATCATTCTGCAAGGCACTGCACTGTCCCCTCTCAAGTTTTTATTTTATTTTTTTAATAGACTGGCTCCCTTGGATAGCCTTTCCGGTTAGAACGGATTGTGCCACAAGCAACAGTGTCCACTCTAAACAATTCCTTCAACAACTGCACTCCAGTGTGGAAGTTATCTATATAAAAATGGTGACCTTTGTTAAACAGTCGTCTACCAAGTTCCTACACAATTTTCTCACTAACTCCAAAAGTGGGCGGAAAACCAGAGGGGTCAATACTCAAATCCCTACAAGGGTAGGCCCGGAAATTATACACATATCCTGTACTACTTTCAGACATCATATACATTTTAATTCCATACTGTGCCCTCTTGCTAGGAATGTACTGCCTAAAAAACCAAACGACCCTTGAACAGGATCAAAGACCCATCCACAGCTATTTCTTTGCCTGGAACATAGACCTCTGAAAATCAATCTACAAAATGATCAAGGACAGCCCTAATCTTAAAAAGATGGTCAGAATCAGGGTGATCTTGTGGCAAGGCTAAAGCATTATCAACAAAATGCAGCATCCAAAGAAGAAGAAAATACTGCTATGACTCATGGTTGACGGAAAGAAAGCCGTTGCCATCAAGGGACTAGTAGACCAATAAGAAGGCAGTGACAAGGGCTTCCTTATCAACCCCATCAAAAAAGTCAAACCCAAGAACATTTTCATCTCCTCCAAATTTGTGGGAATCCACTGGGTAGCTCTAGAGTGTGGTTTAAGTCTGGCAGCGTTGTCCCTCAAATATTGCTCTGCATACAAATTAGTCTGCTCAACAATCTCTTCCAAAAATACATCGGCCATAAACAACTGATAGAAATTGACAGGCAAAATGTTTTTCGTATTGACACTACACCCCGGGAGACCAGTAAAGGTAGGCAACTCCAGCTGCTCCATGTTTGGGGAACCCAGAATTCAGTTCTTCCAATGGGAAACCGTTCAGCCCCAGGCTGCTGCACTATTGGCACATCAGTGTCCTCCTCTAAAGCAGGTCCTTCAACTGCACTGCGAGTGGCTTCATCATCAAAAGATTCCTCCCGGACAGAAAATTCACTGCCAGACTCTCTCAATTCCTCCGCTGCCTCAGATGCAGAGTCAGTCTCATAATCATGATCATGATCAGAAGACATCTCAAAAAGCGTACCAACAACCTCCTGAGCGGTCATCCTACGGCTAGCCATGATTCTTCCAACGAAAAGTAACTGGACAAATGCACCACCAACAACCAGCACTGTGTAAGATAAGTAATAAACAAATTGAGCCTTTATCACAAAGTGTTATGTACTCAAAAACTATACCACTCACTTGCCTGAAAAAGCTAGGCTCACCAGCAACTACTCTGCAAAGACACAGCAATCACAAATGATATCCCACTAAAAAGAAAATATTAGATCTAAGACAACACAAATATCATCGTGCACAAATCTAAGGACAATTTCACACACAATCCTGCATTTAGTACACCACTTACAAAAATGTTATTCATGCATGGCAACAATACTCGTTCACACCATGGCCTTAAAAAAATAAAATAAAAAAAAAGGCTGATCTGACCCTAAGGGGGGCAGAGATGGGCAACACTTCTATGTCCCCTTTGGGGGGTGACCCCGGCAAGGGGCCAACCCCCTCATTCAACTTCCCACAGGAAAAAAAAAAAGAAGAAAAAAAAACACTGTTCCAGTGGTGTCTGCCCACCCCCTCCCCCCCCGGGGACAGATCGGCCATATAAATATGCCCCCCAAGGGGAGTGACACTTGCCTAAGGGGCCACTCCCCTGTAGTGAAATAAACAAACACAAAATAAAATCCCTGGTGACTAGTGGGCATTCCTGCTGCCCGATCGCATGCTAAAAGAGACACTGAGCGAAAAGGAAAACCCTGGAAGCAAATGGCTTACAGCGTCAGCACTCAATTGTGCGCTGATATCATTAGATGGGGGTTGGGGTGGGGGGAGGTCGGGGTGGAAAGGGAAGCGATTCCCTTTTTATCCTGCCCTTTGGGGGAAGATGGGGGGGGGGGGGGAATGCCCAGTAATGGTTACGTCGGCAGCACACAACCAGTTAAAGTTAAACGGAGCTTTGCAGCAGTAAGAATAAACATTGGCTGTGCCAACAGGTCTGGCTTTAAAGGAATGTTGTATGGTAACATGAAGCACTGCAAGAGGTTAGCAAGGGAATTTATATGTATTTGTGTGGTACTAAGGAACTGTAGAATAATACTGGTGTAGGTTAAAAGTTATCCAGTCATCAAAGAAACTGTAATTGCATTATAATGTCATGTTTGTGCCACTGAGTGTGTGCCAAGCTTAGGCAGCAGGATGAACAAAATAATCACAGCAATATGGAGGTCAAGCACTTTTTTGTGGAAGCACACAACCTCTGCCCAATCAAAACATGTACTCCTGTCTCCCAACATGTGGGTGGAGCCAAGCCCCTCTCCTGATGATTCTCACATAATTGTCTGACGAACCTGCACTGTCAGGCAAGACCATAAAAATAATACAGACAAATGTGATCATGAAGTGGGATATTTAACTACGTGAATGCTAATCCGGCAATTGTCACATACATGACTTGGCCATATCAAAACACATATACAGTCGGTTTGAAAACATGTAAACCTTACATAATATAGAATGGCAGGCTAAGCACAAGATACTTCCAAATAAACTACAAGGCATTTGGTCTGCCTCACAAAGGTAAACGTACACTTTAGTGTACGTTTTTGACTGTTTGCTGTCCATAAATGGATTTACGAGTAGTATCTGTGTGCACGCAGAGTCTCTCCACACATAAAAAAGACCTATCTATCGTTTTATGTGCTGAAACTCCACATGTGTAGAGATACTCTTTGTAAATTCCTTTCTGAATATTGTAAACTTACACAAAGTATCTTTCACCTTTGGGACTCAGGCTCAAAGTTTCCCACAATGATTTCTTGCTTCCAAGAATTCAATATAAAAGCAATTTGGTAGGATCATCCAAAGGATCAGATATATTCGATGAGAAGCTGGAAGACTTCCACACCTGAAGCAGAATGCTGAACACCAGCAGACAAAACTAGGAAGCAGAGTCAAGGAAATATTAGCACTGATTAGGCACCCCCACGGAACAGGAACAAATGGAAGAACCAAACACAAGCAGTTGTGAGAACAAAGATTGCTATAAAACCAGGGGTTACATAGGGTCCTGCGGAATCTAAGTGATAAGTCAAGTCGTGTTGAATCCTCTCATTTGAGCCTACTGTAGGTCTGAGACTATAAATGTTGGTGTTGCCTTTTTTCATGACTATCTTCATGGCATGTAGTCTCAAGAGTTTATAGAACTAAAAAATAAAGATTGCAAAATTCCTCTTAAACTAGAGAAGGGAACAAAGGAGAACCACATTAATGTGTGATCCCATAGTATTCAGGACCAGTGAGCTCTTGAAAATCAGCTCAGCCTTCACTCTTAACGAGGGTGCTTTGATAGTAATTAACATAAAAGCAATGACCGTCTTAGATTGGCCTGTGTTTCTTGACAGCAGGTTAGAAGGAAATATATACAGGATATAAAAAATGGATATTAAGAATATTCAAAAACGAAACTTGTTTTCCCTTGTTCCTAATATTTAAAGCGGATGTATGATGGAACAACGCATGCGCCAACCACGCATGCCTGAAGAACGCAGTTGGACCAACTGCGTTGTTTCCACAAATGCCTTTACCATGCATGCCTTTACAATGATTTTTTGTTGTAAAGGCGTGCCTAGCAAAGGCATGTGTGGAACAGCATGAGTGTTTTTCGCATGCCACCCCCCACCCCCCTATAAACGCAACTACACCGACCCCTCACCTGTCCTAAAAATAAAACCCCAACCTGCCCCTAAAAACTACCCCGATAGCCCCACCCACCCTAAAAACTGACCCCACCCCAAAAAATAAAACTACCCACCCCTAAACACAGTTACCCCAACCCCCAACCCTAAAAACCCGCCCCACCCCAAATACAAAATGACCCCGCCTCTAAAAACCCTCCCCACCCCACCCGCCCTAAATACAAAATTACCCCCACCCGCCCCTAAAAACCCACCCTAAATACAAAATTACTCTGGCCCCCACCCCTAAAAACAAAATTACCCCAAGCCCCCCACTCCCACCCTAAAAACAAAACTGCCCTAAAAACTACCCCCCCAGCCCCATTTACCTGTCAGTGTCCTCTCCCGATGCAGACTCCCTTTTTCTCTGCCTTAACCACGCATGTCCCTTGTTCAGCACATGCATGGTTAAGGTGGAGCAAAAGGAAGTCGTTAACGCAAGCCTGGTTCCGGCATCGTCGTTCTGGACGTTTCCCCTTAAAAACAATACGTACTTGATAAGTGTGCTACTTCATGGAGGGTATGGGCTTTTCAGAGTGGAAAACAAGCAGTGTAAAATACTGTCAATGGTTTCACAGATTACGGCATAAGATGGGAGTGATGTGCATCTCAGAGAAGGCTCTGCGTGTATGTGACAGGCCCCCGACATCCATGTAAGACACTGCTACTGGAATTATGCAGCAATGCACAGCCAAATTATCTGACAGGGTTGATAAAATGTACAACAAAAAAAAGTCAAATATTGCAACATTATCAGCACAAACATTAGCAGTATTGTGTTGTTTAAATACTGTCAAGGTTTCACCTCCTTAGCACCTTAATTAGTAAGATGTAATCAATTTCAGCTAAAAAGAATGTATCGGGTAATATCTGCAGAATTATTGAGCAGATCTGGCATTATGTGGCAATCATAATTTTACTTAAAACAGAAACGCCACAGTTTTTTTTAATCCATGTATAGTTACAGCTGACCTGCTCGTGGAAGGGCTCATACCTGGGATCCCCTTCTTCAAGTAATTTTTGCAAGTTTTACATCTCATTCTCTGCTTGCAACCTTTGTTGATAGAACGCTCATTTTACATAAGGAGTATCTTTCCATTATTTTAATAGACCTAGTTGTTGTGGTTGTTCATGACGACTTCTACTGAAAGCAGAAGCTCAAGAGTGATAGACAGGCCGTTTAGTTTTATTCCAATTACATCAGGGAGATTAAAGTGCACCACTGATCTGTCACGAGTTCCTATTTCCAGTTGATCTAAATTTAGTGTGAATGTTTTTTCATAGCACTAGGACAGACAAACTCTTTCGTCAAACCTTCTAGTACACCATTTCTCTATGCATGGTTAACTATGCTAGATACAATTTAATCCAGCAAAGTTGAGATGCCCCGGTCACCTAGTGGCAAAACACTGTCTGGACTCAAGGCACCTAAAACTGTCTTATTTACATAATAGAAGAAACAGCACAATCCTGATGAAAAACACCAACTGTCTGTAAATATTACAGACTAAGAGGATGGAAACAGTGTCACATAAGGCAATGGAAGTCAGAGGTACAGGCAAAGAGACTAAGCAGAGAGCACAGAGAAAAATACAATTCAGAGTCAGTCAGTACAACTTACACTGTACCAGCCATATTAGGGCTGGTAGTTCGACCTGCACAATAGTTACAGGTCAGCACCAGTAGAGAAGAGTGAACATGAGAAGCCAATCCACTGGTATCTCAGTGTCTGGTAACCCTGTTCTTAAGGCTTCTGCACTCAACTCCTACTTTGCACCCGTTAGTGGCGATCCCACACCTTTGTTTTCCCCCTTATCTCAGTCTCAAATGTCTTGCATTTCTAGCAAGTAGGATACGGGAAGATTGGTTTCATGATTTCCCTCCTTCAAGCAGCTCTTAGCAAGGATGTCTACTCCCAGAGGAATTACTGACACTTCTTCAGTTCTTGGGCAAAAATGCCGGTATGTCTGCAGGATAGTTACAGTACTGCTCATTGAAACACCAGTATTCTGAACATATTGTACGGTTTATATGTATCTGCTCATTATAAAAGGTGACTTCTCAACTGCTGTGCTATTTGTCTTTTTCATTAGGTGGGATCTCGAGGGGGAGAGTCTTCTTCCTGTCTGTCATGGTATTGCTGCTAGTTAAAGGGCTGGAATTTTCTCAGGCTCAGGCAGCTTTGAGAGCCGAAGTCTTGGACATGTTTTGGTTCAGTGCATCACTGTTGGCCACTCCACGTTCATAGCAGGGCCTTCATTTTGTCATAGTTGCTCTAGCACCTCTGTGCAAGACCAGAGGGGGTCCTTGCGAGTAGCACATAGCGTGGAGTGCAGGGAATGTCGGACTTGGGCTTCTTCTTTGTAGGTGCAAGGATGGCAAGAGTTCCCAGTAGAAGGCATAGCTTGACTATGTAGGGAGTAAATTGCAAGGTGGAAGTTTCTCCATTGGGAATCACATGAACGTCTCACTCTAAGATGAGGCACTGTCTATCTTTGAGGTTGGTGTCTGTTTTTTGCATACAAAAGGCAACACTTTGAAAAGGTGGATTTCATCACACTCAAGGTCCCCTTGCCATATATTTTTCTCTGATTTTTTTTGCAGAAGATTTGGGTAATTTCTCGTAATTTTCCCTTTCTTGTTGCAGAGTTCAGCGTTCGCTATTTTTGTTGTTTGTTGAACTTATTATTCTGTTTTGCTCTTTCCTCCATCCTAAAGTCAGGGTGACTTTGGTGCCTTGCCTGTCACCACCAAAGCAACGTACATCATCAAAATCCACTCAGAATGCCAAAGGATCTCCACCCCGTGTGTTTTTCCTCTTATCTTATGATGGACATGTATGTTATTCTGTGCAGGGTGGCACAGTTGCTACTGGAAGTAGTCAACCTCAAGCACTCTTGAAGTGCACTCTACAAATAGACATCATGTCTAGTCTTTGTCACCATCACATACCGGAAGCAAGTCAAAGGACATTTTACACAAACAAGTAGTGAACCTGCCAGATGCAGTGTTTCTCTCTCTCTCTCTCTCTCTACTTTTTCCCCTTCAAAGGTTATACTGCATAGTTGTGGGGGGGACAGAGCTGAGGTAGACTAAGGAGGAGAAACACAGACTGGCATTAAAATTCCTTTTCTACCATAAGCACGACAGATCTGTAGTTCTGAGGTAACCACTGTACAGAATGCACATGGGGAGTGAGATAATTCACTGGAAAGATTGGGAGGGGAAGAGGGCTCTGGATCATTCTTTTGTGTAGTATTACGATGTCAAAAACCCTGGACAATTTGAAAAGTGACTAGCAATGAAAAGTGACAATTCAGTGCACCAAGAGGTGTGAGCCTTTTGCAACTCCCTTTTCTTTTCTTATAGTTCAAAAAACAGTCTTTTGAGATGATACAACCCATTAAGTTCTGACAAACCTATTTAGTGGGAGTACAATTGACCTTCTTCCACATGTGGCACAGCATTTTTAATAAGGGATTGGGTTTGATCATGCCACCTCCACAGATGAACCCAGATGAAATGGGGAAAGGGAAATTCCAGGAGGGGACTTATTGGGAGCTTTATTATGGCTGGTTGTAACAATATTTTTGAGGCAGACAGATCTCCATGGTATCACAAACAGATAAAGTATATGTGGGGTGTTAAAGCAGTCTAAAATAAAGGGAACATTATATGAATGGGCTGATCCTAGTACTCCATTCAGTACTGTTCGCCTTTTATGTAGGTTATCTGGACTATCAAGTTAAAGCCCTTAGCTACAGCTGATTTTATCTTAAGGCCTTTTGTCATGTGCTGAAACTATTTATCAAACAATGACCTGTGGTCTGCAAGCGGTACTAGCAAGAACTCGCCACAAGGATACAACAAAGCATTGGACACAGGGCTTGTGATGGTCAGCTACAGAGAGACCCACTACATCAAAAACTCTGTCATTTAAGTCAACAGGCATACACACAGAACATTTTGCAGAACTACAAACAGTGCATGCTACATCTACCCATATAAATTCCTATCCACTTCCAGTGGCGGATCATGACATATTAAAATGGAAGGGAGCAAAACAAACATTTTATATTAAAACAAATGTTTTACTCACCTTACACTGCCTGCAGCACATCCCCAATGTTCTGCAGCATGTCATCGATGTTGCTGGCTCAAGTCAGAGCACAAGGTCCCACGGCTATCTCCTTAATCCAATGAAGAAGCTGCTCTCATGCTGTTAAGAAGCATGAGTGAAGTGTCTGGATTGGTTGAAGCAAGCTGCCTTAGCAGGCCGAAAAGCACTGAAGGCCTGTGCTTGCTCTCCAAAACAGCTAAAACAGCTGAGCTGGAGAAGTTTGAATTGTGCATGTCGGTCTGGCCGTAGCAAGGTAGCTGGTCAAACCAACATGCGCACTTCAAACTTAAGTGGCCACTCCTCACTGCTGCTAATCAGCAGCAGTGATGAACTGGCTCTGCCCAAAAACTCAGTTTGCTGGCAGGGAGTAAACAATAAAATGGTAATAAAATAATTTTATTAGCATTTTTATTTTTCACGCCTTCTGCGCAGCAGTGTATGGGGGGACTCTCCTGCACTCCTCTGAAGGAACCGCCGCTGCACACTTCCAAACACTTCTAAAATGCCTACATAGGTCCTTGAAAGAGCCACAGTTGTCAAGTCAGTACAATGCCATTATTGCAGGGCTCACTCACTGCTGTGGGGAGTCATATTTTATCAGGTCGAGCTATTTTTAGAACCTACTCACCCCTTCTGCCAGCTGACAAAGAACAGGTGTTCTGTTCAGTCAGAAACTAAATTAGCAATTAAGATGCCTTTAAATCTTATTCTTGTCACATTTGCTCTGTGTTCAGAGAAAGAGGTCAAGAGTCCGCCTGTCTTCTTGCAATGCAATTACTTTTCCTTGTGACTGCAGAGTTCCAGGGCTTTGTAAGATGAACTGTCTGACCTGGGTGAAATGAAAGGCACCGAGTGTCAGCTTTTTCCTAACACACATGTATATAATTAAGTCAACTTTACAAACATTTCAAAATATATTTCAGTAGTTGTGAAAGGCCATTTTTGTACTGCTGTATGATGAAAAAATTATTTTAATAGGATGCAAAAAATCAGAACACTTTACTTAGTGATGTGCAAATGATAAATGATAAATATATTTTCTGAAACTTAATTTTCACAGATTATTGTTAATACACTACATAGTTTTATCAGCAATGCTGGACGTTTTCTTGGACATTTCTTGGAAATGTAGTATCTGTAAATGCGCTACCACATCATTCTTTAGTAAAATACTTATTAAAAGAGAGTGTTTTAACATAAACTTAAAAACACTCCTGTCCTGAGGACAAGGCTATTAGTAAACTGAGAGGCAAGTCATGGATCATGTGTATACTATATGTGGGCTAGATTTATTATACATGGAACAAATGTTTAGTGTATTTATTATATTTAAAACAAATGTTTTTTTTTGTTTTGTTTTTACAGCTGAAATGCTGGACTCAAATATTTGAAATATCACTCATATGTGAAAATGAAGAAAAAGATGACTCTATAAAATACAATATTTGCCTAGGATAACACAATTTGAGACCAGTTTCCGGGTCAAGTACATTTCATTTAGGTCAAGTAGCTTATTCAAGCTGCTCGACCTGCAGGTTTAGTAACTTTTTCATGATTTAGAGAGGCCTGTATTACTAATCCTAGAAACCAATTTTGGAAAAAACAAGATATTTTCACAAGTATCATTAAAAAGAAAAAATAGAGAATGACGAACTCCATTGTTGCTTCACCAAGTTTATCAGCTATATGAAATAATATGGGTACTATACCCTTGTAAAAAGTGTACATGTGTATTTCTTAATAACCAAAATGTAGTTATGCAATTTCTCACAGAAGAGAAAGCAAATGACGGAATGCACATCAATTTAGCACCATATTAAAAAACTTTAGGTTACACTGAAATTTGAACAATGTGATCCTTTCAAAATGTGTGGTAATTAGCTACACTGTGGTTTAAAAAACGTAATTCATTTAAAATTAAAGTAGAGGGGGGGCGTGGCCAAGATGGCGGTGTGATCGGATGCGGGGTCCCGAGCTCCACCGCCAGGCCTTCTCCGGCTGTTTAATGGGCCCGGCTGCCCTTGGAGGAAGACTCCCTGGTGTCTGTCGCGCAGGTAGACGCCTCGCGGACGGAGCTCGGAGCCTGCCAAGAGCCATGTGACCCGACGGCGTGCCTGGCCGGTGAGGCGTTTGGGCCCCAGGCCGCGGCCGAGTGTTGCACGCATGGCGGCCGGCGCTTCGGCTGCGCGGACGCAGAAGGGGAAGGAGAGGAGACCGGGGGCCCAGAGTGGAAGCGGGCCCTAGCGGACCCTCGAGGAAATCGGCGGCATTCATCGGGCCACGGAGGGCCGAGACACCCGGGAGTGACTGCGGCGGGCAGAGCGGCCTAGGCCGCGGGAGTCTGGTGGCTCGGCGGGCCCCACCTCAAGCCGGAATGAGGCGGCTTGCGGGGCTGGGACCTCCCGAGACCTCCGACGGGCCGGGAGACCAGGGTCCCTGCCTGAAGAGGTGGACGGGAGGCTCGCCGTGATCCTTGGCCAGGCTACACAGTAGTCAGACGGGGGCGTCCCCTGGGCCTGGTGAAGGCTAGGCAGTCATGTGGTGTGCCAGCCTCGGGAGAAGGCCCGAGCTTGACGAGGCAAGAGAGTGGAGGTCAGTTACATCTTCCTGGTCTGGTGGGATCCTGGTCCCGCACTGAAGAGCCCTGGTGAAGTTGGTGCTCCGGAGAGGACGACACCTGAGGGGCAGCGTGAAGGGCCGCGGTGGGTCCTGGTTCTTCTGCAGTCGGCTGTGGTGCATGGTCTTTATGGCATCTTCTAAACCCAAGAGGGACCAGTCGGTGAGGGAGATGCTCACTAGGTCTCACCTGCCACAAAGCAAACCGACGGAGGGTTCGGCCTCGGCGAGAGGACCAGATGACCAAAGCGAGTGTGAGTACGACGGTGGAGCGCCGGTCACGAAAGGTTTCCTTACCTCCTTATTTGACTCCCTCAGAATGGACTTGCAGGAACTGCGTAGAGACATTTCCCAGGAATTGAAGGATCTACGAGCTGATGTCTCGTCGCTGGAGGAAAGGGTGTCAGGTATGGAGGACAGTGAGATTACCCAGGGGGGGAGCAGATTGAGCAATTGCAACAGGAAATTTTGCGCCTTCAGGAGCAGCAGGAACTCCTGCAGATGGCGTCTGAGGACCTAGAAAATTGCTCGAGAAGGCATAATATTCGGATCCGAGGAGCCCCAACTGGGGCGGAGTGTGGGGACATTAGAGAGTTTGTCATGGCGCTGTTCCGCTCCATCCTAGGTCCGGAGGACTCCCGGGCGATCATCCTAGATCGGGCCCACAGGGTGGGTCGGCTGGGAGGAGACAATGTGCGCCCTCCAGATATCTTGGTTTGCCTGCACAACTTTATGACAAAACAAAATATCCTGTAGAAAACGCGCAACCTCCCTCAGGTTCAATTTAGAGGATACACACTGCAGCTGTTTCAGGACCTCTCGGTGCGGACATTGCAAAGACGGAGAGAATTCAAGCCCATCACGGAGCATCTTCGAGCACACTCTACCCCTTACACATGGGGTCATCCTTTTCGCCTTGTGTTCCGCTGGGAGGAACAGTTGCGTCAGGTGAAGTCGCTGGAGGAGGCGCGCCGGATCCTTGATCTGGAGGAGTCTGAGCGGAGTCCTGAGCCGTGTGGGGACGTTGCTTCCGAGGGTCGCCCGAGATGGCGGCAGAAAGAGAAGAGAAGGAGGCGCCCGGGACCATCTACGACTGAGCAGGCACAGGCGAGACAGTCTGTGTTGGACAGTCTGGTGGCAGAGCCAAGCGCCTAGATGTACACTGCTGCCGATGGTCTCGTCTGGGGTCGTTTGAGAGTGATGTTGTGATGCTGGGGTGGGGTCTGGGCGGGGGGGGTCGTCGGGTGCCGTGAGACAACCTTGCAAGGTACGGACCTCCCCTATCGTGAACTTACTTATTCCTGGACAATTGACTGAAGTTCTGTGGGAGTTAGATGTTCACTTGTTGTGTTTCATGGTTTTATGTTGTGGTGCTTCCTCTGGAATGCTTGAGTGCCCTGAAACGATGGATGTGCCTTGGCGTGTGGGTCCTCCCTCGTGTAGTGCGTAAGTTGCCCTTGGGGCACCCTCAGAGTCATGGGATTATCTCCTAGCCACTCATGTCGCTTAAGTGCTTGAGTCTTAACGTTAGGGGGCTTAATAGTCCCGCCAAGCGGCTGGCTGTTCTTTCTGCTCTTGAACGCTCCAAGAATATCATATGTCTGTTGCAAGAAACGCATTTGCTGCCCTCGAACACTCATTGCATGTGCTCCAGGTGGTTCCCCAGGCAGTTCTGGTCTTCTGCTCCCACGAAGCATGCTGGGGTCGGGATTCTGATTTCTAGGGCTTTCCCTGGGGAGGTGGTTGCGAAGGTACACGAGGTGAAGGGCAGGTTCCTGGCCATTAGACTTCGTAGAGAGTCTTTTCATTTCACAATTGCTACTTTATATGCCCCTAATGAGCGGCAGGAAGCATTTATGAGACAGGCAATATCTCCCATGCTAGCTTCACCGGATAGAGCACTTTTGGTAGGAGGGGACTTCAATTTGGTTATGGACAATGATTTGGACCGTTCTGGTCATCGCGTTGGGCAGACTGGGACTTTGACTCCGGCAGGACGGCAGTGGCTGGTGGACTGTGGTTTGGAGGACGTCTGAAGGAGGATGCACCACACATTGCAGGATTACTCATTCTATTCGGCGTCCTCTAGGATGTATTTGCGTATAGACTTTTTCTTAGCCTCCTCGGAGTTTGGCTCCTGAGTTAAGGAATGTACGATTGAGCCCTGGGCCTTGTCGGATCATGCTCCGGTCACTCTGGTGGTCCGTCTGGATGGGGGTCCTGGGCGAGTTTCTAGTTGGCGCTTTAGGGATACTATTTTGCAGTCTAAATCAGTGGAGGAGTCGGTGAGGCGAGCGATCCTTGACTACCTGAGGCATAATGATGACGGGCAGACTGGTTTGGGAGTGCTCTGGGAAGCGCTGAAGGCTGCTGTCTGGGGGGAAGGGATGTCTCTCTCGACTAAGGAGAATAAAACTCAGAGAGAGCTCCGGGTGGTCTTGGAGCGGAAAGTATCGGCCCTAGAGCACGCTCATAAACACACGGGTGCCCCCAGGGTATGGAGAGAATTGGAGAGGGTGTGCCTTCAGCTGAGGCGGCTTGACTGGGACCGGGCGGAGTAAGCGGTGGCTCGGCTTAAACACAAATATTACGTAGGAGGGGATTGATGTGGGAAACTGCTTGCTCACAAGTTGAGGGCCCAACGATCGGCCAATGCTGTAAAGATGGTACGTTCCCCCTTGAGGGGGGAGGCCCGGACAGACGGGCAGATAGCAGAAGTGTTCGCAGATTTCTATAGCAACTTATACGCTGCCGAGGCGGGGCGGTGGGGCAGAGCCGTCCTTCCATTTAGCAGACTGTAACATTGTGCGCAAGACGCAGCTTGACCAGCCTATTCAAATAGAGGAGGTAATCGTGGCGATCTCGTGCCTTTCTGTCGGGAAGGCACCGGGCCCAGATGGTTTCACAGCGCTACTCTATAAGACATTTTGCACTGAGCTGGCCCCACTATTAGTCCGGCTCTTTAACTCCTTTCTATCCACCGGGACCCTAACATCTAGCATGTTGGAAGCAACCATTACAGTCATCCATAAGACAGGGAAGGACCCCGAGGAATGTGGCTCATATCGGCCCATCTTGCTTTTAAATATTGATACGAAGTTATTCACAAGCAACCTAGTGCAGCGTCTTAACCCCTTCATGCCGGAGCTCATTGACCTGGCCCAGTCAGGCTTTATCCCCCATAGACAGTGTGGAGACAACACAAAGCGGCTTTTGCATCTGGTGGACAAAACTAATAGGTCCGGTAAGGAGACTCTTCTCCTTTCCATAGGTGGGGAGAAAGCATTCGACCGAGTGCATTGGCCTTACCTTTTCCAGCTGCTGGAGCGCTTCGGTTTCGGCCCGGCGTTCCGGACCTGGATTCAATGTATTTATAGCGCTCCGAGAGCGGCAGTCCATGTGAATGGTGCGTCGTCTTCTTCTTTCCTGATTGGGAGGGGGACGAGGCAGGGGTGCCCGCTCTACCCGCTATTATTTGCGCTGTACATTGAGCCCTTTGCTCAGCGTCTCGAGATGATGCCCAGATCTCTGGTGTTCGCTTCGGGGAGACCATCATCTTGTTAGTCTATACGCCAATGCCGTGACCCTTACATTGGCGGACCCCATGGTATCCTTGCCGGCACTTATGCAGGCCATCAACGAGTTTGGCCTGGTGTCGGGGTTCAAAGTTAACATGCAGAAATCCCAAGTCTTGGGCCTGTCAATTACACCGGACCACGAGCAAGCCCTGCCGGCTCGATTTCCCTTTATATGGTACTCGTCACATGTGCCTTATTTGGGGATTGCCCTGGCTGCATCAGTGGCTAGAACCTGTAGCATGAATTATGCTTCCCTGTCTAGAGAGATATTGAATGATTTGGAGAAGTGGAGTAAGCAAGGCCTCTCCTGGTTTGGGAGGGTTTCTGCGAACAGGATGACTGTTTTGCCTTGTATTCTCTACATCTTTCAGACGCTCCCCTTGACCTCTCCGCAGCATACTATTGGGACACTTCAGTCAGCGATTTTGAAATTCATATGGGGGGGGTAAGCCAGCCCGGCTGCAGCGGGGTGTGCTGTACCACCCTAAGGATGCGGGTGGCCTCACTGTCCCATGTCTACTGAGATATTTCCAGACGGCTCAACTTCGCTTCATATTGGAGTGGAGTCGGCCGCTCACAGAAAAGCATTGGTGTTTCATGGATCAGGCGGTAGCGGGGTCTCACATCTGGAGGGAACCTTGGCTTCGGCGTACATATAGAGCGCAGGGACTTTACTCTTCGCAGGTTATGGGAGCGATGTTCAGGGTATGGGATGCAGTGGCGGTGAAGAAGGGTTTGACGTCCTTTCCCTCCCCGATTTGCAGGAATCCTGACTTTGCTCCGGGATTGCAGGTGGAGTGTTTTAGGCGCTGGCTCGAGGGAGGCTGCAAAAGGGTGGGCTGTCTATTCAATGAGAATGGGATTATGGACTTTGATCGGTTCAGGGAGGCTTATGGGCTGGCAGAGGCGGATAGGATGTTGTACTATCAAGTGTGACACGGGCTCTTCGACCAGAGATTAGACCATTGGTATCCAGGCCATTGACCCCGTTCGAGTAATGGCTTATGGGAAAGAAGGATGACAAAAGGATAATATCGGAATTGTACAGACTCCTCCAGGCGGAGGCGCACCCCATTGAATCCAAGGGACAGAGACGTTGGGAGGCTGAGCTGGGGAGGGAGCTAACAGAAGAGGAGTTGGAGTGTTTTCTTTAGATCGCATCACACAGCATATCATACGTTAGGGTCGGAGACGGCCTACAAACTGGCTACGTATTGGTATTACACCCCGGCTAGGGTGCACGCATGGGACCCTGCAAAATCTGATCTCTGCTGGAGGGGTTGTGGCAGCACGGGCACACTTATTCACCTTCTATGGCACTGTCCCAAGTTACACAGGTTTTGGAAAGGGGTTCTAGATGATTTGGACAGGGTGTTTGTGACGGAAATTCCTAGGTTTCCCTCATATGTTATACTGGGCTTACCTAACCCCCTCAACTTTCCTCTCCGCTCTCATAGAGGCCGACAGATGGCGCTGGCCCTTAGTGTTGCCTTGCAGGTCATACTGGCTCATTGGGGTACGGATAGGATCCCGACGTACGCTTCCTGGCTCCATAGGCTTTGGTTCATTTTGGCAATGGAGAAACTGTCTTTGGTAGCGGCTCGGAGGGTGGAAGAGATGAGAGATATCTGGAAACTGTTCATACAGATCCTTTCTACGGAATTTAATGAGCTGACTTGCCCTGTTTATCTGAGGGTGTTGAGGATGTTGGAGGACGCTGGATGATGGGGGACAGACAGGGTGGCGGGGGGTTGCGCGCTGAGTGGTTCAAGAGATTCAGCAGTGGGAGGGGGGCAGAACTTGAGGCACTGATTCTCCCCCATAATTGTTCTGCCGCCCGACTCAGTTCGCAGGCAGTGGGCTATGTGTTTGAATACAAATGTTATATACCAATAAACAGATTTGATCCATAAAATTAAAGTAGAGATCTCATGTAATATTTCCAGTGTATATTGTAGATACATTAAAATATATTTTGACTGTAATGTAATAAGGTAGCTGATTTTTGATCAACACTTGTTGGTATGTGTCAATAAGGATATACTTCAGTCTTTGATGCGTTTTTGTATGATTTCATAACTGGGTTACACCATGCATATTTTACAGGTATTTCCGTAATGTTATTTAAGATCCAAACTTCTTTTCACATAGTTATGGAAAAATACAGTTTTGGCCTTAAAAAAAAAACTGTTTCTTTCAGTGCAACAACTGTACTTAAAACATTCTTTTAAAACAAACCACATAATGCCATTCCCTAAGCATAGATTTTTAAGAAGCATGCAGTCAAAAGGGGGATGGGTGGGGAACTTTTAACAAAAATGTCAAATTATAGTGATAACAAAGTACAGCAAAATCAGAGTTCCTACCCCTGCAAGAGATGTTCAAGTACGGGACAGACCAGACTGAAACTCTAATTACCTTCTTATTTGCCCCCAGACGTCCTATTCACTGCATCATTAATCAACTACTATAATAACTATAAACATTACTCTTCCCCTGGCTTTACAGACAGCATTATGCTAGGTTTTTTCCACTGAGCAGCAACATGAAAACAGATACAAAAAAGTACTGAAAAAGCCAATGGGTCTGGTCTAGTGCCACAGAGACACTTCCTTTGCCAATGCTCCTTTCCTTTGCTATAGTTTATTAAAAGTTTACCAGTCCAAGAATGTAACACATGAATGATACTGGAAGAGTAAGCTAAAGATAAAGTTCAAGATGGTCAGGGGTGTGGCCGGCAAGTCAGCAGACTGGCAGTATTAGATCTGAGCTCTCAACCCACCGCATTTAACCTGCAGCATCTTAACATTCTGTGGTGCCTGTGGCACCCATGTTGCCTGGATGCAGACTGCGGCTTGCTCATGGAGTCAGTTAGACCATCAGAATTGAAAATCAGCATGAGGAGACCTGCTTTTGCACCACCGGCTACAAGCACCCCTGATAGGACTTGGAAGCCTTGCCTGTAGCAGTAAGATGGCCCCTCCCCGGGGCATGAATGCGGCCAGCTCAGTGAGCCTTTTTCAGCTGCTACAGGGGCGTAGGTGGCATGTATTTCCCCAGAACTAACTGCCTTCTGCCTCTGGGGATCCCTGCAAGTCAGAGGCAGCTGGTTGTACCACATCAGGGGAATAGAGTGTTGCAGCTTGGCCTGGCGACACTTTGAGGCATCCGAGTGCAGAGATCCAGTCACTGGCACTGAGTGGACTTCACCCGGGGTACAGCGTCTCCGTGGCATGCACCTGTACTATTTTCATGGTGGCTGCGTATGCCTAAGTTAGGACTGTGGGATTGTGGCCTGGCCCGGACAGCCCCATCTTGGGGAATCAGGTTTCACTCAGCTGGGCATGGCAACCCCATTCCTGATCTTGGGCACAGCCAGTGCTGCAAGACTCTCTGCCTTTTGTACACCTGAAGCCAGACTGGATTCCCCCAGGGCTGCCCTCTCCATACCTGCAGAGAGACTCTTGTATTGGATCAGCTCAGAGGAGAGCTGCAAAGTTGCAGCCTGGCCCAGACAGCAACCAGGTTGGTCGAGTTGGGGCCTGGTGGGTGCTGGTGCCTGCAAGGGGTGGGGCGTGTCATGTTGCCTTGTTCCCTGGCACAGTGCGGCCCTCTTGTTGGAAGGGATCTGGAGAGACTGCCTGGACTGGTGTGAGAATAGATGCTACCAATGCCCGTAAAGACTCTGTTGTTTCCCTGCTTCCCCCACAACTTTATGCCTACCTAATCTGAAGCAGCTCTGGGAGGCTGACCGTGCCTGGAGTCAGTGGCCAGTTGCCCTGTGCTCCATTGTTTCCTCTCGCCTGGTGACAGTATGACATAGTGTTTGTGTGAGGGGAAGATATCCACGCTGGGAACCCCTGCACGTGACAACCCTACAGCCTGCGATCTATAATGCAGGTAGGAGCCTGGGTTGTGGATTTTGCCAGTACCTGGTTATTCAGTGACTGTTGATCACTGTTGATGTTGATTGATGTTGTGAGATACTGTGTGGGAGCTCGGCCTACTGGCAGCCCGGGATGTGGCAGCTGCGAGCCCTGCTTGTTGCAAATTAAGTTTTTGTACCTCTCCCTCCCATTGAGGAGTAACATGTGCCTCTGACCAGAGGTGGCCTGCTGCGGCGATATCCTGGTAGCCTCGAGGTGAGACTTGAGTGGAGGGGTCTGTGGGGCCAGCCGGCATCACCCCGACATGTGGGTGGGGAGTTCACCCCCCCACCCCCACTGTTAGTATCCGGTTCCACATAGCTGAGGTTTTCACAGGGACAGAGCCTGGAGAAACTGTGTCCTGAACTGGGCCACAGATAGCCTACCTGGCTGCATCTAACAGATTCCTGATTTATGCTGCGTGTATCAGTCTCCTGTGGATTTTAAGTCTGCCTGTTGTCCACACTCCTAAGTCCTTGAATGAGATGGAGCTGATGGCCATTATGGGTAAAGACAGAGCACCTCAAACTACACAACAAACAAAAATCAACCAACTTACTGCCTCGCCGACAGATGGGAATGGGGTGAGGGGGCAGTAGGGGGGGGGGGGTGAAACTGTCAGACCCACAAGCCCCAATGGGGGTTGATATACTGGCAGCCATTAAAACTTCCAGTACAACAGTGCAAACAATGATTGAAGCCATCACACTGCATATTATTTGTTCTGGGAGGATGTCTGTAAGGTGGCTGATCGGTCCATCATAATGGAACAACAAGTGTCCAAAATGCAATGGCGCTGATGGCACACACTGGTTACGCTCGAGGCCCAGTTGCACAGGCTGGAGATGGCATGTGGAGGACACAGAAGGTCAGTCCCGCAGATGTAATTGGAGATTTGTGGGGTTTCCCAAAAAAGCAGATGGTAACACACCTGAACTGTTCCTGGAGAACTGGATTAGTGCACAACTCCCAGACGCAGACCTGTCACAGTTGTTTTTAATGGAACAAACCCATAGATCACAGGCCATGCCGGCGGGGGACACTCTGAGGACTATTATTGCAAATTGCCTTAATTACAGAGACTGAGATACCATTCTAGAGGAGGTTCGGCAGAAGAGTGACCCCTCCTTCAAGAACCAGGCCATACGCATATTCCCAGACTACACAATAACTGTCCAGCAACAGAGGCAGACGTTTGGTGGGATCAAGCAAAACTTGAACATGATGGGCCTCACATATATGTTGCTCTTCCTGACCAAACCAAAAGTGATACATGAAGGGCGCTCACTTTTTTTTCACGTAGCCAAAGGTCGTTTGGGACTGGCTGGAAAACCGAAGTGATGGACAAATTTAAACTGCGACCCTGAGGGGATCCTGGGATGGGCCCTGGGTGGGTGACGACAGACTGCATCAGTGGCGGGGACAAGGGTGAGAGGGAGGCGGCACTCCTCATCCGGCTCAAGGCTGGTGGTGTGCTAGGATGGCACACTGGATTTGAGACTACAACGCCAGGTCACTCGTCGACCACTTCCGCTCGCTCAGGCAGGAGTACTTCAGATTTGGTGGAGGATACGCAAGTGCTCGAGAGAGTGATATCTGGTCTGAATAACTGAGCCTGCCTGCTACCATTTGCCTGCTGCAGACCAGCTGACTGGACATAAGCAAGGGGGGCTTCCTTCTGTGTTGAGCGAGCTGTAAACGTGGTACTGTACACTGCTGGCATGGGCTCTGCACTACTGAGAAAGACAATTGAGACTTTAACATTGTTAGGCCATGCATGTAGACGATCTTCTTTGCAGGGGTGGGGCCGGTGACTGGGGGCATGACTAATGGCAGGGCTTGGACCACGGTTGTGGCCTCCTTCCATTCCCCCATTTCTGTGTGAGGTAGTTACTCTTTTGTGTGTGGAGAGTGGGCATGAGCCGTAGGATCGCCATATGGGTTGGACTGAGGCTCGGGTTGTTCCTGGTTAACCCTATGATGCACCTCACCCTTTGAATATAATTACCCAGATGGGAAGAGGGGTACAGTACTGTTGCACATTGATATACAAACAAGTATTTATAATTTTATTTAAGGGTGGGTACGATATGGCTGGGGAGGCAGAAGTTCAGTTTAGATGTGTTTACCCGGGGACGGGAGTAGGTTGGTGGTTGCTGGGTAGGGTTTGTTTTCTTGCAGCATGTGATAGTCCCTGCTCCTAGGAGTGGTGCAGTGGGATTTGGACAGTTAGGGGCAGGTGGGGGTGGGGGGGGTTTGAGTGAGAGGGGGCTGCAACGGATCCTCAGACCTCTGCTGTTTGTTAATTGTTAAAGGGAGGGCCCACACACTTTCTCACGTAGAATGTGAGAGGCCTGAGCTTCTTTGTTAAGCGTTACAGGAATTATACCTAACTGAGGCTGGTGGGAGTCCACATTGCGATGTTGTAAGAGATGAATTGGCTGGATGGGAAAGCACAAAAAAATGCAGAAAAAGTGGAGGGGGCAACTCTACTCATTAACATACTCGTTATAAGACAGTGGAGGTCTCCATCTGGGTGGCTTCTGGGGTCCCGTTTCAGCAGCGTAGTCGCACTGCAGACAAAGGGGCGATATGTTTTGTTGCATTGTATGTTGGATTGTGTGAAATTGTGCCTCCTTAGTGTATATTTACCCAATACAGATGATGGTGATATTTTCGAGGCACTGGAGACCTAACTCCTCCCATATGTAAGGATGCCCATTGTCTGGGCAGGCAATTTTAACTGCATTCAGTTTAGATAAGCACCCACCCAGATTGAGGACAAAACCAAATATGGTGTCAAGTGTGTGGGAGACCATGATCAGACTACTTTGGGTGGACATATGAAGGGAACTTAATCCGACAGCTAGGGTATTCTTTTGTTACACGCCAAAGCACGGAGGCCATAGTCGACTGGACGCGTTTCTGTTGCTCGCTGATGGTGCACTGAATACAGGAAGTGAGTTATCAGGTGCACTTTGTCTGACCTTGCCCCCCTCCTGATGGACTGTGGGCTAGGGATGCATAGATCGAGCATTACCCTATGGAGACTCCGTCCGGAGTCTCAGGGGGACCCTGAATATAAATTCAATATGCATTTGGCATTACAAGGCTCCACTGACAAGCAGCAATTAACTTAAAGTTGCAAGATCATCTACAAGGATGTATGTTGACCCCCTGAGAGATACGAAGCACTGCGTGGAGACATTCTTGAGTAGGGTCATGTTCTCCAGACTGTTGACAGATCAGAGTGACAGCCTAGAGGATGAGATACAACTGAAGAATTATAGGACGCCCTCAGAGACCTGGCTCGCAAGAAGTGCCCAGGACCAGATGGCCTACCTGTAGGAAATTATCAGACATATTCTGCTGATTTACTCCCTAGGATCCTAGAAACTCTTCAGGAAGAGAAAGCATGTGGTGCATTACCAATGCATATGCAACAGCACTTGATCATCATGCTTCTAAATTCTGGTAAGGTCCAAAGGGATCCCGGGTCGTATTGGCTGCCCTCCATGCTTAATGTGGATGGTAACTTGCTTGTGAAAGTACTTGCAATGTATTTCAGCTGCATGGTCACCCACTTAGTACATACTGACCAGAGTGGATTCATTCCAGAGAGGGACGCCCATATGAACCTCCAGAGGCTTTCTCATGTCATGCATGCAACCCAGGAAACAGCTGGCAAGGCGGCATTGGTTGCCCTGGACACTGAAACCTTTTTCATACTCACTCCTGGAAGTTATCCGTGGGAAGTGTTGCAGAAAATAGGGTTTGACTCAGGGTACTTGACCTGACCTGGTCAGTGCATTGCTCTACCTCCTGTGGCTCCACCCTCTAAGTATAGCCCTTTCCCTGGCTCCTCTGAACTCCTGAACCCTGTCAAGAGTTCAAGGCCCTCCTCCACCCGCAGGCTTCTGCCTGCGCCTCATCCCTGGTGTCTAGTGGGAGAGCTCTGCTTTCCTACTAGGCTACCTTCTGCCTCTCTCCTCCTTTTGTTTTGCTCTCTGCTCCACTACTGTTCCTTAGTGCTCCTTTTCCACGTTTCTCTCACTCAGCTCTCTCTCTCGCATTCACTCTCCCGCTCTCTCTCCCACCACCCCTGCAGGCCCCCCCTTTTCAGCCTTACCCCCTTTTTCGGCTCCACCGCCTTTTTTCGCGCAGTTTTACGTCCCCCTGCTTCTTCCCAGCTGTCCTCTCCCCCCCACCTCCCTACTTAATGACGGCTGCTGCATAGTAGGCTGAGCAATACCACTGACCTGGTCAGTGCATTGCTCTGCCTCCTGTGGCTCCACCCTCTTAGTAGAGCCCTTTCCCTGGCTCCTCTGAACTCCTGACCCCTGTCAGGAGTTCGAGGCCCTCCTCCACCCGCAGGCTTCTGCCTGTGCCTCAACCCTGGTGTCTAGTGGGAGAGCTCTGCTTTCCTACTAGGCTACCTTCTGCCTCTCTCCTCCTTTTGCTTTGCTCTCTGCTCCCCTTCTGTCCCTTGGTGCTCCTTTTCCTCGTTTCTCTCTCACTCCGCTCTCTCACTTTCACTCTCCCCTCCCTCTCCCCCGCCGCTGCTGCCCCCGCGGCCTCACCCCCTTTTTCAGCTCCGCCCCTTTTTCGTGCCGTTTTTCGGCCGCCTCCCAGCTGTCTTCTCCTCTCCAGCTCCCTACTTAATGTTGGCCACTACGTGGCCGTGCAGCAGGCACACCAAACGCAAGCCCGTCTCCACCCGTCTGCGCCTGGACTTCGCCCAGCGCCAGAACCACTGGGTCCCGTCCCCCCCACCGCCGCCACGCATGTCTTCACTATGATGCCACCACCCTCAACACTGGCCGCTCTCCCATCTGCTTTCAAGCCTCCCCGCAGACCATCCACGGACCTTTCTCCTGCCGGAACTGCACCTTCACCAGCCTCCACGCCAGCGACCCACCCACCAAGGCAGGACGCAACCATCTCAGATGTATCCTCCTCAACATCCGCTCCGTCCACAAGCACGCAACAGAGCTAAGGAATCTACTCGACTTAGCCTCCCAGACGTTGCCTTCCTGACCGAGACTTGGATGAACCCCTCCTTAGCGCCTGACATAGCCATAGCCATTCCAGATGGCTACAAGATCACTCGCAGGGACCGCTCCATCAAACCAGGAGGAGGCGTCGCTATCATCCACAAGATCACAATCAGGATCACGACCAACACCGAAGACACCCTCAGCACCGCCAAACTCCTGCACTTCCAAATCCACACTGACCCAAACACCACCCTCCGAGGGACCCTCGTCTACAGACCCTCCAGCCCATGGCAGCAGTTCGGCGACTCCAATACCGACATCATCAGCACGCACACTCTTGCATCCACTGACTACATACTCTTCGGAGACTTAAGCTTCCACCTCGAGAACACCAACGACAACAACACCGCCACCCTGCTCGACAACCTCTCCAACCTCGGCCAAAAACAGCTTGCCACGACACCAACCCACTCCGCAGGACACACACTCAACCCTATTTTCTCTGCCAGCAATCACGTCTCTTTCAACCACACCACCGAACTCCACTGGACAGACCACCGCTGCATCCACTTCTCCTTCAAGAAACCCACAACAGATCCCCCACCACAGCTGGAACAAGGTCGCCGAAGACCAACTTATCGCGACCCTCTCCCAGAACCCACCCATCGACACCGACACTGACGCCGCTGTCCACAACTTCAGGCAATGGGTCAACATCTGTGCCAATTCTCTTGCCCCAATCAAGAATCCCTCCAATAGACACACCAACAGAAAGGCCTTCTGGTTTACCGCCGACCTCCACGAATCTAAGCAAGCTGCAGAAGACTCTAAAGAAAGTGGCGCAAAGATCAGACTCTGGACAACCACACAGCCTTCAAAAACACCATCCGCAGACACCACCAACTCATCCGAGCCGCCAAAAGAACCGCCTTCAAAGACCAACAACAACGCACACAGCCACAAGGAGCTCTTCAACGTTGTGAAGGAACTCTCCAACCCAAGCTCCAATGTCAACGACATCCCGCCATCCCAAGACCTCTGCGACTCCCTAGCCTCCTACTTCCACTGCAAGATTGCAGACATCCACGACAGCTTCAGCACCCGTGCCCCCCCTCCCCCCTGGCAACCACCAACACCACAGATTCACCTCCGCCTCCGACCAACCTCCTGCTCTCCTGGACCCCCATCAATGAAATCATGAACACCATCTACTCTGGCTCTCCCATCTGACCTCTGCCCCATCATATCCTCAACAACGCAAGCTCAGTAATCGCACCTCAACTATGGAAGATCATCAACAGCTCCTTCGGGTCCGCCACCTTCCCGGGGGTGGAAACACGCCGAGAGCAATGCCTTTCCTCAAAAAACCCAAGACGGACCTAAAGAACCTCAAGAACTTCGGGCCTATCTCCCTGCTCCCCTTCCCGGCAAAAGTAATTGAGAAAGCCGTCAACAGACAACTTACCCGTTTTCTAGAGGAGAACTACACCATGGACCCTTCCCAATCCGGATTCCGCAGCAACCACAACACCGAAACCGCCCTCATCGCCTCCACCGACGACATCAGAACCATACTGGACAGCGGCGCAACCGCGGCCCTCATCCTCCTGGACCTCCTGGACCTCTCGCCGCGTTCGACACTGTCTGCCACCACACCTACACTCATGCTTCTGCAATACTGGAATCCACGACAGACAGAGCCCTGGACTGGGTCACCTCCTTTCTCACCGGCAGAACCCATTCCGCTCGGAGGCCACCGAAATCATCTGCAGCGTATCCCAGGGTTCGTCTCTCAGCCCAACCCTCTCCAACTTCTACATGGCCCGCTCGCTAACATCGCCCGATCCCACAACCTCAACATCATCTCATACGCCGGCAAACAGCTGATCCTCTCCTCTCCACCAAGACCTACCTCCACGAAGGAATGAAGGCCACCGCCGAATGGATGAAGAGCAGCTGCCTCAAACTCAATTCTGACAAGACGGAAGTCCTCATCTTCGGCTCCACCCCCTCCGCATGGGATGACTCCTGGTGGCCTGCCACATTAGTAACCGCTCTGACTCCCACCGACCACGCACGTAACCTAGGATTAATCTTGGACCCCTCACTATCCATGACCCAGCAAGTCAACGCCATCTCCTCCTACTGCTTCAACACCCTCTGCATGCTCCGTAAGATCTACAAATGGATACCCACTGAAACCAGAAGAAGAGTCACCCAAGCCCTCAGAAGCAGCAAACTGGACTACAGCAATGTCCTCTACGCAGGAACCACGGCCAAACTCCAGAAGAGGTTGCAACGCATTCAGAACACCTCCGCACACCTCATCCTGGACATCCCCCGCCACTGCCACATCACAGACCACCTGAAAAACCTGCACTGGCTCCCAGTCAACAAAAGAATCCCCTTCAAACTCTTCACCCACGCTCACAAAGCACTGCCCAACACCGGACCAGAATACCTCAACAGACAACTCTCCTTCTACACCCCGACCCGGCATCTCCGCTCCACTGACCTCGCCCACGCAACTGTCCCACACGTCCACAGAACTACAACCGACGGTAGATCATTCTCGCACCTCGCCGCCAAAAGGTGGAACACTCTTCCCACCCACCTGCGCCAGACCAAAGACCTTACCTTCAGGAAGCGTCTCAAGACCTGGCTGTTCGAGCAGTAGCAGCACCTCGCCCCTCCACCCACCTTCTCCCCCCTAACCTCCTCCGCTTGAGACCCTCACGGGTGAGTAGTGCGCTTTACAAATCCCTGATTGACCTGGGTGAACTTATTATATATGGAACCCAGGGTGAGTACTGGACAGGTAGTGTCCAATGCGTTCGCCATAGAGAGAGGAACAAGGCATGCCCACTGTGCCCACTCCTCTTCGTCCTGGCCATGAAGCCATTGGAGATGTATCTGAGGAAGAAACTGCAGGTTTAGGGTATATGAGTGGGAGAAATTATGCATATTGTGTTGATGTATGCAGACGATACCCTTCTGTATATGAAAGACCCAGCAAGGTCAGAGCTGTACCGCCTTCACCTTATGGCGGACTTTGGAGGAGTGTCAGGCCTACACGTCAACAGCCACAAGACATGGCTCTTACCTCTGGCGTCCCTGTCTCACCAAGAGGTGGCTGGTCTCACATAGGTGAGGCTGCCTTGGGAGTCAGTGCAATCCCACTACATGGGGATGCAGATAACCCATGACCAATGACGGCAGTACGAGCTTAATATGGGTTGAGGTGTAGACGGTCTCACAGCCTCTGTGAAATTTTGGAATACTCTGCCACCACGTCATGGTTTTGCTGCCCAGATGTCTATACGTTTAGTAAAACTCGTTCTTTGTCCTAGCAAACTCCTTATTAAGGCAGCTAAATGGACAGTTGGTGTCCATGGTGTGGGCACACAAGCGTAGCAGGGTTCAACTGGAGGTCCTTAAACCAGACCTATTAGACAGTGGGCTGGGGCTCCCGGATCTCCAGTTGTACTACCTGGCTAGATTCCTTCAGTATGAAACACTATGGTGCGACAATGGCCCTAACTGGAAGAGGCTCCTGAAGGGACTAGTGATGGACGGAGCCCCTCCTAAACTGTTTTTTTGTTTTAGGGTGCGGGGCAGAAAGGTGGGTTGCAGGGTGCTGGAAGGCACCCCCTTCATAGTGATCCTGGTCGTACAGGCATGGGAAAAATGGTCACGTGTCCTGAAACGTGCTCTGTACGCTAAGCTTCTTCCCATATGGTGGCTGCAGCACTTCCTGCATATTTGCGCTTCAATGGACGTATTGCATTGGTTAGATGAAGGTTGTAAGAGGGCAGGTGATCTGTTTCTGAACGACTCTTGTGACGTTAGCAGAGCCTAGGATGCTTTTTGGGATAGGACAATTCTTACAACACGAATGTATCTCGTACGGTCCATGACTGTCCGCTTCCCTGAAGAGCCGAGTGAATCCCATGTCCTGATGGTCATGCTGGATCCATGCTCGCACAGGGGCCCGATTTCCTCGTTGTATGGTGCCTTGATGGAAGATAGGCGGACGGACAGCTGGAATGGGGACCTTGATGTCCCACTCATGGACAGAGAATGGAAGCGCACTAGGGCACTCAAGCAAGAAACTGCCAGTAACGCTTGGTTTAAGCGACAAAGTGTTGTTACCTCCACAGAGCCTACTGGATGCTGCAACTGCTACATAAGGTTTATCCAACACGGTCAGCAACGTGACCCCAGCAGATTTCATTCATATTACATGGACATGCTGTACATTGGGAGCCTTTTGGGCAGGGTACTGCAGGAAGTAAACCAAACAACAGGTGTTCAGACTGAGCTGATGATATACCATTGTCTACTGGGCCTTTTACCGTTCCAAAGGGAAGGTAGAAAGATGTGTTATAAGTTTGCCCAGCTGGGGCTAGTGCTTGCCAGGTGTTGCATCGCTATTTATTGGGCACGTTCTGCACCACTGATGCAGGGCAAGTGGAGAAATAATCTACTAGAGTGGGCGGTGGCTGAAGAATGTCGGCTTCAAATTTTGCACAAGGATGAAAACGTGGAAAGGGACTTGGAGTTGTGGGGTGCAATTGTGGACCAAAAGGAAGAGAACCGAGGGGACATGAAGGATGGTTCAGCTCACAGCGCGCCTTTGGCTTTGCAGGTGGCTCTCCAGGAAGTGGGTACAGACCCAGAGGTGCTCTAGCTTGGTAGGGTGACTCTCACCCCCCACACCGATAAGCACTAGTGGAGCTTTGTAGCAAGACTGAGTTGAAAAAGCTGAGAGTGCGAGTGCTGGATATCTGGTGGCACCCCTCCTCCGTCAGCTTGTTTAAAAATGTACACCCTTCAGTTATCACAAGTGTTTGTGTGCCTGATGCCCCTCCCCACCCGAACGCCTGCCTGGTGGCCCTCCCATCCCCCACCCTCCTTCCCAGCAGTAGTCACGAGATGACATACATTGAGTGTGCCTTTTTGAGGACCCTTTGCAGGTTGGAGGGACACTATGCTGCAGATATGTATTTACTTTATTGTTACGGGTTTCTGCCCGGAGACTGGAGGAAAAAAAAAAAAAGTTCAAGATGGCCATCTATATTTGCATACATACGCATGCACAGGTGGCCATCTTGATGTTAGTCGAAAGTGCATCTGTACAGTCGCGCATCCATGGATGACTATCTTATATTGCCATGAAGTTTAACAGTAACCATTCATAGACAGATGCACACACCCAGGCATTCACTATTTTTGGGGTTGGGGGCAGGGGGAGTTGCATGGTAGGTGGACATTTTTTTTATGGATTTCGAATATCGTTTGGAATAAAGACCAGGAAACTCCAGAAACCTACATTGCCACCCTCAGCTGTTGCAGCACTGGATATGTGGTCCTGCTAGAGGAAGAGGGCAACCTGGTAATATTTAGTGAGACTCTACATGACCCTAGCAATATTACAAGAAAAAAAAATTGCCCTGCCCATTCTGGCACTGAAGAAAACTATTTTAAGGACAGCGAAGGGTTCTACAGTGGGCCCATTTAGGAGTGTCATTTTATAGCATTTACCTTATACCACAATTCCCCACCATTCTGTGTGTTGGTACTGACTGTCAATCATATATGTAAATCCACATCCTGAAGGTGCTAGGAAGATTTTCAAATGACTCCCAAAAAACACCCAGCAAACCACCACACACACCCCGGTCACAAGCACCACTGGCTCCCCTTTCACAAATAAGCGCAATTCAACCCCTTACCCATACTTTCAAGGTATTACATAACACTTACCTAGCATGTAACAACAATTGCATCTGCTTTCACAAACGTTCCAGATACCTCCACTCATCTGGGCCTCTACTTGCACAAGTCGCTTGTATATAGAAAACCAGATCCAGTGGTCAAGCCTTCCCCTTTATCCCTTCTGAAGCATGGAACGACCTGCTGCTACACATAAGAGCCTCTTACTTACTTATGGAATCCTGCAAAGAAGCAGAGGACCTGGCTTTTCAAGTAGACCACTAGGACCTAGGTGGACATAGTCAACCCTGCTCCGTACCAAGATACCCTCCTGGGTGACAGTGTACTCCACAAATATGCATAATATAACATAACAGAGGCAACAGCCAGTTTTATGTCTGGGCTAGTGTCCCATATACTCCCTCTTCAGTGCTGTTCTCAGGTGTTAAAATCAGGGTGCAAGACAAATGTCTCATGCTTAATACCAACAAGACCGAATTTAACATCTTTGGGCAGAAAGTTTGGTCACTACTGGAGAATAGGGTCTTGGCTCCCCTTTTGGGTAGTCGAGGTTATGATGGCCCAAACAAAACATACAACTCTTGGCTTTAATTGTTGGTGACAGTGAGCTTA
Source organism: Pleurodeles waltl (assembly GCF_031143425.1). Taxonomy (NCBI): domain Eukaryota; kingdom Metazoa; phylum Chordata; class Amphibia; order Caudata; family Salamandridae; genus Pleurodeles; species Pleurodeles waltl. The sequence continues at coordinate 1,180,735,426 of NC_090444.1, forward strand.
TACAAGACTATGCCACCACAGCTGTTGCAGCACAGGATATGTGGCACTGCTAGAGGAAGAGGGTAACCTGGTAATATTTAGTGAGACTCTGCATGACCCTAGCAATATTACAAGAACAAAAAAAAATGTCCTGCCCATTCTGGCACTGAAGAAAACTATTTTAAGGACAGTGGGGAGTTCTACAGTGGGCCCATTTAGGAGTGTCCTTTTATAGCATTTACCTTATATCACAATTCCCCACCATTCTGTGTGTTGGTACTGACTGTCAATCGTATATGTAAATCCACACCCTGAAGGTGCTAGGAAGTTTTTCAAATGACTCCCAAAGAACACCCAGCAAACCACCACACACACCCTGGTCAGAAGAACCACTGGCTCCCCTTTCACAAATAAGTGCAATTCAACCCCTTACCCATACTTTCAAGGTATTACATAACACTTGCCTAGCATGTAACAACAATTGTATCTGCTTTCACAAACGTTCAAGATACCTCCACTCGTCTGAGCCTCTACTTGCACATATTGCTTGTATATAGAAAACCAGATCCAGTGCTCGAGCCTTCCCCTTTATCACTTCTGAAGCATGGAACGACCTGCCGTTACACATAAGAGCCTCCTCCTTACTTATGGAATCCTGCAAAGAAGCGGAGGACCTGGCTTTTCAAGTAGACCACTAGGATAGGTCCTAGTGGTCTACTTGAAAAGCCAGGTCCTCCGCTTCTCCACCTAGGACATAGTCACATCTGCTCCGTACCAAGATACCCTCCTGGGTATTTGTGTATTGCACAAATCTGCATAATAAAACATAACAGAGGCAACAGCCAGTTTTATGTCTGGGCTAGTGTCCCATATACTCCCTCTTCGGTGCTGTTCTCAGGTGTTAAAATCAGGGTGCAAGACAAATATATCATGCTTACTACCAACATGACCGAATTTAACATCTTTGGGCAGAAGGTTTGGTCACTACTGGAGAATATGGTTTGGCTCCCCTTTTGTGTAGTCGAGGTTATGATGGCCCAAACAAAAAATACAATTATTGGCTTTAATAGTTGATGACAGTGAGCTTATACAAGAGTAGTTCAGCAATGCACCTATGTTTTAACTTATTCAGCATCAGACTGAAAAAGATTCTGATTTGCTCCACCTCAGTCACATCCATAAGATGATAGATGGCTTTAGTCTTGGTGGATGGAGCACTTGGTCATGGTTGAAAGGCATATTTGAAGGATTAAGATTTAATATATCAATGATTGTTTTGGTGGTCCTTGTCAGCCTTATTTTGTTGAATGCCCCTGGCAAAGTCTGTATGTGCTCTATTAATCATGTCACCACAAAGAGAGAACTCCCTCTCTTTTTCCCCTCGCATTCCCTGAAGCTCATGACTTAGACCTGGCTGAGAAATTCGACCAAGCCTCACTGAAGTTTGTTAGTGATGAGGTGCCCCAGAAAGTGAAATGTTTGATGATAAAGTTCAGAACAGTGGTGCATGACTATTATTAGGCATTTCTTGGTGCAATCCCATTCTAAACAGCACCACAATCTGCACTGACTTCCAGTACAGAGAAGACGTACTTTTAAGGCGATATGTAGCTGTCACAAGGAATTCTGGGGTAAAGGTAATGCATTCATTAGGACTAATGTTACTCCTTACTGGTTCCCTTGCACTCGTTGTTCCTCCTCGAGTACTCAACTCACTTTTCCGAAGATAGAAGAAAGCCTGAACTGGTGGAAGATCAGTTAACTATTGTTCTGCCAGACTTTGGACAAACTCCCTTAGAATATTAGACCAGAATCTAATTACCTGGTCTTCATGAAAAAAATAGGTTGTTGTTATGGAACTAATCCCCACAGCTATACTTCTTCATCGCCATAACACCCAAGTTTGGCTAGTCGGTGCGTTTTATAAATTTGTCATTCATTCGTTCACATGCCAAGGAATGTCAGTAGATCTGTCATAAGGCGGGAGAGTTTCCCGATAGGAGATCTGCCCTACTACTACAGCAGGAGCTTTAGGTTTATTCCTTTCAGACATTTTGGAAAGCAAGTGTAGTAGAGCTGAGGGTCATGGGTTCTTTCCAGAAACTGGTGGAAGTCCTGATGTAACTGGGCAGCCGATATGGGTGTGGGCTTCTGCTAAGTAATATGTTCGTTGTGGGGTTTCCAAAGGGGTCCAGGTTTTGAACATAAATAAAATAGGGTACTTTTGATTTCAGAATGTATGTGCACTCTGGACAACTAATGAGATCACAAGGGCAGGTCAAATTCCAACTACAAGAAGAAACACTTTCACCCCATGAGTTCCCATGGAAATTTTTCACTGTGGGTAAAGGAAGCTTTTATTTCCGTAGATTGATAACCCGTAGCTAAGCTTATCCTCAGGGAGTACGTCAGACTAGAACTGATGACGTGCGGCGGGCAGCAGGCAGGAGGACACCAGGTTGGTGAGAATTCAGTACCTGAGAAAGAATGATTCTATAAAGGGATATACCTATGACTTTAATGCTTTCTGAATCTTGAATAACCCAGGCTCCCTAAGCAAGGTGAATGGGAAGTTGCTGTTGCGAAAGACACTGAAAAACAGCCTGATCAGCAGACCTGGATCTCCTTACCTTTGGGACCTGAAGAAGTCACTAATGCTGAGACCTGAGCACTCAGGAGTGTTAGACTCAGACTACAGGGGTTCATGTATTAGGGTGAGATATTTAAGGATCAACCTTTGCTTAACAGGGAGCCAGAATAATGAGGATAAAGTGGGGGTTATACATGGTGTGTTTTATTTCCATGTAGGTTCTCATAACATATGTTATATTCCTAAGCATTTTCCAGTATCACTGTATAAAGACAAGACAGGTGTTTTTTATGTCATAATTGACCCAAAGCCCCTTCTGGCTCGTTACTTCTGATCACTAACTCGGGCAGAGATTAATAATGCTTCTTTCAACACCGTGTAACAAAGGCTCCATGTAATGGAATGCATTTTGTCCAAGCAATGCCAAACCTTCAGTGAATGTGTTCACTGAAAGTTACTGGAAGCATTAAGGACAAAACTTGGTCAACATGTATAAAAACTAAAAATTATGCCCATCTATTAAATACTCGGTGCTACAGCATGGAACATGAACACAAAAAAATGCTTCACAGAACTTAGCCTGCAGTTTGTGAATGGTGGTATATAATTATAACAGGTTGGAAGCAGCATGCAAATAACTCTCACGGTACCTCCATATCGCAAAGTTAAACTGTAACGCAGGTAATAAGAGAAACATTATTTCTGATGGAAATCTACATAAGCGAACAATCCTCGATGGAGGCAAATACATTTAGACATGAGTAAGGACATCAACTTGTTTTCTTTGAAATTTCAACAAAAAATATTTTTCATAATTTTATGGTTAACCAAATTAAACTTTGTTTCATTTCAAGGATAAGAACATGACTTTTTAAAGATGTAGATTATGAGTACTAAAAAAAAAAAAGTGAATTAAAAACACCAACTACAGAACTACCTACCAGAACAGAGGGGACATTTAATAAGAGTTATGACTCATACCCAATGTCTGAGAAGGAGTACAAACCACGACATGATCAATTAAAGAAGAGGGGTAGGAATCCAGGAATGGATTAGTGTGCAATAAGCAGAAATGTAGAGTCTATCAAATTATGTAGTAGCGTACATGGCACTTGAATTGATGGTCAATGAATCATGCGAGCAAGAAATTACTCTAGGCACAGACACAGGCCAGACCGCAAAGTACGCAATGAAAAGGGATAATTAAGCTGTGTGTGCAAAAAAAGGTTGTATTTGCACAGGAATAGCGATAAAACACAAGTGAGAGGCAAACACGAGCAGGTTTTTGATATAACAAGCATATAATTGTGTTAAAGCTTTGCCCATACTGGCGATGACTGAAGTACTTTACATTAAAGAACTCCTACACTTAGTGGCAAACAGCAAAACTTGACAGCCAGTAACAGAGTAGTAGACTGGAGATTGGGTATTTTGATATCTTCTTACTTTCACATTGTTTGTATTCTTTGAAATATTCAGAGATACTTTTGTGTGTGTGTGGTCTTGTATACTGATCAGTTACTAGTTACACTGTGAATGTGTGTGTGGTCTTGTATACTGATCAGTTACTAGTTACACTGTGAATGTGCATAAACCTCTGTTTAAGTGTTTTGAGACTCTTTAGCCTAGTATGAGCTATATAAAAATGCCCAACAAATTGTGGGTTCTGGAGATGTCTGGGTCGAAATCAATCACATGTTGATGATGGTATTTAAGTTGGTGGGATACAGGCTAGTAAAGGTATTAAAAATGTTTATGACACAAAATAGAGACTGGCATATTTTTAACACACACATGTATTTAAAATCACAAACTATGTAAACAATATATTATTATTATTTTTTTACAAATACTAAACGTATAGCACATGGATATGAGAATATTATACGTTCCATATACACACATTTATATACACAAACATGGACAAATAGGACGATAAGTAGAGAAAGAATATCCAAATTAATTATCATTTATATATAAAAACAGAAATGTATTTCTGTGACTGCTTCTTCCAAAGACTGGATGAAGGTTATTCTAGTGAGAATACTGTGAACATGGTAAGCATATTTCAATCAGTTCTCTCACATACAGAGTTGTTTGTAACACAGTGTCCCTACTGCTTTCCCGTTTGCATGGAAGATTGGTAAAGTGTTATTGTTTAGCTTACTTCAATAATCCTCTCAAAACATGCAATTATAAGTACTAATCTAAAAAGCTAATGCTATGCAAATACACATCTTCCCCCTCTGTGGATCTGGCAAGTGCTCGGTGTTTACAGCTCATAAAGGAGATTTTGCAAGCTTTAAAGCTAAAATTGAGGAGCAGAAAAATACAGATCAAATAAGGCAACAACTGTTATAGAACATAAATATTAAAAGATGCAACAAATAAATAACTTTTTGTCTTTACGTTATGAAAACCCTGTCAATATTTGTATGAGTTACTCTGGTTGATGAAGGATCACGGAACTCTGTTTAATGGCATAGCAGTTTAAAAGAAATGGTTTTACCCATGTCCATGACATTTAAGTGCTGACAGTTTCGAAATTTTGTAATGCAGATGGACAATGTACATCTGAAACTAATACATTACTGCGGTGACAACAAATGTGTTACATTACATGTACGAAATATAAGGTGTATTTTTAAACCATGTTACAAAAACGCAATGCAGAGGAAAGCAGAGCCTTCAAGTTAAGTGGCCGTTCTAATAGGTGGTTAAAAATTGTGGATCAGATACAGGTCAACTCTGGGTGCTATTTTAAATGTCATTTAAAAAAGTCTTGTTTAAGCGTTACCAGCCAATAGCACACGTTATTTATTACGTGGTATTCATAAAACAACAATATTCAGAACACGTTTGTAAAATAGGTCCCGAGCATTGTTTTAGAATCACCATACCACTCAAAGAAGATGTAAATATTTTCGGAGCTTTTTCGAAGACAAACACATAGCATTCTTCAAAAATGTGACACTGAAGCATATCCTAATTACAAATTTTAAGTCGGCTCAGCACAACGTCTTTCGCAAGAACACGTGCGGTTCAAATTATTATCGGCTTGTGGTATGGCAGGCCTCTGCATAATTTAGCTTTTGTTTAAGCAGGGGAAATGGAAATGAGCGGCTTGAAAACGAGCTGCCTAACCTTTACTCCAGCCCCTGACATTTGACCTTTATTTTTAATGATCCTGTACGTCAATCCACGCTCTCCGCGAGCCGAGTTTCAGATGCATTTCCCATCCCTTCCATGGAGTTCGTGCTGAAAGGGTACAGTTGGATCTGTGTGTCCTCAGAACACATGTTCGAATCCTGGCGGGGACCATGGGCTTTTTATCATGCCAGTGTAGATAAAACAATAAGCAACTTCAATAAGAGAATAATACTAAATGCACCTATGTAAATTATTTTGGCTAAACCAGCTACTTAAAAGAGAAATTATTCAAATGTTTTAAATGCACTTACCCTGGTTCGGTTGAACCCTTAGAACGCACTGATTCGTGGAGGGTCATCGAACACTGGTCTCACCAATATGAAATTAAAGCGGGGCAAAGCTATCTCACGATCCTCCCTCATCTCGGGTGTCTGTTCACGGATGTTATTTCAGCTGTGACATGACTGGTGCATGATCACATGCCATGGGGCGACTGCGGAGAAGAGCTTAACCTGTATAGAATGCCTCACACCAGGCTGTATCAGGTTTGCCCTGACGCCAAATGTTTCTATTCCTGGTATCCATGAATTAGCGGGCCTGGGCGCTATAAATAGGGCGCTGCAGTCCATCTTTCTATAGGCAGCGGGCGGCGGCTGATACTGAAGACAGTGGCTCGCAGTTTATATATAATTCGGTTGGATGTGTTGAGGCTGAATTAGAACATGTGGTTTCCAGATAACTGTTTGGTAATGAGAGATGACTCTTACCCAGCGGAGCTATAAATAAAATAAAAAATATATAAAGTCAGCAACGAAATGTTATTGAGCGCTTTTCATGGATTACCTATTGCCCGCCGGACACGCTATCTGAGTAGTACTACTGCCCCCTGCTGGCTGCCGTGCAGAGGCACGTGGCGCCACCGATGACCAGCTCTCCTCTACAGTGGAAGTAAATACTGCACGCGTAATACGCCCAGCCAGAGGGAAGAGGCGCTCTGTACTTTACAGCCCACGCTCGACTGGGTGCAACGCACCAGCTGCTGCCCACTAAGGCGGGGCGGCTGCGGAGGGGCGTGCAATATGAGTCCGCCCGCCCCTGGGGGTGTCTATGTGAGAGGAAGCCTCCCTGTGGGATGAGGAAAGAAGCGAACCAATCCGAAGCAGAGGCTGCGGACGCGCCAATAGGAGCGGGAGACGAGTTTCTCCGGGACCAACCGTTGGCGAGCGGAGGGTTGTGAGGCGGCCGCTGCTGCGCACGCACGTTTTCTTTTTAACGCTCAACGTGTTATTATTGCGGCTGGTGGTGATTGTGAACTTGTGTGTTGGAAAAATAGACCAGCTGTACCTGGCTGCAGTGTTCCGTCTATTGGTCGAATGACCATATCTTTCCACTGCAAAGCATCGTGATTGAGCGTTGCGTTCTCGCATTTAAGTAATTGGAACTGCAAAAAGTGTGTAGTAAACAGTGCTGGAATGTGAAACACTTAAATGCGAAACCGTACATTAGGAGTCAGAGTGTGCAAACAAAAAAGGGGTGAAATCACAAAGGGCAGAGTCATGAAAAGAAGTGTGACAGTCTACTTATTCATTTTAGATTTTGAAAACTGCGACGAAGACGTTGCCTATCGGCAGAAATACATAACTGACAGAAAATCTTTTCCTATTAAACTTGTTGCAAGGTATGTATGTCGACAAGGCACCTGCCGTAGAGAGCTTTGTGTGCCTTGTAAATCTCAGGGAATCATAATAAAGATAAGATAACTGGTAGTTAGTGTAGTTGCTGGAGAGATCTGTTTCTCTAGTCACAGTTTGACTTATAAGTAGCATAGAGGGTTAATGTGTTTCCTACAAAGCACAATATGTAAAGTGCAGATGACATTTTTGTTTTATGCAGATAAAGTAAGTAGGTTATTGCTTTTCACACAGATCATTTTATCACTTGAAGTTCATAAATTCCAATTCTTGTAATATAGCACAGTGAGCTGTGAACTGGCATCAAGGACTTTCATGCGCCCAAGCAGGGATTGTTTCAGTTACGTTTTCAGTTTTCCGTTCTTCAGGGCTAGCTAACTCTTGCTTCCTCTGGTTAGTGGATCTTTGACATTGGCTGAGATTAATCAGGAGCTGTTCATTACATTAAATTATAATCTCTAGTCCATTTCAGTCGATATTGAGAGTCCGGTATGAGTTAAAGGGTTTTATTAATAACATATTTCAGTATTTCATCTTTATTAGAATCATCATATAAACTAATCAATATCAGTCATTAGTTTTGTCAGTAATCAAATATGTAATAATTAATAAATCCTCATGAATGCATTAAGCATGTTCCATAAAGTAAATGAATTCCTGTTCTAGGAATGAGAAGGAAATAAGGTGCCAGTCTCAAAAACCCATAAAGAGCTCTGAGTTTGAGAGAAAACAAAAAGCATAAAGCTGCAGCATCAAAAGCCAGTTTAATAATTCAATAATAAATCAAAGCAGAACGTCTCACAAAGAGAGGTTTGAATAACTGTAGAGTCTCATGCAAATGGCAAATAGGATGGTGAAAAGAGGTAAGGACAAGTAAGATGAAAACCTATTCTAGGAATATGCAGTATTATAGACAGACAGAATCAATGTTACAAATTCAAGTGGTTTCTTTTTTCTTCAGTTCACCAATCAGCTTTTGATGTGCTCATGGAAATGCATTCACTTCCTATCTTCTCACAGAAGCACAATAATCTTCAGACAGCAACCTCTAAGACCACAACAATGTTTATTCGAGTAACTACCTTATTCAGTTTCCTATGATTCATCTCCCCATACCAGACTACATTTCCACATGTGAATCTTCATATCTAACCTTCTAAATGACAAGTCTGTTCATTAGCTAGCAGTGTTCTTTTTCGAAGTAGAAACATCTGTATAAAAGAAAGGAACACATTTTGCACAACAACTATTCATTGTGAAAAATAAGTCTTCCAAAAGGTCAAGATCAGGCCTTGTGTCTTCTCCACATTTGTTTTAGTTTAGTTCACTTAAAACATGTCAGTGTCGAAATATTCCAGGCCAAGCATGCGTAAGTATGATTGCCTACTACAATTTTGCATTTATTCACGTTTGAAGCATTATTTGCTTTGCACACTATTTCAGCATTATATTTTTTTGTCAAACTAGTTTTTATTGATTTGAAAGTCAAAACATAAATCATGGAATATTGTTGGGAATTGGCTCACATTAGCAAATTGAAAAGGCACTTATTTTTTACAGCAAGTTATTCCATCCAGTGCTCTGCATCATGCATAGACAGCTCAAACATTTCCAGAAACAAAGAAAATAGCTTCAAACTAAACAAAACCTAATAAGGGTGCAGGGTGCCTTTATGGCCTAGTAGGTAGTAGAGTGTGTTGGCGGGTAGGGAAGTGAATCTTCGTAATCCTGTAGCAGGCTTTGGTGGAGAAGGGGTGGCAGTCTGGAACGCAGAAGCAAAGGAGGACGGTCGCCCCCAGGAACTAAAACTGGAATAGATGAAGTGCCCTTGTGCGTGTGAGGCAGGCCGCCAGTGGCAAAACCACTGTTAAATAAGAGACCATATATTGTTGGGAATTGGCTCACATTTATACATTAGCAAATTTAAAAAGCACAGTAGTTATCGTGGCAAGAGATTCCATCCAGCACTCTGCATCATGTGTAGACAGTTCAAACATTTCTAGGAGCCAAAAAAAAATACCTTAAAACTGAACAAAACTTAATAAGGGTCCAGGGTGTCTTTTTGGTCTAGTAGGTAGTACAGTGCGTTGACAGGTAGGTAAGTGAATCTTTGTAATCCTGCAGGAGGCCTGTGAAAGGGGGGTGGCACTCTAAAATGCAGAAGCAACAGGAGGGTATCGCTCCCAGTTGCTAAAACGTGGAATAAATGAAGTGCCCTTGTGCGTGCAGGGCAGGCCGTCAGTGGCAAGCCCACAGATAAATAAGAGACCAGGGGTCCCCAAGCCAACTCAACATTTTTAAAGTCATCTAGAAATATGTTTGTCATCCTTTCCAATGTAAGGGCTCTTCAAAGGCGGGCATGCCATTGAGAAAGTACTGGGGCTTCTATTTTATCCAGGCTGCTGCGATTGCCATCTTTGTAGCGCTGAGACACAGCCCATAATGGCCTTTTCAATGCATGTTTGGTATTTAAGGTTATTGTCCTTTAGGCCTAAAAGGGCAAACTCTATTTTGTTTGGGAGTGGGTAGGCTAATATATCTTTAATTTACGCCAGAATCTTGTTCTAGAAGGTCTGGATAATTGGGTTGTCCCACCATATGTGGGGGAAACCACCCAGTAGACCAGACCCCCTTCAGCAGAGATCTGAAGTGGCAGGGAAAATCTTCTTTAATTTTGGAAGGTATAAGTACCAGTCGTATAGATTCTTATAGTGGGCTTCCCTTAGTGCCATTAAATGGTTGCATTTTGAGTTATCTCTCCATACTTTGTCCCACTTTGCATCAGGAATTTCATCCCTCAGAATGTGTCCCCAAAAGGTTATATGTCGGGGCCGCGAGGGGGTTGATGTAAGCAAAGGGGATTAGAGGAAGGAGATGGTCCCTCTAGAGGTGCCTGTGCGGCAGACAAATGGTTTAGTGGGGGTCAATTCTCGCGTGGCTGCTGTTTGGACCTCGGGTTGAAGCGCCCTGTGTCGTAATTGCATGTAATGGTAGTGTTCTGTGTGAGAAAGATTGAAGTTCCATTTACAATTCTCAAAAGTCAGTTCCCAAAAGTCAGTATGTCCCAGTTTTGGACAAGATCAGATAGTGTAATGTAACCCCCTATCTATCCGGGCATCAAAGGGTCCTGGTCGGAGAGCCGGAGGAAACGCCAGATTGTAGTGTAGTGGTAAATGATGAGAGGGGAAGGTTGTCCAACCCGCTGTTTTGGTTACCTCATCCCATATTTTGAGTGCTGTTTCCGTTGGTGTGCTTAGATAGGCATTGGGTGGAGGGCATTCTGCTTTCTGTTCCCAGAGTAGATCCCATATCACGCTCCCTACAATGGCCCTGTGTATATGTAGCCAATATTTGTCTGATGCTCGGAGTGACTAGCGATAACTATAGTGGGGCGGCTTTGCAGTACAACTGAAAGTCTGGGAGAGCAAGGCCTCCTGACTCCCTTGGCAGGCGCAGTGTTTTAAAGGGCAGGCGGTCCTGCTGTTCTGCCAAATGAATTGTATGGTAATGGTACACAGTGTCGAAAAGAATTCACAATCAACATCTATGGGAAGGCTTTGGAGGAGATATAGTACCCTAGGGAGAATTTACATTTTTACAGCATTTATCCTCCCTGGCCAAGAAATATAGAGTGGCGCCAATCATTTCACCTCTAATTTTAATTGAGCCGGTGGGGGAGGGGTAGTTCGCTCGGGAGCAGTCTTCGACTCACAGTGTAATTTTAATGCCGAGATATGTTATATCTCATTTTGGCCAAAGGAAGGGTGTCAGAGCGCCCAGAGCCTCCATTTCTGCTGTCGGCAGTGTCAGATTCAGCATGTAAGATTTAGTCAGATTGATTTTGAAGCCCGCAACATCTTCAAAAAAGCGCAAGGCCTCCTGAAGTGAAGCCAGTGAAGGACCCAGATCGGAGAGTGTCAGAAGCACATCATCGACGAATAAGGAAATCCTATGTTCCATTGAGCCAAATAGAATCCCATGAATGGTGGATGATGATCGAACCCTTATAGTTAAGGGATCTATACTGAGTGCAAATATAAGGGGAGATAGAGGGCAACCCTGTTGCGTCCCTCCTTGTAGTGTCGGCGACGGCCGGCACTACCATTAAATAAGTCAAACGGACACAGGTATCTGGTTTTTAAACATCGGGTCTCCGCCCGATGCGTGTCCACAGCAGCCGCTCTCAGACACGGTCTTATTGCGTATCTGATGCGGCTAGCTCTGCCCACGCCCCTCGGCCGGCCGCTCTTTTATTACTCGGGTCACATGACCTCAGGTTAAACCAAACTGTAAACCCCTCGACAGGGGGAAACACCACGAGGTGAAGAGGAGTGGCTACACCCCTCTACACCATGCAACTTATTCAGTGTCCGACGCACAGTGTCATCACTGGTGCAACACTACATTCCTCCTAAAAATTGAAAAACAATAACTACACACACACATCAGGTTAACACACATTAAACATCCACAAAATGATCACGAAGTCTCATGGAGGGGGCAGGATTCTGACGCAGATGGTACCGAGTATTGTCTGCCCGCCCTGAGCTCGCCAATGGAAGAGAGACAGGGGACAACGCTTCGCCTGACGAAAAGGCTGGCAGGACATCGACTTGACTCTCAATATTTTCTTCATCACAACTACCACTGTTATGAACCGAAAACAGATCATCACTAGATGCATGGACCTCAGCATCCACGGAAGATCTTTCTGGACCATTAAACTTCTTGAACAACGATACATTCCTGGTCACCACCTCATTTCCTCTTCGAGCCACCACCAACGAGCCACGTCGATTCACAACCATCCACAGGGAGAGGGATCGAACGGCATGCAGAATTTGCTGCCCGGAGTGGAGACTTTGAGCAACACTAGTTCTCCTACTTTCAGATCAGACAGCCTGGCTCTCCGACGACGGCTTGCAAAGTCATTAGTGGCGGACCGGCGGTTATGCACTTGAACAGGATCGATGGGACTGGGAGCCCATGTCCTGTGATAAGGTATGGAGTCCATCACCGGTCGTCCAAACACAACATGCCCTGGAGCTTTACCAGTTGTCGAATGGGGAGTCTGACGGTAATTTCTCAAAAAGGAATATATTGCATATTCACTTTGCTGGCCACTGGCATTAGCAATGCGTAACACCTTGTTCAATGTGCGCATAAAACGTTCAACCTCACCATTCGCCTGAGGCCACCGTGGGGTGATTCGTCGGTGGCGAACACCACTCTTCTCAAAATACTCCGATAGTTCCTTGCTCTGAAATGGAGGTCCATTGTAAGTCTTGATCTCGGATATGAGGCCATGAGTGGCTATTATCTTTTCCAGACACGGAATCACCACTTCCGCAGCAAGAGAGGAGATTACTTCCACCTCTGGATACTTGGAAAAATCGTCAATCATAACTAAAGTGTGTCGCCCATCCGGAAGGCTCCCAAAATCCAAACTGGCAGACATCCACGGAGAAGTTGGCCCAGGTTCAGTTTCTACAGGGACAGGACGACTTGGCTCCCTCGCCGCTTGACACCACTCACAAGTTTTTCCCACCTCTTCCACCTGCTCATCCATGAGCGGGAACCACACCTTGGACCACAACCGCCCCTTTGTTTTCACCATGCCCTGGTGCCCATTGTGAGCCAGTTGCACCACTCGGGATGTTAACGACGATGGGATTACCAACCGGCACCCTCGGAGGAGGCACCCCTCAGCATCCACCGTCAGTTCATCTCTCACCTGATATAAACTCCCCAGAATCCTTTGTGACAAAGCCACTAACGTAGGAATCTGCTTTTTCATCACCATTGATTATCACGGATAGCGCTGAATACCTTTTGGAGACACTCGTCGCTGGCCGTAGCTTGAACAATTTAACTTACAGAAATAGGTTTAGGCCTGGACCGGTCAGAAATCAATTGGACGTATTCTTCAGTCTCCTCGGCATCATTGATCTCGTGAGCTGAATCAGCCCTGGGATGCCTGGAAAGGTAGTCCGCCGGATTGTCTCAGCCAGGACGATACTCCAGCCGGCAGCGATAGTCTCGCAGTTGGAGCATCCACTTCTCGATTCTCGATGGAGGCTTAGAAGCTGTAGCATTAAACAGAGGTATGAGTGGCTTATGGTCGGTAGTGACCACAAACGGGCGACCATACACATACATATGAAAGTGCTTGCATCCCCAGTGTACCGAGATGGCCTCCTTCTCTATCTGGGAGTACCTCTGCTCCGTCTCAGTCAGAGACCTGCTTGCAAATGCCACTGGAGACCAGTCCTCCCAGCTCTGTTTTTGAAACAGTACCGCACCCAATCCCTTTGGGCCTGCATCCACCGCGACCTTTTTTCTCTTTTTGGGTCAAAGTACCTCAAAGTGGTGTCACTTGAAAGAGCATTTTTTACAGGCTCAAATGCTTCTTGCTGGACTGCACCCCACACCCACGGTTCCGACGACTTCGTCAAAGTTCTGAGCGGTTGGGTTAGCGATGCCAAGTCTTGTATGAATTGGCCACAATAGTTGACCATTCCCAAAAAACTGCGAACCTCCGTCACGCAGGTCGGGGGAGGAGCGTCCTTGACATCTCTCACCTTTGCAGGGTCAGGAGCTACCCCAGCAGCAGAGAATACGTATCCAAAAATTGTATGTGATCTGTTAAAAATTTACACTTCTGGCGATGGAGGGTGAGGCCGGATTCTTGAATCGTTCGTAGCACCTGGCGGAGCTGGGAGTGATGCTCAGCGATGGTGGGGGCATGAATCAAGATATCATCACTGACATTGATCCTGCCAGGTAGATCCCTCAACAGTTCCTGTATGGTGTTTTGAAACACCTCCGCTGCACTCGATACTCCGAAACTCAGACGTCGATACCTCCTCAGACCCACATGGGTGGAGAAAGTTGTTATATACCTTGACTCTTTAGACAAAACCAATTGATGGTATCCTGAACGTAGATCCAGTTTGGAGAACCAGCATGATCCGCTGAGCTCTGCTATAATGTCATCTATGGTAGGCGTAAGATGTCTCTCACATTTGATCGCCACGTTGGGAAGACGCATGTCCACACACATGCGGACTTCTCCGGGCTGCTTTGGCTTTCGCGCAACCACTATGGGCGACACCCATGGAGTCAGTCCGGTCACCTTCTCGATGATGCCAGCCTTCTCTAGCTGTTCCAATTCCTTTTCTACTTGGGGTCTTAGGTGAAATGCTATTCTTCTGTGCCTGAGCGCCACAGGTTGGACAGTCTTATCAATGTGCAGCGTCACCTCCTTGTCTTTAAGGCACCCAATTCCTTCAAAAACCTCACGAAATTGGGCTACCAGTTCTGCCACCGCTTCCTGGTGTATGCCAAACGCAAGCGTGACAACCCCCAGATCTCCGCCGTCTGGCAACCTAAAAGCATTCCTTGTCCATCTTCTGCTACATAGACCTTCGCACTAACTGCTCTCGACTCATGTGACTCATGTGCCATTTAAGGCTAATGGGGTGTTCTGTCCATATGCATATACTCTAATTTTGACTTTCATGAGGGTGGGTAGCGGGCTCATATTCTGATATTCGCTAGCAGCAAGGAAATTTATGGACGCCCCTGTGTCTACAACAGCGGCGATGTCCTGATTATTTACCATTACCTGGCATCTGGGAAGCCTCTTTGATGACTGGGCCGAGTTCCCCATGGTGAATAATGAATGAATGACATGCTCTTCTGTTTCATCGTCATCCATGTCACTCCCTTGTTCTGATTTTTCGGTTGTGATGTTGATTGCTGCTGTGCTGGTATGGGATTTACCTGACCAACACACTCTTGCGAAGTGATTCAACTTCCCACACCCGGCACACTTCTTTCCTTTCGCCGGACATTCCATCAGTCAGTGTGGCGGGCCACCACAGTATCCACATTGTCTCTGCTGTTGTCTTGGGATGCGCAGTTTTGTTTTGGTTGCGGGCGCTGTCACCACATTCACTGCTTCTTCCTTGATTGGTCCCTGCAGTGCTGCCTCCATGTGAGACGCCCGCGCCTTTGACAGTTCATTTGTGTGTCTCATCATGAGGATGTCTGCTAAAGACCCCCTGATTCCTCGAGGATTCGTTCACGCAGTTCTATTAACGCACACCCCTGTATGACCTGCACTCGTATTTCTTCTGCTTCGTTTGCAAATCGACATGTGCTGGCCAGACCGCGCAGTCTCAGATGGAACGATTCAATGGATTCCTCGGGTTGTTGTCGTGCTTGTCTAAATACGAAACGCTCGTAATCCGTGTTCGCCATCGGTTCAAAATGTCTATTTAGAGCTGCTATCAGGGTGTGATGCATTTTAGGGACATCTTCTTGAAGGTTCTTGGATATGTTGTAGATATCTTTTCTCCCTAGATGAATGATCATTGCCCTCTTCTGCTCGTCCTCTACCTTCGTTGCTTCAAAAAATAACATGACTCTTGCCACCCAATCTCTCCATTTTGGAGCCTGTGCTGACGGAGCTCCTTCCTCCACAAATGGTTCTATGGGTGGTATTACAGACATGACGACCTACAAAAAGGGGTGTGGGCGTGAGACCTGTGAAAATTGCCTCAGGGCTGTGTCTCTGGCAGCGCAGAAGTTTCTTTTTTTTCTTTGAAGCAAAAAAACAAAAAAAAACTTGTGTCCATTTTTATTTTTTTTATTTTATTTTTTAGCACTCAGTCATCTGGGTCCCCCTCTCCAGGCATTCACAACATGTGCTGTGCTTTAATAGTCAGGGCTCTTGGCAGCTAAAGTTTTATTATTTTCAGTGGCCTTTTGAACTTTTGAATTCCTATGCCTGGAAACCTCGTACTTTCCCACAAGGGTTAGTCTTTACTCACTTGGTGTAGTTGAATTAGCGCTGTGGGGACAAGAAAAAAACCATCCGTTCCTTACTTTTTCTTTCTTTTTTTTTTGACACGCCCTCACAGCTGATCGTTGCCGGCCTCGACGCTCCTTTGATCCTTGGAGCGAGGCCCCGCGGCAGCGACGCTGTTGCTGGGCACCACGTAGTTGATAGAGCCTTCAGCGCCCCCCCCAGGCACGAGCACCGTACGCTGCGGCCGCCGCGGGGTAGCGCGAGGAAGGCTCCGAGGGTTCTGGACCCTCGTCGCCAAATTGTAGTGTCGGCCGGCACTACCATTAAATAAGTCAAACGGACACGGGTATCTTGTTTTTAAACATCGGGTCTCGGCCCGACGCGTGTCCACAGCAGCCGCTCTCAGACATGGTCTTATTGCGTATCTGATGCGGCTAGCTCTGCCCACGCCCCTCGGCTGGCTGCTCTTTTATTACCCGGGTCACATGACCTAGGGTTAAACCAAACTGTAAACCCCTCAACAGGGGGAAACACCACGAGGTGTAGAGTAGTGGCTACACCCCTCTACACCATGCAACTTATTCAGTGTCCGACGCACAGTGTCATCACTGGCGCAACACTACACTCCTGCTAATCTGAAGTGCTTGAAGCTTAAGCCGTTCACTAAAATCCTAGACAGGGGTGGTGCATAGTTAGCTTGATTCATAGTGATGAATTGGTCACAAAATCCGTAGCGCTTGAGGGTGTGGGATAAGAAGGACCAGTCCACCCGATTGAAAGCCTTTTTGGCATCTAAACTCAATAGAATAGCTGGTGTTTTTTTGTTTTTTGGCTTCCTCAATCAGGTGGACTACTCTTTGTAAACTGTCATGCATCTGTTGGCCTTTGATAAAGCCCAATATGTCCGGGTGGACCAGATAAGGCATCAGGTCGTTCAACTTTGCAGGTAGTATCTTCGAGTAAAGCTTTGAGTCTAGGTTTAGGAGAGCCACAGGCTTGCAGATCTTTCCCTGTTTTGGGGCTAGTGGTGATTAGTGCCTCACTCATGGACTGGGTGACCGCCCCCAGGACGCCAATGTGATTAAATAGAGAGGTCAGGTGAGTAATCAGGTCAGAGCTGAAAGTTTTGTAAAACTGGGCCATGAGGCCGTTCAGCCCTAGTGATTTGTGAAGTTTTAGGTTAGGTATTGCTAGCCACACCTCCGCTTCATCAATGGGTTCACTTAAGAGTTCATTGTGGGTGGGAATCACCTGGGAGAGGTCAACATCCTCCAAAAAGTCAAGTTGGGAGCAGATGGCTGTGTTCTGCATTGCATAATTCCGGACAGAAGTCCCCAAATATTTTCGCCTTCGCTGTGTCTGAACTGGTGAGTTCAGTTGTAGGTCGTCTTATATCTCTTATGTATTCCTTCATCCTTTTAACTCTGAGTTGTCTCGCCAAATAAGTGCCCACCTTGTTCCCCTGTTCATAAGATGTACGTTTTAGGCCCAGTAGGGTGAGTTCCGCCCTGTTGGTGTAAATGGCATTATGTTTGCTCCTCAACGCTGTAACCTTACATCGTAGCTGCAATGTGGGGTGTTCCTTGTGTTCCCGTTCCAATGTCTGCAGCTCTGTTTCCAGGGCCAGGTGATCTTTCACCCTTTGTTTAATCAGTGCTGCCATCAGAGAAATACATTTCCCCTGGAACACCACTTTGAACGTGTACCAATTGACACACAGGTTAGTGTGACGTTGAGTAGGAAGTATTTCCCAATGGTTTGTCCCTGCTCATCTCAGGAGAGTCAATCTTAAATAAGGGAGTGTGGGAAAAACTAATGGGGGTGTCTCAGCATAGCACTCCCCTATTGCAGTGGAACAGCCACTGGGGAAAGATCAGAAAAAGTTATCTGGTGAATTGTCACCATTTGGAGGGTTTGGACCTTTGGCTGGCTAAGAAAGACACAATAGTGTCTGGAGTACGTACCATGGGAATGGGAGAAGAAAGTATAGCCTCGGACATTTGGATGAAGTGTTCGTGAGGCATCGACCAGGCCCAACTCTTGTATCGCGTGTTTCAGTGTTTTGGAAAAGTTGCCTGTGGGTGATTGGTGGGGAGTGTGCTGTCAGGCCCAGCAGGCCAAGTAAGATTGAAGTCTCCCATCAGGAGAATATCTCCTTCTACAAATTCCCCCAGCAGTGTTAGGAAAGAGTGTAAAAACTGTTCCTGGTTGTTGTTGGGGGCATAGATAGAGGCGAACGTGGTGGGTCAACCCCAAAAAAGTCCCTTAACTATAATGACCCTCCCCTCTTTGTCAGTTTCGTACCCTGTTGGTTGAAATTTCAGTGACATGTGAAACATAAGCGCCACTCCTTTGTATTTAGAGGTGGTGGAGGATTTAAAAAGTTGTGGGTATGTTTCATGCTTCAGTCTATGGTCTTCTTCTCATTTAAGTTGTGTCTCCTGTAATGTTACCACATCATAATGTTGATCAAGTAAGTACTTCAAAAGTTTGTGACATTTAGCAGGGGAGTTTAAGCCCTTAATGTTCCAGGTAAGTGTTGTTACTACCATTTCTGAAGATTACTTGTATAACTGCTCAAGTCCTGCCCGGAGACGTGCTTACGGCTCTCTCCTCTTCCTCTAGTGGAAAGTAATCAACCTCTCCCCCTCGCCAGCGCCCGGGGCCCCGCCGCCCCCACCACTCCACACCCACGATTGATGGTAATTTATCTCGCCAACACCCAAGACCCTTCTCCTATGACCCCTAACGAGGAAAAAAGGGAGACAACAGGTCCCATAGCTAGTAAAATAATTACAAATGTGTACATCTTTTTGGGCTGTGGCCTGAGACCGCTAATGTGTCCTTTTGTGAAGCTTGTGTAGTGAGGACATTGAGTGTAACCGAGGGATGACTAGCAATCACAAAACAAATGGAAAATAAGAGAATTTATACTTCAATCAATCAGTTAGTTTTTGTTAAGCACAGCTACTCACCTGTGAGG
Organism: Pleurodeles waltl; assembly: GCF_031143425.1. Taxonomy (NCBI): domain Eukaryota; kingdom Metazoa; phylum Chordata; class Amphibia; order Caudata; family Salamandridae; genus Pleurodeles; species Pleurodeles waltl. Next base: position 1,180,754,634 of record NC_090444.1, read on the forward strand.
GTCCCAAGGTACGGGGGAGGGGAGAGGTGGGGCCGAAGAGCCATGTCTTGAGGTTCTTCTTGAAGACGGTGAGTGCCAGGCTTTGTCTGAGGTGCAGGGAGAGGTTGTTCCAGATCTTTGCTGTGATGTAGGTGAAGGATCATCCTCCGGCAGTGGTTTTGCGGATGCGAGGGATGGTGCTTGGGCCATCTGGGTGGGGCAGAGGGATCTGGCGGGGCTGTGAAAGGAGACGCAGTGGTTCAGGTAGGCTGGTCCTGCGCTGTATATAGCCTTGTATGTGTGGGTGAGTAGCTTGAAGGTGATTCGTTTCTCAACGTGGGAGGTCCAGGATGAGTATGGCGGTGGTGCCCTGGATGAGTTGTAGTTTTTTGATGTTTCTAGTTGAGGTGCCAGCGTAGAGGGCATTGCCGTAGTCGAGCTTGCTTGTGACTAAGGCGTGGGTGACTGTCCTGGGACAGTCTTCTGGGATCCATCTGAAGATCTTCTGAAGTTTGCGGATTGTGTGCCAGCAGGAGGAGGAGACTAAGTTTACCTGGCGGGTCATGGATAGGGAGGAGTGGAGGATAATGCCTAGGTTGCGGGCCTGCTGAGTCGGTGCAGGGATGGACGCTGAAGGATGTGGACCCCCAGAAGATGTCCGAAGCTGAGGTGGCGTTTCCGAAGATGATGAGCTCAGTCTTGTCGGAGTTGAGCTTGAGGCAGCTTTCTCTCATCCAGGTGACAACGGTCTCCATTGCTGAGTGGAAGTTTCTTTTGGCCGTGTCTTTGGTGAGGGAAATGATGAGTTGTGTGTTATCAGCATTTGACACAATGTTCATACCGTGGCTTCTAATGATGGGTGCGAGAGGGGCCATGTATACGTTGAACAGTGTGGGACTCAGTGAGGATCCTTGGGGGGCTCTGCAGTTGAATCCTGTGGGTCTGGATGTGTAGGGCGGGAGTCTGACCCTCTGTGTCTTCCCAGGGAGGAAGGAGTAGATCCATTCCAGGGTTCTGATGGGATGGCCAAACTTTTCTTCAGGAGAGGGCATATTTCAGCGTGTTTTCAGTCCGTCGGGACTCCGCAGTGGGTGCTGTTCATGATGCTGACTGTTTCCTCTGTACTTGTGAAGACACCAATCATTCATGCTCAAAGGAAGCATGTCTGTGGACTCTCTTCTCACTGCAATGGTCATTTCCTCCAGGGGGAGGGTCCGTGCCATGCCTTGGTGACCTTTCCACGAAGGCAGCGAGGCCAATACCTCAGAATTCGGGTGACTCTAAGATTCGAGTGACTCCCGCTTGGATAAGCATTTTTTATGATCGTGAGGACGTGGTTGAGAAAGCCAGGTCCCCATGGTTGGGGGTTGGGTCACGCTCTCTCATAGAAACCCTTGCACTCCCTCCTCTGTGGGAGCTTCTGGGACAGGGAGGCCCAATAATGTTATTGCTTCTGAAAGGTCAGACACATTGCAGGTCAAAGGCAAGACTGAACGGAAATGTCCACCAGTACCTGATGTGATCCTGCCTCAGTTTGTCCGTTACTGGTTTGAACTATTGGTGCTTGGCTAAGGTGGCTGGGGCGATGTCTTGAAACCGTGTACATGATTCTACCTTGAAGGCGATCATCTCAGATTTACACGTGGCCGTCTCATGTTACCTGAGATTCTTAGTCCGATTCTATGAACTTTGTCTATATTCACCTTCAGGTTCGATTCTCCCAGGGTCTCCGAAAACAGGCCCTCTACAAATGCCTCCAGGTCAGGGCCCTCCGCCCCCTCCACCAGGTCCCTGATTCTGATATTGTCACGCCGTGATCTGTTCTTTAGGTCTTCTTGTTTGAGTATTGATGACTGGAATTGCTGCTGTAGTGATTGTGTCAAATCTAATTAATAGGTTTTCACCTCCACCTCTAACACCCTGGTCCCTACTGAGTCCACGTCTTGTTGCAATGTGTCTAGTTTAACATTGAGGTCTGCCCTAAGGGTGTCTAGTAAAGAGTCCAGATCAACATTCAGTTCTTCACAGAGCTCCTTTTTGAAGTCTCAGGGCCGAAAGCAAGTCATCCCGTGTAAGTGACATGTTGGTTTCTTAAGGCCGCACAGGCGGCGCTATCCTTGCTTCTGTAGAGGTGAAATAGCTAGCGATTCTGTTAGTTTTTCGTGTTTTGGGGGCATGTGGCCGAGTGGAGTCCACTGGAAGAAAAACGCAGATAGTTTCCTTGTTCCTTAGCTTAATAGTACTTCACCGGCCATGTCCCGCACACAGTTAGAAAGTCTCTGGGGTACTGACTGCTCATGAATGTCGTCATCACATCACCTGCCATTGGGATTACCCGGGATACTCTCCAGTCATCCCGATCGCCATCTTGACTCCACAATTGGTCTCACTAAGTTTGCTGGTGTCAGTCTTCCAGCTGGCACACAATGACAGGGTTAGTTCCGATCTGGCTTCACTTATGACGGTTGGCTGTGCCTTCAGGGAGCATCAGCCTAGTGCACTTTCATTCAGACTGGGACTGTTGATGCAGCCAGTCGCCCCACAGTTCATAAATTTCACAGTTCAAACCCTCCATACCTGGCTTCCCCAGGTGTCCCCTTCAGCGGAAATAGACCAGGGATTATACTTGCCATACCTCAATATCGTTCCTGGATGCTTGCTAAATAGCTCACTCCTTCATGGCAGTCTTGCTAGAAGGTGACCCAATTGCCTCTCTTCAGGGCCTTCTCCTGTGTCAAGTAGCAGCAGGTGGGCGCTAAGGCCGCGTTAGTGGCATTTAGGAGCAGTCCTACCCCCAGTCTCCACAACATATCTTCTTTTCTTCTGGGGCTCCTCACATGCCCCCATTGTGCATAGCAAGTCCCCCACGGCAATGTCTTAGATCAGGCGCCAATGGGTGCCATCTTAAGGCCAGGCATTTAGCAGTTGCAGTATCAGTCCCAAGGTGTGGGGGTACACAGTCTCTCCAGCCCTCTCCTGGGCGGTTAGGGGCACTGGGGATTGCCAGGTGCCAACCTTCACTGGTGAGTTCCCTGTTGTCAGAGGGTTGCCACTGTTGCTGCATTCATTCTGGTTGCAGCTGCTGTGGCATGCTGCCCGGCAGGGCACCCAGAGTCGCAAGCACATCTGCGCCGCCCAGGCTCCAGTGCGAGTCTCTGAATCATTCACCATCCGACGTTGCAGCCTCTCACAAAAGGCTTATCAGGGTGCCACTGTCATCCTCTCAGTTCAGGGGTATGGAGAGGGTGGGCTTGTGCATATAGCAATGGTCGTTAATCTAACTTTGCTGTTGAAGGCAGTGGAGCCGAAATGGATCACATCTGTTTGGCCATCTTGCCAGGCCACTCTACCCCTCAGCATTATATTTTCTTTATATTTTCTCAACAATTTTAAAAAGCTCTCCCACATGAAAACTGCAAGCCAAGGGTTTAGAATCTTATTGTTTTGTCTAAATCTGTTGTTATTATAAGCCTTTAAAACAGGTTCCTATGGGTTGTAGTGTGTAATGTGTGTGTGATGTAAAGCAACCAGTCTACATTGGGACATTGGGATGAGTAGTACCAGAAAAGAATTAAATAAAAAAAGTAAGTGCTATTTAAATTGGTATCCATGTAAATACTCATATGGACCGATACATCTGACATTTTTATAGTGTATGCATATTTCTTGTGGAATTTAACAACGTATATACTTGTCCATGGTACAGGTTGCTTCATAAATATACTTGTCCTGTAAAAAATCCACTTGCCCCTTTGGTGCCGAACCCCCCTCCTGATGGTTATTAAACCATAAAATTTTCCTCACAAATGCATCTTTAGTTTTCACTCTTATCCCCTGTTGAGTCTTTTTTCTTTCTTTTCAAAGTTCCAGATCATTTCAATCTTTTGTATTCTTTATTCATAGCTTCTTCTAATTCTAATTCTTTTATATTCTACATGTTTCTTTTTCTGTTCTTTTTCTTATCAAAATAACATCTACAGCCTTTATAAAAAGCAAGGTTAATAAGCAAAACCCAAATATTAGAACTGGCATGAACATAGCTCTAAAAACTCCTCCTCCAGTGGAAGCAAACCAGTTGCTAATTGCAGAAACTCCTTTACATAAGTTGTAAAAAATACTAGTGGTTTCTAATGATTCTAACTCAGGTCTTAAGTCAGAAATGTTCTTTGTGAATTCTAGAATTTTTTTATTCTTGTCAGGTATATAAGTACAGCAATGCTGAGCTTTCAGCATCTTGCAGACACTAGCTTTCTCTCCAAGTGAAATGTGTAAAGCTAAGTGATTTTGTTAAAACTTTGATCTGATAGCCACTATTTCTGTATTGACAACTAATAAAGTTCCAGAAGTACTGGATGCTAACCTGTCCACTACTGTTGAAAGCATTCTAATTGTTTCATCATTTAAGACACCTCCCACTGGTGGAATAATTGCTCCAAAAATGTCTCCAACCAATTGTGTTTCATCACTTATACTACATATGTGTCTATGGGATGGTGTCATTGTCAAAGCATCTATACTAATTACATGACATGTTGGTGGAAAACAGCAAAGCTAAATGACAAACACCCTCCCAATCAGCTGGTAATTGAAAATAAGCATCCTGTCCACAAACTAAATAAAATCCTAGAAAGAAAGCTTCTTCTTCTTGTAAAATTTGCCATGACCCTCCCATAATTTTGAACGTGCATTCACAACTGCTGATTCCTACAGGGCTCTTTCTAAATGTCTTCTTTTATAAGCACACATCTTTCCCTTTTGTCTTCTGTCTAATTCTAATGTGGGATAGATTACTTTCTTCCTGTATTCATCATCGTTCTACTTCCAAACATTTTTGATAATGTCTTCCCTTTTATTTTTACTATGTGACATGTGAGCCATCCTTTCTTCTAATTCCATGATAGATGTATTTTCTAATGGTCTCATTAAACAGGTCAAGTTGTTCTTGTATGTCTTAAATGTATGCATGTCTAAAATAATACCAAGCTGTGCCCATTTCTTTTGCCTGTGGAGGTAGATTCATGCTTCCCTGTACAGGAACATTTGAAAGATTAATGTAAAAATTGTAATAATAATATTCCAAGTGTTGCTGCCTATAGTAAAACAAATAAGTAAAATACTGCATGTGATAGCATATGACAAAGGTATGTGCTGATCTGTCACTTCCTTTGTAGCTGAAGAAGGTAAGTGTGCACAGATTTAACAATCTTTTGCATTTAAAGCGTATGTGTATTCTTGAACTAACCTAGAATAAACATTTGTTGTGTAATCCTCTTTCATGTAATCCACAAATGATGCCTTCAATTTTGCCTAATCTGGTGTGTATGTTGCTGTCACATGAGCAAATGTAGAAAAAAGGTTTTTCCCTCTCTGGTGTAATATAGACCCCCAGTATCCTTGTTATTACTACTATCACTACTACTAAAAATGTAACACCTATAATAGTCTAGCATCTAGCTTTAAATAGGAAACCTGTTTGTCTGCAGTCAGATTGTTAAATGAAGTATAGCAAAGTTAATACTACAGTTGCAAGCTTTTGCCCAAAGCAGCTTCTTAATGTTTTTGCAGGTTTATGTACAGCAGTCTTTGTATAGTCATCTCTAACCCTAGTCTGTCTTCTTCTAAATGTGTTATTCCCACTCTTCTATTGCAGTCCTGGTCCTAGGAAAATCATCTTAATTAATTTTTTGATTTAGCAACATATCAATGTTTATTTCAACTTTCTACATTTTTTCATTCAATTGATTCTTTTTCTTTTTTTCAAAACCCTTTTCAGCAGCTTTGTCCCAATACTGTGCTGAGTGGAATGTGTTGGAGGCTCAAAAAGTTCCAATCTCAGGTCAATCAAACCCTCCACTGATGAATTTAGCACTTGATTCATGTAGTATGTCCATTGAGGTGCAGAACACCTTCTAGAAGTCACTCTTGCTCTTTTTGACCTTTTTTGTGTCTGTTGATCTACTACTTCTTCTGTGTCACTTGTACCGCTTGACTCTGTCTCTTCAGCAGTTGTTGACGGTATGGATTCAACTGACACACTTGATCTAAATTTCTTTCTACCAAGGTTTCAGCGCCATTCAGGATCATGTGTGAGTCTTCTTGTTCCAGTACTTATTCCTTCACCTGAATTGTTCTGATGATGTCTCAACTGTTGTCTCACATTGAGCTCTTGTTTCTGCTTCTGGTGCTTTCACTCTACTCTGTGATCTTACAGGAACTTGGACTGGTGTGATAGTGTGAGATCCCTCACGTCCTTCTGCTCTTTGTGATAGCGTTGCTAGAGATGGTGCTGTCACAGGTACCTTTGGTTTTGGTTTGTAGAACATTATCTCTTCACCTCACCTTTTGAGTATGTGAGTGATGCACCCAATTCGGCATCCCAGAGCACTGAACAGCAGTGTTCGTGATCAGGATTACTTGGAATGGCCCATTCAGTCTCAGTTCCAGGCAAGATTTTTGCACATGCTTCTCGATCAGCACCCAGACACTGGGACTACGGTTGTGACACTGTTCCTGATACAGATTTGAGGTAACAGCTTCAACCTGGTGAGAGACAGAACACACCACATCAGCTAACACTTTGCAGTAACCAAGTATCATGGTTTGTGATGTTCACAAGTGCATTCACAGGTACAGCCGGCAGTCTCATTGCACCTCCTATTAAGATTTCATATGGCGGTAATCCTGTCCTCCTGTCAGAAGTACTTGGAGCTCATCAAGATCAAGACCAAGTATCTGACCAGTTCAGTGAAGTGGGAGCGCACACTTTCACCATCCAGGACTTCATAGTTCCATTGAGGTGTTCAGCAGTTCCAGAGGCTTTTGTTGCTCGAATGTGAATTTACCTTGTCTTGGAGTCGTAAATAAGGCCCCTGATAACAAATGCAGGTGGGCTTCAACCTTGCGTGGACACAATAAGGGTCAGTGGGTAATGTGTCCAGATGTCCGGCATGAGGGGTGCGTAATCGTTACTGTGCCCCTCCACCCATGTGTCCTTTATTGGGGCCAATCTCCTGGGACAATTGTGGTGTTGCTGTGCCAATCTGTGGGATTGATCTGAGTTTCCTGTTTGCCTGTTTGTCTGCCAGCTACCTGCTGCCCCACCTGTGACCTGTCAATCAGTTACCTCAGGCCTAGGTCTCAGAGCCTTCCTGACCATGTATTTCTGAGTCAGTGTTGATGGAGAGGTCTTGATGGGTGAATTTGATAATAGTGGAGCAATTTAATTTTTATAGGTGAACGTATCATGGTCAGTCTGTCGACAAGTCTCACATCAAATCCACAACTCTTCTGCATGCACCCTCAATCTGGGGTGAAACCAATTTTGTCTGAACAGTCTCACCATTGCATCTCTCCATTGCATCTCTCTCAAGATGTGTAGGACATTGAAAATAGTGTGTCATGGGTTATAGCAAACTCTCTGGCAACATTGGTCTTCCATCTGCTGAAATCCATGTGTCATCTGCATTTTTGCCACATCCTGCTCTGATCCAACTCTCTTGTTTTGTTTCTGAAACCGCCTCCTGCAACCTCTTTATTTCTTCCCAAGTATCAGCTACTAACAACAACACTGGAAAATAATTGTCCTCTTCAGATTAATTTGTATATGCCCTGTTAAATGTACAAGCCACAAGTGCACAGTATTGTGCAATTTCATCCAGAAAATCTATTTCCAACCATGACATATTCATTGCCACTTCAGTGAGCGGCACACTTCACCACTGCAACATCTGTAGGCATTTACAGGGCATCAAGCAGTCTTTTTACATGTCTGCCATTATGTATTGGTGATCCAGATGAGGTTATGAAACCTCTTTGTGATCATACATGTCCAAAGTCATACACTACACCAAAGCCATAATGACTATCTTTAAATATAGTCACTCTCAATTGTGCTGATAGGTTGCACGCTCTTGTAAGAGCAATCAGTTCTGTCACTTGTGCAGAGGTAACACCTTAAGCCATGAAGCTTCCACAACTTCATGAACAGTAAGCTGCTCTCAAGATATCCACATTGTTTCTCAGGCATGAGCCATCTGTAAAGATAACATAATAAGGCTCTTTCAGAGGTTCTTTTTTTATGTCTGGTCTTGGTGCATAAAGCCATGTCATCTAGACAATCAAGTCATCATCATCATTCAGTTTCGGGTATCGGCAAAAGCGTTCCTGGATTTAATGTACAACAATGTCTCAGTTCTACATTTTTAGCCACAAGTATTTATTGTTTGTACTTTGTAAGTTTGTTGTTTGTCATATACTGTGTTTTGGTTCGGGTAAGCAGAATCTCTACAGAGTGAGGAACCATAACAGTTAAAGGATGTCCCATCGCTATATTTCTGATGGATATAAACTACCCGTGGACTCCTCACCTTATGAATTCGTCCTTGCGCCAGCTTCCCACGGAAAGTCTTCTTCCCAGCTCTCCACGTCGACGAGGACGTCACAATTGCACGGCTCCACGCGACTCCGTCTGACGTCACTGTGCCAATAAGAGGTCATCGCCGGCGTGCTGACGTCAGTTTCCTTTTTTCTGTGCTTTTCGACGCTAAAGTTTTTTTCCTGGCTCATTGGATAGAGTTGCAGCTTTAGTAGTTACAATGTCTCCCCCGAGAACACGGAGCCGATCGAGGTCTCCATCTGCTAGACGTCAAAGCAATTGGGAGGTGAGCCCTACTGTGACTCTGCAGCCCCAGAGTCCAGAAATATCTCCGACGCCGTCAATCTATGAGGTGGCTCCTCATAGCCCTCAGTTTTCACCTGCGCCGCAAGAGCCTGATGTGCAGCAGCAGGATCAAGACCAGAGATATCCTGCCTTCCCGGCTCCAGGAGCAGATCCGGCAGCATTTCTAAATGCTATGTATGCTGTTTTCCACTCTATGGCCCCTGCTGGTGCACCATCGGGTCCCACGGGGCCATTAGCATTTTCATTGGGCTCCCCAGCTCCATATAAGATGAGGCCATTAATGCCGTTTTGCCCGGTTGAGGGTGCCGGGTCGACGCCGATGATGTCTCCTCGAGGTATGGCGTCACCATCTAGATCCGTGGTGCCGTTGCCATCACTGCGTCAGCCGACGCCGATGCTATCCCCTTGCCAGCCAACACCATTACCTACGTGCCAGCAGTCTCCGAAGAAGGTGCCGTTGGAGTCTGTGTCGGCGCCGGGTCCCAGTGTTTCTCGGATCCATCCATCCTCTTCTGTGCCCGGTCGGGATTCGGAAGCGGTGTCTTCGGCGTCAGTGGATTCGATGTCGACGCCGAGGCTAGACTCCCATGAGATCTCGAAGGAAGGCCTTGCGTCTCCTTGAAGAGGAAGAATACTGGCAGTTGGAAGAGGGTGAGCTTGTAGAGCCTTCGGACGAATATCAAGGATTGGGGTCAGCCAGTGGGCTGGATACTTCCCCGGAATGGGACATTTCATCTCCAGGCGAGTTTACGGAGGAGGCAGCGACATTTGATTCGGTCAATAGAAAGGCAGCGGACTATTTAGACCTGCCTTTTTCTGCAGCAGAGGTGAATCTGCTAACTGAGGTGCTGCTTCCCTCTACGTCCTCGGCTAATCCTTTGCTGCCCTTCAATGAGGCATTGTTGGAGCCTATTATGGACTTGTGGAGGAAACCAGTTTCGTCTCTGTTTGTGAATAGAGCTGTAGCAAGGAGGCATAGGGGAGCACCCGGAGATCATGGGTTCCTTTCACGTCATCCAACCCCTGAGAGTTTAGTGGTTCAAGCGTCTTGCTCCACAAAGTCTGCTCCTGGTTCATTTCCTGTAGTCCCGTCTGATAGGGAGTCCAAACGAATGGAACAGTCTTCGAAAAAGATCTTTTCGTCTTGCAGCATGGCGCTCAAGGCTGCAAACGCTACCTATGTGCTTGGCAGGTATGTCCATGCCCTTATGGACTCAGCCAAGGCTATGGTCGGGAATCTGCCACAGGACTCACAGAGGCCTTTTGGAACACTCTTTTTGGACGCACAGGCTGCGGCGCAGCAGATTATACAATCTGGCTTTGATACAACGGACTCAGTTGCCAGGGCAATGGGTACATCTGTTGCTACAAGGAGGCACGCTTGGCTGAGGTCCTCTGGATTCTCCTCGGATGTACAGACCACCTTACTAGACTTGCCCTTCGATGGTGAAAGGCTGTTTGGGGAGAAAGCAGACTCTGCCCTTGTACGTTTTAAGGAGAGCCGGGCTACAGCAAAGTCATTAGGCTTACAGGCTACCCCTGCTGCCCCTCAAAGGCCTTTTCACAGGTTCAGAGGGTTTGGTCATGGGGCAGTTTTTCGGAGGCCCCAGTACTCGGCCCAACAACCTGCCTATCCATCCTATCGATCCTTTAGAGGGCGAGGGAGGGCTAGAGCTAGAGGGGCAGCCCAGCAGCACTCTTCATCTTCATCCTCTTCGTCTGGTGGGCAACAGCAGGGGAAGCAGCCCTAGTTTTCCCCACTTTATCGAACATGTCTCTCCTGTAGGGGGAAGGCTTCGTCTTTTTCTTCGCGAGTGGGAGTTGATAACAACAGACTCCTGGGTGTTGAATATTGTGGAAAAAGGATATGCTCTCCCCTTTCAGGAGTTCCCTCCTCCCTTCCCCCCCGTCCCTCGTTTTGTTCAGAAGACCATCTCCTGTTGTTGCAACAGGAGGTTCTGGCCATGTTATCAAAGGGTGCAATAGAGTTGGTTCCAGAGCAGGAAAGGGGTCAGGGTTGTTGTTCAAGATATTTCCTGATCCCCAAGAAGGACGGTCGCCTGAGACCGATCCTAGACCTGAGGATTTTGAATTGGTTCCTCAAGCAGGAGAGATTCAAAATGCTGACCCTAGCACAGGTACTTATGGCATTGAACAAAGAGGAAGTATCTCCGGTTTGTGGTGAGGTCGCAACACTACCAGTTTGCGGTCCTTCCGTTTGGGCTTACTTCAGCACCTCAAGTCTTCACAGAGGTGATGGCAGTGGTTGCAGCACATCTCAGGCAGAAGGGAATAGCGGTATTCCCTTACCTGGACGATTGGTTGATCAAAGCCAAGTCTCCAGAGCTAGTGCTGCATCACCTGCAAGTGACAACCCAGTTGTTCGATCTGGGGTTTTTGGTAAACGTGCCCAAGTCTCACCTGGAGCCCTCTCAACGCCTCCTGTTCATAGGGGCAGTACTGGTCACAACATTGTATCAGGCCTATCCCCCGCCTCAGTGGATTCGGGACATTCAGGCGCTGATTCCAATGTTTCGAAATGGAGCAGTTATTCCAGTCCTCAAGGCATATGAGGGCTCTTTAGTGGTGCCTCCGCAGGCAGTGGTTTCAGCACAAAGGAGATCTCGAGGATTCGATAAGGATCACCAGGGACACTGCAGCGGATCTCCAATGGTGGGCAGTGGACGGTAACCTTTCCCACGGAAGGCCGTTCTCACTACCACCTCCAGTGGCCACAGATGGAATGGATGCCTCCACTCTAGGGTGGGGTGCCCATCTGGGGGATCTGGAGATCAAGGGTCATTGGTCTCCGGTGGAACAGATGTTTCATATAAATCTGTTGGAACTGCGGGCGATACGTCTGGCTCTCAAGGCCTTCCTCCCTTCCCTTTGCGGTCAGTCGGTTCAAGTCCTCATGGACACACTACCGCGATGTGGTACGTAAACAAGCAGGGAGGAGTAGGGTCGTACCTTCTCTGCAGAGAAGCTTCTGCGGTTCTGGTCCTGGGCTCAGGACCATCAGATTTGCTTGTTAGTAAATCATTTGGCCGGGGTTCTGAACGTACGTGCAGACAGTCTCAGTCGGCACTTCTGAGGCTGATCACGAGTGGCGTCTCCATCCAGACCTGGTCTGGTACATCTTCGGGATGTGGGGCTCTCCGCAGGTAGATCTATTCGCCACTCGGGAGAATGCGCACTACCCGTCGTTCTGCAGTCACAAGTATCCGATGCAAGGAGCGTTAGGGGCGCATTTCAAATACCCTGGGACGGCCAGTTGCTTTACGCGTCCCCCCCATACCCTTGATTCCTCGGGTCCTGAGGAAGATTCGCCAAGACAGGGTCCAAGTCATCTTGATGGCACCGGATTGGCCGAGAAGGGTGTGGTACACAGACCTTCTGCAACTCTCAAAGTGCCCTCCGCTCCGTCTCCCGCTCAGGGCAGACCTCCTCTCGCAGTCTCAGGGGCAGGTTCTACACCCCCACCTCCAGAGCCTGCACCTTCATGCCTGGAGATTGAACGGGGCAACCTGAGTTCCTTTTCTCTCCATCGGATATAGTGGATGTGTTTTCTATCGTCCTGGCGACACTCCACTAAATCCATTTATGCCGGTAGGTGGGCTAAATTTGTGATTTGGTGTGGAGAGAAACAGAAGGATCCCTTGAATGCCCACCTTTCAGATGTTTTGTTATGTTATTTGCTCTTGATTTAGCAAAGAAAGGCTGTGCAGTGGCTACAGTTAAAGGTTATTTGGCTGCTCTATCGGCTTTACTTTGCCTCTCGGACCAGCCCTCTTTATTTAAATCTCCGATTGTAAATAGATTTATTAAGGGCTTGCTTAATAAGTTTCCACCCACACCCTTTCATATGCTTCAGTGGGATTTAAATCTTGTTTTAACATTTCTGATGGGTTCACCGTTCGAGCCTATGCATTCATGTCCTTTAAGGTATTTGGTCCTTAAGACTGTTTTCCTAATCGCTATAACCTCTGCTAGGAGGGTTGGGGAGCTTCAAGCCCTTTCCGTAAAGCCCCCCTTTACCTTGTTTTTCCCTGATAAAGTGGTACTGAAAACCAGGGCGGCTTTCCTGACAAAAGTTGTCACTCCTTTTCATATGGGGAAAACTATTACCCTTCCCTCTTTCTACCCTCCTCCCCACCCCTCTAAAGAGGAACAGAGAATCCATTGATTTGACCCTAGAAGGGCTCTCAGTTTTTATATTGAGAGGACGAAAGACTTTCGCCTGGAGGATCAGCTGTTTGTGGGGTATGTCGGTCAGCGGAAGGGCAGAGCAGTCCATAAAAGAACAATCTCCAGGTGGATCATTCTTTGTATAAAAGTTTGCTTCTCACTGGAAAAGAAAGTTCCTCCTGAGGGTATCAGGGCCCACTCCACCAGGGTGAAGTCAGCCACTTCGACCCTGGCAAGGGGGGTCCCGGTGGTGGACATTTGCAAGGCGGCAACTTGGGCGTCCCTCCATACCTTTGCAAAGCATTACTGCTTGGATTCTGAGAATCGGAGGGACGGCCATTTTGCACGATCTGTCTTACAGGATTTCTTGGTGTAATCAGACGGGCACCCACCTCTGAGTGCGGTACTGCTTTGGGACTTTATTCATAAGGTGAGGAATCCACAGGTAGTTTGTATCCATCAGAAGAACAAGTTACTTACCTTCGGTAATGCTTTTTCTGGTGGATACAATAGCTACCTGTGGATTCCTCACAGTCCCACCTGCCTCCCCGTTGCCTGTCTGATTGCACTAGGATAAGTGGTTGTATAGATGTATGTATATATTGATATTTTTTCCTATATACATAAATGATGGTTTTTGATTATGTTGCATCATGAAAGTTTTATATATAAATGTATTTATTGGAGTTGTTGTGGAAGTCGGTTCTCACCTGTTCGCCTCAAAGGCACGTAAAAAATGGGTGAAATTGACATCAGCACGCCGGCGAGAACCTCTTATTGGCACGGTGACGTCAGACGGAGTCGCGTGGAGCCGTGCAATTGTGACGTCCTCATCGATGTGGAGAGCTGGGAAGACGACTTTCTGTCGGAAGCTGGCGCAAGGACAAATTCATAAGGTGAGGAAATCCACAGGTAGCTATTGTATCCACAAGAAAAAGCGTTACCAAAGGTAAGTAACTTGTTCGTTCATACCTCTCTATACTGATACCAACTGCTGTGACACTTTTTAGGCAGCAGGGCAGTCTTGTGGCTCCTGGGTCAAGGGAAATTGAAAAATAAGCCACAGATCTTTGTGAATTTTTATTCGTCTGAGTAAGCACTGAGAGTGCACACCCTCCCTCCCACAGCAAAATAATGTGAACATCTTGCTGTAATCAGTCATTCCTAGTGCCGGTGCACAACAAAGGATTTCTCTCAGCTCTAGGAAAGCATTCAAGCAGTCGTTGTCCCATGGAAGTGGATCAGTCACATCTTTGTGTGTCAGCCTCAGTAAAGGCTAGGTCATTAAGGAAAAGTTTTGTATTCAGTGTCCACAGTACCCAACCATTCCCAGGAATATCCTGACTTTTTTCTGTGTTTTGGTGGATTCATCTTAAGGATAGTTTCTTTTGTTTCTTACAACACCTTTCTTGTTCCCTTCTCAATGATTTGTCCTAAGTATTGGACTTCCTTTTGACAGTATTGTGGTTTACTCGGAGACACCTTATGTCCATTCTCGGCTAATTGTTTAAAAAAAGTAATCATATCCTGCCTGCAAGCTTCTTGTGTATCTGATGCCACAAGTAGGTCATCAATATATTGCATGGCAACTGAGTTGCAATGCAGCTGCAGAGACTGAAAATGGATGGACTCTCTTTATATTGTTGTGGATGAAAATGGATGTACTCTGTATATACCCTTGTTGAACTCGGCGCCATGCCAAAACTCTATCTCAGAACACAAATAAGAACTAGAATTGGCTGTCCTCATGCAGTGGGATAGAAAAAGAGGCCTGAGAGAGAGCCACAACAGTAAACCATTCTGCAGTGCACAGGATTTGAAATAGTATTGGCTCTGGATTCAGTTCCACAGGACAATATGGAACAACAAAGTTGGTAATCTTTCGAAGATCTTGCACAATCCCATATTTACCATTAGGCTTCTGCAAGCTCAGGATCCGAGAATTGCAATGGCTTCCAACAATTTATTTTAAAATCCCTTTCCTCAACATGCCTTTAATTACTGGAGTTATTCCTGCCACTGTCTCTAGGGTCAATTTAAATGGTGTTGTCATCAGATACACTGCATTGGGCTTCACTGTGATACAGAGTGGTTTTACACCTTGGATTAGTCCGATGTCTTTCACGGTTTCTTTTAAATTAGAAGGTAAATCACCTACTGTCTTTACTGGATACAGTGATACAGTTGTTCCTTGTCGGGCCATTTTAAATTCAAAACCTTTATCATGCTTTTGAAATTCAACGCCTTCCGGTGTACAGTAAATTGTGCATCTTAGAAATTGAGTTTATAGTTGGCAGTCAGTTTACACCCTGTCCAAGTAGGGATCCTCACTCCAGTCAGGGTAAGGGGGATACCAAGCTCAGATAACCCATGCTCACCCCCTTGGTAGCTTGGCACGAGCAGTCAGGCTTATCTCAGAAGCAATGTGTAAAGCATTTGCACATAACACACAGTAATACAGTAGAAACACTACAAAAGGGCACCACACCAGTTTTAGAAAAATAGTCAATATTTAGCTGTGTAAAACAAGACCAAAACGAGAAAAATCCAACATACGGTAATGAATATATACATTTTACAAGAATTATTTTAAAATACAGTTCCTTTAAGTGGATAGCTCTGTCTGGGGCTATCACGACGTCGTGAACAACAAATCTAACAGTTCAGGCCGACCGCATGGTCGCGGGTTAGGTATGATGTTGGGAAGACCTGCAACCAGTACCGTGGAAATGTAGGGTGTTGTGATCCTCGCGATGAGATCCAGAGTGCGACATTGCTGTCATCGGCGAGCGTCAGTTCCGGAGCTCAGGTCAGGGGTCATCGGGCCCTTGAAGTCACACGTGTTGCAGATCGAACTCTGGGCTGATGACGAAGTCAGGAGCAATGGCGTTGATGACTTCGGGGCTGCGGTGCAAAGCAGGATGATGCGACGTGTTGTGCCCACAGGTCACAGTGTAGGCAGTGGCTCGGTGACGACATCCTGCAGCGTTAGTGAGACCAGGAGTGTGGTGTAAAGCGGGCCGACGTGCAGTGTCTCCAGGTGGCAGCGCTCGCAGCATCATTGTTGCTGAAGTGCTGTCGTCAGCAGGCTCAAGGGGGCGGTATGACACGGGGCGTGCTCCGTACAGTGCCCACAGTTCGAGGTGATGGGTGGGGCTTCTGTTGACGATGCTGGAGTCAATAACGCTGGCATCGGTGGACCGGGGCTGCAGTGCGGGACGGGGCAGTGTTTCGTGTACCTCACGAGCTGTGTCCTCAGGCCACGGTGCAGGCAGTGGCATAAGAGTTAGTGTAGAGTGTCGCCATCGGGGATACCAAGGCTGCAATGTGAGCAAGGCGATGCCGAGTGCAGGTCAGTGACCGCGTCAGGTGGCGATGTCACTGAGACCAGGGTTGCGGAGCGAAGTGAGTCAGGGCTACATGCTTCATCAGGTCACTGTGCAGGCAGCAGCATAGTTGACAGCATTGTGGTTTGTCTTCTGTTGCAGCACAGAACACACAGTTCCCAGTGCTGTAGGCAGATGAACCTGAAGTCTTTGATATCCCTACATCAAGCCCTTGGAGAATCTTCACAAGCAGGATACACAGCAAAGTCCAGTGTTTGTCCTCTTTAGGGCAGAAGTAGCAACTGCAGGCCAACCCAGCAACGCACGCTCAGCAAAGGGGCAGTACTCCTCCTCCAGCTCTTCTCCTTGGCAGAGGTTCCTCTTTATCCAGAAGTGTTCTAAAAGTCTGGGGTTTTGGGTCCACTACTTATACTAATTTCTGCCTTTGAATCAGGCAAACTTCAAAGGAAAGTCTCTGTTGTTCACAAGTTCCTGCCTTGCCAAGGCCTGGTCCCAGACACACTCCAGGGGGTTGGAGACTGCATTGGATGAGGACAGGCACAGCCCTTTCAGGTGCAGGTGTCAGCTCCTCCCTCCCCACTCTAGCCCAGGAAGACTCATCAGGATATGCAGGACACACTTCAGCTCCCTTTGTGTCACTGTCTAGAGGGAAATCAGAAATAGCCCAACTGTCAGTCTGACCCAGAGGCGGATTCCACAGGCAGGCAGAGGCACCGAATGGTTAAGCAAGAAAATGCCCACTTTCTAAAAGTGGCATTTTCAAACAGACAATCTTAAAACCAACGTTACCAAAAATTGTGAGTTCAGAGACCCCAAACTCCACATCTCCATCTGCTCCCAATGGGAAACTAAACTTAAAAGATATTTAAAGGCAGTCCCCATGTTAACCTATGAGAGAGATAGGCCTTGCAATAGTGAAAACCGAATTTGGCATTATTTCACTATCATGCCATGTAAAACACACCAGTACATGTCCTGCCTCTTAAATACACTGCACCCTGCACATGGGGCTACCTACCGCCTACCTTAGAGGTGACTTACATGTAGTAAAACTGAAGGTTTAGGACTGGCAAGTGGATGCACTTTGCAAGGTCGAATTGGCAGTTTAAAACTGCACACATAGACACTGTAGCGGCAGGTCTGAGAAATGTTTTACAGGCAACTCATGTGGGTGGCACAATCAGTGCTGAAAGCCCACTAGTAGCATTTGATTTACAGGCCCTGGGCACAAATGGAGCACATTACTAGGGACTTACTAGTAAGTCAAATATGTCAATCATGGATAAACCAATCCCCAAAACAATTTATACAGGGGGCACTTGCACCTTAGCACTGATCAGCAGTGGTAAAGTGCGAATTGACCACAAACCAGCAAAAACAAAGTCCAGCATACCATAGAACCAGGAGGTCAGAAGGCAAAAAGACAGGGGAAACACGACAAAAGATTCCAGGTCTAACAGTGCAATTGAACTTACACAACAAATCTCTCCCTAACATATTTACAGGACTTAAATCACAAACAACAAATTGCTGATTCTTTTCAAATGAACCTATTTTTCCAGGGGCTTTCTCTGAAACTTGATTTGCAATCTCATTGTTTTTAACTCTTACAACTTGGATTTTCTTTCCCGAACGAGGTAGGTCTGGAACGTCCGCTGTTCTAACAGTGGAAAGGGAAGCTCCAGTATCAATCAGAAATGACACTTAATGGCTATTAACTTCTCCTTCTGCAAATGGTTCACTCTGGTCTACCTCTAAGACTGCACCAAGTACGCAATCTTCCTCCCTCCTCAGACACCGTCATTGGGAATTGCCAGAGCTGAAACTATCACTAGCCAGCATAGGGTAATCTTGGAATGGTTTCTGGTCTGATTATGAAATCAAGAGGGATTTACTCTGGCGATCAATTCACATCAAATCTAGGGGTTCCCATATCCTGTGGGACCATTGAGGCTTGTGGAACCTGCATTATTGGAAACTGTGTCTACATTGGCACTTGCATTTTCTGAACGGTACGTTTTCCTTTTGCACTTGATTTCCTCCTTGCATTTGGCCATCTCCACTTATTCTATGTAGATTCAACCTACACACCCTCTTCCAATGCCTAGTTGTGTTACAGGAATGACAAGGAGTCAACGTTTTCATCGTCGCAACATCTACACCAGAATTTGGATCAATCGGGACACCGCTACCTCTGCCTTGTGAAATAATAACTCCTCCTTGAGCTCCTTGAACTCCTTGAACTCCAGCTGCATTCAATGGAAGTTTCCTGCAAAATAATGATTCTGAAAAACTTTCTGCACCAACTTAGTGTGGGCAGGCACAAACTTCTCCTTAAGTCTTTTCTGCTTCATCTCTTGTTCATCACTACAGTATTTTGCATACCTCTGGATCTCATCTAAAGACTTTGGGGGTCATTCTAACTCTGGCGGGCGGCGGAGGCCGCCCGCCAGAGTTCCCCCCTCCGAAATACCGCACCGCAGTCAGTAGACCGCGGAGGGTATTCTAAGTTTTTCCCTGGGCTGGCGGGCGGTCGCCAAAAGACCGCCCGCCAGCCCAGGGAAAAACTCCCTTCCCACGAGGATGCCGGCTCGTAATCGAGCCGGCGGAGTGGGAAGGTGCGACGGGTGCTGTTGCACCCGTCGCGTATTTCACTGTCTGCCAAGCAGACAGTGAAATACTTGTAGGGGCCCTCTTACGGGGGCCCCTGCAGTGCCCATGCCAGTGGCATGGGCACTGCAGGGGCCCCCAGGGGCCCCGCGACCCCCCCTACCGCCATCCGGTTCCCAGCGGGTGGACCGCCGGGAACTGGATGGCGGTAGGGGGGGTCGGAATCCCCTCGGCGGCGCAACTAGCTGCGCCGCCTTGGAGGATTCCAAAGGGCGGCGGTACAATGGCCGGAGACCGCCAGTGTTGCCGGTCCGACCGCGGCTTTACCGCCGCGGTCGGAATGCCCTTGGGAGCACCGCCGGCCTGTCGGCGGTGCTCCCGCCGACCCTGGCCCCGGCGGTCTTAGACCGCCAGGGTCAGAATGACCCCCTTTGTCTGCCAACAAGTTTTTTTTTGTTCTATGTACATACTACTCTCTGGTCTCAACCCAAGAACAAACTGCGACACAAAGAATCCTATATGCCCCTTTCTGGGATTTTTTTGTCCACTGTGTTGTATAATATGCGTGCCCTGACTCTTTTGCTTCTTGTGAAGTTTTATTAATGTCCAACGAATCAATATCTGGGACCTTGCCTTTCAAGAAAGTAATCACCTCATCATATTTTTCAGTAATATAGGAGATAGTGGACAGGTGCGTGCATCTCTCAGAGGCTTTAAACTTAGCCATCGTACAGCAATCTTACATTCAGCCTACAAATCACTTGGTACCATAATATCGAAGAATGTATTCAAATCAGTCAACAGCACATGTAAAATGTTCGCAAATCTGTCAACTTGTGTATACCACCATGTAGGATTCTTCCTCAGTTTTCAAAAGTTGTTCGTAAATGTTGCAAGGTCTCTTCTACTCCATGGTATATGTATATACTCTGCACCTGGCACTTCTCTCATTGGGAAAGTCAAACTCTCTTCTTCATCAGCGGGCCCTGGTGGTGGCTTAATATTTTCTTCAGTCGCAACTATTTGTCTCTTTCTTTTCCTGCTTCTTTGCCCATTTGCTCTCTAATTTCTCAAATTAGCTCTTTTTATGGAAGCATTTTACCAATTTGGTAGTGTGTAATTGCATTCCTGAAGCATGCATTGTCTCAATTGCTTCATCATCTAACGTCTCTGCAATGGGACACTTTTCAGAGATCAACCTCATATTTCCTTGCCAAGTCACTTAATCTGTCATGTGTAACTACCTCATGTCTTGAAATCTCTTTGTTCAGGTAAATTGATTCATTTTCTTGATACAGATTTATGTGTCCAATATCTAAATCTTCTCTAATTATTTTGTCTAGTTCAACTTTTAACTTTGGGAAATTTAGTGGTCTCTCTTTTTCAGTCTCCAGGTTGGCAGCTTGTGATTATGTACTCTCTGTGTTTCTGTTCTCTGTGGTATAATGTTGTCTATCCCTATGTTATTGGTGTTGTAAAGACAATTCTTCTCCTTTCGATCAATGATTGAATTGTTTGCAGTGGTGTCCAGGCAACAGTTTGCAAATTCTGCGACATAGGGATGTACCCTGTTGCAGGTGCTCCTCCAACAGCTCCTTAAACCACATTATTTGGGACAATATTTATAGGTGAAGTTGCCGTTCCGATCTCTAAAGGCTGAGCATTTATTACTCTAGTAGCTGGTGCTGGTGCAGTTACAATAGAAGCAGTAACACTCGGAGGTATCACAATAGGAACAGTTCCAACTTGTGCAGGTACAATATTTGTTACAACAGGTTGTACAACAGGCTGTGTCACCTGTAATGGCCTCTCAATATGAAACACATTTGGCTCAACAGGGGCAGTAGCCACTGTAGTAGCAGAAGTGAAACAATTACATTCTTCAATACTTTGATTCAGTTTATAATTCCGTACATGTCAAATGTTTTATAGCCCATCACACAATCACAGTTCTGCGTTTCACACCAACCGTCCAATCCTTGCTGAGGCAACTCCTTACTCCGTACATTGGTTCACACTCCTTTGCAACTTTCTCATACACAAAATTTAGCAACTCAAAACAAATATGAAGTATTAACAAATACTTTGTCTGCACCGCCAAAGAAAACCAAAATAACTCAATAACTGAAATATTAAGGTTTTGACAACCTTGGATTTTTCCACACAAAAAAGATCTTCACACATGCAAATGAATTCTCGACTAGTGGAAATCACCTTAATTAATGCAGCTTTATCTTTGTGCAATAAGTTTCACTAATATCAGTTGATATTAGTGCCATCACAATACTTTATTAAAGTCCCTATCTCAATTGTGCAGGTGACGGTTCCTCACAATGTGCACCACAATTCTTTAGCAGACAAAAAACCATGAAACCAACTCTTATTTATCCAACTATCTATTTATCCTGGGATTTGAGACTACTTTGGAGATCGGTAATCTCTTCAACATTAAACACATAAGCATCACAAATTCATTCAACAAACATACACTAACTCAGAAACAACTCAACAACAAAAATAATTGCGACACATAACCTATTGATACTCACACCTCCAAAACTGTAACCGCCTTTGGAAACCACACCTCGCCTGTCTTCAAAATTATCATCTTGAAAATTCGGTACTTGGACTATGAGACATGGGCAGTTATCTAAACTAGGACAATTAAATGCGGCTTCTCTTATAATGTAAGCCGTTCTCCATCTGCCAACGTTTCTGCCGAAGCAGAGCTTATTTACGTTAAGTTTCTGGCTTACCGTTCATCAGGGCTAACACTTGCTTCCTCAGTTCGATGGATCTTTGATGTTGGCTCAGGTTAATCAGGAGCTGTTCATCACTTTAAATTATCATCACAGTCTTTAGTCTATTTCGACCAATAATGATAGTTTGGTTTGAATTAAAGGGACTTATTAATCAAATCTTTCATTATTTCATCTTTATTAGAATCATATAACTTCATCAATATCATTAATTAGTTTTGTCAATAATCAAATATGTAATTATTAAATCATAATAAATGCATTAAGCACATTGCATAAAGAAAAGTAGTCCCTGTTCTAGGAATGAGAAGGAAATAAGGTATCAGTCTCAAAAACTTATTAAGAGCTCTGAATTTGAGAGAAATCAAAAAGCAAAAAGGTTCAGCATCAAAAGCTTGTTCAATAAATCAATAATATCAAAGCAGAACATCTCATGAAGAGAGGTTTAGGAAACTCTGTAGAGTCTCATGCAAATGGCAAATAGGATTATTTGAAGAGGTAAGGTCAAGTGAGATGAAAACCTACTCTGGGAACACACACTATTATAGACAGGCAAAATCAATGGTACAAATTCTATTGATTTCTTCTTTCTTCAGTTCACCAATCAGCTTTCGGTGCAACCTTGGGAACACTTTCACTCCCTGTCTTCTCACAGGAACACAATAATCTTAGGACAGCAACTTCTAAGACTACAACTATGGTGGTCATTATGACACTGGCGGTCTATTCCAAAGTCTGCCGTGGTGATGTCCACCAACAGACTGCCGCGGAGGCATTAATCCACCCGCCAGATAATGACACACTAACACAAAACCAACAGAAACCGGCCACAACCACAAGTCCGCCAGACCCAACAAAGGTAAAAACTATCGGACCCACCATCCTCACCGCTACACCAGCAAAACACCACCCTCCAAATAATGACCAACGAATCACCACAGTGGATATTCACACCCACCAGCAATGCATGGACAGCATGTAGAACTACCAGTCCCACAATCCATCACCACACACTACCAAAGGTGGGAGGAAAACATCAAATCCATCAGGAAAGCTAGAAATGCAGAATATGTGACAGACAATGACCCTGACAAAACACTTACATCCCCACAGGTGCCCTAGCTGATGTAAGTGGCGAGCAGGAGCCCCAACAACCCAGTCCACCTCCAGAAGATGCCTTCAGTGATTATAGCAACTCTGGATGTCCCAAGCTGGATTAACTCCCTGGACCATCTGGGACCACTGGTCAGTCAGCTTCCACATCCCACACCCAGTCCATCACAGGCCAACCATCCTCTGACTCCAACACGACAGCAGCCACTCAACGTCCCCAGACACCTGTCCCCAGGACACATGGATCAATAGTGTCCCCACCTGTACAGGGACCGAGTCGACACCACACAGGCAAGACGATGAAGGGCCGGGTGTAAGTGGGAGTGGGCACACGGTTCAGGGGACACAGGAACAGGGGGCCAGGGACAGTTGGAGGTCAGCTGTGGCGAAGGGGAGGCCAGGCCCAGGTAACTGACTGCCCAGGAGGCACTCACACATGTCCTGGGGGCATTCCAAAAATCCCAGGACAGGATGGGCCAGGTGATCACCATCATGCAGGAGAACCGGCAGCTGCAGGGGGTACACCACCAGGACATCTTGCAGTAGTTGCAGAGCCTAAATGCCAACATGGCCTCCATTGTAGCGGTGCTGGGTGGCATGCCCAACACCATGCAGGAGAACAGGGCACACCGGCGGCCCACTTCCACTAGCCACTCCACTCAACAGGCATCAACATCTGCTGCAGCTAGTGGACAGGAGGACCTTCCACAAGACCCACAGGCCACCAGCACCCCCTCCCCCTGCAGAAGGTACACCACCCCGCAAACGTTCACTGCGACCCAGACAGACAGCAGAGACTGTTGCCAAGACCAAGACCACAGCCAGGAAATGAGCCCCTCCAGAATGTCTCCCTTGTGTCCCACTGAGCCACCTTGTACACTTTGGACTGCCATTGCTCCTCTTCCTATGGCCCGTGGACCTGTGCTACAAACAAACTGGGCCACTACTCTGAACTTTTCCCCATCACCCCACTATAATGCAACACCCCGTCATTATTGTCACCTCAATAAACTCCCTTAAACACAACTCGAGCATTAGTGCTTTATCAGACAGAAATGTGCAATGTATTGAACTGTATAATCCTGTGGAATTGTCCTGTAATGTGTGAATCCATCCAACAAATGTGTTTTAGTAGTCTGTAGTCATCATATCAGTACACAGTTGTAACCACACCAACATCCGCAAAAAGGGAAGGTATAAGTGACAGTCAATTGTAATGCAAAGGTAGTGATTGGCCCAACACAGCTGGCACACAGCACTCAACTAAAATAGAGACATGAACAAATCAACAGTCTTACCTGAGTGTCATTGGAAGTACTGCTGTAAGATATGTGTCCTGTTGTCCACATCCTCCTCCCCTTCCTCCTCCTCACTGTCCTCAGTGTCCACTGCTGCCACAGGTGCATTGTCACCCTCCCCTCCTGCAGGTAGAGCACATGGCGTCTGAGGGCCAAATTGTGCAGCATGCAGCAGACCACCACAATCTGGCATATCTTCTTAGGAGCATAGCATAGGGATCCAACTGTTAAATGGAGGCACCTGAACTTGGCTTTCAGTAGACCAAATGTGCGTTCTACAATGCGCTTGGTATGGCCATTTGCTTCATTGTACTGATTCTCAGCACCTGTTCTCGGATTCCTAACAAGGGTCAACAGCCAGGACAGGTTTGGGTAGCCGGAGTCACCTGGAAGAATTGAGGGACACACATTAGCCATGTACAATGGCAAGGAGTACAACTCCAGTAGGCATACACTGACATACATTGTGTGGCGACTCAAGCTCACCTATGAGTCACACTCTCTGCCTCTGTAGTCGTGCCATCATCTGTGGGACGCTGCTATTCCTCAATACATATCTCTACCATTGTGGGGAGGCCCAATAACCCCAACTGTATCTGAGCCAAATCTCAATACACCATTGTCAATATACAGAGGGGACAGATTTATATATTACAAGGTGGGTGATCATTGTAGACAATTATTGTCTTTTATTATTCGTAATTATTAATATTTTTTTGTCTCCCTTTTTTGACTCATATCAAAAGGTGAAATTGCATAATAAACACAACTGTACACATAATTACATCACTCTATTCCTATACAAGTCAACAAATACCCAATCAACTAACAAACATCCTAAAACCACACAATTGAAATAAAAATAGATAAAGGAAGGTAATTTTTTGCACTGAAATCAGTCTTTCTTTTATGTAAGCTGCTGAACCTTCTTCCGGCAAGTAGTCCTATACCATGAGGTAATGGTATTAGGTATTGTTTTCTTTAGGAGTGTTTCCTCCCAACAGCTATACACGATACCATTTAATTTCCAATGTTCCACTACTCCACAATTTTAAACACATTCCTCTAAAAAATATAGTAGACGCGTTTCGGCCTTTCAACTTCCGGCCTCCTCAGGACATCAGACACAGTGCCTATATACAAATTTACAATAAATTACTATCAATCAACACCATATGAACAATACCACCAATGCTGCGAAAGCAGCACTGTTCACCCTTATCTAACACCATATATGTGCTGTCACTCTAGAGAATTGTTTTATTTTTACCTTATTGCCCAGCACAAACAAGCATAAGTATCCCATCCAGTGTGGCATGCCCGTCAATAATGTTTTTCATACAAAGCTATTAATGAATATCCAATTTTTTGGAATAAGCAAAAGAAAAAGAAAAAGAGAAAAAGAAAAAGAAAATGAAGAAGTGGAAAAAGAAGAAATACAAAATCATGCACATTAAGGCATAACAAGGCTATTTTATTAAATAAACTCCCTTTTATTGATGTGGTTTTGTCCATGCAAACCAAAATAACCATTGGCCGGCCATATTTTTATATATAGTGGCCTTTCGGAGAGTTATTTTCATGACAAAGATTGCCATTCATTTTGTATCATCCTCCTATTGTGCTGAAACCAGTGTTACAAACATCTTAATGATCAAATGAATACATGCTGTATTCGCTTCACAACTGTGTTTTATCGCCTATAAAGCTACTTACAGGTAATGCTCTATATACGTTCCTGTAACAACATCCAAAGCGTGGGGAGCACTGTCTTGATCACAAAATTCAAGCCTTGTGGTATTTTGGAGCGCGCATGTATTTAAATGCGGCGTTCCTGAAGCGGATTCAATCATAACGTCAGGCGCGAAGCGAAGGTGAAGACGGACACCACTTCCTGAACGGAAGACTGCCTTAAAATGTTTGATGTTATATCGTGAATATATATTATCTCATTATTCTTCATTTAGAAACTTCCAATCAAATATTCGTCTATATAAAACAGACCCTGATTTTAATTGAACTCTTAATTCCGATGACGCACTGCTATTCAAAATGGGTCATATTTTTTGTATTGAAGGCTGCCCGTGATACTGCACATAATTAAACACTCAGCTGGGCAGAACACGTTATGCAGGGGGAAGGTGTCCTAATTTTGATCTCTAATTAATGTCCACATTTCATCAAGATCATTTAACCCTCTTCCTGCCGTATTGAATTTTTCAATTAATCTTGCCTCCATACGATGTAAAATTGAAGCACACTCCTCGGCTGTTTGTGTTTTGTCTCCTACATATAGGACAGACCATCTTGTGTCATCCTTCCTATGGCCCTTTTCCATGTAGTGATCAACTAACGGTGCGCTTCTTGTTTCACATCTAAATCTAGACAGATGTTGTAGAATACGCATTTTTACTGATTGTATAGTCTGACCAATGTATGTCAACTTACATGGGCATGTAATACAATAGACTACATTTCTTGTGTTGCAATTTGAAAAGTGGAGTTGTTGGTAACTCATCCCATTTACTTCAATGTTTTTCTTGTTCTCTGTGTATTGTCAAGCCGTACAGTTATTACATTTGTAGTGACCAATGAGCGGTGGTAACTCTAACATTCCTCTCAGGTCATTCTTCTTTTTAGATGTAGCAAAAGAAGCATGGACTGATGTGCCACATATATTACGACCCCTTTTAAAGGAAAGAAGTGGCTTTTTTATTCCTAAAGGATGTAATATTTTCCAGTTTTTTTCAATGATGGTCCTGATTTTATTAGCTTTTGGATCGTAAGTTAACACACAAGTCAGAGGGATATCTTTATCCTTTTCTCTTGGTGTTAGTAAAACTTCCCTTGGTGTGTACCAAGCCCGTTTACAGGCCTTCTTTACTGTTTTTCTAGGGTATCCTCTTGCTATCAATCTTGATACCAAATTTTCTGCATTTTCAAAATAGTCTTCTTTATTGGTACAATTTCAACGAATTCACAAGAATTGACCGAAAGGTAAATTTTCTTTATGGTTGCGTGGATGATTACTGGAGAAATGTATTTATCTTTTGTGGCCTGACATGGGGTTTGGGTGCGAAGTTCTAATCTGTGGGTACCCCAAAATGGCGGTTTAGCTTTTCCAGTGTGGTCCTGCTTAGCTATGTAGTGTGGCATGCATATTTGGTATTGGTAAGTAGCTAGCATACCATGGCAGATAGGGCTTAGTGAGTCCCAGTAGGTGTTCAGATGGTAGTGTATGGGTCCTTTACTACTGTTGTACCCAGGTAGTGGCTTGTCATTCTGGTCCATACTGCACAGTGTTAGTCCCAGTGAGTGATTGTGAAGTGTATGCCATGTGTGCTGTTGTTGCTGTGAATGACCCTGTGCTCCCTTTCTTTCTCCCCACCCCTCTCCTTTTGTCATCCTGTCCTTGTGTGCATTAGCATCATCTGGCAAAGGAGCAGGGGCACCGGCGAGTGTGGGAGCTGCAGCCCACGGGACCCAGGAGGCGAAGAGCTCAGACGCAGAGGGGACCAGTGGGTTGGAGGGCAAGTGGAGCACCACGGGGGAGACAGGAGCCACAACTACAGACTCAGATTTCTCCTCCAATGGAAGCTCCCTGGTGGTGGCGGACCCCTCTGGAACCACCACAGCAATGTCATCTTCCACCACCCCCGTACCAGCACTGCCCTCCCAGTAGCCCCCCACCAAGTTGCCTGTGCCCGCTCACCCAGGAGGGTGGGTGTCTCCTTCGCCCCAGGCACTGCCCCCGTCAGCCCTGCTGCCCTCAGTGAGGAGGCTATTCATCTCCTGAGATCCATCTCTCTAGGGCAGTCAACCATAGTGAATGTCATCCAGGGGCTGGCCTCCCAGATGCAGCAATGCAGTGCCTTCCTGGAGGGCATTCACAGTGGCTTGGCTGCCCTATAGAGATTGTTTCAGGCTCTGGCCTCCTCTCTGATGGCTCTTCTTCCATCCCCCTGCAACTACCAGTTCCCAGTCCCAGAGCCCTCTCCCCAACCCATCCCAAGCACACCATGACAAGTAAGCATGCCCCCAAATCAACAGACAGGTATTGCACAGACAAAACAGGCACCACAATTCAGTCCACAAGCACACACACAGCCAACAAACACACATGCACATACTTCAACAGCCACTGCCTCCACTGTTTCCCCCCTCCTCCTCCTCCCTCACTGTCACATCATCGACCACACCTGCAGGCACTGCATCATCAGTCCCAGATCCTGCCACCTGTACTGCCTTGCCCACAGTCACCACAACAGCAGACACTCAGACATGCACCCCACACACCACATGCGCAGTCACTACCACCATCACAACCTCATGCAGCACACCCACCTCACTTGCAGATACCACAACATACATCCACACGTCCTGTTTGTCCTCTCCCACCATGTCTGCCCCCCCTACAATTACACATAAAGGCTCCCATCCAGATACCTAACAGCCATCCACCTCACACATGCACACTGTCCTTGCACCTGCTCCCAAGTCCAGCACACCAACTCCTCCTACAAGCACTCCCTCTACCTCCACTCCCAATCCTCCTCCCGCCAACCTGACCCCTTGGTCCTAAGAAGCTTTTTTTCCCCCGCCTTGACCTATTCTCTTCCCCCCCAGCCCAGTACCACCACCCCGTTCAACTCCAGTTCCTCCCCCTAAGACATCAACTGCCACAAGGGGCACAAGAGTGGCACTCCGGCCCCCCACCCAATCCCACTCCTCCTTCCCCAAAACGGAAGGGTAAAGAGCAGTTCCCAAACCCAAGGTCAGGTACCCCCTCCCAAAAAGATACCACCCTCTCACCCCCTGAGGTACCTGCCTATTTACAACATGATGCACCTGCCCAGTGGAGTGACTGGGCTGTCAGGAGCCAAGTTGGGCCTTGGACGTTGCCTTGTGGCCATTTATTGTGTATATACCGGCCAATGGCCCTTGCTGTATATGTTAATACATGTGTATATTTATATATTTTCCATTGAGGACGCTGTTCCCGCATGATTACAGTGGTTGGACCAGAGGTATGTGTCCTGGCTTTCTTTGCTCCTGGGTTATGTTGTTGTTGATTAACACTGCAGATGGTTCTCTGTGGTATGTGTGTTTGGTGTGTGTTGTGCGTATGGGTGTGTCACTTTCCCCTCCCTCCCTTGTGTGCTAGGCGGCTGTACTCACCGTCATCGTCTTCATCGGCATTGGTGCTCCTGGACTACCATGGCATGGTACAGCATCGGCAGGACTTCCAGTTCGGGTTCCATGGCGGACGCAGACTCCTCCCTGTCCCGGGAGGTGTGTGTCTCCTTTTATATTATGTGTTTCCACCAGGCTTTTAGTGGAGGTGGTCCTGCCCCGGAAATCCTGGCAGTCTGTTATGTCATAATATGGTGGGTGGGTCATTGTCTTCCGCCTTCCTAAAGAGGGCTACTGCCATGGTCAGTGGCCAGACCGCACTGGTGGTTGGGGCGGTACTTTGGCTGTCTATGGGAGGGATCACCGCCATAGTCGTAATTTGGCAGTGTTCACTGCCAGCCTGGCGACGGTACTGCCTCCATCGCCGGTGTGGTGGTCAGCTGACCGCCAATGTCATAATGAGGGCCTATGTCTTTTAGAGTAGGTACCTTATTCAGTTTCCCATGATTCATCCCCCCATACCAGACTACATTTCCATGTGTGAACCTTCATATTTAGCCTTCTAAATAACAAGTAGCCAACAGTGTTCTTTTTAGAAGTAGAGACATCTGTATAAATGAAAATAAAAAAAAATGCGCAACAACTATTCATTGTGAAAAACAAGTCTCTCAAAAGGTCAAGATCAGGCCTTGTGCCTTCTCCACATTTTCCTTTAGTTAACTTAAAACATGTCAGTGTCAAAATATCCCAGGCCTAGCACGTTTAAGTATGATTGCCTACTACAATGTTGCATTTATTCATGTATTAAGCATTATTTGCTTTGGGCGTTATTTCGAAATTATTTTTTCTTTATATTTTCTCAACAATTATAAAACACTCTCTCACATGCAAACAACAAGCCATGGCTTTAGAACTTTTTGTGTTTTTCTCAATCTGTTGTTTTTATAAGGATGTTAACCCCTTCGCTGCTAAACCTTTTCCCCCTCCTGTGCCAAGCCTTCTTTGGGATATTTGGGGTAGTTTGCGGTTAGGCCCCACAACGTTTTGCCCATAGAACCTATCCATGCCAAATTTGCATCCCTTTTTTCAGCATCCAGGGGATTTTAAAGGTACCCCGGATTTGTGGATTTCCCTGGAGGGGACCCAGAAATTAGCCAAAATACAGCTTTTTTTTTTTTTTTGGGGGGGGAAGTGCTGCAGAAGAAACCATCTTATTTTTTGTCCTTTGAAATGGCATCAACGAAGTGTTTGTGGTTCTAAAATCACCATCTTCCTAGCTTTCAGGAACAGGGGTAGACTTGAAGCAGAAAACAAATTTCCCAACACAGTTTTTTTATTTTACTGGGACCTTCCCCATTTTTCCTATATGTTGTGCTTTCAACCAACTTCCAGTGTGTGACAGAAATGGGGGTGAAACTAGTGGTGGACAATGGTAAGCTATGCATTTCTGACAGGTAGACAAAATTCTGAATTCACCAATGCATTTGTGTAGATCCTTCAAGGTTTTCCCACAGAATGTTGCAGTTCAAAAATGAAAAAATATTGAAATTCAGTTGAAAAAAACAGCCATTTATGTCTGCGTTTTCATTTGTCACTTCTTCTAACTATGGCAGATTTTCAAAAGCAGTATACCGTTACATCCGGTGGACGCTTCTAGTTGCAGGGATATATAGGGCTTGTAGGTTCTCCAAGAACCCGAGCTACCCAAAGCCAATAACTGAGCTGTACCTTGCAATCGGTTTTTATTGTGCAGCTGGTATACAGCAGTTCATTCAGTAAAATATAAAGAGTGAACAATAGGTATCAAGGAAACCTATGTATTTCCAAAATGGTCAAAAGATATGTAGTTTAGAAGCAGTGGTTATTTGCACACCTCTGAATTTGTGGGTACCTATACTAGCATGTGAATTAGAGGCTATTTCTAAAAATGACTTCTTTCTTACATACTGTCTTACATTTGGAAGGTGCAAATGCAGAGAAAGACAATTGGTAATAACACTTGTTGTGCTATTTTGTGTTCCCCCAAGTGTCCCGATAGAAATGGATGGTGCGTCACTTGTTTGGGTAGGCCCGGTGCCTGCGACAACGCAATGTGAACACATCAATTTTTCTACTGAAAAGTGATGCGTTTTTTGCAAAGTGCCTGGTTGTGGATTCTGGGCTCTAGCGCAGCCAGCACTTAGGGAAACCTAGCAAGCCTGTACATTTTTGAACATTAGACACCTAAGGGAATCCAGGATGGGGTCACTTGTGGGGCTCTCACTAGGTTCTGTCACCCAGAATCCTTTGCAAACCTCATAATTTCTCTAAAAATACACATTTTCCTCACATTTCGGTGATGTAAAGTTCTACAATCTGAGAGGAGCCACAAACCTCCTTCCACCCACCATTCCCCCAAGTCTCCCAATAAAAATGTTACCTCACTTATGTGAATAAGCCTAACGTCTTCAATAGGAAACGCCTCAAAATGCAACATGGACATATCATGTTTTTTCAACTGAAAACACAATGTGAACACATCAATTTTTTCTACTGAAAAGTGACGCGTATTTTGCAAAGTGCCTAGCTGTGGATTTTGGGCCCTAGCTCAGCCGACACTTAGGGAAACCTAGCAAACCTGTACATTCGTGAAAACTAGACACCTAGGGAAATCCAGGATGGCGTGACTTGTCAGGCTCTCACCAGGTTCTCTCACCCAGAGTCCTTTGCAAATCTCAAAAGTTGTCTAAAAATACAGATTCTCTTCATATTTCAGTGATGTAAAGTTCTGGAATCTGAGAGGATCCACACACTCCCATCCTCCTAGCATTCCCCCAAGTCTCTTGATAAAAATGGTACCTCACTTGTGTGGGTAGGCCTAGTGCCTGCAACAGGAAACTCCCCAAAATGCAACGTGGACAGATCAAATTTTTTCAACTGAAAACGGACATGTTTTTTGCAGAGTGCCTAGCTGTGGATTTCCGGATCTAGCTCAGATGGCACCTATGTAAACCTAGCAAACCTGTACATGTTTAAAAACTAGACACCTAGGGGAATCTAGAATGGGGTGACTTGTTGGGCTCTCACTACATTTATCTACCCAGAATCCCTAGCAAACCTCACAATTTGTCTAAAACACACATTTCCCTCACATTTCTGTGACGGAAAGATCTGCAATTTGAGGGGAGACACCAATTTCCAACCACTCAGCGTTCCTCTCGGTCTCCACGATAAAAAAAATACCTCACTTGTGTGGGTGGGCCAAGTGCCTGCAACAGGGAAGGGCCAAAATGTGTAGAGGTTGAGGGGCACCAAAGCATGTTCACAGGCACAACTTTTATTTTTATACGTTTTTAGGCTGACTCTGCTTCGGGCACCCACAGAAGTGAGGTATCATTTTTGTTGGGAGACTACGGGGTAAGCTGGGTGGTAGGAAATTTGTGGTTTATTTCTATTTCTGGAAGAATATGGCACAGAAATGCAAGGGAAATGTGTAATTCTAGCCACTTTGAGGTTTGCAGGGCATTGTGGGTAAGAAAACATGTTGGGCTTCACAAGAGGCACTCCACTCTGTACACCCCTTGGTGTCTAGTTTTCAAATATATCTAGAGTTGGTAGATTTTCTGTAAACAGGAAACGAGCACACTACCAAGTCTCTTCCTCTTGTCATGTCCAAAACACTCAAATGTGAAAAAAACACCCATAGGTTTCGTTAAAAGACCCCTCTCCGCCAACCTACTTGGTAGCACTCTTCATCATTGGGGTTCCACTCGAGGTACTTAGCGTGTCAGGGGTGTGCTTCAATGCCTGATTACAGCAGAGCAGGTTTTTTCATGAGTTGAATTCCTGAGAGCAGTGGAATACATTAGAAACAACACACTTTTCTTATAACATGCACATAGTGGTTGGATTTGTGTGAGTAAGGGTTCAATATATAAAATTTCTGATGGATACAACTACCTGTGGATTCCTCACCTTATGAATTCTCCTAATGCGCCAGCATTCGACGGAAAATCTTCTTCCCAGCTCTCCACGTCGACGAGGATGTCACAATTGCACAGCTCCCATGCAACTCCGTCTGACGTCACTGTGACAATAAGAGGTCCTCGCTGGCGTGCTGATGTCAGTTCCCTTTTTTCCGTGCCTTCGACGCTAACGATTTTCTCCTAGCTCTTGCTATTGTTTTGAAGGTGTTCCCTCTTGTCTCTGGTTACAGTGTCTCCTCCTAGGAGTGTGGGGGTCGCATGTCGGTTACGGACCCTCATGACGATTGCCTTTGGTGTTTAAGTTCAGAGCATGATGACGACGAGTGTGTGTCCTGCAAAAGCATGAATCCGAAGACGCTGAAGGAGAGAGAAGCCAAACTCTTTTTGGCCAAGGCAAAGAATGGACATAGAAGTCATCGTAGATCGTCTTCTCACACATCTTCGAAAAAACATAAGAAGCGGCGTCGCCACAACTCTCAGCGTCTAGACGACTCCGTGCGACGTGGAAGTATAGTTGTACAGTGACTCCACGGCCTGAAAGTCCTCAGGCTTCTCCGGCGCCGTTGGTCTTCAAGGTGGTCGCGCCTCAAGAGAGTCCTCACTTTTCATCTGGGGTGCAGGATTCAGATGCTCAGCCGGTGCAAGTGCTGCATGAAGACCAGCGGTATCCTGCCTTCCTGGCTTTGGGAGCGGATCCGGCTGCTTTTTAAACGCCATGTTTAATATGTTTAATGCTATGGCCCCTGCTGGTGCACCGGCTGGTCCCACGGGTCCTTTGGCATTTACATTGGGCTCCCCTGCTCCTTACAAGGTGGTGCCGTTTATGCCCTTTTATCCGTCTGAGGGTGCCGGTTCGGCACCAATGACTTTGCCTCAAAGGCCTAAGGCGCCAATGACATCGCCTTATAGATCTGCGGCGCCAACGACTTTGCCTTATCAGTCGACGCCGATGACGGAGCCTCAGGTGTCCACGGCGCTGATGGGATCCGCTCCAGCGCCGGATGGACCCAGATTGGACCGTAGTGTGTCTCCTTCTTCTCCTGGTCCACGTCCTTCAGTCTTGAAGCCGGTGTCATCGACGTTGGCTAACTCTATGTTGGCGCCAAGGTTGGAGGCCTGGCTGAGTTTGCGCAGAAAAGCACTAAGGCTTTTAGAGGAGCAGGAGTACCAAAGACAGCTGGTGGAAGAAGGAGAGATTGCAGAGCCCCTGGGGGAATATCAAGGGCTTGACTCGGCCAGTGGGCTCCACACTTTCCCGGAGTGAGACCTTTCTTCCATTCTGTGGTCAGGAAGGCAGCACATTTCTTGGATCCGCCGTTGCCTGTTGCTGAGGTGAAAACAAATATTTTAACCGAGGTCCTGCATCCTTCTTCGGCTTCAGCAGAACCATTGCTCCCATTTAATGATGCTCTTACGGAGCCTATTTTAGAGGTGTGGAGGAAGCCTGTGTCGTCCCCGGCTGTGAACAGATCTGTGGCAAGACGGTATAGGGTGGCTCCTGGAGAGCTGAGATTTTTGTCAAAGCATCCCACCCCAGAGAGTCTGGTAGTTCAGGCCTCATGTTCCACACGTTCTGCACCAGGCTCCTTTCCTGTGATTCCCTCGGACAGGGAGTCCAAGAGAATGGAGCAGTCGGCGAAGAAGACTTTTTCTTCCTGTTGTATGGCCCTGAAAGCAGCAAACACTACCTATGTGTTAGGTAGATATGTGCACACCCTGATGGACACGGCTAAAGCTATGGTTCCAGACTTGCCGCAGGAGATCCAAGGACAATTTGGTGAACTTCTGTCAAACGCTCAGGCTGCGGCTAAGCAGATTATCCAGTCTGGTCTGGATTCTACAGACTCAGTGGCCAGGGTGATGGGTACCTCTATCGCTACCAGGAGGCATGCGTAGTTGAGGTCCTCTGGCTTTTCTTTGGATGTCCAGACCACTCTACTGGACTTGTCTTTTGATGGAGAGAAGCTGTTTGGAGCTAAAGCTGACTCTGCCTTAGAGCGCTTTAAGGACAGTAGGGCACATCAAAGTCTTTGGGTCTTCAGGCTTTTACTACTACCCCTTTCAGGTCCTATCAGAGGTTCAGGGGGTTTGGGCATGGAGCCGTTTACCGTGGGAGACCCCAGTCCACAGTCCAACAGCCTGCCAGCCTGCCAGCCTCCCATATAGATTCTTTAGAGGGTGGGGGAGGGTTCTAACAAGAGGAGCCACTCAGCAGCACCCTGCATCATCCTCTTCCTCTGGGGGACAACATCAAGGGAAGCAGCCCTAGTTTTTTGGCCATTTTGAGCCATACTTCTCCTGTAGGGGGAAGGTTACGTCTTTTCCTCCACTAGTGGGAGTTAACCACATCAGACTCCTGGGTTCTAAATATTGTGAGGAGAGGATATGCTCTTCCTTTTCAGGAGTTCCTCCCTCCCATCCCTCCCCATCCCTCGTTTTGTTCAAAAGACCATCTCCTGTTGTTGCAGCAGGAGGTTCAAATCCTGTTATCAAAAGTTGCAGTGGAGTTGGTTCCAGAGCAGGAAAGGGGTTGTTATTCAAGATATTTCCTGATTCCCAAGAAGGATGGTCGATTGAGACCAATCCTGGATCTGAGGATTTTGAATTGGTTCCTCAAACAGGATATATTCAAGATGCTGACTCTAGTGCAGGTACTTCTGGCGTTGAACGAAGAGGATTGGATGGTGCCTGTCGACTTGCAGGATGCTTACTTTCATATCCCTATTCTTAAGTCGCACAGGAAGTATCTCTGGTTTATGGTGGGGTCGCAACACTACCAGTTTGCGGTCCTTCCATTTGGTCTTACTTCAGCACCTCGAGTCTTCACGAAGGTGATGGCGGTGGTTGCAGCAAGTCTCAGAAGGAAGGGAATATCGGTATTCCCTCACCTGGACAATTGGTTGATCAAAGCCAAGTCTCCAGAGATTGTGCTGCATCACTTGCAGATGACAACTCAGTTGTTGTTCAGTCTGGGCTTTTCGATAAACGTGCCAAAGTCTTACCTGGAGCCCTCTCAGCACCTCCTGTTCATAGGGGCATTACTGAATACAACATTGAATTGGGCCTATCCTCCACTCCAGCGGATTCAGGACATTCAGGCATTGATTCCAATGTTTCAAAATGGAGCGGTTGTTCCAGCCCTCAAGGTCCTGCGCCTGCTCGGTCTGTTCGCTTCTTGCATTCTGTTGGTCACTCATGCACGTTGACATATGAGGGCTCTCCAATGGTGCCTCCGCTAGCAGTGGTTTCAGCACAAAGGGGATCTCGAGGAGTCTATATCGATCTCCAGAGATGCTGCAGCGGATCTACGATGGTGGGCTGTGGACGGCAACCTCTCCCAAGGAAGGCTGTTTTCACTGCCTCCTCCGGTGTCCACTGTCATAACGGATGCTTCCACTTTAGGGTGGGGAGCTCATCTGGGGGACCTGGAGATCAAAGGTCTTTGGTCTCCAGTGGAATGGACTTTTCATATCAATCTGTTAGAATTGCGGGCGATACGTCTGGCTCTCAAGACCTTCCTCCCATCCCTTCGTGGTCAGTCAGTTCAAGTCTTGACGGACAACACTACTGCAATGTGGTATATAAACAAGCAGGGAGGAGTGGGGTTGTACCTTCTCTGCAGAGAGGTTCTGCTGCTCTGGTCCTGGGTTCAGGTCCATCGGATTTGCTTAGTAGAGAATCATCTGGCCGGAGTACTCAATGTACATGCGGACAGTCTCAGTCGGCATATCTCAGCTGATCACAAGTGGCGTCTCCATCCGGTTCCAGACTTGCCGCAGGAGATCCAAGGACAATTTGGTGAACTTCTGTCAAACGCTCAGGCTGCGGCTAAGCAGATTATCCAGTCTGGTCTGGATTCTACAGACTCAGTGGCCAGGGTGATGGGTACCTCTATCGCTACCAGGAGGCATGCGTAGTTGAGGTCCTCTGGCTTTTCTTTGGATGTCCAGACCACTCTACTGGACTTGCCTTTTGATGGAGAGAAGCTGTTTGGAGCTAAAGCTGACTCTGCCTTAGAGCGCTTTAAGGACAGTAGGGCACAGCAAAGTCTTTGGGTCTTCAGGCTTTTACTACTACCCCTTTCAGGTCCTATCAGAGGTTCAGGGGGTTTGGGCATGGAGCCGTTTACCGTGGGAGACCCCAGTCCACAGTCCAACAGCCTGCCAGCCTGCCAGCCTCCCATATAGATTCTTTAGAGGGTGGGGGAGGGTTCTAACAAGAGGAGCCACTCAGCAGCACCCTGCATCATCCTCTTCCTCTGGGGGACAACATCAAGGGAAGCAGCCCTAGTTTTTTGGCCATTTTGAGCCATACTTCTCCTGTAGGGGGAAGGTTACGTCTTTTCCTCCACTAGTGGGAGTTAACCACATCAGACTCCTGGGTTCTAAATATTGTGAGGAGAGGATATGCTCTTCCTTTTCAGGAGTTCCTCCCTCCCATCCCTCCCCATCCCTCGTTTTGTTCAAAAGACCATCTCCTGTTGTTGCAGCAGGAGGTTCAAATCCTGTTATCAAAAGTTGCAGTGGAGTTGGTTCCAGAGCAGGAAAGGGGTTGTTATTCAAGATATTTCCTGATTCCCAAGAAGGATGGTCGATTGAGACCAATCCTGGATCTGAGGATTTTGAATTGGTTCCTCAAACAGGATATATTCAAGATGCTGACTCTAGTGCAGGTACTTCTGGCGTTGAACGAAGAGGATTGGATGGTGCCTGTCGACTTGCAGGATGCTTACTTTCATATCCCTATTCTTAAGTCGCACAGGAAGTATCTCTGGTTTATGGTGGGGTCGCAACACTACCAGTTTGCGGTCCTTCCATTTGGTCTTACTTCAGCACCTCGAGTCTTCACGAAGGTGATGGCGGTGGTTGCAGCAAGTCTCAGAAGGAAGGGAATATCGGTATTCCCTCACCTGGACAATTGGTTGATCAAAGCCAAGTCTCCAGAGATTGTGCTGCATCACTTGCAGATGACAACTCAGTTGTTGTTCAGTCTGGGCTTTTCGATAAACGTGCCAAAGTCTTACCTGGAGCCCTCTCAGCACCTCCTGTTCATAGGGGCATTACTGAATACAACATTGAATTGGGCCTATCCTCCACTCCAGCGGATTCAGGACATTCAGGCATTGATTCCAATGTTTCAAAATGGAGCGGTTGTTCCAGCCCTCAAGGTCCTGCGCCTGCTCGGTCTGTTCGCTTCTTGCATTCTGTTGGTCACTCATGCACGTTGACATATGAGGGCTCTCCAATGGTGCCTCCGCTAGCAGTGGTTTCAGCACAAAGGGGATCTCGAGGAGTCTATATCGATCTCCAGAGATGCTGCAGCGGATCTACGATGGTGGGCTGTGGACGGCAACCTCTCCCAAGGAAGGCTGTTTTCACTGCCTCCTCCGGTGTCCACTGTCATAACGGATGCTTCCACTTTAGGGTGGGGAGCTCATCTGGGGGACCTGGAGATCAAAGGTCTTTGGTCTCCAGTGGAATGGACTTTTCATATCAATCTGTTAGAATTGCGGGCGATACGTCTGGCTCTCAAGACCTTCCTCCCATCCCTTCGTGGTCAGTCAGTTCAAGTCTTGACGGACAACACTACTGCAATGTGGTATATAAACAAGCAGGGAGGAGTGGGGTTGTACCTTCTCTGCAGAGAGGTTCTGCTGCTCTGGTCCTGGGTTCAGGTCCATCGGATTTGCTTAGTAGAGAATCATCTGGCCGGAGTACTCAATGTACATGCGGACAGTCTCAGTCGGCATATCTCAGCTGATCACAAGTGGCGTCTCCATCCGGATCTGGTTTGTCACATATTTCGGATGTGGGGTTCTCCGCTGATAGATCCGTTTGCCACTCAGTCTCACACCACACCACAGAGCCTCCCCCATCAGGAAACACCACCACAGCACCCACTCAGCGTAGCCACACCTCTGTCCCCAGTACACGTCAATCAGCAGTGTCTCCACCACTACAGGGACCTCAGGGCACACCTCACCCCCAAGACAATCAGGGACCTGGGGTCAGTGGCAGTGGGTACACGGTTCGGGGGACAGAGGCACAGGACACCAGGGAAAATGGGAGGAGTGCTGTACGCCAGGGGGGAGGACAGGCCCAGGGAACCGACACTCCAGAAGGCACTCACTGAGATCCTGGGAGCCTACCAACATTCCCAGGATACGCTAGGCCAGATCCTGGCCAACGTGCAGGAGAATAGGTGGCTGCAGGAGGGACAGTACCAGGGGATAAGGGAGGACTTGCAGGCCATTAACACCACTCTGGTCTCCATTGCAGGGGTGCTGGCAGACATGGCCACATTATGAGAGAGGCAGCCTCACATCAGCGGGCCCCTGCCGCTAGCCAGACATCTGAACTGCCTTCCACCTCCGCTGCCGCTAGTGGACAGGAGGCCCTGCCACAGGACCAACAGGCCACCTGCACCCCTCCCCCTGCAGAAGGAGAACCACCTCGCACACGTTCCCTGCAATCCAGCCAGAAGCCAGAGACTATTGCCAAGACCCCCGCCAGGAAATGAGACTCTCCTGATTGTCACCCTTGTGTCCCACTCTGTCACCCTGTCCACCTTGAACTGCCATTGCTCCCCTTCCTATGTCCCCTTGGACAATGCACCTGTGCTACAAATAGACTGGAACTATACCGTGGACTTTCCTCCATTATCACCCCAGCCCAATGCACTTGCCCCCCTACTTCTTAGCACTTAAATATGGAGTATGTCAAATGATTTCAGTATGTATTTGTTTAACCAGATTCAAATATTGCATTTCAAATGTACAGTAATGTTCACATTGTAAAGACCTGTAGATGGCTGCAGTGATCACACCAGGAGCAATAGTGGGGCACCAAGATCTGCAAAATGCGTTACCAAAGGGTGCAGTGAGTGGGCATTGAAGTGGGAAATAACAGCCTGCCAGTGACAAAGATAATCAAAATAATGACATTGAAATGTGAAGTAACACTGTCCTACCTGTGTGTCATTGGAAGTATTGTCTGATCACTGAAGTTCTGTTGTCTTCATCTTCATCCTCTGCCTCCTTATCCTCAATGTCCACAGGGTCCACTGCTGCCACACGGCCATCTCCAGCCTCCTCCTCCTGCAGAAAAGGCACATGGCGTCTCAAGGCAAGGTTATGCAACATACAGCATGCCACGATGATCTGGCAGACTTTCTTGGGTGAGTAGCAGAAGGATCCACCTGTTAGATGGGGGCACCGAAACCTGGCCTTTAGGAGGCCAAAGGTACGTTCTATAATCCTTCTTGTACGCCCATATGCCTCATTGTAACGTTCTTCTGCCCTTGTCCTTGCATTCCTCACAGGGGTTAGTAGCCATGATAGGTTGGGGTAACCTGAGTCACCTGCAAGTATGGAGGGACAACATTTAGCCACACACCATCCCTATGGCCTACACCATACCCATACACCAACATCCACTGGGTTGGAACCAGGGCTCACCTATTAGCCACACCCTGTGCCTCTGTAGTTGGGCCATCACATAAAGGATGCTGCTATTCCTCAGGATAAAGGCATCATGAACAGACCCAGGATACTTAGCATTGACCTG
Source organism: Pleurodeles waltl (assembly GCF_031143425.1). Lineage (NCBI taxonomy): Eukaryota > Metazoa > Chordata > Amphibia > Caudata > Salamandridae > Pleurodeles > Pleurodeles waltl. Next base: position 1,180,795,271 of record NC_090444.1, read on the forward strand.
GGAGATGTACTGGTCTGCCAGGCATACCATCTGCACATTCATGGAATCATAACATTTTCTATTTCGGAATACCTGTTCATTTTGCCCCGGGTGGGGGACAAATGCAATATGTGTTCCATCATTTGCCCTAATTATGTTGGGGATATGTCCCATTGCATAGAAGCCAGCCTTCACTGTGGCCAAATCCTCCACTTGGGGAAAAACAATGTAGCTGCACGTGTTTAATCAAGGAAGACAACACTCTGATCAGCACTACTGAGAACATTGGCTGTGCTATTCCTGCTGCCAGGCCCACTATCACTTGGAAAGGACCAGTTGGCAAGAAATGGAGCACTGATAGAACGTGCACAAGAGGGGGAATACCAGTAGGGTGACGGGTAGCAGATACCAGGTCAGGCTCCAGTTGGGCACACAGATCCGTTATAGTGGTCCTGTCAAGTCTATAGGTGAGGATAAGTGCCTGTCCTCCATTGTTATCAAGTCCACCAGGGGTCTGTACACGGGGTATGTCTCCATCTCCTATTCATCCGCAGCGGTTGCAGTCTAAGGGACAAAGGAGTGAGGAGACGGTCACAAACTGAACATTGGATCGACAATAGTACAATGCATGATGTTAATTTTAAATGTATAGGTGGCATTTGTCTTGTATGTCCAACTGTGAACAGTGATGCAGTAATAATCCAGGGCCTGCCCCCCCCTCTGAAATGGTGTCCCCCTGTGTGGAGGGACAGGGGGAAGTGAGGTAATTCCGCTAACGTTGTGCGCCGTTGCAGGAGGCGGTCGGGAACCGCCGTGCAACTCCTCATTGGATAACAATGGTCTGTATGGCGTACAGTGGTCAGTGGTGATGTACGCCGGCGGTGATGGTATGCACCGCCGCGGACGTCACCGCCATTTTCTATCTGTTCTCTCACTTGCTTCCTGACCTTCAACAGGAGAGGCCCTACACTGCATGTGCTGCTCTGTCTGGGACCTACCATGGCATGTGTGACTGGGGAAAGGGCCCCCGCCAACTCAGAGGAGTTGGAAAGACTGGTGGATGGGATCCTACCCCAGTACGGAATGCTGTATGGGCCTTCAGACCAACAGGTGAGTTCACTGTGAGTACGATGCATGGCATGAATGCACTGGATTGGTGAGTGTAAAGGACTTGTGTGGGGGGTTGGTGGATGTCCCCTGGGCGGCACACAGCTTGTGGGCTGGGCCCTTTGTGTGCAAATGGTGATGTGAAGGGGTATGGTGGGCCAAAAGTGTAACAGCCAGGACGGTCTGACTAATGGCCCATAGACCCTGGAGGCAGAGTCCACCGACGCTGAGGGCACCAGTGGGACGGAGGGCAAGGGGAGCACCACAGCAGAGACAGGAGGGGACAGTTCAGACACAGATACCTCTTCTGATGGAAGCACCAATGTGGCGGCGGACACTTCTGTGACCACCCCAGCAACAGGTACATCTGCCACCCCGTACCAGCATCGCCCTCCCAGCAGCCCCTCATTGAGTTGGCCGTACCTGCTCTCCCAGGAGGGTGGGCATCTCCTTCGGCCCAGGCACCTCAAGCCCTGCCCCAGTTAGCCCTGCTGCCCTGAGTGAGGAGGCTATTGACCTCCTATGATCCATCTCTGTAGGGCAATCAACGATTGTGAATGCCATCCAGGGGCTGGCAGCCCAAATGCAAGAGACAAATGCATTTCTGGAGGGCATTCACACTGGCTTGGCAGCCCAACAGAGATCAATCCAGGCTCTGGCCTCCTCTCTTATGGCAGCCATTGTCCCTGTTTCCACCCTCCCACCTCCACCTTCCTCTTCCCAATCCCCTCAACCGCAACCTATCCCAAGCACACAGGCAGATGAGCATACACACAGGACAACACACAAGAGTGGACATGGCAAACACAAACACCACACATCATCCCACAGTCACTCACACCATTCAGATGCAGACATAGCAACATCCACTGCCTCCACCATGTCCCCCTCCTCCTCCTTCTCATACACCTCCCTCCCAGTTGTGTCTACACTCACACCTGCATGCACTACACCATCATCCACTACCAGCATCACCACAACACCTAGCAGAACACATACCTCACTTACATGCACCACTACAGCAGCCATTCACACATCCGCTGTGTCCTCTCCCACTGTGTCTGTCCCCACTCCCAAGGTACACAAGCACTCAGACGCCCAACAGCCATCTACCTTACAACAGCACCTGCACCCATGCACCTGCACCCAAACACAGCAGACAGACACCTCTTGCAACCACTCCCTCTTCCTTCACTTCCAAACCTTCTCCCTCTTCTGCCCCAGTGTCCCTAAGAAGCTTTTCCTCTCCACCATTGACCTCTTCCCTACCCCTCCCCCTGTCTTTCACGTCTGGCGAGGGTGGCAAAAACTCAGGCAAGCACCTCAGCCACCCAGTCGACGGGCACAGTAGTGTCCACACCCACTCGTGGTGGTGAAGGATCCAGGGCACCAGGCAGCCTCCAGGAAGGGATGCCATCTTCAAGTGCTGCCCGGCAGGGCAAGGAGCCTGCCCCAAGTGCTGCAAAGAAGGGTAAGGTGCCATCCCAAGCTGCTGACAGGAAGGGCAAGGAGCCTGCCCCACCTGCTGCCAGGAAGAGCACGGTGCCATCCCCAGCTGCTGACAGGACGGGCAAGGACCAATCCCCAGCTGCTGCCAGGAAGGGCAAGGGGCCCGCATCGGCAGGCAGGAAGGGCAAGGGGCCTGCACCAGCAGGTAGGAAGGACAAGGGACCTGGTGCTGGGACTCAGTCAGAGCCCCCACGACCAACCATGGTTGTGTAGCCATCCGAGGCTGCAGGGGATGGGCTGGAGCTTCCTCCCACAACCACCACCAGCAGCAGCAGCACCACCACCAGCAATAGTGGGCAGCCGTCCAAGGCTGCAGGGGAGGGGCTGAAGCTTACCCCCACAACCCTCACCAGCAGCAGCACCACAAGTACCAGTGGGCAACCATCCAAGGCTGCAGGGGATGGGCTGGAGCTTCCCCCCACCAGTGGCTGCAGCAGCACCACTACCACCACTCAGCAGGCGTCACTGCCGGCGGACGGTCTGTAGTCCTGCCTCCATGGGCTGTTGTGCGGCCTGCCCCCTTCAAATCCTGTGGGTATGACACCCAGCTGAGACTGTGACCTTGCACTCCCCAGGATCAGTAGCATAGGGCATGATGCCCCCTCCAGAACCAGTGGGTATGCCTGCCACTCACCCCATCCTCCACAGGATCAGAAGCGCAGGGCATGATGCCCCCTCCAGAACCAGTGGGTATGCCACCCTCTCACCCCATCCTCCCCAGGATCAGAAGCACAGGGAACAGTGTCCCCCTCCAGAACCAGTGGGTATGCCACCCACTCACCCCATCCTCCCCAGGATCAGAAGCACAGGGCACAATGCCCCCTCCAGAACCAATGGGTATGCCATCCACTCACCCCATCCTCCCCAGGATCAGAAGCACAGGGCATGTTGCCCCCTCCAGAACATGTGGGCAAGTCACCCACTTGAGAGACTGTGGCCTTTCACTCCCCAGGACCACGCACAGGGCATGTTGCCCCCTCCAGAACCAGTGGATTTGTTCCATCTGCTGGCTGAGGTGCCCCCGTTCCCTGTCCCCCTGAGATGCCTGCCTATTTTCCAGATCATGCCCCTGCAGTGTTCTCTCCTTGTTGGTGCAGGAGACAGGTGGGGCCTTGGACTTTGTAATGTGGCCCTGTGGCTCACGTACATTGAGGACTGGGCAGTGTCCCTTGTAATGTACATATTATATACTTTTGGATTGAATGATCGTATTTTTACTGTATTTATATTATTACACTCACTTTCATCTATTCGTGTTGTCCTTGCATTATTCCTGAGGTGTACGGGGTAAATATGTTGTCTTACTGCATCTGATTGTGTGTATGGTGTTGGGAGTGGGGGTGGGTGTGGGGGTGTTGTGTGTGTGTATGTGCCACTCTCTCCCCCCCCTCCCTTGTGTGCTAGGCGGCTGTACTCACCGTGGTCGTCTTCGCCGTCGTTGTTGTTTGTGGTGGAGTAGGACGTAAAATATCATGGGAAATATATGCAGCTCGGGCTCCATGACGTTGTGGTTGTTCCCAGTGTTTCCCTTCTGAGGTCTGTTTCCGCCAGGCTTTTGCTGTTGTTGGTACCGCCCCAGAAAATGTGGCGGTTTCCTGTCTCATAATATGGTGGGCGGAACATTGACTTCTGCCTGGCTGTAGACGGCTACCGCCGTGATGGCTGTTGTATCCGCCCTGGCAGTTGGTGTGGTAAAGTGGCTGTCTAGCTGAGTTCTCACCGCCATGGTAATAATTTGGCGGTAGTTACCGCCAGTCTGTTGGCGGTATTACCGCCACTTTATCACTGACCGCCAGGCTTGTAATGAGGGCCATATTCTCAGTAAAGATGATGTGTGAGGTCCACCCTCATTGTCTTTTGTAACGTCCTGTAGATTGGTATGCACACTTGTATGATTTATTTATAATGTATAATTTGTGCATGTGATGTAAAGCGCTCAGACACCCTACATTGGGACATTGGGATGTGTAGTACTATAAAATAATTAAATAAAAAATAGTAAGTGCTATTTCAATTGTTATTCATCTAAATATTGATGGAGAGCAATACATCTGCCATTCTTAAAGTGTATGCATAGCTCTTGTGGAATTTAATAAAATATCTACTTGTCCATGGGATAGGTTGCTTCATAAATCTACTTGTCCTGTAAAAAAATTCCCTTGTCTCTTTCGTGCCACGTAGTGTGGCGACAAATTATGGTAGCAATCCCATTGAAGAGCCATGATAATAGACTCTCTGATTATGCCAGGACTCATTCTATAGTAGGGTTTGAATACTAGAAATTCACTGGTTTTGCCACTTTTTCACATATCTACATACTGGGGATTTGAGGGAGCGGTAAGCAATTGTTTCAGGGTTGGAATGCTCTTTTGAATCTGTGCACACCTATTAACTTGCATCTTTTAGGTGTTTTCACCATCCCTTCTCTAATTTTGTTTCCGTACTGAAAAAGGCTGGAAATGTACTCTTGACAAGGGCAGAAACAAAACTTCTTTGAGGGTTTGGAAAAAAGGGGTTAGAGGAAAAGTGAACTTGTAAACGCTCAGCAGATTTTCGCATAAGAAAATGTACACATGCTAAAATGCAATTCACAAATATTTCCAAGGAGTGACATTTCCTGGCCTACTTCTTTGAATTATTGTGAATCAATTAAATCCGTAAATCTGCTCTAATGCAAGCACATACAACATGGGTGCACTTTTGTGGCTTTCTTTTGGATTTGGGCCTCTAATTAGATCGGGCATTAGCCAAAACCTTTTGTTTTTATTAAAATTCTATCTTTATCTATCCGCTGGCTTCACTGTGAGTGACAGTAATCTGCTCTTTCACAAGGAGTATATTAGCACATAAAGAATATTTGCTCAGTGCCCAGGACTATTCTGCCAAAGTGTGCTTTTTGAGACCAAAACTCTTTTTATTTTTGGCCAATGTTTCTTATAATGGTGCGGGCCTAACAGCTCCCACAGCTATAAAATTTGATGCATTGACAAAACTAAAAGGCTAATCACCAATATCAGACCTATTGGCTCAGCCAATGCTTGTTTATTTTCATGTTTCCCATAATCCTGGTTACACTGATTTTCTTTTACGAATTTTGTTGGTAATACATGTATCAACACATTTTGCTAAATGATGCTTCAAAAATTGCATCAAACATTTCACAGTAGTTTAGCAAAACATATTTTTCCTAGTTGCATTTTTTGTGAACATTTTATTTGAAAGAAAAGAATCATCAATCTTCCTTTCAAACTTCTGCAGATATTTGCATCTAATCAGAGGGCATTATGGGAGCATTATACATAGCCTCATATTGTTAAGCTTGCAAAGGTATGTACACTTTTATATTGGAATCACTGTCAGTAGTGCAGTCCGACCTTATGACCTTTCCCTAGAGCACTCACTGTAATAATGAAGGCTTCTTACTAATGAAACCTAAATACAAGTTCAAACAGCTTTAACATACCAACACAAAATGTCACCTTAAGTGCAGACAATGCTCTTCCCATGGCCATATTTTTGCACTCTAAACTGCCAGCCAAAGGGTTTGTATTGCAGGGGTTAGGCATACGTGTTCCAAGGACAAAATAAACATGACATTGTGTTGTTCTTGACCTCAAACAATAAGTCCTGTCTTTAGGAATTCCACTCCCCTGAACTTATATACAGGGATTGAGCAGTCAAAAGCTGGCCTCTAACTCGTAGTATATCTTAAGTATTTGTGAAGTGAAAATAAGCTGTGTGCCTTTGTTTACCTCCATTGCATTGGCGTCTTGGTATGAAGCTCCAGATTTCTCCCAGCCAAGATCACTTTCCAATAAAAGGAGGGATGATGGTCCTTAAAATTCAGCTTTTGTTTTGGGCCCAGCTGGAATCTTAAATAGTAAAGCCCCTTTCCGCCTGCACTTTGCTGCACCAAGCAGAAAGCAGACAACGGGTGGGTGCTTCTGCATTGTGTCTCGGTGTCTGAAAAGTACTCCAAGACAAATTCAGCATATTTCATTAGGGCCAGACAGAGCCCCAATCCAGCTCAGTAACAGTTACTGAATTGATATGAAGTGATATGAAAGAAGATGTAGTTTATTACGGCGAAGCCTTTATTACGGCGAAGCCCACACACAGGATAAGCCTGCATGAACTTAGTCGAGCTCCAGAATCCACGCAGTACAGCTCCAAAATACAACACAGAACCATAATCTATGTACTGAAGTAAATAACATAAACATCACATACCCTTTCTGTAAGAAAAAGAGTGGCCACCTTTCCCAGAGAAAAACGTTTGGCCAAATGTTCAGGTTTTACGATTTTCCAAAGGCCCGGACATGGTATTTAATTAGAACTTTAAATAAAATCGCCTGTTTTCATTTTAAACATGCACATTCTGCGTTTGTTTACTTCAAATAGCAGTCAAGGGGCATTAGGGCACCTGTAGTACACATTTTAAAGTGTTTTTTCTAACTTGTACTGTTCTAAGAATGTACTGACAAGGGGAAAACTACTAGCATTAGGTGATTGTTCTACTTTTTGTACCAGCAGGGGCATTAACATAACAGTCTACAACTGGGCAGGTGGCAGCCCTAATAGGAAATGAAAACAATTAGTTGACTAATAAATAAATGTAGGACAACGTTGAAAATAAATAGAGCAAAATCAAATGGTTATACCAATTCATGATCTTGAAATTTCAATGAAACTTTAACCAGACGGTTTGAATGTGTCCTAGTCTTTTGTGAACAGAAACAAAAAACATGTTGTACAGTAGAAGGACCATCCAAGTCCTCAGAGAAGGATGAAGACGAAAACTGTTTGTTGGCCATAGTGTGATCACAGGCTTGAGACAAAGATATTGCTTGCTGTGTATCTAAAGAAGCAACATTAGAATCACTGTTTCTGTGTGGAGACATGGAAAGCTCCCTAGAACTCACACTTCCATCTGAATACAATTCTTCTAAAAATACACTCTCATTCTCGGTTTCCAATATCAAACCATCACAAGTCGTCTTCATCTGACAGAACAGATTTTCAGATTTTTTCTGTTTATGGACTAGACAAACTCACCAAGCGGTCCGTAACAGATTCAAGACATATTGGGGGTCATTCTGACCCTGGCGGCCGGTGGCCACCAGGGCCACCGACCACGGGAGCACCGCCAACAGGCTGGCGGTGCTCCCACGAGCATTCTGACCGCGGCGGTTCAGCCGCGGTCAGAAGCGGAAAGTCGGCGGTCTCCCGCCGACTTTCCGCTGCTCGGGGGAATCCTCCATGGCGGCGGAGCGCGCTCCGCCGCCATGGGGATTCTGACACCCCCTACCGCCATCCGGTGCCGCGGGGCCCCTGGGGACCCCTGCAGTGCCCATGCCAACGGCATGGGCACTGCAGGGGCCCCCGTAAGAGGGCCCCGCAAAGTATTTCAGTGTCTGCTTTGCAGACACTGAAATACGCGACGGGTGCAACTGCACCCGTCGCACCCCTGCAACTACGCCGGCTCAATTCTGAGCCGGCGTCCTCGTTGCAGGGGCATTTCCTCTGGGCCGGCGGGCGCTCTTTTGGAGAGCGCCCGCCGGCCCAGAGGAAATGTCTGAATGGCCGCCGCGGTCTTCTGACCACGGTGCGGTCATTTGGCGGCGGTACCTTGGCGGACGGCCTCCGCCGTCCGCCAAGGTCAGAATCAGGGCCATTGCGCCTTGGGATACCTACCAATAATCCAAATGGCTTGCCCTGCCCGTGGGCCCCAAAGAAATAAAGATGTGGGGGCCCCCGTTGGGTACTGGAGCACCCACCAATAATTTAAGTGGCTGGCTCCTACCAGCTGGAGCCACCAGGACACTGGGACTTCTCCAAGGCCCCCAATTGTTCCAAGACATGTGAGTGTCCTAAATGGGCACCAGGGCACCCGCCAATAATCAAAGTGGCAGGCTCCTGGCAGGGGAACTGGCAGGGGCAAGGGGCAGTGGGGCTCCACTGCAGCCCCCAATTAATTTATGACATGGGAGCCTGGGTGGGCATTGAGGCACCCACCACTAATGAAAGTGCTGCCTAGCCAGGGGAGCAAGCAGGGGCTGCGAGGGGAAGCAAAAACAAAACCAAAAAAATTAAAACTGAGAGTGTCCCAGGTAAGACCAGGACACTCACAAAAAATTATATATATATGTATATATGTTTGGAAGGTTTCACTGTGATTCATCAAGCGGGGGCCCAGAAAAAGGGAGGCTCCAAAAACATTTTACCCATTAATTTTTCGATAGGGATTTTGAACAGCGATAGCACCCAGACTACTGGATGGAATTACACCCAATTTGGCAGAAAGGCAGCTCTTAGTCCAGAGAGAAGCTTTTTGGTAATAAGGTGTAAATCCGTTCAGTAGTTTTCTAGTTATTACATGAAAAACAAATTTGTATATATTGGGACTCGGATGCGTTGCGGCTCCTGTGCAGAGCTTTGCAACTCTGCATGCCAGAAGCAGTACTGTGATTGGCGGGTCTCAACCTGTGCAAAAAGTTGCAGCCACCATTTTATGAACCAGGCAATGATCCTGGGGTATGGAACTGGAGACAGAAAACAATAGAAGGAACTGAGGTAGAGGTACTTTGACCCCATGGGGATTGTTCGTGGGTATCTGAGGGACGCTTTATTACTTTTAAAACATTACAAACCCTCTTTTGTCCACGAGCGTGGAGTCAAGACTCCGTTGTGGCTCTCAGCGCAGCACCCGTGTAAATCTGCGATGGAGTCGCAAACCCTTCCGATAAAAAATATATATATATATATATATTTGTTCACACACACACTCATACACTTCTACACACACTATCAGACCCACTTAGACACTCACACACATACTCACAGACCCAGACACTTGTACACCCACTCAGAGACTCCCTCAGGCACTCATGCACCTACTCACGGACCCACTCGGCCTGTAATGCACCTACTCACAGACCTTCTTAGACACTCATACACTCACTCACAGACACAGTGACACTGATACACACACTCAAAGACCAGGTCAGACACTCAGAAACCCACTCAGATACTCATGCACCCTCTCACAGACTCTCTTGGACCGACATGCACCAACCCACTCAGACACTTACACACCCATCCACAGACCCAGGCAGAGACTTTTACACCCACTCAGAGACTCACTGAGATACTCATGCACCCACTCACAGACCCACTGACACACTCATGCACCTACTCACACAGTGACAGCCATGCACCCACTCGCAGACCCACTCAGACACTTGCCCACCCATCCACAGACTCAGACAGACCCTTGTACAGCCACTCAGAGACTCACTTAGGCACTCATGCACCCACTCACAGACCCACTCGGACTGTCATGCACCCACTCAGAGACCAGTCCCACACTGATGCACCCACTCACAGACCCATTGGCACTCATACACCCACAAAAACTGTCTCAGAGAGCCACACACCCACTCACAGACATAGTCACACACTCACTTACCCACTCATAGCCCTACTTGGAGCGTCATACACCCACTCACAGACCCACTCAGACACTCACACATCCATCCACAGACCGAGACAGACACATTTACACCCACTCACAGACCCACTGACACTCTCATGCACCCACTCACTGACATAGTGACACTCATACACCCACTGAAAGACCCAGGCAGACACTCACATACTCACTCACAGACCTGCTCAGACTGTAATGCACCCACTCACAGAACTACTCAGACACATATACACCCATCCACAGACCCATGCAGAGACTTGTACACCCACTCGGGGACTCACTGAGTCACTCATGCACCCACTCACAGACCTACTGGTATAGTCATGCATCTACTGACAGACACAGTGACCGTCAACCACCCACTGAAAGACCCACTCAAACACACACCACCAACTCACAGACCCATTCAGTCACTCATGCACAGACTCACAGACCCAGTCACACACTGATGGGCCCACTCACAGACCCATTGACACTCATACACCCACACAAAGACCCACTCAGATAGTCACACACCCACTCACAGACCTCGTCACACACTCATGCACCCACTCACAGACCCACGTGGACCGTCATACATCCATTTACAGACCCACTCAGATACTCACATACCCAGCCAGAGACCCAGACAGACACTTTTACACCCACCTAGAGACACACTGACATACTCATACACCCACTCACAGACACAGTGACACTCATACCCTGTTACGTACTGCGCTGGACTTCTCACCTCTGGATACCGGGTTGGCAAATACACCAAGGTGGTCATTACAACCCTGGTGGACGGTGTTAAAGCGGCGGTAAGACCGCCAACAGACCGGCGGTAAAAAAATTGGAATTATGAACATGGCGGAAACCGCCAACAAAGACAGCCACTTTAACACTCCGACCGCCACGGCGGTACAAACAAACAGCGCGGCGGTCACTGCCAACAGACAGGCGGAAGACAATGTACCGCCCACAGTATCACAACCTACCAATCCGCCACCTTTTCCGGGGTGGATTCACACGGATAAAAACAAGGCGGAAACAGGAATTTCGAAGGGAAAACGCTCACCTCTACACACTCCACGAGGAAGGAGGGCACCATGGAGCCGGAACTCCATATTCTGCCAGTGCCAGTCTTCCTGCTCCTCTACGAGGATCATCAACGCCGGCGGCGAAGACCACCGTGAGTACTGCACCTACGACATAGGGGTGGGGGGAGGCAAAAACACAGGGACACACACAACCAACATCCCAACCCCCACCCCCACCCTCACCCACTACAACACACACACCAATGCATATCTATACATTACAGTAACAACCCCCAACCCGCCCCGGAAGAATGCAAAGACAAAAGGAAATGAGTGGAACCATTGTAATATCTCAAAATACAGTAAGCAAATATATACATATATATATACACAATAAACAAAATAAACACCACGATTAGTAGTGCAGGTATTGCACCATTCATAGTCCGTGGACCACTGGGCCCAAAATGCATGGACGAGGCCCACACAAGATACCCGATCCAAACGGAGAGAACACTGCAGGGGCATCAGATCGAAATACAACAGGCACCTCAGGGGGAAGGGGGGTGCACCTCAGCCGGATGAGTGCACCACGCCAGATCCACGAGGGGGCTCCATGCCCATAGATGTATCCTGGGGAGTGCAAAGCCACAGTCTCTCAAGTCTCACAAGTGGGTGGGTTGCCCACTGCCATATCCTGGGGAGTGCAAAGCCACAGTCTCTCAAGTCTCACAAGTGGGTGGGTTGCCCACTGCCATATCCTGGGGAGTGCAAAGCCACAGCCTCTCAAGTCTCTGCAGTGGGTGGGTTGCCCACTGTTCAATCCTGGGGAGTGCAAAGCCACAGTCTCTTAAGTCTCTACAGTGGGTGGCTTGCCCACTGCCATATCCTGGGGAGTGCAAAGCCACAGTCTCTCAAGTCTATACAGTGGGTGGTTTGCCCACTGTAACATCCTGGGGAGTGCAAAGCCAGAGTCTCTCAAGTCTCACAAGTGGGTGGGTTGCCCACTGCCATATCCTGGGGAGTGCAAAGCCACAGTCTCTCAAGTCTCACAAGTGGGTGGGTTGCCCACTGCCATATCCTGGGGAGTGCAAAGCCACAGCCTCTCAAGTCTCTACAGTGGGTGGGTTGCCCACTGTTCAATCCTGGGGAGTGCAAAGCCACAGTCTCTCAAGTCTCTACAGTGGGTGGCTTGCCCACTGCCATATCCTGGGAGTGCAAAGCCACAGTCTCTCAAGTCTCTACAGTGGGTGGCTTGCCCACTGCCATATCCTGGGGAGTGCAAAGCCACAGTCTCTCAAGTCTCACAAGTGGGTGGGTTGCCCACTGCCATATCCTGGGGAGTGCAAAGCCACAGTCTCTCAAGTGGATGCTGTTCTCCACTGGTTCTGGAGGGGGACTGGTGCCCAGAGTGCTTCATCCTGCCAAGGACAGACGGAGTCTCCGGCCTGCCCAGTTACGATGAGGCTAGCGGTGGCCTCCTGGCCAGCGGGGATGATGGCGGTCTTCTCCACCGTGCTGCTCCTCCCAGACTTTGGAGATTTCTTCTGCCCCTTCCCCACCTTGGGTGGAGTCACAGCTGAGTCGACACTCCCCCCGGGACCCCTGTGAGCGGCTTTGCTGGCTGGAGTCTTCCTCCTCTCCTGCCGGGCACTGTCCAACTTCTGGTGCTTCACAGGGGGGGGGACTGGCTGTGCTGTGGCTCTGTGCCACACTGGCTTGTCTGGTGGCCGGTGCACTCCACATACCTGTAACAACAGGCACCACAGGTCCCAGAGATTTTTTGGCTGAGGTGGTAGTCCGGGACCTATGAGTTGGGCAGGGGGGTTGGGGGGAAATAGGTTAAGGGTGGACAGGAAAAGTTTCTGGGAGACACTGGGACGGGTAGCTGGAGGGGGTTTGGGAGTGGAGGAAGAGGTGGTGGTTGTAGGAGGTGTAACTTTTGTGGATTTGGGTGCAGGTGCATGGGCTGGAGGCTGTCGTGAGGTGGATGGCTGTTGGGTGGGTGTGTGCCTGCGTTTGTGTATCTTCGGAGGGGCCGTCACAGACACACTGGGAGAGGACACAGGGGACGTGGAAATGGTAGTGGGGTGGTGACTGCACGTGAGTGGGGTGTGGTGGTGGGTGTGCTGGAGAGGGACGTAGTGGCTGTAGTGGTAGTGCTTGCAGGTGTGAGTGTAGACGAGACTGGGAGGGAGGAGGGAGACGAGGAGGAGGGGGACACAGTGGAGGCAGTGGATGTTGGTGTGTCTGTATGTGTGTGATGCTTGCGTGAGTGCCTGTGGGATGTGTGGTGCTTATGTTTGCCTGAGCTTCCCTTGTGTGGTGCGGTGTGTGCAGGCTGGTCTGATGGTGTGCTTGGGATAGGCTGGGGTACAGGGGATTGGGTCTGGGTGGAGGACGTTGGAGGGGGAGGCTAGACACAGGGACAATGGCTGCCATCAGTGCTGAGGCCAGAGTTTGCAGGGTTCGATGAAGGGCAGCCTGACCAGAATGAATGCCCTCCAGGAATGCATTTGTGTGTTGCAACTCCCTTTCTACACCCTGGATGGCATTCAAAATGGTAGACTGCCCAACAGTGAGGGACCTGAGGAGGTCAATGGCCTCCTCACTGTGGGCAGCAGAGGTGACAGGGGCAGGGGCTGAGGTGCCTGGGGCGAAGGTGATGCCCACCCTCCTGGGTGAGCGGGCACGGGCAAAGGCTGAGGGGCTGCTGGGAGGGCGGTGCTGGTGGGGGGGTGGCGGTTGTACCTGTAGAAGTGGGTGGCACAGATGTTGCCGCCACCACAAGGGAGCTCCCATCGGAGGACGAGTCTGTGTCGCTGGTTGCAGATCCTGTGACCGCCGTGGTGCTCCCCTGCCGTCCGTGTCGCTGGTGTATTCGGAGTCTGTGGTGTGGCCCTCCATGGCCATGTGGGATGCAGCTCCCTCGTGCTCCGGTGCCACTGTACCTCCACCTGATGATGCTAATGCACACAAGAACAGGGAGACCACAAAAAGGGGGGGACGACAAAAGAAAGACAGGTTGAGTGCATGGCTTACCACTACCGTTGGCGGACAATACAGACACAGCAGCCCCCTGCACTACGTCGCGCTGTTGGGCTCTACAGATGCAATTCCTGGGAAATGGCCTACATGGCTATGGCCAACATCTGCACACATAGATGACACAGGGGCATGAATACCTGTACTTGGCACTCTACAGAGGTGGGGTGGGGTGCCACATGGCCTGCATTATGGAGGGGCCTAGCCTACGGAATTCGCCCTGGCCTAGGGAAACCCACAGCCCTCCTCCCCCACCCAGACACCTTCACTGCGCGCAAAGTCCACTGAATGATAGTGTACTCACTCCCTTGTGTCTGCTGTGATGCCCTCATGCGCCCATCCAACTCAGGGGAGGCCTCCGCCAGGATCCGGAACATCAGGGGGGTCATGGTTCGACGGGCACCCCTCCCACGTTGGGAGGCCATCCCCAGCTGAGCCTCCGCCGTCTTCTTGCTCCAGCGGCGAATGTCCTCCCATATTTTCCCGCAGTGGGTGCTCCGTCTGTGGTGGACCCCCAGGGTACGGACGTCCTTGGCGATGGCACGCCAAATATCCTTCTTCTGGTGGGCGCTGACCTACATGACATGTACAGGGGAAGAAGAGAAGTCATTACCAACTGCACCGTCAAAGTGAGTGGCCCACATCCCTACCCTTGCCATGTGGCACATGCATTCATAGTCCTTCATGCACGCAGAACTGTGCCCCTTCCTTCTTACAACCAGCCCTCTCCACACAGGCATAGCCCATACAACATGCTCCCTGTGTACTTACCTGTTGGTCTGGAGGACCGTAGAGTAGCGTGGACTGGGGGAGGACCCCGTCGACGAGCTTCTCCAACTCCTCTGAAGTGAAGGCAGGGGCCCTTCCCCCAGACGCACGAGCTATTGTCTCTTCCAGACCAAGGTCACAGCAGCACTTGCAGTGTAGGTCCTCTCAACAGGTCCCACGATGGTCCGGGCTGGTCATCTAGATCCAGTTGGACAGAGCTGCTGTCATCACTGTGGGCCTCTTCTGTGGGTGGGGTGGAGATGTCTGGACCCTCCTGTCTGGTGACGTTGGGTAGTGGTCCTGCAGGGGTGTAAAAGCATGATTATTGCATCTGTGTGTGTCATGGTGTGCAATGGGTGGGTGACCGTGTACCCCAGTGCTAGCATTCCTGTGTGGGGGCTTGTGTGATGATGGTTGAGGGTGGTGTTATGGGTATGTGCAGTGGGCATGCTTTAGTGATGGGTGTCCATGCTTTGTTGTGTCATGCAGGGCTTGGTGTTGGGATGTGTGGTTTGTGTTATTAGTACATTTGTGAGGAGTTGGAGTGATAGGGGAGGGGGCGAGGGTGGGGGTCTGTGATAGCATGCAGGAAGAGTGGGGGATATGATAATTAAAGGTTTGACTTACCAGAGTCCATTCCTCCACCGACTCCTGCGAGACCCTCAGGATGCAGAATCGCCAAGACCTGCTCCTCCCATGTTGTTAGTTGTGGGTGAGGAGGTGGGGGTCCGCCGCCCGTCTGCTGTACCGCCAGGTGGTGTCTTGAGACCACGGAACGCACCTTCCCCCGTAGGTCGTTCCACCTCTTCCTGATGTCGTCCCGATTTCTTGGGTGCTGTCCCACTGCGTTGACCCTGTCGACTATTCTTCGCCATAGCTCCATCTTCCTAGCTATGGAGGTGTGCTGCACCTGTGATCCGAATAGCTGTGGCTCTACCCAGACGATTTCCTCCACCATGACCCTGACCTCCTCCTCGAGAACCTGGGGTGTCTTTGCCATGCCATGGGGTGGTGTGGGTGATGTGTGGGGTGGTGTGTGTGGTGATAAGTGTGGTGATATGTAGTGGTGTGTGGTGTTTTGTGCGTGGAAGTTGTGTGGGTGATGGTGTTGAGTGCCTGTGGCTGCTAGTTTGTGGATGGTGGTGTCTCTCTCTGGCCTTCTTTCGGAAATTTTTGGTAGTAGGGGTTTGTGGGTGTGTCTTTTATATTGTATTGAGTGTGTGGGAGTGGTGTGTGTATGTGTATTTGGAATTGTCCAATGTGGCAGTGTTTTGTATGTGTGTGTGTACCGCCAATGGAATACCGCGGTTAAAAGACCGCCGCGTGGATTTGTGGGTCGTGATAGCATGGGCGTATTTCTGTTGGCGTGACGGTGGAGGTTTTGTTTTCGCCAGTTTCTCACTGACCTTTGGTGTGGCGGACTTGTGTGGGTGTCTGAATTTTGTCGGATTTCGAGATGTGGGTCGTAATAGCTGTGGCGGAATTCCGCGGCCGCGCCGGTGTGTTGGCGGTCTTCTGCATGGCAGTAAGCGGCTTTTACCGCCAATGTTGTAATGACCCCCCAAGTCTTCTACAGGTTCTGGATACTCCCAGATAAGGGCGACCCCTTCTAGTAGCCACGGTGTCCCTTGACAGGCTACGCCAAAGCAGACTGTACCTTCCAGAAGGAGTCCCAGAGGGAAAAAAAACCAACACTGGGGAAAAAAACTCAAACAGGAACTCTTGAAGAAAAACAAGAAAAAACAGGACTTAACAACAAGAAACAAAAATTGGCAAAATCTCCCAAGGCAAAAAGCAGGAACAAAGAACAGGCAAAAATCTCCCAATGCAAAAAGCAGAAACAAAGAACAGGCAAAAATCTCCAAAGGCAAAAAGCAGGAACAAAGAACAGGAGCGAACAGCACATCCAGAAGGAAGTGTTTGCAACACAAGGTGAAACAAGACTGACTGACTTATATACTGAGAAAAGGGAAGTGACATCACAGGAAAAGGAAAGAACACCATCTTGAATTGGGAAGAGCCCATAGACCAGTATAGGAAAAAGAAAGTAGTATAAAAGAATAACAGAGCATGCTGGGACAAAAACATGAAGAAGACAAGATGGACACAACATGGACAGAGACAGGAAAAAAGACCAGACAAACCCACCACCAACAACAAAAAGAAGAAAAAAGGGCTACAGGTAAGTGTAGCGTGACCAGGAGCGAAATATATGCTTCCCAGAATGTGTAGTCAAAAATTGCAGGGAACGGCGCTCCGAGTATCGGTAGCGTGTTCCATCCGCGAGGACAGAAATAGACGCCGCGTCTGAGCACGGCGTTACAGTAGGTCCTCTCCTCAAGGCACCAGGTTTGTCAGGATGACTGTCAAAAAACAGGCGGACCAAACGGGGAGCAGGGACGGAGAAAGCATCCTCCCAAGAACAGTCACTGAGAGGGTATCCTTTCCAATGGACCAAAAACTGTAGTTTGTGTCGCAAAATTCTGGAATCACAGATTTCCTGGACTTCATACTCAGGCTGTCCATTAATAGAAAGAGGAGGTGGACGCTGGAACTGGCGATGGTATGGATCAGGAACAAAGAGTTTTAACTGGGACACATGGAAAACAGGATGAACCCTCCAGGTCTGAGGTAAGCGGAGACACACAACTACAGGATTCAGGACTTGTGAAATCCGAAAGGCTCCATAAAAACGTGGCTTGAACTTATTGGTGGAAAATCGGATGGTAGAAATCTGGAAGAAAGCCATACCTTGTGGCCCACTTGATACAAAGGTGCGGCTTGTCGATAACGATCCACCTTTCGTTTCACTGCTTGTTTCGAAGCTAGGAGAGTTGTGTGAAGTAGGCCCTGGATTCGATAGATCTGATGTGAAAAAGAAGTGACAGCAGGCACAGAAGAGGATGTTCGGGAAACAGTAGTGAAAGTCCTCAGAAAAAATCCATAGGTACAATAAAAGGGTGTGGTCTTGGTCGCACTAGGTATTGTGTTGTTATAGGAGAACTTGGCAAGCGCAAGATACTCCGACTAATTGCTTTGTGTGGCATTACAGTAACATCTCAGATACTGCTGAAGTTCTTGATTCACTCTTTCAGTTTGCCCATTAGTTTGTGGATGGAAACCAGAGGATAAAGAAATCTCAATGTTAAATAAGGCACAAAAGGCTCTCCAGAAACTATATACATATTGAGGCCCTCTGTCCGAAATAACCTCTTGCGGATGACCATGGAGGCGAAAAATATTCGCAGAAAAATGCGACTCATTTCTGGGGCCATCTGTAGTTTCTTCAAGGCTGAGAAATGGGCCATCTTGGTGAATGAATCTACGGTCACCATGATTACTTGGTTACCAGAGGAGGTAGGTAGAGAGCATGTGAAATCCGTGGATAGAGTACACCAAGGAGCGGAAGGAACTGGTAAAGGTCTTAATAAACCTGCCACCTTAGTTTGGGGTGTCTTAGTCTGAGCACAGACTGGGCATGCTGACACATAGGATTCAGTGTCTGTCTTAAGCAAAGGCCACCAAAAAGATCGCTGAAGCAGCTCCTGGGTCTTCCTGATACCTCGATGACCGGCTATAGGAGAATCATGCACATTTGTAGAGCTTCTGTCTGCACTTTCTTGGTAGGTAGGAAAAGAGCATGTTGATGAAAGAAGTAGTTGTCCTTCTGCAAAAAAGGAGTCACTCTATCCCATTCTGAAGCAGACAGAAACTGGTACTCGGATTGAACGTGTTCTTGAAAAGATTGAGTAGCTCCGATGATTCTGCTAGACTCAATAAGATGTGGAGAGGAGTTCTGGGCTTTGTCAGGATATCTGCGGGATAAGGCATTTGCTACTGAATTCTGGGAACCAGGTATGTACGTGATCACGAAATCGTACTGGCTAAAGAAGAAAACCAATCGAGCCTGATGACTATTGCGACACTGAAAACTCCAAAGACATTGGAGATTACGATGATCAGTCCTGGCTTCAAAAGGCTCTCTGGAACCCATCAAGAAATGCCTCCATTCTTTACAAGCTGCTTTGAGAGCGAGTAGTTCTCGTTCCAATACAGAATAATTGCGTTCAGCCTCTGATAGTATATGAGACAGATAAAAGATAGGATGTTCCAATCCATCGTTGTCTTGTTTCTGCAGCAGAACTGACCCAAAAGCTCTGTCTGAGGCATCAGTCACAACGATAAATTTCTTGGTATTGTCAGGATGACGCAACACGGGTGCTTGGGTAAAGGCTGTTTTCAATTCTTGAAACGCGAGTTCAGCATCCTTGGTCCAAACGAAACCCTTCTTCAGGTTCTCTTTCTTTATTGTTTGTGTTATGAAACTTTGTAGGTGGGCAAAGTTCTGAATAAACTGACGATAAAAGTTTGATAAACCAAGGAAACATTGCGTTTCCTTAATGGACGTTGGAGAAGCCTAAACTAATATGGCACTGACCTTGTCAGGATCCATGGATATTCTGAGTTGATTAATACAGAACCCCAAATACTTTACTTCAGATTTATGGAACTCACACTTCTTAGGTTTACAAAACAATTGGCTTTTCTTGAGTCTTTCCAGGACTTGCAGGACATGATCTATATGTTGCTCAGGATCACAGGAATATATCAAGATATCATCCAAATAAATGACTACATATTGGTTGAGTACATCAGAGAACACCGAATCCATAAATCGTTGAAAAACAGAAGGGGCGTTGGTCAGTCCAAAGGGCATAACACAGTACTCATAGTGCCCAAAAGGGGTACGGAAAGCTGTCTTCCATTCATCTCCTTCCTTGATCCGAAGGAGATGATAGGCACCCCATAAGTCTAATTTTGTAAACATCTTGGCTCCTTGAATGGCATCTAATATATCTCTGATTAAAGGCAGCGGATATCGATCCTTAATCGTTATTCTGTTGAGTTCACGAAAGTTAACACAAGGACGCAGATCCTTAGTCTTCTTTGGGACGAAGAAGAGAGGAGCCCCGGCAGGGCACGTGGAAGGAGCAATCAAACCGTTGTGTAAGTTATCGTCTAAATAATCCTTTAGCACCTTCTTTTCTTGGTCTGTCAGAGAATACATTCGACCAAAGGGGACGACTTCATCAGGATTTAAAGGAATAGCACAGTCATAACTGCGATGATGCGGCAAAATAGGATTACTAGGTTTCTGAAAAATCCTGATATATTCCTGATAACAATCTGGAACCCCCTGAATCATATTGATAGGGTTAGTGTTATCCTTAGTTGACTGACAGGACCTTTTGGGAGTCCAATAAGAAGTAGTTAAAAACCCAACACTGGGGAAAAAACCTCAAAACAGGAACTCCTGAAGAAAAACAAGAGACAACAGGACTTGACAACAGGAAACAAAAATAGGCAAAATCCCCCAAGGAAAAAAGCAGGAACAAAGAACAGGCAAAAATCTCCAAAGGCAAAAAGCAGGAACAAAGAACAGGCAAAAATCTCCCAAGGCAAAAAGCTGGAACAAAGAACAGGCAAAAATCTCCCAAGGCAAAAAGCAGTAACAAAGAACAGGCAAAACTCTCCCAAGGCAAAAAGCAGGAACAAAGAACAGGAGCGAACAGCACAACCAGAAGGAAGTGTTTGCAACGCAAGGTGAAACAAGACTGACTGACTTATATACTGAGAAAAGGGAAGTTACATCACAGGAAAAGGAAAGAACACCATCTTGAATTGGGAAGAGCCCAGAGACCAGTATAGGAAAAAGAAAGTAGTATAAAAGAAAAACAGAGCATGCTGGGACAAAAACATGAAGAAGACAAGATGGACACAACATGGACAGAGACAGGAAAAAAGACCAGACAAACCCACCACCAACAACAAAAAGAAGAAAAAAGGGCTACAGGTAAGTGTAGCGCGACCGGGAGCGAAATATATGCTTCCCAGAATGTGTAGTAAAAAAACATGGGGAACTGCGCGTTCCATCCGCGAGGACAGAAAGAGATGCTGCGTCTGAGCACGGCGTTACATACCCCCACTGAAAGACCAAGTCAGACACTCAGACACCCACTCACAGACCCAATCAGACACTCATGCACCCACTCACAGACCCACTTGGACCATCATGCACCCACTCACAGATCCCCGGACACTCATACAACCACTCAAAGACCCACTTAGACACACACACACACTCACAGACGCAGTCACACAGTCATGCACCCACTCACAAACCCACTGACACTCATACACCCATTCAAGGACCCACTCAGACACACACACACCAACTCACAGACCCAGCCACACACTCATGCATCCACTCACAGACCAATTGACACTCACACACTCACACAAAGACCCAGTCAGAGACTCACACACCCAATCACTCACCTAGTCACACACTCATGCACCCACTCACAGACCCACTGACACTCATACACCTACCAAAAGGCCCACTCAGACAATGAAGCACCCGCTCACAGACCCACTCAGGCATTCATGCATGCAGACCCAGTATGACATTTAGGCACCCACTTACAGACCCAGATAGACACTTGTACACCCTCTTGGAGACCCACTGATTCACTCATACACTCACTCACAGACCCAGTCACACACTGATGGACCCGCTCACAGACCCATTGACAATCATACACCCACACAAAGACCCACTCAGATAGTCACTCACCCACTCACAGACCTAGTCACACACTCATGCACCCACTCACAGACCCACTTGGACTATCATACACCCATTCACAGACCCACTCAGACACTCACATACCCAGCCAAAGGCCCAGACAGACACTTTTACACCCACCCAGAGACCCACTGACATGCTCATGCACTCACTCACAGACACAGTGACACTCATACCCCCACTGAAAGACCAAGTCAGACACTCAGACACCCAGTCACAGACCCACTCAGACACATGCACCCACTCACAGACCCGCTTGGACCATCATGCACCCACTTACAGATCCCCTGACACTCATACACCCACTCAAAGACCCACTTAGACACACACACACTCACAGACCCAGTCAGACACTTATGCACCCACTCACAGACCCAGTCACGCAGTCATGCACCTACTCACAAACCCACTGGCACTCATACACCCATTAAACGACCCACTCAGACACACACACCAACTCACAGACCCAGTCACACACTCATGCATCCACTCACAGACCAATTGACACTCACACAAAGACCCAGTCAGAGACTAACACACCCAATCACTAACCTAGTCACACACTCATGCACCCACTCACAGACCCACTGACACTCATACACCTCCCGAAAGGCCCACTCAGACCATGAAGCATCCACTCACAGACCCACTCAGACATTCATGCATGCAGTCAGAGACCCAGTAGGACATTTAGGCACCCACTTACAGACCCAGATAGACACTTGTACACCCTCTCGAACACCTGCTGATTCACTCATACACTCACTCACAGACCTATTGACACACTCATGATCCCACTTAGAGACACAGTGACACTCATACACCCACTTTAAAACCCATTCAAAGACTCAAACACCCACTTACTGATCCACTCACACACCCAGTCACAGACCCACACAGACACTCATGCACTCACTGAGAGATGCACTGATACTCATACACCCACTCAAATACCAATTCATACACTCACACAACCACTCGCAGACCCACTTGGATATTTAAACACACACTCAAACACCCAGTCTGACACTTATACACCCACTCACAGACCTCCTGAGACATAAATTCACCTAGTGACAGAGTCACTGACAGTTAAAGACTCAGTGGAAGATACACTCTGACATTCACATATTGACTTAGAGACCCACTCACAAACTCATACACCCACTCACTGACCCTCTCAGATAGTAAAGCACTCATGCACTCACTTACAGACCCATTTAGTTATGCACCCACACACACAACCATTCAGACACTCATGCACCCACTCACAGAGACACTGAGACACTGTTGCACTCACTCAAAGACCCACTCAGACACTCATGCATCCACTTACATACCCACTCAGACACTCATGCACCCACTCACAGACCCACTCAAACATTCTCACAGCCAGTCACACACCCATTCAAACACCTTTGCACCCACTCACAGACCCAATTAGACACTTTTGTACCCACTCAGAGACCCACTCAGACAGTCAATCAATCAATCAATAATTTGTTAAGCACGCTACTCACCCGGTAGGGTCTTAAGGTGCTGGGGGGTGCTACTGCTCGAAGAGCGGTGTTTTGAGGTGCTTTCCAAAGGCTAGGAGGTCCTGGGTCTTGCGTAGGTTGGTAGGGAGGGAGTTCCAGGTTTTGGCGGTGAGGTGGGAGAAGGATCTGCCGCCGGATGTGGTGCGTTGGATGCGAGGGACTGTTGTGAGGGCGAGGTCGGCGGAGTGGAGCTGGCGGGTCGGGATGTGGAAGTTAAGCCGTTTGTTGATGTAGGCCGGTCCAGTGTCGTGGAGAGCTTTGTGAGCGTGGATTAGGATTTTGAAGACGATCCTTTTGTTGATGGGTAGCCAGTGTAGGGTTCTGAGTTGGGCGGAGATGTGCTCGTGGTGAGGGAGGTTGAGGATGAGACGTGCTGAGGCGTTCTGGATGCGCTGGAGTTTTCTCTGGAGCTTGGCTGTGGTTCCCGCGTAGAGGGCGTTGCCGTAGTCCAGTCTGCTGCTGATGAGGGCCTGGGTGACCATTCTTCTGGTTTGTATTGGAATCCACTTGAAGGTCTTGCGGAGCATACGTAGGATGTTGAAGCAAAAGGACGATATGGCGTTGACTTGCTGAGTCATGGAGAGAGACGAGTCTAGTATGAAGCCGAGATTGCGTGCATGGGTGGTGGGTGTCTGGGGTGGTCCTAGGGTGGCCGGCCACCATGAGTCGTTCCATGCTGACTTGTTGGGTCCGAAGATGATGATCTTGGTTTTTCTTGAGTTCAGCTTGAGGTGGCTTTCTGTCATCCAATTAGCGATGACGAGAAGTCCGGTGTGGAGGTTGTTCTTGGCAGTAGAGGGGTTCCTCGTGAGGGAGACGATGAGCTGGGTGTCGTCGGCATAGGAAATGATGTTGAAGCCGTGGGGTCGGACGATGCTGGCGAGCGGAGCCATGTAGATATTGAAGAGGGTGGGGCTGAGTGAGGATCCTTGGGAGACTCCACATATGGTCTTGGTGGCTTTCGACCGGAATGGGGGGAGGCGAACTCTTTGGGTTCTTTTGGAGAGGAAGGAGGTGAGCCAGTCCAGGGCTTTGTGGCGAATTCCGGCGTCGAAGAGGCGTGTGTGAAGGGTTTTGTGGCATACGGTGTCGAAGGCTGCCGAAAGGTCGAGAAGGATGAGGGCAACGGTTTCACCCTTGTCAAGTCTGGTCCTGATGTCGTCGGTGCAGGTAATGAGAGCGGTCTCGGTGCTGTGGTTTTTGCGGAATCCAGACTGGGAGATGTGGAGTATGTTGTTGTCCTCCAGAAAGCGGGACAGTTGTTTGTTGACTATCTTCTCTATGACCTTCGCGGGGAAGGGGAGTAGAGAGATAGGTCGGTACTTTGTGAGGTCTTCGGGGTCTGCTTTGGGTTTTTTGAGCAAGGCGTTGACTTCAGCATGTTGCCAAATATCTGGAAAGGTGGCGGTTTCGAAGGAGCTGTTGATTACAAACCGGAGCTGGGGAGCGATAATTTGGCTGGCCTTGTTGAAGATGTGGTGGGGGAAGAGGTCTGTTGGAGAGCCTGAGTGAATGGTGCTCATGGTTTGGGTGGTTTCTTCATCGTTGGCGGGGGTCCAGGTGCTCAGTACGTTGGTGAGGCAGGGTGCTGTGGGGTTGGCCGTGTCGGTGGTGGTGATGGTGGGTGACTGCGTTATGAAGCTTTCATGTATGTCTGCAATCTTGCGGTGGA
Organism: Pleurodeles waltl; assembly: GCF_031143425.1. Taxonomy (NCBI): domain Eukaryota; kingdom Metazoa; phylum Chordata; class Amphibia; order Caudata; family Salamandridae; genus Pleurodeles; species Pleurodeles waltl. The sequence continues at coordinate 1,180,820,049 of NC_090444.1, forward strand.
AGTAGCTGGAGAGGGAGTTGCAGAGGTCTTGCGAGTGCGGAGGGTCGATGGTGCAGGATTTGGGTTTGATGAGTTCCTTGATGATGGTGAATAGTTCCTTGCTGTTGTGTGCGTTGTTGTTTATACGCTCTTTGTAGAAGGATCTTTTGGTGGTCTGAATGAGCAGGTGGTGTTTGCGCATGGCTGATTTGTGGGCGGAGAAGTTGCTCACTGATTGTTCTTGGCGCCAGGCTTTCTCAGTTTTCCGGCATTCTCGTTAGGAGGTCTGAAGTTCTGCGGTGAACCAGGGAGCTGTCTTGTTGATGCGGGTGGTGTTGTTTTTTTTGAGTGGAGTGAGGGTGTTTGCGCAGTCGTCGAGCCATGGTTTGAGGTTGAGGATGGCGGCGTTGGGGTCGTTGGTGATGGGTGGAGTAGATTGGGCGAGGTTGGAGATCAGCTGTTCCTTGGAGATCTTGTTCCACTTGCGGTGAGGGATAGGATGTTGTTGGTGGTGGGTGGTGGGCTTCAGGAAGGCGAAGTGAACGCATTGGTGGTCGGTCCAATGGAGTTCAGTGGTGTGAGTGAAGGTGATGTGACTGCTGGAGGAGAACATGGCATCAAGCGTGTGTCTGGCTGAATGGGTGGGCGAGGTGACCAGTTGCTTGAGGCCGAGGTTTGCGAGGTTGTCCAGCAGGGCGATGGAGATGCAGTCGCTGGTGCTCTCTAGGTAGAAATTTAGGTCGCCGTCAAACATCTGTTCACAAACCCACTCAGACTCTCACACACTCACTCACAGACATAGTCAGACTCTAACTTATCCACTCACAGACCCAGTCAGACTCTCACTCGTCCAGTCACAGACCCACTCAGAATGTCACACATCCATCTGTAGACCCACTCAAACACTCATGCATCCACTTACAGTCCCCATTAAACTTCCACTGAGGTATTCAGAAATGTATTGTGACATGGAGAGAGTGAAAGAAATACATATGAACAATATGTGGTGTTGTGCATTGAATGTGTACTTTTGGTTTGCGAATCCACAATGGGGTTGGGACTCCAAAATGTTTGTTAAAAATAAAATCAGATTTTCTTTCACATTTAAAGAGTGTTTGGGATATAGGTTGGCTTTAAAAAGAGCCTTTGAGTTTATTGTGTGTATATATTTAGTACATATAAGAGCGGATGCAGAGTGGCAAGTTGCTGAGAAATACTCTTTTGCCTTTATCTGTAAAGTGCACGCCATCTCTTCTACATATCCCATCCATGTCAAAGAGCAGGTTATTATTGTAGATAGAGCCCATGCTATGGTCTCTGAGGAAAGCTGAAACAGTTTTATTAATATGTTTCCTGGCTTTCTCAATCTGTGGACAGAATTGCTTTGAGCACTTCCATTTCTGCCTCTGGCATATATTAGAGAACACAAAGGCAGTATGAGTGAAAAGGTGCATTAATTGAACAAAGGTATCCTTCATTAGGATTTCCAGTCCTACCAGTGTGCCCAGGTCATTACCACCACAGTGCACAATCATGAGGAGAGGTGGTTGGCAATCTCTTAAGCTTTCAACCAAGGGTGCCCTCTCTGGCCAACCCAAGTAATATCCACATTAGGCAAACCCAGTGACTCTTTCTACCATGCCCACGAGCCCAAAAAACATAGCTGTGACCTACAATCCACACACTATAACCATTTTGAAGGGAAGGAGCAGTTGCACACAAGAGAAGGCTGCAGCTGAATGAGGGAGTTCTCAAAATGTGAGGTCGTTAAAATGGAAGAAGCACCTGATTAAAATAAAAACACACATATTTGATTGGATGTTGTAAATACAGTGGTCGATAAAAATAGGTTGTAATTAAAAATGTTAAGTCAGTCAATCTGTGATTGGTTCTTATTTTTTCTTAAACAAGTAATCCCATTTTGGATATGCTTACATTCTGTAATAGTCACAGCACACATTAAAGCTAGTCTTCTGCTAACACAAAATGCTGTGAACATTTGAACTACTGGTACAGTAGAGTGTTCTAAAGGAGGTTGCTATGGCAGCTGTGGAGAAAGAGTGTGGGGGGAAGAGGAGCTTTTAAAAAAGACATACATTTTTCAAATAAGAGAGCTTTTTGTAGATAAGGAACTTTTGTTTTCCAATTCAATATTATCACTGAATTTACAATGTAGAAACAACTGTACAAAGGAATAATGGGAAATATATTTTCAACCCCAGATTGGAGTCGCAACTCTGTTGCAAAGTTACACGAGGGGCTGCGCTGTGCGCCACAATGGAGTCACGACTCCAGCACCACACAGTAGGAAGTTCGCTTTCTTACCAAAAATACAAGATATGGTTAACAGTCACTAACCATTCAGATGTGGGATAGCATAAATAAAACATGAAACATAGTTTCTGATTTGATATCTAGAACAGTATCACTGAGAGCAAAGATGAACAGGTTGCCCTTACTGGTTGCCTGGACTAAAAGTGGCGTACCATTTTTATTCTGAGATTTCATTATTATATTAAGAAAAGAGCCAAAGCGATATTGTGATAGTATTTTACCTGTCAATGGAAGCTATTAACAGGTATGTGACTAAAAGTATTAGTTTCAAAGCAAGCTGTGTTTTTTTTAGATAAGAGTGATAAAAGTGTATATGATATAGATAAAACTGCATTAACTGAGCTATAGGTAGGGAGTGGTTGAAACGTCTATTCAGATATATACAACTGTATTCAATATTTTAGGAAATGATTAACATTAGAAGCTTCTAAGTCATGCAATCTGTTCAGTACTGTAGATTTTAGATGCACAGTTTATGGCGCCAGTTGAGTTGGAATATATATCAAAAGAGAAGCATAGAGTTACCTTTTTAGTAGCCAGAGGCTACATCTAAAGTAGAATGTATATTTGTTTTACAGTGTGGTATCTGTTTGTAGTGTTAGGCATAAAGGGTCTGATTTATGAGGCCCCTGGCACAGGGTGGTGCAGCAAGTGTCTTATTGTGCTGTCCTGTGCCACCGTGAAAGGGGAGAAATGTGCTGTATCTGCAAGATAAAGTGCATTTCTGTTCTCTCCCCTGTGCTGTTGCAAAAATTACTACCTATTGCCAATGCAGGCATCCTTTATTATGCTGCAAGGGTGCCTGTGTTGTAGGGATGATTAGCTTGCTCTTGGAAGGGACAACTTGCTGCATAAAAAACAATCATAACAGGTGTTTTATGTTTGCATAAGACTATAGAATGATATATAGACCAAAAGAATCAAGTATGCACTAGTGCACTCAATGTCTGTTGACTGTGACAGTGTTGACTGTGACAAGTATACACACACTAATAGACAAAAGTACACGTTCCTGCATAAAAATACACTTTGAAGGACACACTGATAGGGATGGTGAGACAGCCAGGCAATTGCTAAATAAATGATGTATTGTGCCAACAATGCTGTTATGTGAATGAATACAGAGTAAATTATAATGATATATAAGTGAACAGTTTGTTATGTAAATGTAAATCTGTTGCTATATTGTTTAGTGTTTCACATATTTTTTTTTACCAGGAAGTGATATTGAAGATGCTATCAAAAACAAAAATAAAAAAAAAACTGAGGAAATCCTATTATCTACTTGCAATTGTCATAACAAATGAGGCAAACCCATGTAACCCTTAGACCCGGGTAATTAAATATTGATCAACAAATTAAGTCAACTCGGGGGAAGTATATGCCTAAACTCCCACCGCATTTAAAATACTTTTTCAATCAACTTTAATCTAAAATAAATGTATAATACTCCCGGTCAATTTATATCACCATTTAATGATTACTCTAATGAAAAAATATATATCTCCTTCAATCACAAAAACTTCATTATAAAGTAGGTGCTCCTAATATACGATGCAGTGAAAGTGCAAAAGTGATGTACGTGCAAAAGTGTTATGTACAATATATACAGATGTGGTTAAAAGCTTAAAGAAAAGAGCAAACTTCAAAAAGACCCCTTCATTCCAAGTGTCTTGAAGTTACTCATATATAATCCACATATAATATACTCAACGTTTGACCCTATATCAAGACATCAATCATTTGTGGGCCATGCTCAGGACTGAATAGCTCTTTTCATAGGGAACACCTAATATTTTAAGTATCCTATTTAAATGATTCCCATTAATTCATAGAATACATCTCTTCTTTTTTTATATTCCCTGGTGTCAATAATTTAACAACCTCTTCCAATTGGTAAGAATCTTACAATACTTTAATTGCAAACACATATACTATAAAGGCATCCAACTCATGCATCACAAACGGACCGCAGACAGATTGCATTGCCCCATCACGCAACACAATACCCTTTATACAAAACATATACACATATCCCCACAACTACTACCTCCCTTCTCCCAGCAAACACTACTCTGTCCACTCCCACTAACACAACCTGCCATCACCCACACAACACAAAACTACAGTATACATTTCTCTCAGTCTCAGCCTTCCAGATACACACTCTCTGCTCATACTAACCAACAACACTATCCGCTGTTTTCTCCACACAGACCACCTGTCATCATAACAATGCCCAAACCCTGCCTTCAAACACACCATCTACAAACACTCTTCCCCTCTCTTCACCAATTACACCCAACCATACAATCCCCACATTTCACTCCACCACACATATTACCTCTTCCAGTCATCACAACTAACACTAACTCCCCTGACACACATCCATCACCTCTTACACACCTCGTACATTCATCTCCAAAACACATCAACACCCCATCTAACACTCAAATTCCACTCACCAGCACTAACTCACATACAAATCCCTCACCAAAAACAACTACACCAATATCCCCTCTCACTATTCCACTAAAACAATACCGACCACAAACATCAGCACATCAAAGCAACACAAACTTACATTACACTTATTGTCATACCCACTCCCACCCTCAGGACTACACAAAGAATACAAATTCCATCCTATCTCCACCCCTACTTTCTCACTCTTCACAAACACCTACCACAAGCACCCCAACCCAGCAACTTTCATTCAGTCGCCTCTCCTCCATTGCACAATTTAGAGCCTTACATCATGATCCACATGCTCCTCCACCACCCCTAACCCATACTCCATCCACACTAAACAAACGCAAACAAAATAAAAAACATGCCACTCATAGCAACCTCGCATCCCCTTGTCTATTACTTAATAAAACTACCCTACAAAAAACAGTACACTCCTCATGGCTCTCTCAGCCACCAAGTCCACCACCCACACACACAGATCCAACAAAATGCCTCCTTAACCTGCTGGAAGAGGAACACTATATTGAAAAGCAAGACTATTGTGAGCCTCAAACAGTTGTCACAACTAGCAACACTTCTGCTTCAAGCTCACATTATACTACTTACCCTTCTCCTAAACAAAACAACACTACCACTAACACACCTTTTCTAAACTGCCAGCTCATAAATGCTCGATCACTCTCAACAAACAAGCACCACATCCACGACCTGCTCACAGACACACAACCTGACTTACTATTCATAACTGAATCCTGGTTGGGAGATGACATGGCCCCAGTGTTGCACAAAGCCGTTCCTCCAGGCTATCAAACCATCACATAGAACCGTATAGGCAAGAGAGGAGGTGGACTAGCTATTATATTCAAACAGGCATTGAACCTCAGTAAAACAGACAACATCTCCATACAAGGTTGTGAAGCCCTCCTTACCAGATGCCACCCTACTCCAACTTCCTGCTGTAACTTTCTCCTCCTTTACAGACCTCCACCTAACAACTCCACATTCCCAGATGCTTTTCTAGACACAGTCTCAAACCTTATTACACTATACTCCAACCTATGCATTCTTGGGGATCTAAACATTTGGTTTGACAAACCCAATATGCCCCACCCAAAAGCTATCACCACTGGCCTAGTCGCATTGAACCTACATCAGATTATACACAATCCCACACACATCGCTGGTCACATCCTAGATGTCATTTTTGCTAAGCCTGAACTAGTTACTATTCATAGCATCACGCCAATCACTTGGTCAGACCACCATTTGATAACTTTCGGACATACAACTCCACAAATCAACACATTCCACAACTACTTACATACATACACCTATCGACCATGGAGCAAACTCAATTTGGATGACTTAGAAACACAACTAACAGCCAACACAGATCTAGATACAATTAATTCTGTGCCAAAACGTTATGAGTGGCTACAGGAAGCTTTTGATATGCTAATACCACTCAGAAAAACTAAACACGATAAAAAGAAAACCAACACCTTGGAGAAACACAGAACTTAAAAAGATAAAGCAACAAATCAGAAAGTTGCGGCGGACCTGGCTCAAAACAAACAACAGTCAAGACAAACTGCAGCTACACAAACTTAACAGGATATACAAATCATCAATCAAAAAAGCTAAAAAAAGGTACTACTCAGACAGAATTCTAAATGATCAATCTACAACCAAGGAATTTTATAAAATTCTCAATGAATTTCGAAAACCTACATGCATGGAAGGAAGTCATCCCACTACTCAAGTTTTCACAAACAAATTGGCAACTCACTACACAACCAAGGCAGACACATTGGACTCCTATTTAAAACAGAAGAAAAACATCAGCACCAACCCCATTCCAAAAATACCCTCTAAAAATAAACCAACCCAACCTCTACAGTCCTTCAAACAAATATCCCAGGATGAATTTATGGATTTGGTCAAAGCAAGCAGACCTTCTGGTTGCCCTTCTGACCCTTGCCCACCACAAATCTTCAAGAACATTCTTCTATCTACTTCTGCTGCCACACCTGTAAGAAGAATCATCAACAACTCTTTAACTTCAGGAACTTTTCCTGTAGACCTGAAAAAGGCATACCTACGACCTTTATTAAAGAAAACAAACCTAGACCCGCAAGACCCCAACAACTACAGACCAATCACAAATGGACCTTTCCTGGGCAAATTGCTAGAAAGAGCAGCATTCGCCCAGACGTCACAATTCATTGAAGACAATTCTATACTTTCAGATTTCCAAACTGGAATCCGCCCAGGAAGAAGCACTGAATCGGCACTCATAGCAATCTGGGATGATCTTAAAAACACAGTCGACCGAAATGGAGTTGCTGCACTACTTCTCTTGGACCTCTCAGCTGCCTTTGTTACGGTTGACCATGACACCCTAATTCAAAGACTCCACGAAGCCGGCATACAAGGGATTGCTCTCGACTGGATTACTTCCTATCTTCAAAAAAGATTGAATATCATCCACTCGCCCCCCTTCTCGTCCGAACCCTACCTCACAAAAGCAGGGGTCCCCCAAGGGTCAATCATCTCACCTTTGCTTTTCAACATCTACATGATATCTTTACCAGAACTGATCAATGATTTCCATCTCACATGCTGCAACTATGCAGATGACACACAAATACTACTTAAATTAGAATGCCCCAAAAACATTGAAAACTCACAAATCTTCAGTTGCCTCAAAGCAGTTGATCAGTGGATGACCTGGAGCCATCTCAAACTAAATACCTCCAAAACAGAAATACTCATATGTGGTGACTGGAACAGTTATGACCCTCTGTGTGTCTGGCCTGACGATCTCAGACCACCTCCTCAATTACCCAAGAAAGTTAAAAACCTAGGAATCACCATGGATTCCAAGTTAACTATGAATGCCCAAGGGGACAAATTAGCACGAACAAGCTTCATCACCTTGAAGACTTTACGACGCACCTTCCCCCACCTCGGATTTCCACACAAGGTGCAAGCTACTATCTCGCTTGTACTATCCAAACTGGATTATGCCAATGGCCTCTACCATGGATCATCTCTATCTGTTATGAAAAAACTACAACGTATCCAGAATTCCGCAGCCAGGCTACTATTACATGTAAAGCCGCAAGCCCACATCTCCCCTGCCTTGAGAGTACTACACTGGTTACCCGTTGCCAGAAGATGTAGTAAGCGCTATATAAATACGATTACAATACAATACAATACAATACAATAAATTTGCAGGCATTCCTTTATTTTGCCTTGTAAGAGTCTTATCCGGATTGTATCTGAAGGAAAAAGAAAACGTCCGTGTTGAATGCCTGAAAATTTATTATAAAGTATTGGAAGATTCTTGTCAATTAGAAGAGGTTGTTAAATTATTGACACCAGGAAATATAATAAAAAAAGGAGAATGTATTCTATGAATTAATGGGAATCGTTTAAATAGGATACTTGAAATATTAGGTGTTCCCTATGAAAAGAGCTATTCAGTCCTGAGGAAGACCCACTAATGATTGATATCTTGATATAGGGTTGCAACATTGACTATATTATATGTGGATTATATATGAGTAACTTCAAGACACCTGGATTGAAGGGGTCTTTTTGAAGTTTGCTATTTTCTTCATGCTTTTAAGCACATCTGTATATATTGTACATAAAACTTTTGCACGTACATCACTTTTGCACTTTCACTGCGTCGTATATTGGGAGCACCTACTTTATAATGACGTTTTTATGATTGAAGGAGATATATATTTTTTCATTAGGATAATCATTAAATGGTGATATAAATTGACTGGGAGTATTATACATGTATTTTAGATTAAAGTTGATTGATACTTCCCCCGAGTTGACCTAATTTGTTGATCAATATTATCTACTTGCAACACAGAAACAAAAGGCGGAGTATGAGGAAATTATAGTTAAAGAGAAAAGGAGAAAAGTGCTGCTGGTACGAGAAGCAGAACATTTCTTAAAACTACATATCGGAAACTGCACATTGTGAAAAATAATGTCAATAAAAAGGTAAGTTTCAAGTCAACTAAGAAGGCAGAAAAATCATGTGAGATACATAGTTAAAAATAGTTGGAGAAACTACATAGGTTAAACAGAAGATTGCAACAGTTCAAAGAAATTAAAGTTAGAATGTTTTGTGTCAGGGTAATTTACAATCTTCTCAAAAATATGAAGTACAAAAGGAGAAAGGTACTAAAACAAAAAGACCGTGTTGAGGCTATAATTGATAAGGCATTTACCTTAAAGCGAAAGCTTTTTATTTTTATTCTTACTAGAATGAGAACATTGGATAAAACAGTGTTATGTATGAAGAAATGCAGCCAAAGAACAAGGCTTGTTAATAAAAGTAATTTTTGTAAAATATTTAGAGGTGAATAGAAACATACCTCCAGTACAGAGCCTTTCTTTAATGAAGAAGGGTATTTACAAGCGAACACATTAGTGCATGGAGTTTATATAACTAGTCCATGTTATGAGATGAAGGATGGCAGTCCCGTTGAAAAAGAAGAGATTGTTTCTAGAAATGTGGAAGAGGTGGTAGCTGAAGAGATTAGGAGAAGGCGTAGACAGACTCCTATTTACAAATGGAAATGTGGCAATATTTGTAGTATTCGGCAGCAGTCAATTGATTTGTTCAGGGGTTTTGTACGGGAGATTCCATGCAGAAGTCTCAAACAAAAACAATTCAATTTTGGAAGGATTAGATCTACACAAAGTAAGAAAGTTTACACATTTACAAGGACTTTCATTAGTATGTTTATCCAAGAAAGTGTGCCAAAGCATCTTTCCTCACTTTAGAATGTTGGCAGTTCACCATTCAAAAATACAAAGTTTATTTAGGAGACTTTACTATGTGAAGACTCCAGTGTTAGGTTTAGGTGAAATGAACAGAGTACTTTTGCATGGTACCGTACAAGAGAGAGAAAACGTTTATGAGGATGTGCAGTTTTAGTTTTTTGGCCCTGAAGAGGATTCCTGGGAGAATTAAGAATTTGTAGGTACAGACATTAAGGAAGAGAGCACAGGTATTTGCTACTGAGAATTTTGAACAAGCGATTATGAAATTTAATACAGCTTGCTCTGAAAAGCCAAACTTGTATGCATCTGTTGTTGACACACTCAGTACAAAAGTAAATTACGAAATGTAGATGTATTTTCCAAAACTGAAGGGAAAAACTGAGAAAAGTAGCAAAAATTTGCTGCTTATTTATTTGTAGAGGAGCCTTTTGATTTGTCCATGCAGCAAGTTTGGAAGTATTGCTATGATAAGTTAGAGGATCAGAAAACACCAGCTTGAGCAGCGCATAATAGGTCAGAACTTGGGAGTATTCCAGTACAACTACAAGACTTAAATGTATATGTATACAAACTGTTCATCCATTTCAAGTGATTATACGATTGGAACCAAAATAGGTAAATGGCATTCATCTGAGTTATTGAAAGGCTTCAAAGGAAGAGTAGTATATTTGCCATTAGACTTTAAAAAAAAGTTGAAACTGTAGGAATTGAGAAAGACAATGATTATCACTTATTGTCCTGGTAAATGTTGTACTGACTAAGAATAAAAAAATTGTCAAGCGTTGGTCGATGTTAATGAAGTTAAACGAGCAACGGTATACCTGGTACAAAATAATGTTTATTATAAAAATGTTGATGTGGAACCTGATGTACCAAATGATGATGATGACAGTTTGGCAGCAAGTGGACAAATAGAAAAAGTAGATCCATCCCGATCAGAACAAATTTAGGAGCACTACAGCTTCTGATGGATACAACTACCTGTGGATTCCTCACCTAAAGAATTTTCCCCCATGCGCCAGCATCCGATGGAATTTTTTTCTTCTAGCTCTGCACGTCGACGATGACGTCACAATTGCCTGACTCCCATGATGCCGTATGACGTCATCTATGCAATAAGAAGCCCTCTTTGATGTGCAGACGTTAGTTCCCTTTTTTCCGTGCCTTCGAGTAACGTTTTTTTCTTCGAGGCTACTAGGGAGCTACTGTTTCACTTCGTGTGTTACAATGTCTCAGCCACGGAAGTCGGGTTTTAAACCCTGTAGGGAGTGTGGAGGCCGAATGTAGGTCACAGACCCACACGAAAATTGTTTGTGGTGTCTGAGCTCTGACCATGAGGTCGAAGCATGCGGTTCATGCCAGCACATGAATCCGAAGGATCTCAAGGAGCGCGAGGCCAAGTTATTCTTGGCAAAATCGAAGAGGAAGGAGAGACATCATCGTCGCAGGTCTTCTTCTAAGTCGTCGAAATCACAGAGGCGTCATCCAGACTCCCAACACCGGCATGATTCACAACACCGATCAAGTAAGGACCGATCCCGCTCAAGATCACCGTCAGCTCGACGCCGAACGACATGGGAAGTTAGTCCGACTGTAACACCTCTGCCTCGGATGACTCCTACTTCTCCGACGTCTCCGCTGTCTGTCTTCGAAGTCGATCCTCACCAGGATCCGGCGGTCTCACTGGCGCAGATGGAGATGCCCGAACCGACGCCGGCGTCACCTCAGGCTCTGGCCCCGCAGGGATATCTGGCGTTCCCGGCACCAGGCACAGACCCTGCTGCATTTCTTAATGCGATGTTTAACATCTTCGCCATCATGGCTCCGGGAGGTGGTCACTCTGGACCTTCGGGTCCTTTGGTGTATGACATGGGTGTTCTGGCTCCGTACAGGCCGACGCCCTTCATGCCTTTCCTACCTACGGGAAGTGCTGGTTCGGTGCCGGTACCAATGGCGTTGCCTAGAAGGCCTGTGACGCCGACGACATCTGCTGCCCTGGTGCCGATGAGTTCGCTGTATCTTCCATTGATGTTGAAGAAGCCTACAGCGCTGATGGATCCGGCGACGGATGAATCAGAGGGTCGACGCCGTCCGAGGTCTTCGGTGTCGGCAGATACCTTATCGACGCCAAGGATGGAGGCCAGGCTCCACTCCAGGAGATTGGCTCTGAGGCTGCTTGAGGAGCAGGAGTATAAGAAGCAGCTCTTGGAAGAGGGTGAGATTGTGGAGCCTCTGGGAGACCTGCAGCGCTTGGACACTGCTAGTGGTTTGGACACTTCTCCGGAGTGGGACTTGGCATCTCTGGGGAAGTACACCGAAGAGGCTGCCTCTTTCCATTCGGTGGTCAGGAAGGCGGCGGATTTTCTTGACCTTCCTCTTCCAGCTGCTGATGTAAAGACTAACATTCTTACGGAGGTTTTGCACCCTTCTGCAGCAGTGACAGAGCCGCTTCTTCCTTTTAATGAGGCGCTCATAGACCCAATAATGGAGGTGTGGAAGAAGCCTGTGACTTCGACAGCAGTAAATAGGTCTGTTGCGAGGAGGTATTGGGTGGCTCCTGGAGATCCAGCGTTCTTGTCCAGACATCCGACTCCAGAGAGTTTGGTAGTGCAGGCTTCATGCTCCTCCCGCTCTGCTCCAGGATCTTTTCCAGGGGTTCCTTCGTACAGGGAATCCAAGAGAATGGACCAATCTGCTAAAAAGGCATTCTCTTCATGCAGCATGGCCCTTAAGTCAACAAATGCTACCTGTATCCTGGGCAGGTACATCTATGCTCTGATGGACGAGGCCAAGACACACTCTGGATTGCCTCAGGAGGTTCTTAACCTTTTGGCAGACGCTCAGGCGGTGGCGACCCAGGTTATCCAATCTGGGCTTGACACATCGGACTCCGTGGCCAGGGCTATGGGCACGTCCATAGCGACACGACGGCATGCCTGGCTACGGTCTTCAGGATTCTCCCCCGATGTGCAGACAACCCTACTCGATCTGCCCTTTGATGGGGATAAACTGTTTGGGACAAAAGCTGACTCTGCCTTGGAGAGGGTCAAAGAGAGTAGGGCCACGGCAAGATCCTTGGGCTTGCAAGCTTCCACCTCTACTCCCTTGAGATCGTTTAGGAGGTGCAGTAGAGTTGGCTCCAGAGCAGGAGAGGGGTCAGGGCTGCTATTCAAGATATTTCCTGATCCCCAAAAAGGATGGTCGGTTGATGCCAATCCTGGACCTGTGGATTTTGAATTGGTTCCTCAAGCAGGAAAAGTTCAAAATGCTGACCCTAGCACAGGTTCTTTTGGTGTTGAACAAAGGGGATTGGATGGTGTCTGTCGACTTGCAGGATGCTTACTTTCATATCCCGATCCTCAAGTCGCACAGGAAGTATCTCCGGTTTGTGGTGGGGTCGCAACACTATCAGTTTGCGGTCCTTCCGTTTGGTCTTACTTCAGCACCTCGAGTCTTCACGAAGGTGATGGCGGTGGTTGCAGCAGAGCTCAGAAGGAGGGGGATAGCAGTATTCCCTTACCTGGACGATTGGTTGATTAAAGCCAAGTCTCCGGAGCTCCTGCGGCGTCACCTGCATTCGACAACCCAGTTGTTCGATCTGGGCTTTTCGGTGAACGTGCCCAAATCTCACCTGGAGCCCTCTCAACACCTCCTGTTCATAGGGGCAGTACTAGACACAATGTTGAATCGGGCCTTTCCTCCGCCGCAGCGGATTCAGGACATTCAGGCGCTGATTCCAATTTTTCAGAATGGAGCGGTAGTTCCAGTCCTCAAGGTCCTTCGTCTGCTCGGGCTGTTCGCTTCTTGCATTCTGTTGGTCACTCATGCACGCTGGCACATGAGGGCTCTTCAGTGGTGCCTCCACAGGCAGTTGTTTCAACACAAAGGGGATCTCAAGGAATCGATAAGGATCTCCAGAGACGCTGCAGCAGATCTTCAATAGTGGGTTGCGGTCCGCAACCTGTCTCAAAGAAAGCCGTTCTCGCTGCCACCTCCAATGGCCACAGTGATAACGAATGCCTCCACTCTAGGGTGGGGAGCTCATCTGGGGGACCTGGAGGTCAACGGTCATTGGTCTCCAGTGGAACAGAGGTTTCACATCAATCTGTTGGAATTGCGGGCGATACGTCTGGCTCTCAAGGCCTTCCTCCCTTCTTTTCGCGGTCGGTTGGTTCAAGTCCTGACGGACAACACTACCGCGATGTGGTATATAAACAAGCAGGGAGGAGTGGGGTCGTACCTTCTCTGCAGAGAAGCTCTACAGCTCTGGTCCTGGACTCAGGACCATCGGATTTGCTTGGTGGCAAACCATTTGGCTGGAGTTTTTAACGTGCGTGCGGACAGTCTCAGTCGGCGCATCTCGACCGATCACGAGTGGCGTCTTCATCCAGACCTTGTCCTTTACATCTTCCAGGTGTGGGGGGATCCACAGATAGACCTGTTTGCCACTCGGGAGAACGTGCACTGCCCGTCGTTCTGCAGCCTCCAGTATCCAGTGCAAGGAGCTTTGGGGGACGCATTTCAGATGTCCTGGATGGGTCAGTTTCTTTACGCGTTTCCCCCCATACCATTGATTCCTCGGGTTCTGAGGAAGATTCACCAAGACCGGGCCCAAGTCATCTTAATAGCTCCAGATTGGCCAAGAAGGATGTGGTATTCAGACCTTCTCCAACTCTCTCTGTGCCCTCCGCTCCGTCTCCCTCACAGGGAAGACCTCCTCTCGCAGTCTCAGGGGCAGGTTCTACACCCCCACCTCCAGAGCCTGCACCTACATACCTGGAGATTGAAAGGGGCAATCTGAGTACTTTTTCTCTCCCACCTGAGGTGGTGGACGTTATATTATCGGCCAGGTGACACTCCACCAAATCTATCGATGCAAGCAGGTGGGCTAAATTTGTGACTTGGTGTGGAGAGAATCAAATTGATCCCTTACGTGCCCACTTATCTGACATTTGGTCGTTTGCGTTATCCTTAGCGCAGAGGGGTTGTGCAGTTGCGACTGTTAAGGGTTATTTGTCCGCGCTATCAGCCTTTCTGTGCCTTCCAGACCAACCCTCCTTGTTTAAGTCCCCAATAGTTTTGAGGTTCATTAGGGTTCTCATTAACAGGTTTCCGCCCACTCCATTCGTGATGCCGCAGTGGGATTTGAACTTAGTGTTAGCTTTTCTGATGGGTTCACCATTTGAACCGATTCTTTCAGGTCCTTTGAGGTTTTTGGTTTTGAAAACTGTTTTTCTAGTTCCCATTACATCCGCTAGAAGGGTGAGTGAGCTCCAGGCTCTCAGTGTGGAACCCCATATACTTCCTTTTTTAGGGACAAGGTGGTGTTAAGGACCAAGGCGGCTTTCTTACCGAAGGTTGTTACACCCTTTCATTTAGGACAGTCCATCACACTTTCTTCCTTCTATCCTTCACCTCATCCATCAAAGGAGGAAGAGAGGCTACACGGACTTGACCCAAGAAGAGCCTTGAGCTTCTTCGTCGACAGGACGAGAGAGTTCAGACAGGGCGATCAGCTCTTCGTCGGTTACGTGGGGAAGAGGAAAGGCAAAGCTGTCCACAAGAGAACGCTTTCCAGGTGGGTCATTCTTTGCATCAAGTTGTGTTATTCTCAAGAAAAGAAGGAACCTCCTGTGGGGTTAAGAGCACATACCACCAGGGCTAAGGCATCCTCCTCGGCCTTAGCTGGAGGTGTTCCTGTGATTGACATCTGCAAGGCCCCACGTTGGGCATCCCTCCACACATTTGCTAAACATTATTGTTTGGATTCTGAAGTCCGGAGGGATGGCCATTTTGCACAGTCAGTGCTGCAGGATTTCTTGGTTTGACCATTCAGGCACCCACCACCGAGTGCAGTACTGCTTTGGGACTCTATTATTTAGGTGAGGAATCCACAGGTAGTTGTATCCATCAGAAGAACAAGTTACTTACCTTCAGTAACGCCTTTTCTGGTGGATACACTAGCTACCTGTGGATTCCTCATGGTCCCACCCGCCTCCCCATTGCCTGGTTGGTCTTACCAAGATATCCTTGGGTGAGCATCTGTATGTTGTTGATATGTATATACTGATGCAATGATTTATATATGTGTATATAATTGTTTATATATATTTATATATATTTGTATATGGATGTATAGATATGTTTCATATTGTAGAACTGTATACAGTAGGATGTTTATTTCTATTCGTTATGTTTCCTATTAGTTGAATTAAATGATGGTATATAAGTTTTCATTGATGTGTTCATGTCAAATATGTAGTGTCAATGTTCACCTGTTCGCCTCAAAGGCACGTAAAAAATGGTGATAACTGACGTCTGCACGTCGACGAGGGCTTCTTATTGCCTGGATGACGTCATACGGCGTCATGTGGGAGTCGGGCAATTGTGACGTCATCATCGACGTGCAGAGTTAGAAGAAAAAATTTCCGTCAGATTCTGGTGCATGGGGGAAAATTCTTTAGGTGAGGAATCCACAGGTAGCTACTGTATCCACCAGAAAAGGCGTTACTGAAGGTAAGTAACTTGTTCATCCAGTCTTTACGTTCTAAAGAAGTAATTGTTAATGCTATTGACCTTTTCCAAATGAAGCAAGCTAAAGTGGCTCTCATGAGTCTGTGAGAAAAAGGTTTAGAGCCTTGTTGTTTTTCTCACTGTTTCCCACTGGAGTAGGAGGTCGGTATGATGACTGGCCCATACAAATACCAGCAGCTAAGTACCGATCAACACAAATATATTCAGAGGATCCAAGATTCAGACAGTGTATCCCATACATATTTCTCCTTCTATTTGAGAGTGACTTGTCTGGACTTTTGTATGCAGTAAATTACATTCTAAAAACAGGAGTTAATCTTCAAAAATTGTCTGCAAGAGATTTTTTTATCAAGTTCAAGAAGAGGACGAATACCTCGAATACAACTTGATACAACTTTATTAATTTAATGGCGTACCAACGTAGAATGCACGAATATTGGTTCCGTAGTCATAGAGAAATGAAGTGTATGGTGAGAAACTTGGAAGCACTAATGTGGTTTTTGACACTGATTTGCGCTGAGTATGCGTGGGATTACCTGATTTAATTCTTGAGAGAAGCAAATTCTAATATAAAAGACATCAATCTAAAGACAGCTGGAGAGCTTTGGTCATTAGATCCTGTCCTGCTAATGTTTGTAGATATTTCAACCACAGGTTCCAAGGTATGCTTGCTTTTATCTGCAACAAGAATAATCCACCTCTTGGAGAAGTAGGTGATTTATTTTGCGCAGAGTACTAGGCAGAAGGTGCTCCTCATATTCACATGCTACTATGGATAAAAGCTGCAGCCAAATTTGGAGCAGACAGTGATGAGTCTGTGTTGTCTTTTATAAAAGAGTATGTAACATGTACCATACCAAAACACGCTGGTGAAAAAGGTCTCAGAGAACAAGTTTTGCATTTCCAAACCCATAGATGTGGGAAGTACTATTGTCGTACATACAGGTCCAGAGAAAATGTTTACACAAGATGTCGATATGGATTTCCACAACCTGTCATTTCAAAAGGAAGAGTAAACAGCGTGTTGTCTTCAGTCTGACATGGAAATCAATAAAGAACACATATAGCTTAAAGAGAACCAAATATTCCAAATATATTTATAACTACAATCCTGTGATTTTAAAAAAGTTGAATGCTAACATGGACATAAAATTTGTTGCAGACAACTCCATCGCTGTGGCTCGGTGTGTCACACCGTACATTATGAAATCTGAAAAAAGATCAAGGAGATGTGCGGAAAAGACACTTAGCAAGAAATGTTATTCATTCAGCAGAAAATGCTTTCCCATATGGAAATTGGTCCTATGAAGCCTGTGACATGTTGAGTTCGGCAAGTTTGTTCTAAAAATCAAAAGGAATTGTCTGGGTATTGAAGTCTTTCCCTGAAATTCAGTACCTGCAGAGTTTGAACCAGAAATTACAGACATTGTAAAATCAAATATGTTAGATACATGCTACCCAAGAAGAAGTCGACATCTAGAAGACAAGTGCATTTATGAATCTTTCTAAAACTACAGATGTAGACGCAATGTAAGTGAAAACATAGAGAAAGGAAAATATGTAGTACGTGGATGTAATAGATGTTTGGTGAGACATGAAAAAACTAAATATAATTAACCATCAAAAACTTAGCTGGCAAACTACTGAGAAAAGATATTTTTTTCTATTAAGCTCTTCTTCAACTATTCAAACCTTGGCGCACTGAATTGGAATTACTTGGAGATTATGACTGCTACGAAGATGCTGTCAAAGATAGTATTCGATGTCCCATCTTTAAAAATTATTACAAATGTTAAATGATGAGATCCAACAGGAAGAAATGATGCTGCTCCTGAGGTAGATAATGATAGTTCTCAAAGCAGCCAAAGTTCAGCAGCTTTAAGTCAGGATCCCCTTGGACATCCTATTATTGAAAATGAAGCAGCAACAGCTGTGAATGAAGTGGAAACTGCAATGGAACAAGCTAGACAGGAATCTGTAGATCTGAAACAGTTAGTTGGACAACTCAACAACAAAAAAACAAGATTTATATTGAAGTAAGAGACAAAAAAGAACATGGGTTTCTTCATGAGAAGAAACAATGCAATTGCTCGTCTTTAAAGCCAATACTATTATATTATATTAGTGGTCAAGCTGGTACCGGAAAAAGCTTTTTAATTAAATTATCTCTACTTACCTACAAAAGACTACAGATTCAGTGACAGCACCTAGTAGACTGGCTACACACAATTTCAAAGGAATTAATTTACATAGACTACTAGTGCTAGTGGTTGAAAATGACAGTATACAGGATTACCAGAAGTTATCTGGTGAAGCTTGTCATGAAGTGGCAAGAGCCTTGAAGAAAATGAAGCTTTTGATTATTGATGAGGTAAGCATTGTTTTGAATCTAATGCTTGCTTTTTTTCTCTAAGAATGCAACAGATACTAAAAACTGAATATGATGTCTTGTTTGGGGGAAAGCATTTGATTGTTTTTGGAGACCTATTGAAACGTACTCCTGGAAAAGGAAAGCCTATTTTCAAAACACTTTCATATGAAGAGACTCGAAACTCGTCAGGAAGAATTGGAAATGTAAACATTGGGAATATTTTGAATACAAGGAACTTGTGAAAAATATGTGTCAAGCCTCTGACATGGCGTATGGAAACATTCAAATGGACATTAGAGTAGGAATTCAGACAGAGGTGGGGAAAACTGATGTGGGAAAGTCAACTTATTTAGAAACTATTTTCCTGTAACAAGACAGCAGCAGAGCTAATTTATAATTTTTCTAAAGAGGGGAAACCCATAGTTTCATTGATGCCTACACTTCAGGAGTGGTTGAATTTAATGAAGATTTACTAAAACTGGAGAATGAACATATTTTGGAGATTACTGCTTTTGACAAAAAGGAATACCAAGGTAACTGTACTACAAATGTTACAAGATAAATAGAACTCTTTGGAGACATCTGTATCCAGGACTGCTGCACTAGAGAAGTGTTTACGTGTCTGCAAAAACTGTAGAGTAATTTTAAGATATCATTTAAATGTTGAAGAAGGATTGGTAAATGGTGCCATGGGTAATGTTGTTGATTTCCTTAATTTTCCTAACCGCGATCTGGTTGAATTCTTAGATTTGTATGCCCACCGAAAACAATTTCCAGTCAGTCGTGCGTATGTCATAACAATCCAAACGTCTCAAGGTTTAAGGGGGTCATTCCAACCCTGGCGGTCGGTGTTAAAGCGGCGGCCAACCCGCAAACAGGCAGGCGGCCAAAAATAATGGAATTCTGACCCTGGCGGGAACCGCCAACACAGACCGCCACTTTAACACTCCGACCGCCACGGCGGGACAAACAAACAGTGCGGCGGTCACCGCCAACAGACAGGCGGCAGACAATGTACCGCCCACCCTATCACAACTCACCAATCCGCCACCTTTTCCGGGGCGGGAGCCCCGCCGATAAAAACACGGCGGAAACAGACTACGTACGGGAAAACGCTCACCCTACACACTCCACGAGGAATCTGGACAGCATGGAACCAGAACTACACATCCTACCAGCAATTGTCTACCTGCTCCTCTACCAGGAGCACGAACGGCGGCGCAGAAGACAACGGTGAGTACTGCACCTACGACACAGGGGAGGGGGGAGGAGAAAAGAATACGGGCACACACATACGCGACCCCCCCCCCCCACCCAACTACCTACACACCAATGCAGAGCAACAACTCAGAGTGACACCCCCCAAACCCCCTGGAAGAATGCAAAGACAAAATAATATGTTATTGAAATTCAAATATATTGTAAGGCTAAGTAAATAAGTAAGTCTAACATCCCATAACTATATACACATATGTAAATTGTCCCGTCAAAATTGGCTTTCTGTCATTGTACGTGGGCCAATGGTCCTCAACACATGGGCAAAGCCCACACATGAGACCCGAATCCATTGGAGAGAACACTGCAGGGGCATCAGATAGGAAAACTACAGGCACCTCAGGGGGAAGGGAAGGGGGGGCACCTCAGCCACATGAGTCCACGACGCCAGATCCACGAGGGGCCTCCATGGCCACTGTTCAATCCTGGGGAGTGCAAAGCCACAGTCTCTCAAGTCCAGACAGTGGGTGGCTTGCCCACTGTGCCATCCTGGGGAGTGCAAAGCCACAGTCTCACAAGTCCCTACAGGGGGTGGCTTGCCCACTGTGCCATCCTAGGGAGTGCAAAGCCACAGTCTCACAAGTCCCTACAGTGGGTGGCTTGCCCACTGTGCCATCCTGGGAAGTGCAAAGCCACAGTCTCCCAAGTCTCTACAGTGGGTGGCTTGCCCACTGTGCCATCCTGGGGAGTGCAAAGCCACAGTCTCTCAAGTGGATGACAGACTCCAGCGGTACTGGAGGAGTCTTGGTGCCTAGAGTGTATCGTGCAGCCCTGTCCGACACTGATCCGGGCCTGCCCCTTCTGCCAATGTGTCAGCGGTGCTTGAGAGGAAGGGCCCAGCGGAGCGGTGCTTGAGTTGAAGGGCCCAGCGTAGCGGTGCAGAGACGGCGGTGCCCAGCGGAGCGGTGCTTGAGAGGAAGGGCCCAGCGGAGCGGTGCTTGAGTTGAAGGGCCCAGCGGAGCGGTGCTTGAGAGGAAGGGCCCAGCGGAGCGGTGCTTGAGAGGAAGGGCCCAGCGGAGCGGTGCTTGAGTTGAAG
Source organism: Pleurodeles waltl (assembly GCF_031143425.1). Taxonomy (NCBI): domain Eukaryota; kingdom Metazoa; phylum Chordata; class Amphibia; order Caudata; family Salamandridae; genus Pleurodeles; species Pleurodeles waltl. Next base: position 1,180,840,868 of record NC_090444.1, read on the forward strand.
GGCCCAGCGGAGCGGTGCAGAGACGGCGGTGCCCAGCGGAGCGGTGCTTGAGTTGAAGGGCCCAGCGGAGCGGTGCAGAGACGGCGGTGCCCAGCAGAGCGGTGCTTGAGATGAAGGGCCCAGCGGAGCGGTGCTTGAGAGGAAGGGCCCAGCAGAGCGGTGCTTGAGTTGAAGGGCCCAGCGGAGCGGTGCAGAGACGGCGGTGCCCAGCGGAGCGGTGCTTGAGTTGAAGGGCCCAGCGGAGCGGTGCTTGAGAGGAAGGGCCCAGCGGAGCGGTGCTTGTCTTGAAGGGCCCTGTTCAGCGGTGCTTGAGACGGCGGTGCCCTGTTCAGCGGTGCTTGTCTTGAAGGGCCCTGTTCAGCGGTTCTTGAGACGGCGGTGCCCTGTTCAGCGGTGCTTGTGACGGCGGTGCCCTGTTCAGCGGTGCTTGTCTTGAAGGGCCCTGTTCAGCGGTGCTTGAGACGGCGGTGCCCTGTTCAGCGGTGCTTGTCTTGAAGGGCCCTGTTCAGCGGTGCTTGTCTTGAAGGGCCCTGTTCAGCGGTTCTTGAGACGGCGGTGCCCTGTTCAGCGGTGCTTGTGACGGCGGTGCCCTGTTCAGCGGTGCTTGTCTTGAAGGGCCCTGTTCAGCGGTTCTTCACATGCGTCTCCAGGGCACCAGATCTAGCCAATATATGGTGTTCACTCGCCATCCGACTTCTCGCTTGCGGGGCCCTCCTGTGCTGGTGTCCCGTGGGTGTACTCCTTCACCCCCGGAATGGGGCTGGTGGGGCCCTCCTGGGCAGCTCGCCTGCTGCCGGACTTGTCGGCCGTGCTGGCCTTGCCATCCTTGCCTGATCCTCTGTGGCCCTTGCCTCCCTTTGGAGATGTTCCAGGTGGCACCCCACTTCCTGACGGTGCCAGGGTGGTGCCTGTGGAGGCTGCCGTCTCTGTCCTCTCGCGCCGGCCCTTGCCTTTTTTGGATTTTTTCCCAGGGGGTGGGCTGGCTGTCCCTTTGCTGCTGGCCGATGTAGCTGCCCTCGAAGGTGGTGGACTCCAATATCCCTGGACTATGGTCCTTGTAGGTCCAGGGGTTGTGGTGGCTGAGGTGCTGATTGGACTTTTACGAGATGGAGGGGGTGGGTCAGGTGATGGAGAGAGGTTAATTTTGGAGAGGAAAACCTTTTTCGGAGCAATGGGAAGGGTAGGTGCAGTGGGTATGGGAGTGGAGGAAGAGGATGTGATTGTAGGAGAGTCAAGTGTGCTGTCTTTGGGTGCAAGTGCTTGTGACGGAGGCTGTCGTGAGGTGGATGGCTGTTGGGTGGGTGGCTGCCTGCGTTTGTGTGGTTTGGAAGAGGGGGTGACAGACACACTGGGAGAGGACACATGGGACGTGTAAATGGCAGTGGGGGTGGTGACTGCACGTGTGCGGAGTGTTCTGGTGGGTGTGCTGGTGATGGACGTAGTGGCTGATGAAGTTGTGCATGCAAGTGTGAGTGGAGACGTCACAGGGAGGGAGGAGGGAGACAAGGAGGAGGGGGACACAGAGGAGGCAGTGGCTGTTGGCATGTCTGCATGTGGATGTTGCTTGTGTGAATGCTTGTGGGATGTGTGGTGCTTATGTTTGGATGAGCTGACCTTGGGTGTTGAGGTGTGTGCAGGCTGGTCTGTAGGTGTGTCTGGGATAGGCAGAGGAACAGGGGAGCGGGACTGGGTGGAGGGAGTTGGAGGAGGGAGGCAGGAGACAGGGACAATGGCTGCCGTCAGTGCTGAGGCCAGAGCGTTGAACGATCGCTGATGGGCAGCCTGACCCGAATGAATGCCCTCCAGGTATGCATTGCTCCGATGCACCTCCCTTTCCACCCACTGGATGGCATTCAAAAAGGTAGACTGCCCAACAATGAGCGTCCGGAGGAGGTCAATGACCTCCTCACTGAGGGCAGCAGGGGTAACTGGGGCAGGGCCTGAGGTGCCTGGGGCGAAGGAGATGCCCGCCTTGGTGTGCGAGCGGGCACGGGGCGAACGCTGAGGGGCTGCTTGGAGGGCGGAGCTGGTGCGCTGGGTGGCGGCTGTACCTGTTGTTGAGGTGGGCACGGATGTTGCCGCCACCACAAGGGAGCTCCCTTCCGAGGACGTGTCGGTGTCGCTGATGTCTCCACGTGTCCCCGTTGTGGAGCCCTCCTCGCCCTCCGTCTCACTGGTGAAATCAGAGTCCGTTGCATGGCCCTCCGGGGCCATGTGAGATGCAGCTCCCTCGTGCTCCAATGCCACTTCTCCTCCGCCAGATGATGCTAATGCACACATGAACAGGAAGAGCAGACAAAAAAAGGGGGTGGGAGAAATAAAGACATGTTGACTGCATGCATTGGCAACACAGTTAGCGGAGAGGACAGACACAGAAGCCCCCTGCACTACGCCGCGCACTTGGGGTACACTACTCAATCAGTGAGACTTGGCCTACAAGCCAATGGACGACATCTGCACACATAGGTGACACAAGGCCATGGATAGCTGTACTTGGCACCCTACAGAGGTGGAGGGCGGGGGCACAGGGCCATGCCTTATGGAGGGGACTAGCCTACAGAAATCGCCCTGGCCTAGGGATACCCACATCCCTCCTCCCCCACCCAGACACCTCCACTGCGCGCTAAATAGCAGAATGTGCTTGTACTCACCCCCTTGTGTCTGCTGTGATGTCCTCACGCGCCCATCCAACTCTGGGTAGGCCACCGCCAGGATCCGAGACATCAGGGGGGTCAATTGACGAGTGGCACCCCGCCTACGTTGGGAGGCCATCCCCAGCAGAGCCTCCGCGGTCTTTCTGCTCCCGCGGCGGATGTCCTCCCACCTCTTGCGGCAGTGGGTGCCCCGTCTGTTGTGGACCCCCAGGGTCCGGACGTCCTTGGCGATGGCACGCCAAATGTCGACTTTCTGATGGGCGCTGACCTATGTGACATGTACAGGGAGAGAAAATAAAATATCATCATTTTCTGCATGCTCGATGTGAGTGTCCCCCCATCCCCACCCTTGCCATGTGGCACATGCTCTCATCTGTCGTTTGATGCATGCCTCATACGCTCCCCTCCGCACCATCGTTCATTCACCCCACTCAACCCAGGCATTGCCCACAAAGCATGGTCCCAGTGTACTAACCTGTTGGTCTGGAGGACCGTAGAGTAGCGCATACTGGGGGAGGACCCCATCCACGAGTTTCTCCAATTCTTCAGAAGTGAAGGCAGGGGCCCTTTCCCCAGTCGCAGCAGCCATTGTCTCTTCCAGACCGAGGTCACAGCAGCACTTGCAGTATAGGTCCTCTCCTGTGGATGATCAGGTCTCGAGTGATTAAGCAGATAGAAAATGGCGGTCACGCCAGCGGCGGTGCGTACCGCGACCGCCGGCGCACTTCGTCATTGGCTGCTGAAACCCATAGGGTTCTGTGTTAACCAATGCGGCTTTGCACTGCGGTCTTCGACCGCCTACCGCCACGGTGTGCCACGCCAGCGCATTGACCTCACATCCCATTGTCACACTTCACAGGTCAGGCAGCCGCCATTTCAAGGGCCCACATGGCTTAATTTCTACTGCGTCACACAGGCCTAGGCCTTGCATTGCCACTCATACAAGCCATTCAATGCATAGCGAATCGTGTGCTGTGCAAGCTGTGGGAACATACCTGTGGTTTGCTTGACTCTGTGCTCCATGTTGTCCTTCCTAGGCTCCGTCCGCTGGGACTTGCGAGGAGATGGAGGAATGTTCCCGTGTACAGACCGCTGGTGGACTTGTCGACAATGGAAGAAAGACATGTCATACTGACATACAGACTTGACCGAGCCACTATACAGGAAATGTGTGCCCAGCTGGAGCCAGACCTGATGTCACCCATTCGCCAACCCACAGGGTTTCCCCCTCTGGTGCAGGTTCTGTCAGTACTCCATTTTTTGGCAAGTGGATCATTCCAAACAACAGTGGCCATTTCATCAGGGATGTCTCAGCCTATGTTTTCTAAGGTTTTGTCCAGAGTGTTGTCTGCCCTGATGAAATACATGCAGAGCTACATTGTTTTCCCTGAGGTGGGCGATTTGGCTACAGTGAAGGGTGATTTCTATGCCCTTGGACATATTCCCAACATCATTGGTGCCATTGATGGGACACATGTGGCTTTGGTTCCCCCCAGTGAAAGTGAACAGGTATACAGGAACAGAAAAAGTTATCATTCGATGAATGTCCAGGTGGTCTGTTTGGCTGACCAGTACATCTCCCATGTAAATGCCAAGTTCCCTGGGTCAGTGCATGACGCGTACATCATGCGAAATAGCAGCATCCCTTATGTGATGGAACAGCTACAGAGACACCGTGTGTGGCTAATTGATGACTCTTGTTACCCCAACCTGTCGTGGCTACTGACCCCAGTGAGGAATCCCCAGACTAGGGCAGAGGAACGGTACAATGAGGCCCATGGGCGGACTAGGAGGGTGATCGAGCGGACCTTCGGCCTCCTGAAGGCCAGGTTTAGGTGCATGCATATGACAGGTGGATCCCTAATGTACTCACCGAAGAAGGTGTGCCAGATCATCGTGGCCTGCTGTATGCTTCACAACCTGGCTTTGCGACGCCAGGTGCCTTTCCTGCAGGAGGATGGTCCAGAGGGTGGTGTTGTGGCAGCTGTGGAGCCTGTGGAGAGTGAAGAGGAGGAAGACGACGTGGACGACACAGACAACAGGGACACAGTGATACAACAGTATTTTCAATAACACACAGGTACGAATCAACACCGCCATTTTACATGTACTTACAGTCTCCTGCCTCTCTACTGTCTGAGTTTCCCCCCAGTTTATGTTAACTGAGTTGTGACTTTCCCTTCCTTTTTCAGAGATCTGGGCCCCACTGCGTGACCTCTGCTTTGTTTGCCCATGGACTACAGCTGTGTGACAATGGTATGTTGTCATCACAATGTAACTGAACATTTTGGCACCGTTATGTCTAATACATTTGTTCAAAATACAAGCAGACTCCAGATAATTTAGTGCAATAAGTGATTTTATTTAAGTGCTAAATTTAGGGACATGCTTGAAAATCGGTGATGGGTGATGGTGGAGTAATGTCCATGGCAGAGTCCAGATTGTCAGTCTCACAGGTGCATTGTCCATATGCCTGTGGAAGGATGGAGCAGGGGCAGTTGAAGGTTGGACAGGGTGACAATGTGGGACAGTGGGATGACATCAGGGGGTATCCTTTGCTGGCGGGGGTCTTGGAATCCTACTCTGTCTTCTTCCGAGATCTCAGGCCCCGCTTGCGGGGTGGTTCTTCTTCTGCAGGAGGTGGGGTTCTGGTGGCCTGTTGTTGTGTGGGGGCCTCCTGTCCACTAGCGCCGGCGGAGGTGGTAGCCTGTTCTTGGTCCATGCTAGTGACAGGGGCCCTTTGTGGTGCCACATGGTCCCGCAATGTGGTGACAATCTGGTTAAGAGCCACAACGATGGTCCCCATTGCGGAACTAATGGTTCGGAGTTCTTCCCTGAACCCCATGTACTGTTCCTCCTGCAGTACCTGGATCTCCTGGAACCTGGCCAGTACCGTAGCCATCGTCTCCTGGGAGTGGTGGTATGCTCCCATGATGGAGGAGAGGGCCTCGTGGAGAGTGGGTTCCCTGGGCCTGTCCCCCCCCTGTCGCACAGCAGCCCTCCCAGTTCCCCTGGGCCTCTGTCCCCTGGACCGTGTGCCCACTACCACTGCCCCCAGGTCCCTGCTGTTGTTGGGGTGGTGGGTCAACCTGGGTGCCCTGTAGTGGTGGACACACCCCTGATTGACGTGTCCTGGAGACAGAGGCATGGGCTCGCTGGGTGGGAGCTGTGCTGGTGTTCCCAGAGGGGGGTAGGTCTGCTGTGGCCTGTGGCTGTGTGAGGGGAACCGACTGTCCCGAGGTCCCCGATGGGCCAGGCTGGTCATCTGGGTCCAGGGAGACAGAGCTGCTGTCATCACTGGGGGCCTCTTCTGGGGGTGGGATGGACATTATTGGACCCTCTTGGGCGGTGTGGTGGCGTTCGGGTCCTGCAGGGGTATAAGAGTATGGTTATTGCTTCTGTGTGTGCCATAGTGTGCAATGGGTGGGTGGCCGTGTACCCCAGTGCTGGCATTCCCTTGTGGGGGCTGTTGTGACGGTGGCTTGTGGGGGAGATGGGTATGTGCAGTGGGCATGCTTTGGTGATGGATGTCCATGCTTTGTGGACGCATGCAGGGCTAGGTGTTGGGATGGGTGGGTTGTGATGGTGAGCCATTTGCAAGGAGTTGGTGTGATGGGGGTGGGGGTGAGGGTGGGGGTATGATTTGGCATGCAGGTGGGGTGGGGGGAATGAAGTAGTGAAGATTTGACTTACCAGAGTCCATTCCTCCAGCTACTCCTGCAAGGCCCTCAGGATGCAGGATGTGCAAGACTTGCTCCTCCCATGCTGTAAATTCTGAGGGAGTAGGTGGGGGTCCGCCGCCAGTCTTCTGCACCGCGATGTTGTGCCTTGATACCATGGAACGCACCTTCCCCCGTAGGTCGTTCCACCGCTTCCTGATATCGTCCCGATTTCGTGGATGCTGTCCCACAGCATTGACCCTGTCCACTATTCTTTGCCATAGCTCCATCTTCCTGGCAATGGTGGTGTGCTGCACCTGTGTCCCGAAGAGCTGGGGCTCTACCCGAACTATTTCCTCCACCATGACCCTGAGTTCTGCGTCAGAAAACCTGGGGTGTCTTTGGGGTGCCATGGGGTGGTGTGGATGAGGTGTGGGGTGGTGCATGTGTTGTAGAGTGTGGTGAGTGTGGTGGTGTGTGGTGTTTTGTGCGTGGATATTGTGTGGGTGATGTTGTGATTTGCCTCTGTGTGATGGTGTACTCTATTCTGTGCTGTCTCTCTCTGGCCTTCAGTCGCAATTGTGGTCGTAAGGGTTTGTGGGTGATGTGGGTGATGTGGGTGTGTGTTTTATATTGGATTGGGTATGTGGGAGTGGTGTGTGAATGTGTCTCAGGTGTGTGTATTTTGAATTGTCCAATGTGGCTGTGTTTTGTAAAGGTGTGTGTATTTTGAGCGCGGCGGTGTGTACCGCCAATGGAATACCGCGGTTGAAAGACCGCTGCGGGGATTTGTGGGTCGGAATGGCATGGGCGTATTTCTGTTGGCGTGACGGTGGAGGTTTGGTCATCACCAGTTTTTCGCTGGCCGTTGGTGTGGCGGACTTTTGTTGATGTCGGGTTTTTGGCGGTTTGTCAGTTGCGGGTCAGAATGACCGTGGCGGTTTACCGCGACCGCTGCGGTGTTATGGCGGTCTTCTGACTGGCGGTAAGCGCCTTTTACCGCTGAGGTCAGAATGACCCCCTAAGTGTTGATGCTGCATTTATTAATATTGGAAATACAGTTTTAACCCCTTCGCTGCCGGGCCTTTTCCCTCTCAGGTCCCAGGCTTTGTTTTGGGCTATTTAGGGCAGTTCATGCTTAGGCCCTTATAACTTTTTGCCCACACAAGCTACCCACGCCAAATTTGCGTCCTATATTCCCCACATCCTAGGGATTCTAGAGGTCCCCTGGAGGAGACCAAGAAATTAGCCACAATACAATGAAAAATTCATTTTTTTTAAATGGGAAAAAATGACTGTAGAAGAAAGCTTGTGTTTTTTCCCCAAAAAATGGCATCAACAAATGGTTTGCAGTCGCTCTCCAAAATGGTCATGCTGCCACGCCTACTCTATTACTTTGCGAACCTGCCAGTGCAGGTCCCTCCTACATGGTTCCGAGAGTTAAATGCACTGCTTAGAGAGTTGATATGGGATGTGGGTCGCAGGAGAACGGCGCTAACAACCGTCTGTAGACCGGCGCGTCTGGGGGGACTGGGTGCCCCTGACTTCGAGGCGTATTATTTGGCATCTCAGCTCCAATGGGTGGCCGGCTGGATGGCGGGCAGGGGACAGCTAGACCTGGCAACAGCGCAAGGAATAACAGACACAGCTCGTATAGCGGCAAATATGGCGGGTAGGAAGGTCGCCCTCATAGGTGACAGCATAATGTGTAACGTGGCGTTGAAATGCTGGAAGCGTTGCGTGAAAAGGACCGGGGTCGGGCCGCCATACTCTCCCGCTTTACCACTGGAGGTAGTCGCCCTAGAACTACGGGGGCGTGAGCGAGGGGGGCTAGGATTGGGGCCATGGGTGGGAGCGGGGCTGGGGGCAGTGGGGGAACTATTCAAGGAGGGGTTGCTGAAGAGCTTCGATGACTTAGTAGTAGGAGGGGTACCGCAAGGTCAATTCCTATTCTTCAGGAAGCTGATGCACACCCTAAAAGAGCACTGGAGTACAATTAATGCAGAACCCACAATCCATGGGGTGCTGCACCTCTTGTTGACGGCAGGAGAGGAACCTCACATGATCACAAAAATATACCGTGCCCAAACAGAGTCAGCTGTGGACCCCCTGCACTCCCTAAGAGAAAAATGGGAGAAGACAGCCGGGCGAGACCTGTCCGAGTCGGAATGGGCCAGGGCTCTAGCTTATCCTAGAACGATCTCACGCAACACGAGGCTCAGATATATTCAATACAATTACTTACACAGAACTTACCTCACCCCACATCGGTTGCACCGCATATATGGGGGGGCTCCCAAGGTATGCCCCAGATGTGAGGGCGGGGAAGCTGACTTTGACCACATGATGTGGGTATGCCCGAGAATCCAGGTGGGTTGGTTCGAGATGATGGCTACCCTCACGAAGTTATTCGGCTTGGAGCTCCGGCCAACCCCTGATTTGTGCCTACTGGGTCTTCGAACCGGGATTAGGTGGGGCAAGGTTGGGAATCGTTTCATTGACCTGTCTCTGGCTCTATTTAAAAGACTGATCACGAAGGGATGGAAGTCCCCAACCCACCCATCACTAACAGAATGGAGGAACGATGTCACAAGGTGGTCCAGGGCAGAGCTTCAGGTCCTTAGGGCTGAGGAGGCGAGGGGGGTCCTTCAGACCCCAATCGCGGCGGAGTGGGAAAACCTAGTGTCTAACTGGGAAGACTTAACAAAGAGTCCGATGGAGCCTGAGGGAGTGGGATGAGCTAATGGACACGGTCAGAAGATCCCAACATAGGGGAAGTTCACTGTAACTAAGACTGAATGACTACTAAGAATCAGTTTGATCCGGATGCGGTATGAGTGTGAGGGGGAGAGCGGGATGGTATAATAAAAAGGATAAGGGAGGGTAATGACGGAACGCAGGGCAATAAAACACGACAAGCAATACCCGGGCAAGCTATCTCCCTTTTTAGTGATTCAGCAATTAAACAGTTCCTCCCACATAGGCCTAAAAGTTCATATACAGTTTGAAGTTGAGTTAAGTCTGTTAACAGGTCACAGAATACAACAGTAACGTAGGATAATGAAAATGTGAATGCCATTATAAAGTTTCAATTGGGCGAAGAAATAACTGTTGATAAGTTAAGTAAATGCATGGTAAAGGCTAACCAAATGCGTAACGTACTGCATGGACCGCAAAGCCCGGAAATGGTATAATTAGCAGAAATGTATAATCACGACAATACGTTACTGTAAGAAGAATTACACTTGTAAAAACAGCAAGTAGTTGATAACAATAAAAACAAATTTAAAAAAAAAACAAATGGTTTGCAGTGCTAAAATCACCATCTTCCCAGCTTTTAAGGACAGGCAGACTTGAATCAGAAACCCACATTTTTTAACACAATTTTGGCATTTTACTGGGACATACCCCATTGTTACAATTTTTTGGGCTTTTAGCCTCCTCCCAGTTAGTGCCAGAAATGGGTGTGAAACCATTGCTGGATCCAGACAGCTAAACATTTCTGAAAAGTAGACAAAATTCTGAATTCAACAAGGGGTCATTTGCATAGATCCTTCAATGTTTTCCTACAGAAAGTAACAGCTAAAATAAAACAATATTGAAATTGAGGTGAAAAAAGAGCCATTTCTGTCCACGTTTTCTTCTATGACTTTTTCCAGCTATGGCAAATTTTTAAAAGCAATATACTGTTACATCTGCTGGACTCTTCTGGTTGCAGGGATACATAGGGCTTGTAGTTTTGTCAAGAACCCTAGTTACCCAGAGCCAATAAAGGAGCTACACCTTGCAATGGGTTTTCATTGTATACCAGGTATACAGCAATACATTTGGTGAAATATAAAGAATGAAAAATAGGTATCAAGGAAATCTTTGTATTTCCAAAATGGGCACAAGATAAGGTGTTGAAGCAGTGGTTATTTGCACATATCTAAATTCCGGTGTCCCCATGCTAGCATGTGAATTACAGGGCATTTCTCAAATAGATGTCTATTTTACACACTGTCTTACATTTGGAAGAAAAAATGTAGAGAAAGACAAGTGACAATAACACTTGTTCTTCTATTCTGTGTTTCCCCTAGTCTCCCGATAAAAATGGTACCTCACTTGCGTGGGTAGGCCTAATGCCTGCGACAGGAAACTCAACATGGACACATCACATTTTTATTTTGAAATCGTATGTGTTTCTTGGAAAGTGCCTAGCTGTGGATTTTGACCTCTAGCTCAGCCGGCACGTAGGGAAACTTATTAAGCTTCTGCATTTTTTAAAACTAGACACCAAAGGGAATCCAGGATGGGGCGACTTGTAGGGCTCTCACCAGGTTCTGTTACCTAGAATCCTTTGCAAGCCTCGAAATTTGACAAAAAACACCTTTTCCTCACATTTCAGTGTTTTGGAATCTGAGAGGAGCCTCATATTTCCTTCCACCCAGCATTCCCCCAAGACTCCCGATAAAAATGGTGCATCATTTGGGTGGGTAGACCTAGTGCCCGCACCAGGAAATGCTGCAAAACACTATGGGCCATATTTATACTTTTTGACGCAAAACTGCGCTAACGCAGTTTTGCGCCAAAAAAATTAGCGCCGGCTAACGCCATTCTGAAGCTCCATGCGGGCGCCGTATTTATTGAATGGCGTTAGCCGGCGTTAGTCGACCGGCGCTGCCTGGTGTGCGTGAAAAAAAAACACGTACACCAGGCAGCGCCGGCGTAGGGAAAAATGGCGTTTGGGCGTCCAAAAATGGGGCAAGTCAGGCTGAGGCAAAAAAATTGTCTTAACCCGATTTGCGCCATTTTTTTTTGGCGCCCAGACGCCATTAACATGACTCCTGTCTTAGCAAAGACAGGAGTCATGCCCCCTTGCCCAATGGCCATGCCCAGGGGACTTCTGTCCCCTGGGCATGGCCATTGGGCATAGTGGCATGTAGGGGGGTACAAATCAGGCCCCCCTATGCCACAAAAAAAAATATTTAAAAAAAACTTACCACAACTTACCTTTTCTTCCCTGGGATGGGTCCCTCCAGCCTTGGGTGTCCTCCTGGGGTGGGCAAGGGTGGCAGGGGGTGTCCCTGGGGGCTTGGGAGGGCACCTCTGGGCTCATTCTGAGCCCACAGGTCCCTTAACGCCTGCCCTGACCCAGGCGCTAAAATCCGGCGCAAATGCGGGTTTTTTAGTCCCGCCCACTCCCGGGCGCCATTTTTGCCCGGGAGTATAAATCCGACGCAATAGCATCGGAGTCATTTTTTAAGACGGGAACGCCTACCTTGCATATCATTAACGCAAGGAAGGTGTTCACGCAAAAAAATTACGCTAACTCCATGAACTTTGGCGCTAGACGCGTCTAACGCCAAAGTATAAATATGGAGTTAGTTTTGCGTCGAATTTGCGTCGAAAAAAACGACGCAAATTCGGCGCAAACGGAGTATAAATATGCCCCTATGGTTCTCATTATGACCTTGGCGGTAGGTGATAAAGTGGCAGTAATACCGCCAACAGGCTGGCGGTAAATACCGCCAAGTTATGACCATAGCGGAAAGATCTCCGATAGACAGCCAATGTACCACACTGACTGCCAGGGTGGAAACAACAGCCACCATGGCGGTAGCCGCCTGCAGCCAGATGGAAGTCAATGTTCCGCCCACCATATTATGACATGCCAAATCGCCACCTTTTCCAGGGCGGTACCGACGACATCAAAAGCCTGGCGGAAACAGAGCTTAGAAGGGAAGGGACTCACCACTGGAGACACAGGGAACAACCACGCTGCCATGGAACCTGAACTGCATGTCTTCCCGATGATCTTCTACGTTCTGCTCCACCACGAATACCAGCGCCGACGAAGACGACGATGGTGAGTACAGCCGGCTAGCACACAAGGGAGGGTAGGAGGAAAAAGAGAGTGACACACACACGCACAACACACACCCCACACACACACACCATGCACAACCAGGTGCATTATAAAAACATTTTTATCCCGTCACTCGGTTGAATAATGCAGGGACAAAACGATTTTGGAAAAGTGAATGTAATGAGATCAACACAGTATGAAAAATAAGTTAGGCAAGATAATAGATATATACATATGTACAGAAAAAGGGACACAGCCCAGTCCACTATGTTCGTAGGCCACATGGCCACAGACCAAAGTCCAAGGCCACAGATGTCACCTGCTTCAACACAGAGAGAACACCGCAGGGGCATCAGTTGGTAAATAGGCAGACACCTCAGGGGGACGGGGGACAGGGTGGCACCTCAGCTGGGAAATGTAACAAGACCAATTGTTCTGGAGGGGGCAACATGCCCTGTGCTTGATCCTGGGGAGTGATGGACCACAGTCTCTCAGGTAGGTGCCATACCTACTGGTTCTGGAGGGGGCAACATGCCCTGTGCTTGATCCTGGGGAGTGATAGGCCACAGTCTCTCAGGTGGGTGTCATACCCACTGGTTCTGGAGGAGACAACATGCCCTGTGCTTGGTCCTGGGGAATGATTGGCCACAGTCTCTCAGGTGGGTGTCATACCCACTGGTTCTGGATGGGGCAACATGCCCTGTGCTTGATCCTGGGGGTGATGGGCCACAGTCTCTCAGGTGGGTGTTATACCCACTGGTTCTGAAGGGGGCAACATGCTCTGTGCTTGATCCTGGGAAGTGCAAGGCCACAGTCTCTCAGGTGGTTGTCATACCCACTGGCTTTGGAGGAGGCAGGCCGCACAGCAGCCCATTGAGCCAGGATTACATACCGTGGTGACGGCTGCCCAGTGGTGGTGCTGTTGGTGGGGGAAGGCTCCTGCCCATCCCCTGCAACCTCAGACGGCTGCACAGTGGTGGTGCTGCTGGTGGGGGGAGGCTCCTGCCCATCCCCTACAATCTCGGACGGCTGCACGGTGGTGGTGCTGCCGGTGGGGGGAGGCTCCTGCCAATTCCCCAGCTACCTCAGACGGTTGCACAACCATGGTTGGTGGTGGGGGCTTCGTCACAGTTCCTGGCCCAGGCCCCTTGGTCTTCCTGCTGGTGCAGGCTCCTTAGTCTTCCTGTCTGCTGGGGCAGGCTCCTTTCCCTTATTGCCTGCTGGTGCAGGCTCCTTTGTCTTCCTGGCTGCTGGGGCAGACTCCTTTCCCTTCTTGCCTGCTGGTGCAGGCTCCTTGGTCTTCCTGCCTGCTGGTGCAGGCACCTTTCCCTTTAGGTTGCCTGGTGCAGGCTCCTTCACCTTCAGGATATGTGGCCTGGATCCCTTTCCACCACGAGTGGGTGGTGACGGCTGGGCCCGTGGACTGTGTGGCTGAGGTGCTTGGCTGGGTTCTTCCTACCCTGCCGATACGTGCAGGACGGGGATAGGGGTAGGGAAGAGTTCAATGGTGGATAGGAACAGTTTTTAGGGACATTGGTGCGGGAAGAGGGAGAAAGAATGGGAGTAGAGGATGAGGGAGTGGTTGTTGGAGGTGTCTGTCTGCTGCTTTTGGGTGCAGATGAATGGGCTGTATGCTGTTGTGAGGTGGATGGCTTTTGGGTGTCTGAGTGCTTGCGTTTGTGTACTTTGGGAAGTGGGGCAGACACAGTAGGAGAGGACACCGGGGACGAGTGAATGGCTGTTGTGGAGGTGTCTGCCAGTGAAGTGTGTGTTCTGCTTGGTGTGGTGATGCTGATAGTGGATGATGATGTAGTGCATGCAGGTGTGAGTGTGGACGGAACTGGGTGCAAGGTGGTGGAGGAGGAGGAGGCGAGACAGTGGAAATAGTGGATGTTGTGTCTGCAACTGGATGGTGTTTGTGTGAGTGCCTGTGGGATGAAGTGTGGTGCTTGTGTTTGCCTGTGACACTCTTGGGTATTGTCTTGTGTGCATGCTCGTCTGCCTGCGTGCTTGGGATGGGTTGGTGTTGAGTAGAATGGGACTGGGAAGTGGAAGTTGAAGGGGTGACAGTAGAAACAGGGACAATGACTGCCATCAGAGAGGAGGCCAGAGCCTGAATCGATCTCTGCTGGGCCGGCAATCCAGTGTGAATGCCACCAGGAATGCATTAGATTGCTGCACCTGGGCTGCCAGCCCCTGGATTGCATTCACACAATGGTTGACTGCCACACAGAGATGAATCTCAGGAGGTCAATAGCCTCCTCACTCAGGGCAGCAGGGCTAACTGGGGCAGGGCCTGAGGTGCCTGGGGCAAAGGAGATGCCCACCCTCCTGGGTGAGCGGGCATGAGCAACTCGCTGAGGGGCTGCTGGGAGGGTGGTGCTGGTACCGGGGTGGCGGATGTACTTGTAGCTGGGGTGGTCACAGAAGTGTCCGCCTCCAGGGAGCTTCCATCTGAGGTGGTATCTATGTCAGAACTGTCCCCTCCAGTCTCCTCCGTGGTGCTCCCCTTGCTGTCCGTCCCACTGGTGCCCTCAGCGTCGGTGGACTCTGCCTCCTGGGTCCTGTGGGATGCAACTCCCTCCGTCCCCAGTGCCTCTGCTCCTCCGCCAGATGATGCTAATGCACATAAGGACAGGATGACAAAACAAAAACAGGGGAAGAGACAAAGGATACACTTGATCAGTGGCTGAACCAACACCACCGCTGGGGTACACAGCACCCTCACACACAGGGAACAGCGCTACGCAATATGCCATTGCACTACCAGAGAAATAGTTAGCGACCAAGGTATGGGGAGGGGCACACACCACCAAATGCAGCACACCTGGGACCCACGCAGCCCTGACCAGTAGTAGATGCCTACGAGCTAGGTTGCAAGATTTTCCCTTCTGAACCCTAGCCACCAGGGGACCTACACTGCAATGTCAGGCCTGGCCTAGGGGCACCCACTGACACACAACCCCCACCCGGATACCACCCTACCATGCATAAGTTGTAATGATGGGCACTGTACTCCCCCTTGTGGCTGCTGTGATGCCCTCAAGCACCCATCCAGCTCTGGATAGGCCACCGCCAGTATGCGGGCCATCAGGGGGATCAGGGTTTGATGAGCACCCCCTCCTCATTCGGAGGCCATCCCCAGCTGGGCCTTCCCCGTTTTCCGTGCCCAGCGTCTCAGGTCCTCCCACCGTTTGCGACACTGGGTGCTCCGCCTGCCATAGACCCCCAGGGTCCGCACGTCCTTGATGATGGCACGCCATATACCCTTCTTTTGATGGGCGCTGACCTGCAGAGGCAATGCACACAGGAAAATAGAATTAGACAAACAGGCCTGCCTGTTAAACATATGGCCCACCATACCGTTTCCATCACCATTTACACACACATGGCCCAGCACACAAGCTGTACGCCACCCAGAGGACATCCACCCACCCCCCTTACACAAGGCCTTCACACACACCACTCCATGCATTCATGCCACATGCATCGTGCCCACAGTGTACTTACCTGTTAGTCTGGAGACTTATACAGCAGTCCGTACTGGGGTAGGACCCCATCCACCAGTCTCTCCAACTCCTCTCAAGTGAAGGCTGGTGCCCTTTATCCGGTCACACGGGTCATGGTAGTTTCCAGACACAGGTCACAGAAGCACATGCAGTATAAGTCCTCTCCTGTGGAAGGTCAGGTAGCAAGTGAGGAATCAGATGGAAAATGGCGGTCACGTCCACTGCGGTGCATACCGTCACCCCCTTCATAGATCACCATTGGCCACTGTACCCCATAGGGCCCAGTTATAACCAATGAGGAGTTACACGGCGGTTCCCGACTGCCTCCCGCAACGGCGCACAACGTCAGCGGAATTACCTCACTTCAACCTGTCCATCCACACAGGAGAGGCGGATGCCATTTCAGCAGGGGGGGTTGGCAGGCCCTGGAAAAATGCTGTGGCACTGGTGATATTAGGACATACTGGACAAATCACACTGACCCATTACAAGTTTACAGGATGCAAAGTTCTGTTGTAGCTCCATTGTTCAGTTTTTGACTGGCTCCTCACTCTTGTGTCCCTTAGATTCCTACTGCTGCGGATGAATAGGAGATGGAGACATACCCCAGTGTACAGAACCCTGGTGGACTTGGCATCACTGGAGGACAGGCACATTATCCTCACCTATAGACTGGACAGGGCCACAATCACAGAGCTGTGTGCCCAATTGGAGCCTGACCTGATATCTGTTATCCGTCACCCCACTAGGATCCCCCTCTTGTGCAAGTGCTATCAGTGGACCATTTCCTGGCAACTGGTTCTTTGCAAGTGACAGTGGGCTTGGCAGCAGGAATGTCACAGCCAATGTTCTCAATATTGCTGACGAGAGTGTTGTCTGCCCTGATTAAACACATGTCCAGCTACATTGTTTTCCCCCAGGTTGAAGATTTGGCCACAGTGAAGGCCGAGTTCTATGCAATGGGACATATCCCCAACATAACTGGGGTGATTAGTGGAACACATATTGTATTGGTTACCCCACCCCTGCCAGAATGTACAGGTGTTGAGGAATCGAAAGAGTTTCCCCTCTATTAATGTACAGATGGTGTGATTGCAGACCAGTACATCTCCTACATCAATGCTAAGTATCCTGGGTCGGTGCATGATGCCTTTGTCCTGGGGAATAGCAGCATCCCAAATGTGATGGCCCAACTACAGAGGCATAGCGTGTGGCTAATAGGTGAGCCCTGGTTCCCACCCAGTATATGTTGGTGTATGGGTATGGTGTGGGCCATATGGGATAGCGTGTGGCTAAATGTTTTCCCTCAATATTTCAGGTGACTCTGGTTACCCCAACCTATCATGGCTTTATCATGATAAAGTAGTTTATCACAGCGATTCCAAAGCTGATAACCCCACAACATAGGCCATGTGAGTGACTAGATTTCACACCTGTATGTCAGCCACAGGGAAATGTGTATCAGAGGTTAGCCGTGGCCCCAGACCTACTTTATATAATTCCTTTATCAGCCCAATCTCCTTCCTGAGACATGCCAAGGCCCATTCCCCGTGACCCCTCTCTGAATCTAAGAGCACCTTTTGAAGTGTACTGGGGAAGCCTGGTTCTCCATTCTCTAGTGTGTCCCAACTGCCTCACAGGAATGCAGCAATAGTCAAATCTGTCTAGAGGCATTCCTCTACCTTCTCTCCTCATGTTCCACCATGCAGCCCTGGGTCTCCCAAAATGGATCCCATAATCTGCCATGTATTGAACCATCCACAGGCACATATACACCCAGACCATGCATTTAACATGCATTTATTGCACAGCCCTGTCTCCTTCATGTACTGTACCACTCACAGGCACATATACACCCAGCACATATATTCAACATGTACACATTGCACAGCACCATATCCTTTATGTATTGTACCTTTCCCAGGCACACATACACCCATAATATGCATGCACCATACACAAACCGCAAAGTGCTGCATTATCTCTGTATTGCACCCTTCCCAGGCACACATGCACCCAGCGCAGATACACGACTCATGCACTGCTCAGCACTCCACATCCACCCAATGTAGGCCAAGGGGTGAGCTAAGTAGACAGCAGGGGAACATTGAATGAGTGTGTCTGCAGGCCTGACTCCAGTGATACAGGTTAAAGAGGACCTTTTCACTTTTACTGATGCACCCACCACCACGCTTGTGCAGCTTAACTCCTAATAAAGGCAGTAGTCTTTCACCACTGTGAGGGTAGCACTTTGGGATCCCCTCTTGGTCCAACAATACAATAATCTGTGGGACAGGCCAGGCCTATGCAGTGGTCACATGATCGGTGTTTGCTTATGACAACAAAAATCAGCATTAGGGATCCAGACATTGGTACAGTTAGGCACTTAGGGCAGGGGTGGATGTCTGTTACAGTGCAGAGGACTTTCCCATCCCAACAGATTGGTATCAAGTTTTTATGGTTTAGGTATGGATAGTTTCTAGAGGTGGTAAGACATTTTTAGAGGTCACATAGGGGTGTTTTTATGGGGTGGCACAGAGTTTTAAGATTCAGGTGTGGGTCGTTTTTTCCTATCTAAAGAGCTTTTAGAGTACAGGGCTGGGTAGTAGTTTTTGTGGGGTGTGTAGGAAGCTGGCTATCTATGTAGTGTACCAAGTGTAGAGGTACAGTATGCTGATAGTACAGGCAACCTTTATTGGTTTACAGGGGTACAAGTGGCTATCCCAAAGCTGTCTTTTGTGGTAGTGTGGGTGAGCAGTTAGGCTTATCAGAAGATAGTGCTAAGCATTTGATGAACACACAGAGGCCCTCTTTACAACCCTGGTGGTCGGTGTTAAAGTGGGGATAATACCGCCAACAGGCCGGCGGTAAAAAAAATGGGATCACGACCATGGCGGAAACCGCCAACACAGACAGCCACTTTAACACTCAGACCGCCACAGCGGTAGCAACAAACACCGCGGCAGTAACCGCCAACAGACAGGCGGAAGACAATGTACCGCCCACACTATTACAAGACACCAATCCGCCAGCTTTTCCGGGGCAGTACCAATGCCATCAAAAGCACGGTGGAAACAGTACTCTGAAGGGAAACCACTCACCTCTCGACATTCCACAAAGAACCAGGATGCCATGGAGCCTGAATTGCAGATCCTACCCATGTTGCTGTATCTATTAATACACCACAAAGTGGAATGAAGGTGGCGGCGGTGACGACGACGGTGAGTACTGCACCTAGCACACAGGGGAAAGAGAGTGACACACACACGCGGCACTCAACACCCCCACCCTCCACCCACAACAACATACACTCACACACATCCAATAACATCACAGATACACCCCGTCACCCCCCTGGAAGAACACAAGGACAAAACGAAATGAGTTTAACCAGTGTAATATTCAAAAAATCAGATAGACCAAGAGAACAGCAAATAATCAGTATACACAAATATTTGCAGCAAGTACACAAGCCCGTACACTGTCCCATGAAATGTCTGTGGACCAGTGGTCCTAATAAGCATGGGCGAAGCCCACACATGACACCTGCCTCAAAACGGAGAGAACACTGCAGGGGCATCAGGTGAAAAAAAAACAGGCATCTCAGGGGGAAGGGGAGCACCTCAGCTGGATGATGGTACAACGCCACTGCTCCTCGAGGGGGCTCCATGCCCACTGCTTGGTCCTGGGGAGTGCAAAGCCACAGTCTCTCAAGTCTCTCAAGTGGGTGCTTTGCCCACTGCTTGGTCATGGGGAGTGCAAAGCCACAGTCTCTCAAGTCTCTCAAGTGGGTTTACTGCCCACTGCTTGGTCCTGGAGAGTGAAAAGCCACAGTTTCCCAAATGGATGCCTTTCTCCACTGGTTCTGGAGGGGGCTTTGTGCCCAGAGTGCTTCATCCTGCCAAGGACTGGGTGAGTGGATGTATCTCTCCACTGGTTCTGGAGGTGCCTTTGTGCCCAGTGATGCTGCACCTGGGGTGTGGCAGTTGACTTCATCTCACCTGAGTGTCACAGCCACGCGATGTAGCTGGAACGGGTAGCATGATACTCCATGGAGGCAGAGCCACACTCCATCCTGCGGAGACTTAGGCTGCCAATTGCTGGTTCATGTCAGTGCTGGAGGTGGTGTCTCAAGTGGCGTGTCCAGGGCCCAGGACGTCACCTGCAGACTCTGACGGCTGCACCCTGGGGATGGGGCTGACGTCCGACAGAGTGGCATCGGCTGTGCACGTGGTGGTGCTGATGGTGGTGCAGGTGGTGGTGTCTGCGGTGGAGATGCTGCCAGTGCTGGCCGTGGTGCAAGTGACTGTTGTGGTGGATGGAGACACCATACCGTCTCCGGGAGCCTTGGATGGCTGATCCTTGGGGAGGATGCTGCAGACTGACGTTGTGGCAGCGGCGGTGCAGGTGGCGGGGCAGGTGGCGGTGCAGGTGGCAGTGCAAGTGGCGGTCGGAGTGGGGGTGGTGACTGTGATGCATGTGGCTGCCATCCCTGATGACATGGTGGTCACCAGCCCCTCACTAGGAGACATTGTGCCCAGAGGTGATGTGCCCTTTGGCTTGTGGCCCTTCCCCATCTTGACAGTCACTGCAGGGACCTTGGCACTGTCCACTCGGTGTTTGGGTGAGGCCTTGCTGTGTGGGTGGTGTGACTGTCCCTTGCTGGAAGCCGGCCCCTTTTATACCTTTTCTGTTGGTGGCACACTGGCAGCTCTGATGGGTGCCCCCTTAGATCGTACTGGAGTAGCAGGGACCACAGCGGATGCAGATTTGGTGGCTGAGGTGCTGGGCTGGGATCTAGACATCCTGGCCCTAGAAGAAGGACGAGGGTGGGGAGGTGTAGGGAAGAGGTTAATGTTAGCTAGGAAGTTTTTTAGACACACTGGGATGGGAAGATGGAGGGGGTGTGGGAGTGGAGGAAGAGGTAGTGGTTGTCCAAGGTGTACGTCTGCTGAGTTTGGGTGAAAGTGCATGGGTTGGAGGCTGTTGTGAGGTGGATGGCTGTTGAGTGGGTGTGTGCCTGCATTTGTGTACTTTGGGAGAAGGGCTCACAGACACACTGGGAGAGGACACAGGGGACATGTGAATGGTAGTGGGGGTGGTGATTGCACGTGAGCGGTGTGTAGTGATAGGCGTGCTGGTGATGGAGGCCGTGGCTGCTGATGTAGTGCATGCAGGTGTGAATGGAGGTCTGGTGGTGTGGTTGGGATAGGCTGAGGTAGAGGGGATTGGGTCTGGGTAGAGGAAGTTGGAGGGGGAAGGCTGGACACAGGGACAATGGCTGCCATCAGTGCTGATGCCAGAGCCTGAAATGCTCTCTGTTGGGCCACCACGCCAGAATGAATGCCCTCCAGGTATGCATTTGTTTGTTGCAAATACCTCTTGACACCCTGGATGGCATTCAGAATGGTTACCTGCCCAACAGTGAGGGATCTCAGGAGGTCAGTAGCCTCCTCACTGAGGGCAGCAGGGCTGACTGGGGCAGGGCCTAAGGTGCCTGGTGCGAAGGAGAACCCACCCTCCTGGGTGAGAGGGCACGGGAAACACGCTGAGGGGCTGCTGGAAGGGTGGTGCTGGTAGGGGTGGTGGGGGCTGTACCTGTTGTTGGGGTGGGCACAGCTGTGTCCGCCACCGCCAGGGAGCTTCCATCAGAGGAGGAGTCACTGTTGTTGGTATCCCCTCCTGTCCCCATCGTGGAGCTCCCCTCGCCCTCTGTCCCACTGGTGCCTTCACCCTCCATAGATTCACCCTCCAGGGCCATGTGGGATGCAGCTCCCTCCATCGCTGGTGCCTCTGCTCCTCCGCCAGATGATGCTAATGCACACAAGGACAGGGTGACAAAACAAGAAGGGGGGGGGAGACAGAAAACACACATGGTCAATGCCAGCAACACCACTACCGTTGGCGGACACAACACACAGGGAGCAGCCCTATGCACTAGGCCATGCACTACCAGTTAGTATAAAATTCACCAGGCCATGGGGTACTATGCCTAACACCATTTGCTGCACACCTGGAACCCACAGGAGCCCGCCCAGTTGTAGATGGCCACTAAAAATATTGGGGTTGGAGTGCCTCAGAGCCTGCCCAACAAGGGACCTACCCTGCCAAGTTTGCCCTGGCCTAGGGGAACCCACAGCCCACATCCCCCACCCAGATACTTCATAAAGCACCAGAGTCAGCTTAATGACACTGTACTCACCCCCTTGTGGCTGCTGTGATAGCCTCAAGCGTCCATCCAACTCCGGATATGCCACTGCAAGGATCCAGAACATTAGGGGGTCATGGTGCGACGGGCACCCCATCCATGATGGGAGGCCAGCCCCAGCTGGGCCTCGGCCATCTTCTTGCTCCAGCGGCACAGGTCCTCCCATCTCTTGCGGCAGTGGGTGCTCTGTCTGTGATAGACCCCCAGGGTCCACACTTCCTTGGCGATGGCACGCCAAATACCCTTCTTCTGGTGGGCGCTGACCTAGAGGAAAGTTACAGGAGGAATGGAAATTACTCACCCATCCGGACCGTCATGCTCATTGCCCACCAGTTCCTACCCCTGTCCTGACGCACATACACTCACCATCCTCACATGCAGGCCTCAGCCCCCCCCACATGTATCTTCCATCCACACCACTCCAAACAGGCATTGCCCACGCATCATGCTCACAGTGTACTCACCTGTTTGTCTGGAGGACCGTAGAGTAGCGTGTGCTGGGGAGGACCCCATCCACCAGTTTGTCCAACTCCTCTGTGGTGAAGCCAGGGGCCCTTTCCCCAGACACTCAAGCCATTGTCTCTTCCAGACTCAAGTCACAGCAGCACTTGCAGTGTAGGTCCTCTCCTGTTGAAGGTCAGGTATCAAGTGAGTGAACAGACAGAAAATGGCGGTCACATCCGCGGGGGTGCGTACCGTCACCGCCGGCGTACATCGTCATTGGCTCCTGGAACCGATAGGGCCCAATGATAACCAAGGCTGAATTGCGCGGCGGTCTTTGACCGCCTACCGCGACGCTGCACAATGCCACCGCAGTTACCTCATTTCCCCTTGTCCCTCCTCACAGGTCAGGCAGCCGCCATTTCAGGGGGGCACATGGCATGGTACCTAACTGCGTCACAGCACAATTTGGCAGATATACGGACAAACTATGCAACACACGGATTTACTCACATTACTGCAAACACACTTGTGCAACCTATGTGGTACATGACCCTCTGCTCACCATTCTCCTCCATAGGGCACATCCGCTGGGGCAGATGATGAGATAGCGCCATCCCCCAGTTTACAGACCCCTGGCAGACCTGTCGACAATGGAAGACAGACACATCATTATCACCTACAGACTTAATCGTGCCACAATCCAAGTCATGTGTGCCCAATTGGAGCCAGACCTGATGTCAGCTAACCACCATCCCACAGGAATCCCCCCTCTAGTGCAGGTCCTGTCAGTGCTCCATTTCCTGGTAAGTGGCTCCTTTCAAACTACAGTGGCCATGGAATCTGGGATGTCTCAGCCAATGGTTTCTAATGTGTTGACCAGAGTGTTGTCTGCCCTGCTGAAACACATGCGCAGCTACATAGCGTTTCCACAGGTGGAGGATTTGCCCACTGTGAAAGCTGACATTTATGCCCTGGGACATATCCCCAACATCATTGGTGCCATTGATGGTACACATGTGGCATTTGTCCCCCCCTGCAGAAATGAACAAGTGTACAGAAATTGAAAGAGCTACCATTCGATGAATGTGCAGATGGTCTGTTTGGCGGACCAGTACATCTCTCATGTGAATGCCAAATATCCTGGCTCTGTGCCTCACACCTACAGTTTGAGGAATAGCAGTATTCCTTATGTGATGGGCCAACTCCAGAGGCAATGGGTTTGGCTAATAGGTGAGCCCAAGGTCCCCACACAGTATGAGTAGGTGTCTGGGTGTGGGGTAGTCCCTAAGGGTTAGTGTGTGTCTAACAGGTATCCCTCAATATTTGCAGGTGACTCTGGTTACCCCAACCTGTCATGGCTACTGACCCCAGTGAGGAATCCCAGGACAAGGGCAGAGGACCGCTACAATGAGGCACATGGGCGAACTAGGTGTATTATTGAGAGGACGTTCGGCCTTCTGAAGGCCAGATTCCGGTGACTACATCTAACAGGTGGCTCTCTATACTACTCACCGAAGAAGGTGTGCCAGATAATCGTGGCATGCTGCATGTTGCACAACTTGGCATTGTGACGCCAGGTGCCTTTTCTGCAGGAGGATGGGCCTGAAGATGGTCTTGTGGCAGCGGTGGAGCCTGTGGACAGTGAGGAAGAGGAGGCAGAGGAAGAAGATATTGTCAACCGAACGGACATCATCATGCAGTACTTCCAGTGACACACAGGTAAGAGACTGTCACTGCTCCTCACATTTCTGAATACTGTAGGACATTGTATAAGTCAGCCTCTTCACCTCTGTCTATGGACACTGACAGTTCACTTTGGCTTGCCATTTTACAGATCGGGGACACTCATTCTGCCTTCTGCTATATGTACTGCTGCCCAACAACTGTCATACATTGGTATGAGCAAATGAACATTTCCATAGATATTTGTTGGTGATGTTGTAATAATACATTTGTGAAAGAACGGACTGATTCCAGATTGGTTGGTGATTCAAGGGTGTTTATTTAGGGGCTAATGTGTATAGGGGTATGTGGAAGGGGCTGGGGTGATGGTGGAGAAAGGTCCATAGTAGAGTCCAATCTCTTGGTATCACAGGTGCATTGTCCAATGGGGAATAGGAAGGGGAGTAATGGCAGTTCAAGGTGGACAGGATGACATAGTGGGACAGAAGGGTGACAATCAGGAGGGTCCTATTTCCTGGTGGGGGTCTTGGCAATGTTCTCTGTCTTCTGCCTGGATCGCAGGGCCCGTTTGCGGGGTGGTTCTCCTTCTGCAGGGAGTGGGGTGCTGGTGGGCTGTTGTTCCTGTGGCGGGACCTCTGGTCCACCTGCCCTGGCTGAGGTGGACGGCTGTTCCGCGATTTGGCTAGTGTCAGGGGCCCTTTGTTGTGCCACTGCCTCCCTCATGGTCTTGCCTGTCAGCGAGCACCCCTGAAATGGTGACCAGGATGGTGTATATGTTGGTGAGGTCTTCCCTGATCCCCATGCATTGTCCCTCCTGCAGTCGCTGGGTCTTCTGAAACTTGGCCAGTACCGTACCCATGTTCTCCTGGGAATGGTGGTATTCTCCCATGATGTTTGATAGTGCCTCGTGGAGGGTCGGTTCCCTGGGCCTGTCCTCCCCCTGTCGCACAGCAGTCCTTCCAGCTTCCCTGTTGTCCTGTGTCTCCATCCCCTGAACGTGTGCTCACTGCCACTGACCCCAGGTCCCTGATCGTCCTGGGTTTGTGGGGTTGCCTGGGGTCCCTGTAGTGGTGGACACACTGCTGATTGACATGTCCTGGGGACAGTGGCATGGGCCCGCTGGGTGGGTGCTGTGGTGGTGTTTCCTGAGAGGGGAGGTTCTGTGGTGGCTTGGACTGTGGCAGGGGAACCGACTGTCCAGAGGTCCCTGATGGGCCAGGCTGGTCATCTTGATCCAGGCGTGCAGAGATGCTGTTGTCACTGTGGGCCTCTTCTGTGGGGGGACTGGATTTGGCTGGCACCTCCTGTCCGGTGATGTTGGGTAGGGGTCCTGTTGGGGTGTAAATGCATTGTTATTTTATCTGTATGTGCCATCTTGTGCAATGGGTATGTTTCCCTCTATTACTGTGCTTGCACTATCGCCTTTGCCCTTGTGTGAGTGGTGATTGTGTGCCCTCGGTGAGTCTCTCTATTGGACATGCTTTGGTGATGGGTGTCCATGCATTGTTGATGCATGCAGGGCTTGGTATTGGGAGTGGTGGGGCATGATGGTGGGGTGTGTGGGAGATGGTGGAGTCATGGGAGTGAGGGTGAGGGTAGGAGTAAGTGATAGCATGCAGGTAGGGTGGGGGGGATATAATAGGAAAGATATGACTTACCAGAGTCTAGTCCTCCTGCTACTCCTGCGAGGCCCTCAGGATGCATTATTGACAAGACTTTCTTCTCCCATGTTGTTAGTTGTGGGGGAGGAGGTGGGGGTCCACCGCCAGTCCTCTGTACTGCTACCTGGTGTCTGGATACCACGGAACGTACCTTCCCCCATAGGTCGTTCCACCTCTTTCTGATGTCATCCCTTGTTCTTGGATGCTGTCCCACTGCGTTGACCCTGTCGACAATTCTCTGCCATAGCTCCATCTTCCTTGCAATGAACGTCTGCTGCACCTGTGATCCGAATAGCTGTGGCTCTACCCGGATGATTTCCTCCACCATGACCCTGAGCTCTTCTTCAGAAAATCTGGGGTGTCTTTGAGGTGCCATGATGTGGTGTGAGTGATGTGTGATTTGATGGTTGATGTGATGTGTGGGGTGATGTGTTGGGGTGTGTGGTGTGATGTGCGTGGATGGTGTATGTGTGATGGTGTTGTGTGCCTCTGGATGCTGGTGTGGTCTTTGCTTTTCTCTCTCTCTGCTTCTTCCAAATTTTTCGGTGTAAGTGGTTGTGGGTAATGTGGGTGGGTGTTTTATAGTGTTGTGGGTGTGGTGTGTGTATGTGTGTCAGGTGTGTGTATTTTGAATTGTCCAATGTGGTGTAGTTTTATACGTGTGTGTGTATTTTGAGCGCGGAGGTGTGTCCCGCCGATGGTTTACCGCAGTTGAATTATCGCCGCGTTGATTCGTGGGTCGGGATACTGTGGGCATATTCCTGTTGGCGTGACGGTGTGGGTTTTGCTATTGCCAGTTTATCACTGACCTTTGGTGTGGTGGACTTGTGTGGGTGTCTGTATAGTGGCGGAATTCTCGGTGTGGGTCATAATACCCGTCGCGGATTTCGGCCACGAACACAGTATGTTGGTGGCTGTTGGCACGGCGGTCAGTGGGATTTACTGCCAGGGTTGTAATGAGGGCCAGAGTCATTAAATGATACACACACTCAAGAAGGAAATTGAGACCAATTGTTTAGAAAAATAGTTACTTTGTTTATATTATGTTTCAACACCAGAATACTTTCAGGAGAATAAGTACTGCTGCAAATTTTATGAAGATGTGCAAATAAGACCTAATCACACATGGAGAGTGGGAGGCAAAACACAGTTACGCATCCTCCCAAATCTTCAAAAACGACACAAATGAGTATGACTGTAGACACAACTAAAAGAAAGTCAAATCAGACTTTCCTTTTTATCCTTTCTCAGTACTTTCCTATTCTATGATAGATTGTGAGACATTAATATCCTCTCGTCTGAGGGGTCTCTCCTCTATGGCAGAGGAAGCCTCACACACCTATTAATGTCAGGCTTCATCCTCTACTACCTCTTCCCACCCTGGTAGGACAATACCTCCAGGGCAGATCAACCTCCAGGAAGATTTTATGCAAAAAAGGAAAGTCTGATTTGACTTTCTCTTAGCTTTGTCTTCACAGTCATACTCATTTGTGTAATGATTTGTGAATAAGTAACACTTTTACTCAAATGCACTTTTACGGTGTGAAGGTTCCTTGCAATCAGTTCTCAGGCATCCTTTAGCACTCTACTACCCTTCTGGGTAGTAGGGTGCTAGAGGTTTAAAGTCACAAACAAGACCAGCAGTTCAGTTCTACCTGCCCTGGGGCGTCCGTTTGCAGTGGTGCTAGTCGAGTCAGGTACCTGTGCACCGTATACTTGGTGAGGGGGGGGGGCACCTAGAAAGAGAGGATAAGGGGGTCTTGTGGCCAAGTCTGCGTGCTACCAACATTGGTGTCAGTCATGGGCATCCTGGGAGCAGGGGGACACTGTTGGAAGTCGTGGACTCAGGCTGGGACGCTCAGGTGCAGAGGATCTTTAGCCGTGGTGCTCCTGCATCAAGGACACACTGTTCTTTGGGTGGCCTGCAGAGGAAGAAACAAAACAAGGAAGCTGGACGACTGAAAAGGATATCCTTTGTGATGTTGACATCTCTCACGGGCAGGTCTTCGAATGCACTGTTGGAGTCCTGGAAGGGCTTCAAGAAGCCTTCCTTAGTGCAAGAGGTCCATTACACCAGGTATTGGTGCAGCTCGGGTCCAGTTGGTCCTGGTGTCTTCTTACTTAGAGGGGCATCTGGACTGGACTATTGGAGCATGCTGGCCTTCTCCTGACCAGTTGCTACATCGGTGGATGCAGTGGTCAGCAGAAAGGTGGATTGCACATTACAGTTGGTGCCTGCAGGTAGCAGGAAAGTGGCTCCTCCACTCCAGAGATACTGACAGGCCGGCGAAGTGCTGGAGAACTTCCAATGTTTCTGGAGTCCCCACAGCTGCTGGATGAGCCGTGATTTTGCAATTGTCAGGACAAAATCAGGAAAGCAGGCAAGGTTTCATGCCAAAAGTTCACGAGTCGCTCACAGTTCTCATTCTTCTGGCTCATATGTGTCCTCTTCTTTTCTGTGTCAGACACATCTTTTTTTCTGCTGTTGGATTTTAGTGTGTTTAAGGGAGTGTAAAGTGTATTTAGGGGAGTATATGGTAGTGTAGGGGTAACTACACCCCCCCATATTACCACTTCCGGTGGGGAGTGGACATAACCCTATCCCAGAAGGCATAGTTCCAACCAAAAACAAGATTGTGAAACTCTTGCTCGAGTGTCCACTTTGGGTAGCCCACCCGAGGGTTGTGGCTAGCCCAAAGGTGGTACACACCTACTGAATAGCTAATTTTCCCACTTGTCCTGGTGCCAAGTGAGCCTCAGGGCAGGTGGGGCTACACCCAGGTCTGGGGAAGCCAGGTGTTGCATACCAAAGGTGGCAGGGCCTTTGAAGTCCCTGGTCCTGGTATGCAGATTTGCTAGCCGTCCTTCTGGAGTAGGTGACAATACCTTTCTCCAGACCAGGCTTTGTTTTGGGCCTCTGAGAGCATGGGCTCTCAGATCAGGTGGTCAGAAACCTGTCTGTGGTGTCAGGCTGGTTGAGACCAGCCAGCCAACACACTCAGAGACTAGTGGAGTTTGGGGGGCACTTCTAAGGTGCCCTCTGGGTGCATTTCATGATAAGTCAGAGGCTGGCATCAGCCTGGATTTATTAAGATGATGTGTTTGGTGCCAAACACAATAGGTTCTAGTGAAGCCATTATGTTGCTGGGTAACTCGTGATGAGGAGTGTCCAGCACATACCTTAAGATGGCTTTCCTGACCACTTGCAATACTCAGCTATGGGGCTGTGCATCACAGGGTCATATCTGTTTGTGCAGATAGGACCACACATCATATATAATGCACCCTTCCTGAGGGCTCCAAGCTGTGCTGTAGGGGTGACTTACATATACTTAGATGTAGTAACTGGTGCATGGCACACCCTGGGTGTGCCATGTCATGGTTTTGCCTGGTTTGCACCAGGACACACACACTGCAACTTGTTTTGAGGTCCCTGACTGTAGCACAATGCGTTCTGCAGCCCCCAGGGACCCTCTCCGCTACCAAGGACCTTGGTACCAGGGGTACCCTCTATTAGGGACTTACAAGGTTAGAGAAATGTGTGCCAACAATACACATTGTTACCTGTTTTTAGGGAAAGAGCACTAGACTGTGGGCCTGGTTAGCAGGAACCCAGTGCACCTCAATCGAAAAACCTCAGTACCAGTGAGCAAGAAGTGGAGGTGACCATGTCTAAAAGAGGCACTTTCCTACAGGGTGGTAAGGAGCTTTTAGGACTAAGGATCAGTAGTTTTAATGAAAAATAAATCATTACATTAAAAATTAAAATTAAAAAGTATATATTATTGATAATAAACTAATTACTAAATAAAATCATTAAAGTATGTTTTTAGAATTAACGTTACATTTATATATTTACATGTGCACCTTCAAATAGGTATGCATATGTATGTTTGTGTATATGCATACAGATATATATCTATATGAACATAATTATATGTGTGTATATACATGTATATACAAGAAGAAAGACGTACCTTCAAAGGTACTAATGTACTTACTGTAATGTAATGACTACCAAAATAAAAGACCTTGAAGTATTAACTGATATTCCTTGCTATGGTGGATGGCTTTGTTAATGTTTTAATGTTGCCTAACATTACATTATAAAACATCTTGACTGGTAATGTTAGACATGAAGGGCCGCCAGCAACACTGGCAGGGTGGCATCATTGTTGTTGTAATGTGCTGAAGGTATTCACTCATGGTCTTCTTTGAATAAGTTCATTATCACAGTCACATATGGAATTTGTCTGTCCCCTACTTTAGGGACCGAAGCTTTAAGATCTGCATCGGAACAGTATGTATACTCTGCTGAGGAAACCTGGCTGTGGGGTATGATTTTCACATTACGGGTCATATTCACAAAGGCACAATTGCACATGAGTAAATAATCTACACGGGGAAATTTACACATCTTTGCATTAAATTTGCTACTTATAGCTTATCGCCATTTCAAAGTAACTGTAAATGTACTACAAAGCGTACTATTACAAATCTTCATCCCCTGAAACAGGATGGAGCCACACCTAGGAGTGTAAAGTAAGTACAGAACCAAAAGAACAAGGGTAGGTCCAACACTACATATGACCAACCACCAGTACTGCACCACCCTCCTATATGAAATAATGGAGGCAGGGACTTAATATAGAAACTCATATCAAATAATGTTGAAATCAATTAATTATTTTGACTTTTTAAAATGATATATACATTTAATTTAATGTTAAAAAGTGTTTCAGTACCAATGGTTGGCCATGTGTGGTGCTGGATGTACTCCACATCTGAGCTGGAGTTTGTTTGCTGCTAATTTGGTTGCTTTTTGGATGTGTAGAACCTTTAGATGTGCAGTTTGTGAATAGCATTTACTTACTATTTTGTGTGTCTGTCCCTCTCTAAACACTTCTTTAGCCCTCTCTAAATGTCTCCCTAAACTCCTCCCATTTAGTAGTAAGTGTTTCTCATTTTCCAGTCCCTCCCATATTTACTAGTAGTACACTTAAATGTGTGAGGATCTCCCCATAGAAAGATGGTGTGGGTGAAGCTTTACGCTTGTTGGTATGTGAATTGCAGTTTCTATTAAGTAGATAGTACTGCTGTAGTACTACTTTGCATACTATAAAATGCTCTTTTGTGAATTGGGCAGGATATCTTTATTGTTAGTGAAATATCTGTGTCAATTTTATTCTGTGACCAAGTCCTGGCTGCTTAGTTGAAAGGGTAAAAGTAACTGCTGCTTTATTGCCTGCTGAGTGGATTCCTGCACTCTGACGTGCTACAATATGCTGCAGAGACACTAATGGAAGGCGGCTCTAAGGTGCATCTGTTTTATCCTAGTTCATTTTTCCATTGATTGACTTTGCCTTTGAGTTTTTGTATCCATTGTTTTCTCCAATGTTTCAGCCTGTGTTGATTCATGTTCATTGGCCGTTGTAGGTGAATTAGACCTATCTGATTGTGATGATAGAGGAATGTTGGTGTTGATAACAGGAATAAGTATGTAACTGTTTGATAATACTAAAGATAGGTATTTTACAAAGAGGTTATGCAAGGTAATTGGGGGAGGTGGTCTAAGTCTTCATTTAATTTGGACTGCAAAGAAGCTAAATGTGAATTGAAGAAAGCGATAAATACTCATGACAGATCAGTGATTGTGCTAGATAGGGCACGTTATAAAAAAGTTTTGTTAGATGCCAACAAAATTGGGGAAAGAGCAAACGGAAGGGATTTTTAGAGGCAACAAGAGCGAAGGATTAATGTAGCTTTTGAAATATAGTCTTATTTGGAATAGGGATGGATATCGTGCTATTGAGTGCGATATTGCAGCTTATGATTGGTTCGCACATTTTTCACCCCTTTATGGTTACACAGGTGTCAGAAACTCTCCTCTAGCTGTTGAGAGTTTATCTAAATCCCCAAGTAGGACTGACAGTTAGGACGGAAGTGATGGTGGCAGATATGGGTGTGTTAACGCAAAATGACTTAATTAGAAAATATTAATGAATGTTTATGTATTTGAATAAATAACATTAGTAAAAAATTATTAACGTAGAAAAATAAGGTGCACTTTTGAAATTGTGACCTCGGAGAATGGCCAACAGATTTCATGAAATGCACTAACTAAGTGATTAATATACATGAAATATTGAAACCGTATTAGATTTATGTAGTAAGATGTCATATTGAGAGTTATAACTTATGTCTTACAATAATTGTAGGCCTTAACTTAGCGAGTGTCTTGGCCTAGTCTTGCCAGGTCTCATGCAGAAATCTGAATTTCTTAACGTCTAATGGAAAATGCTGACAAAAATGAACTGACCGTGAACTGCTCATTGTTTTAATAAAATGCTTAACTAGAGCTTTTGTGAGAACCAACGGACAGGAGATGATGTTTCTAGTAATGTAACTAATAATGTGTAATGTGTATGAGATGTACTCTCCCAGGACTCGAACAATGAAGACACTGACTGAAGAAGATGCAACATTTTTGATACCTGACGAGCCGGATGATGAGAACATCGTAAAGCGGACCAATCAATGACATGTGAACTGTGAAATATTGGAATACATAGATCTGGAATAGTACAACTATTGGGGAGAGTCATAACTTGTGATTAATTGACCAATTGGAAATTGGGGGATAGTCTGGGTAACTTCGATATAACAACGTGACAGAGAGACGAGAGTTCAGATGTTAGATGCTAGGGGAGCCAGACTGCGAGATTATAGAGGTAATTTGAGATTCTGTCATTGGGCTCATACTCTCTGATCGAGAGCCTGATGTGATGCTGATCGACTGATGCCCTGAAGACGAAGACTGACTCTGTTGCTGATCCATACCGAGGATTGGTAGATATGACAATGTGACTGAATTGTATTTTTGTGCCTTTTCTTTCTAGGTAACAACTGCGCTGTCTAAATAGTACTCTTAGCTAGATGTTTTTCTAAATTCCTGTTTCTAAATTATTTTGCATGAAGCCCCACATGCTGATGCTAATCTGGGTTAGATGAGGGTTTTCTTGTATGACGATTGACAGACTACAGAGACAAATGGTTGCCGGACTGTTTTGCTGAACTCCATGATTAGAAATGATCATTGCCTTTGTTTCTTCTGTTGACTTGTGCTAATACTTTAGAATACACTTTGATGCAAGTTTTGATTAGATCATGTTTTTGGCGACTTCTAACAAATTGATGTTAAATTTTTATTGAATTGAATTGCATTTGAATTAATCTCATGACTTAGTATTGTAAGTATTAGGGAAATAAAATCACTAAAACGTATACCGAGTTGTGGTTATTCATGACTGGAAAGTCATGGTGTGATCTTCATTGATTTTTTATTAATGATGACTAATGGTTCATTGAATTTTGTGTATTGATTAATTGGGAAACATCAGCCATACCCTAGCCAGGATACTCTATGCGAATCAAAAGGTTCATCGACCTATGCGCGTCCCCTTATAAGTTTACTTATTAAGGACGAGGCGCGCTAGCAGTTTTTTGGTAGCAGCTTGATAGTTAGTTTCCTTGGATAATTAGTTAGGTGATTATGGTGGTATTTTAAGATTGGTTAGTATTCATTATTGAGATTTGAATTTTGTTTTTCGAAGTTGTAGCAAGAATGATGTACCCTTAAGCCCAGAAATGACTTTCCCAGATCCTGGATCCCGCTAGTAGTGTCAGGTATGTTCTTGGCATTTTAGTGATAGTGTGAGAGAGATAGGGTGCACTTGCACAGCTTATGCAAATCGCAGATGAATTGTGACATATGTGAGGAAAGTTAGGGAGCCTGCGTACTCTAAATGAAGTTTTAGTAGGAGTGTGCGTAGTCCGCAGTATGAGAGTAGGGAAGTCATCAAACTTCATATGAGTGTGGCGCTTTGTGCTAAAAAATTGTCCATGTGTTTGTTGATGTACGGACCCTGCGTGGTCTAAGACTCCGGAGTATATTGAAAAAGTGTAGGAGACACTTGGTTATATGTTGTAATTTGTCTGGTTTAGAAGGTTGATCAGGTGTGGTCAACAAGCCAGTGTGTGAGTTAAAGTGGATGAGAGAAATTTCGACTGAGATTTGGCGAGTCCTATGTGCACTAGGACAGACCCATTGATCAGTTGAGAGTAGAATTTTTGGGTCAAATTTTGCTTGCGAATGTGGGAGACTGAGAAAGGGGAACAGCTGCGCGAGTGAAAGGGCCGTCAGTGAAAATCCGTAAGGTCTCTGAAGCGATTGTGTTACCTTCCTGTAGTAAACCAGCAGATTTGTTTTTGGTTATTGGGTTTTGGTTAGTGCTCGGAATAATTTGCATTTGTTTTGTGTGAATTGTAGTTTGGGAGGATGAGCCACAAGACTTTGTCAGCCGCAGTGTGTGAGTGTGACGTCATTGGAGCCGCGCTGGGATAGGTTGGTTAGTGAGAAGGGTCACGCACGGATTGGCAGCCGTCCGTGAGAGGCAATTGGTTGAGAACGTGGGTGAAAGGAATCTTGGGAGTAAAATTAATTTCCTGATTTGATCAGAATATCCAAAAGTAGAAAAGATTAGGCTTTTCAAAGCATTTAAGAGCGCCCTGAAGGGAGATACATATATTAAGGCGACTAGGGGGGAGCCCACCCCACCGGACAATTCTCCAGCTTATATTGTGATGGGGGAGCGAGGTGTCACAACGTGTCTTTGGTTAAAGCAATGGTGCAAATTGACAGCGAAACAAGCAGTTTTAGTGTTTCCTGAGCATGTAACATTTAATTTGAGAATTTTTGATCAGTTGCGGATGGCGATGTATGAAACAAGGCCCCTTCTGAGACCGGCACAGTTTGAGGCATTAGCAGTTTGGGAGCTGATAGCGAGACAGCAGCAAGAAATAAAGTTCCAAAGGAGAGTAAGAAAAGTAGAGAAGTCTCTAGCGGAAGCAAGATGGGATTGGGAACAGAAGAAATGGAGAACAGCGACATTGCAGGATGTTAAGTTGTTTCCTGCTATCACAGAGGAAGATGAGACAGAAGGGAAAAAGTGATAAGGGTTTGTCTGGAAGTAAGGAGGCAAAAAAGGCTTCCATAGTAGAAGAAGATTTAGATGACGAGGATCTTATTACTCAGATACTGAGGGACTGACCTCCACCATATGCAGTGCATGAAGGGGGTCCAAGTACTAGTTCTGCTCCAACTGCCCCGGCACAGGCAATGGGGACAGTAAGTCCAGTACAGGATGATAATGGATGGGTACAAGGTGTGGTGCAGAGTACTCCTAATGTGTTGACTGCTTTGGTAATTCAGGCACAGATGCATCCGCCACCGATACAGAGAATTTATCCTTAAGTACAGATTCTTGAGACAACTTCAAACTTAGTGGTGCCTATGGAGCAGGTGGTTACAAGATCATTGTTGGTCCAGACGGAGCGGACTCCATTATTGATGCCCCAGGCACAGCCACAGGGTATGCCGAGGTTTACACCATTTACAGGGACACAGTCAGATTTGACTCCGGTAATGAATAACAGTATGGGAGGAACTCTTCCACAGAATGCAGGAGCTAGAGCAGCCCCAGATGCAATATCGCTGCTGATTACTATTAGTCCAGCGGTACCCTTGTTTGCACAGAAGAAATCAATCACAGAAGAACAGGGTGAGATGTTGCAGAGCCTTGTGAGGAGGGGGTGAGAGAACATGTGCAGGTAGTCTCTTCCATGTGTCAGGCCTTTGATGGATCGAGGCCACTAATGGATCTCAGTCCATTAGTCGCACTTCCTGATGCTGTAAATGGCCCGAGCATAAGTCAGAGCTTGAAGCTTCTGACACCGCAACCTCCAGGTGCTGTGATGCAGCAGGTGCCATCACCAAATGCGAGTAACATTACGTTACAGGGATTAACACCACAGCAGTTGAATGAGTGGTTAGATAGTCTGAACACCCCACAGAATATGTATAAAAGTGAGGAGTCGATTGATCATGTTAGGTTGAGTACAGAATAACTGAATTGGTTGAAGGATCAATATGGGTGAATAGGTTAGAATCCTATACGGAAGAAGAGCTGAGATACTTGTGTCCGAGAATCACAGGAGAGGTAGGTAAGATACATCAGAGATTGGCAGATCTGGCAGAAAAACATGATATAGAAATTGGGAAAACAAAACATTTGAAAAGGAGCTACACATTAGATTTTGAGGCAAAGGATTCTGAACACATGAGGTCAGCCGGAATGAAAGCGCATTTTAAAGAATTATTGCAGAGTGCTCAGATATGGGGAGCATTATGGAAGTGGGAAGGCAGATGGGCAAAGAAGAAGGATAAGAGGAAACGAGATTCACATGAAGGGTCTGAAAGGGCAAATTACTGTTTCTAAATTGTTTTGCATGAAGTCCCACATGCTGATGCTAATCTGGGTTAGATGAGGGTTTTCATATATGACGATTGACAGACTACAGAGACAAATGGTTGACAACTGTTTTTATAAATGATCTATTGCCTTTGTTTCTTCTGTTGACTTGTGCTAATGCTTTAGAATACACTTTGATGCAAGTTTTGATTAGATTATGTTTTTGGCGACTTCTAACAAATTGATTCTGAATTTTTATTAAATTGAATTGCGTTTGAATTAATCTTATGATTTAGTATTGTAAATAATAGGGAAATAAAATCACTAAAACATATACCGAGTTGTGGTTATTCATGACTGGAAGGTCATGGTGTGATGTTCATTGATTCTTTATTAATGATGACTAATGGTTTATTGAATTTTGTGTATTGATTCTTGGGAAACATCGGCTATACCCTAGCTAGGATACTCCATGCAAATCAAAAGGTTCATCGACCTATACATGTCCCCTTGTAAGTTTACTTATTAAGGACTGGGCATGCTAGCAGGTGCATTGACCAATAGGTTACTGGACACTTGCAGGATAGGGACATGTGTGAGATTACAGCCCAGGAACTGATCAAGGCTATAGAAGGTATTGTCCCTAATAAATCTCACGTCTTAGATAAAATACCAGGAGACTTGTTTCTGAGTGAGCCAGTGCTTTTTTTTCAATCGCATTCATTGCTGTCATGAAGGGAGCCCCATTATGATCCACATTGGCCAGGGCGGAAATTATCCCCGTTTTAAAAAAAGGCTCACAGGATTCTCCCTCAAACTATCGACCAATAAGCCTGATCGATAGCTCTCAAAAACGTTTTAGTAAAGTAATTCTGGTCAGATTGCAAGAGTGGATGACTGATAATGATATTTTAACTCCCCCGAAATCTGGGTTTAGAGATTCTGTAATTACCATTGATTAGGTTTTCAGATCACAATTGCTGTATTGGAGAACTGTAACTCTAGATAAGCGCCTACTATATGTTGTTTTTGTGTACCTTTGGTCTGCTTTTGATTTAGTGCCTAGGAATATCTTCTGGAGGGTCATGGATGAGCTGGAGATCCCAGTTTATTTAGTGAACATCTTAGAGAGGTTACATACCGGGAACTTTGCCTAAGTGAGATGTGGTAGTTCAGGGGTGCCAACTGACCCAATTGCAGTAAACAGAAGTGTACGGCAGTCGTGTGTACTTGGCCCAACATTATTTTCATTATATGTGAATGGCCTTATTGATTTTCATGTGATAATGATGCCCCCAAGTTGGCCAATCAGAGAGTGCTTGCACTTGCGTTTGCTGACAACACCTTGTTACTATCCAAAAGTCCAATAGGTCTCCAGAGGTTGCTGGATCGATTTGAGATTCTCTGTAAAGAAAGGGGTCAAGATATTAATGTAAACAAGACAAAATACATGATTTTCAATCCCAGCCACTCAAACAGGCATGCACAAGCCTCTCAGGAACTTATTTGGAGCGAGTGAATACTTTTGATTATCTGGGCCTCACATTAACTGAACAGTTGATGTGGTATTCGCACTTACAACAGCTAAGATTAAAGCTGGAGAGAGTTACAGGAGGCATTATTAAAATGTTGCTGCAATCCCAATTCCTCCCAATCATGCAGCTCCTAGAAATGTATAATTTGCAAACTTTGGGTGCTGCGAGGTATGGTTCTGAATTGTGGGCCCATCTTTGCGTTAACTCCCCTAGTTCAGCGGATAATCGGTTCCTGCAGCAATTGATAGAGCTTCCGTTAGCACCCCTTTGTTACCATTGAGTGGATCTTGGCCAGAGACCATTTAAGTATGAAGTCGGGCTTTGCCCGTTGCCTTATTGGAGATGGATCTGGTTTACACCGGAACGCTGCATATTGCAATGAGTTTGAAGAAGTTCTGGCTAATACAAGTTCCAATTCCATTCTTTGGATTTTATATGTAAGGGCTACTCTCAGGGACATTGGGCTGGAGTACTTGGGGTGTAACCCTGGTCTATTACTTCCTATTTCTAGGACTTCAGCTAAAACAATGTTTTGGCCATACAAGGTTTGGGGTGAGCAATTGGGACTGAATAGAGGACAGTTAACAGAAACTTTCATGTCCTTTAAAGACACCTATTTGAGGAGGACTTCTTGGATGAAATCCAACTGCCAGTAGCTAGGTGATTGTATATGCAACTGAGGTATGGTACTTTACCAATTGGTCACTTTACTGCCAACTGGAAAAAAATCTAAGACTGATCAGGCTGCTCAATGCATATATTGTGGCACCCATAAAAAGACTAGGGAGCATGTCCTGTTCTTTTGCCCGCTTTACCTAAACAGCAGGAGAAAATGGATTGCTCCGCTGTGCCGGAACTTTGGAGTTAAAGAGCTGGCAATTGCAGCTGGACTTTTGAAGCATGATGCAAGCCCCCTACTGTGTTTGGGGGTCAGTAGGTCTTTGCTAGGTATGTGGAGAACCAGAAAAAGACTGAGGGCTGCTATTGCTTCTAATGGGGCAACAATTGAATTAGAAATATGAATATGCCAATTCTTGCTCGTAAATGAATTTGATCTTAAATTGACTGTAGTCATCTAATGCTCCGTGGGAAGTTGGCATGTTTTATTAATTATGCTTTATTTCATTGTTGTAGGGTTTTTAACTATATTTTATATTATGTATCAGAATGTTTGTTTTATATCTTTACTCTCTTAATTGTTTATGTTTTTATTAATAGCCACAATAAAGCTTTTTTTGTTACTTCTTACTTGATACTATAATGCACACACTCTACCAGCACACCCAAATGGCCATTAAATAAGTATTACCATATAATTTAATGGAAACTTAATGTTTGGGTTCCACCATCAGGATTTCACATGTCATTTCAGTGTTATTAGTCTAAAAACATTATAAGACCCAACGTTCTTCCTAAAATGTGTTTAGTTACAAAGGGATTTCTTGATGGAACTTTGTCAGGGCTAGAATCAATCCAAACACTATAAACCAATATTCACATTTACACTGAACAAATGTAAAACTTCAAGACATTCTAGACAATAGTGACAATGTTTACTACACCTAGTAGGTGAAAACCTATTTATAACCACTTGAACTGAAATGCAAACTGCATCCACTATTCATACCTTTGTTTGTTTCTTCTTGCACCCACATCACCACAGTGAGGTGCAGAGCATGTTAACAAAATTCAGGCTGCCAGCCAAAATCAAAGATGTATAGGAAGAGAGTGATAAAGCAACTTTCTATGTTGAAACCCCATACACAAAATGTGGAATCTGAAACTACTAAAGTAGGCACAGCTGGGTCTGTCATTAGAAGGGTGACAAGTAATAGATTAATCATAGCTATTTATACAGAGGAAATTCCCAAAGATTTTGTATGGGCTTGTGTTATTTTAAAATTTTAGGGCCAGATGTACGAAAGGAACTTACCCATTCTGTGTCTATGGGAAAATGTTTTCGTACATATGGCCACGAATTCTCAAACACGCCCAAACCACTTTGCACGCCACAGGTTTTGTTTAGTGCCCACTGTTGGTAAAACAGAACTGCTGAAGCATATTCCTTCTCAGGATTATACTTTAATGGGCCAAATAATATTTGGCCCCAGAATGAGGGTGTGGAGATAAAAGCATCAAACTACACAACAAATCAAATGAAGATGACAGTATGACCATTGTGGCCACACAAGGAAAACTCCAGTCTGAAAAGAGTCCAAGGGTGTTTATTACAAATTAAGGCTCAGAGTAACATAAATGTTTCTCAAAACAAGACAATAAAGGTATAGAATCATGAGAGGCTGTCCAAACCTCCCAAAGCTGTTTGAAAAAACTAACATCAAAAAGACTAAACATTCAATCAAATGCTACACACAAAAGCAAGAAGAAGATGTGGAAAGGCAGAAACAAACATCTAATTTTATTAATCACTTAGCTGTTAAATCTTACCATTTAGAAACCTAGGCAAGGGGTAAACCTATGAATTAGCAAATCCATGTAACATGTGCTGGGCTGAACACATGCGGCAAAAAGACAAAAAGCACAAAAGGGACAAAAATAATATGGAAAAGAAATCTAGGGTAACAATTTACTAACTAGGACTGCCAAAATGTGAAAAAGGAAAAAAATGAAGGCAGAATACATCTCAGCAAGGCATTTCAAAGGGAGAAGAGTTGAGAGGTCTATATCTCTTATAGTCGAAGGGGTTCAGCTAGAAGGGTAGGATGGAGCAGACAGCTTCAATGGGGTCTGGAGAGGGACTCTCCAGAGGAGAATGTGAGGAGAGAAGTGCTGCGAAACCAAGTGGGGAACGGTATATTAAAGTTCGTAGGGCATGATGATTCGTCCATCCATCACTCCTCATGACTCGAAAGTTGAAATTATCCGATGGAAATCGATCATACGACATGGACTGCAACATTGCCGAAAGTTCTCATCACCAACATGTAGAAGACATTCCAGCTTGGCTCATCGATGGGAATTGAAACAATTCTCTACATTATAGACAACAGTCTATTCCACAGTTCCTGAATATACTGTGTTCAAGGTTGGGTTCCCAGGATCACTATGTGTAA
The DNA here is from genome assembly GCF_031143425.1 of Pleurodeles waltl. Lineage (NCBI taxonomy): Eukaryota > Metazoa > Chordata > Amphibia > Caudata > Salamandridae > Pleurodeles > Pleurodeles waltl. The sequence goes on from NC_090444.1 coordinate 1,180,881,453, forward strand.
AACAACAGAACGAAAAAACAACAAGTGATGGACGGAATGCTGAACATTGTCAAACAGTCATCCCCAGTCATAGATCTGGGTTTAATCCATCGTTCTTTTGCTCATCATGGCACCCATAGTTTGGACCCAGCCATATGCAAATCAGTCTTGACCCTGTTCCTCATGGGAACAGTCCAGACCGAACTGCCAAGCCAGGTCCTCACTGGACCGGAAACAAGCATCCTGGGACCGGTTTCGGGGTTTCACCCCTCATCAGCCAGGCTAGCTTGAATCCAGTGGCATGGGAAGCATGGGACCCACGTCTGGGCATACCCTTCCCACTTAGGGCGACAAAGCAAAAACAACAAGTGATGGACGGAATGCTGAACATTGTCAAACACTCACCCCAGTCATAGATCTGGGTTTAATCCATTGTTCTTTTGCTCACCATGTCACCCCAGTTTGGACCCAGCCATATGCAAATCAGTCTTGACCCTGTTCCTCATGGGAACAGTCCAGACCGAACTGCCAAGCCAGGTCCTCACTGGACCGGAAACAAGCATCCTGGGACCGGTTTCGGGGTTTTACCCCTCATCAGCCAGGCTAACTTGAATCCAGTGGCATGGGAAGCACGGGACCCACGTCTGGGCATACCCTTCCCACTTAGGGCGACCAAGCAAAAACAACAAGTGATGGACGGAATGCTGGGCAGCAAAAAAACGATGGATTAAACCCAGATCTGTGACTGGGGGTGAATGTTCGACAATGTTCAGCATTCCGTCCATCACTTGTTGTTTTTGCATTTTTCGCCCTAAGTGGGAAGGGTATGCCCAGACGTGGGTCCCGTGCTTCCCATGCCACTGGATTCAAGCAAGCCTGGCTGATGAGGGGTGAAACCCCGAAACCGGTCCCAGGATGCTTGTTTCCAGTCCAGGGAAGACCTGGCCTAGCAGTTCGGGCTGGACTGTTCCCATCGGGAACAGGGTCAAGACTGATTTGCATATGGCTGGGTCCAAACTGGAATGGCATGGGCAGCAAAAAAACGATGGATTAAACCCAGATCTGTGACTGGGGGTGAATGTTCGACAATGTTCAGCATTCCGTCGATCACTTGTTGTTTTTGCATTTTTCGCCCTAAGTGGGAAGGGTATGCCCATGCCACTGGATTCAAGCTAGCCTGGCTGATGAGGGGTGAAACCCCGAAACCGGTCCCAGGATGCTTGTTTCCAGTCCAGGGACGACCTGGCCTAGCAGTTCGGGCTGGACTGTTCCCATCGGGAACAGGGTCAAGACTGATTTGCATATGGCTGGGTCCAAACTGGAATGGCATGGGCAGCAAAAAAACGATGGATTAAACCCAGATCTGTGACTGGGGGTGAATGTTTGACAATGTTCAGCATTCCGTCCATCACTTGTTGTTTTTGCATTTTTCGCCCTAAGTGGGAAGGGTATGCCCAGACGTGGGTCCCGTGCTTCCCATGCAAGCTAGCCTGGCTGATGAGGGGTGAAACCCCGAAACCGGTCCCAGGATGCTTGTTTCCAGTCCAGGGAAGACCTGGCCTAGCAGTTCGGGCTGGACTGTTCCAATCGGGAACAGGGTCAAGACTGATTTGCATATGGTTGGGTCCAAACTGGAATGGCATGGGCAGCAAAAAAACGATGGATTAAACCCAGATCTGTGACTGGGGGTGAATGTTCGACAATGTTCAGCATTCCGTCCATCACTTGTTGTTTTTGCATTTTTCACCCTAAGTGGGAAGGGTATGCCCAGACGTGGGTCCCGTGCTTCCCATGCCACTGGATTCAAGCTAGCCTGGCTGATGAGGGGTGAAACCCCGAAACCGGTCCCAGGATGCTTGTTTCCAGTCCAGGGAAGACCTGGCCTAGCAGTTCGGGCTGGACTGTTCCCATCGGGAACAGGGTCAAGACTGATTTGCATATGGCTGGGTCCGAAATGGAATGGCATGGGCAGCAAAAAAACGATGGATTAAACCCAGATCTGTGACTGGGGGTGAATGTTCGACAATGTTCAGCATTCCGTCCATCACTTGTTGTTTTTGCATTTTTCGCCCTAAGTGGGAAGGGTATGCCCAGACGTGGGTCCCGTGCTTCCCATGCCACTGGATTCAAGCTAGCCTGGTTGATAAGGGGTGAAACCCTGAAACCGGTCCCAGGATGCTTGTTTCCAGTCCAGGGAAGACCTGGCCTAGCAGTTCGGGCTGGACTGTTCCCATCGGGAACAGGGTCAAGACTGATTTGCATATGGCTGGGTCCAAACTGGAATGGCATGGGCAGCAAAAAAACGATGGATTAAACCCAGATCTGTGACTGGGGGTGAATGTTCGACAATGTTCAGCATTCCGTCCATCACTTGTTGTTTTTGCATTTTTCACCCTAAGTGGGAAGGGTATGCCCAGACGTGGGTCCTGTGCTTCCCATGCCACTGGATTCAAGCTAGCCTGGCTGATGAGGGGTGAAACCCCGAAACCGGTCCCAGGATGCTTGTTTCCAGTCCAGGGAAGACCTGGCCTAGCAGTTCAGGCTAGACTGTTCCCATCGGGAACAGGGTCAAGACTGATTTGCATATGGCTGGGTCCAAACTAGAATGGCATGGGCAGCAAAAAAACGATGGATTAAACCCAGATCTGTGACTGGGGGTGAATGTTCGACAATGTTCAGCATTCCGTCCATCACTTGTTGTTTTTGCATTTTTCGCCCTAAGTGGGAAGGGTATGCCCAGACGTGGGTCCCGTGCTTCCCATGCCACTGGATTCAAGCTAGCCTGGCTGATGAGGGGTGAAACCCCGAAACCGGTCCCAGGATGCTTGTTTCCAGTCCAGGGAAGACCTGGCCTAGCAGTTCGGGCTGGACTGTTCCCATCGGGAACAGGGTCAAGACTAATTTGCATATGGCTGGGTCGAAACTGGAATGGCATGGGCAGCAAAAAAACAATGGATTAAACCCAGATCTGTGACTGGGGGTGAATGTTCGACAATGTTCAGCATTCTGTCCATCACTTGTTGTTTTAAAACAACAGAACATCTGTTACCCAACTCACATTTTCATGAAAACGATATCTGAAAAGAAAGTTCACATTGGCAAGAATGACTAAACATTTTCTACACAGTCAAGAAAACAGGGACTTGCAGGTCTCACTTAGGCTAAGCAAAGTGAATTAAAATAGCACATTCAATTTATACTAATAAGGTCCATTTAACATTCGAAATTATGAATCCAACATTAATAAGCTTTAGCAGTGTTCATGTTACAGTAGATTTAAAATTAAACCCATTCAAATAGCTATGGCGCATAACTACAGTCTTCGACTTTTGCATGTTACTATAAAAATACTTCTTCCATAAAAATCATTAGCATTTTAGTGTATAATATTAATGAACATGATAAACTAAAACATGGAAAATAATTAATCTGTTAAATATAAAGAGTTAAGGCTATACCACATCAATTTTGATAACTTATTCTACAGAGAATGCACATTAAAATAGTTTTCAGGGCACCACTTTACAACTAAACTAACTTGGTACTCTGATTAACAAAATACATAGAATATCATGTTTAGATGAAATATCTCCTACAATCTCTGAAGCACTAGCACCTTTTAACCTCTTCGCTGCCAGGCCTTTTCCCCCTCCTGTGCCAGGCCTTTTTTTGCCTATTTGGGGCAGTTCGCGCTTAGGCCCTCATAACTTTTTGTCCACATAAGCTAACCAAGCCAAATTTACGTCCTTTTTTTCCAACTTCCTAGGGATTCTAGAGGTACCCAGACTTTGTGGGTTCCCCTGAAGGAGGCCAAGAAATTAGCCAAAATACAGTGAAAAGTTCGTTTTTTTCAAAAACATTGGAAAAAGTGGCTGCAGAAGACGGCTTGTGGTTTTTCCCCTGAAAATGGCATCAACAAAGGGTTTGCGGTGCTAAACTCAGCAGCTTCCCAGCTTTCAGGAACAGGCAGACTTGAATCAGAAAACCCAATTTTTCAACACAATTTTGGCATTTTACTGGGACATACCCCATTTTTGCAATTTTTTGTGCTTTCAGCCTCCTTCCAGTCAGTGACAGAAATGGGCATGAAACCAATGCTGGATTCCAGAAACCTAAACATTTCTGAAAAGTAGACAAAATTCTGAATTCAGCAAAGGGTCATTTGTGTAGATTCTACAAAGGTTTCCTACAGAAAATAACAACTGAAAAAGAAAAATATTGAAATTGAGGTGAACAAAACATCAAATTTTCTTTACGTTTTACTCTGTAACTTTTCCCTGCACTGTCAGATTATCGAAAGCAATATACCGTTACGTCTGCTGGACTCCTCTGGTTGCGGGGATATATAGGGCTTGTTGGTTCATCAAGAACCCGAGGAACCCAGAGCCAATAAATGAGCTGCACACTGCAGTGCGTTTTCATTCTATACCGGGTATACAGCAATTCATTTGCTGAAATATAAAGAGTAAAAAATAGCTATCAAGAAAACCTTTGTATTTCCAAAAAGGGCACAAGATAAGGTGTTGAGGAGCAGTGGTTATTTGCACATCTCTGAATTCCGGGGTGGCCATACTAGCATGTGAATTACAGGGCATTTCTCAAATAGATGTCTTTTTTACACACTCTCCTATATTTGGAAGGAAAAAATGTAGAGAAAGACAAGGGGCAATAACACTTATTTTGGTAATCTATGTTACCCCAAGTCTCCCGATAAAAATGATACCTCACTTGTGTGGGTAGGCCTAGGGCCCGTGACAGGAAACGCCCCAAAGCGCAACGTGGATACATCCAATTTTTTGAAAGAAAACAGAGGTGATTTTTGCAAAGTGCCTACCTGTAGATTTTGGCCTCTAGCTCAGCCGGCACCTAGGGAAACCTACCAAACCTGTGCATTTCCGAAAACTAGAGACCTAGGGGAATCCAAGATGGGGTGACTTGTGGGGCTCGGACCAGGTTCTGTTACCCAGAATCCTTTGCAAACCTCCAAATTTGGCTAAAAAAACACATGTTCCTCACATTTCGGTGACAGAAAGTTCTGGAATCTGAGAGGAGCCACAAATTTCCTTCCACCCAGCGTTCCCCCAAGTCTCCCGATAAAAATGATACCTCACTTGTATGGGTGGGCCAGGTGCCTGCAACAGAATAAGGCCCAAAACTTGAAGAGATAGAAGGGATAGCACAGCGAGTTTATAAGGGCATATTCTTTTATACATCTTTAGACTGACTCTGCTTTGGGGACCCACATAAGTGAGGTGTCATTTTACTTGGGAGACTGAGGGGAAAACTGGGGAGTAGGAATTTTGTGCTGGAGCGGTGATCCTACTAAGAAAAGTCAGGAAAATATGCTTTTTTATGCAAATTTTGAGGTTTACAGAGGAGTCTGGGTAAGAAAATGTTGGGGGAGCCACGCAAGCCACACCTCCCTGGACTCCTTGGGGTGTCTAGTTTTAAAAAATGTCTGGGTTTTGTAGGTTTCCCTAGATGAAGGCCGCACCCAGGACCAAAAACATAGGTGGGCCCTCCCCCCAAACACAGGTATTTTTGTAATATATCATTTTGATGTGTGCACATACGTCCGTGATGTGCCAAACACTAAAATTGTGAAAAGAAACACACTTAGGTTATGTGAAGAAGACCCCTCACCCACCAACCAAGTTGGTGGCATGCTTCATCATCGGGGTCCCACCCGAGGCACCTAGCGTGTCACAGGTGTGCTGCGACGCCTGATTACAGCGGAGCAGGTTTTGTCATTTTTACCACACATACTGGTTGGATTTGGCACGAGGGTGAGTGATGGTTCAGTGGATCAAATTTTATTAACAAGAGATTTCACAAAAATGAAATGCACTGCTAATAACTGAAAGGCAAAAAACTGAACCAATGACTCACAGCTCGTGAGCTGTAAAGCCGCGACAAGGCACCAACCGCTTTACAGTCCATTCACACACCTTTCATACATGACACGCACAAGACCATTCACACCGCCAGCCACGGGCCCAGCACATTACAACACTCACATCGACAGACCGCGCCATTCAAGGGCCCATCACTTACATACGCCCACATGCCTGATACAAGAATCACACCAGCTGATGGGAGTGTGGACTGCTGTTTGGCTGGCACCGCCAGCCAAGCGCCACCCCAAGCACACCGCCAGCCAAGCGCCACCCCACGCACACTGCCTTCCAAGCGCCACCCCACGCACACCGCCAGCCAAGCGCCACCCCAAGCACACCGCCAGCCAAGCGCCACCCCAAGCACACCGCCAGCCAAGCGCCACCCCACGCACACCGCCAGCCAAGCGCCACCCACGCACACCGCCAGCCAAGCGCCACCCCACGTACACCGCCAGCCAAGCGCCACCCCAAGCACACCGCCAGCCAAGCGCCACCCCACGTACACCGGCAGCCAAGCGCCACCCCACGCACACCGCCAGCCAAGCGCCACCCCACGCACACCGCCATCACTTTTTTTGTTTATAAACAACAAAGAAACCACTAATTATAAAATAAGCACAAAACTACAAACACAGAAGCTCTAACTAAATACATGACAGAGATGCCAACCGTGAAACATATGAAAATATAAAACAGACAGCTTACGCTCACGGTATTTCCCAGATTTTTATTTTGGTATGGTAACTTCTATAACAGCCGGGCACACACAGCCCAGGCTTTGAAGGGCATTCGTGGCAGTACATCCGGCTCTCCCTCCGGATTAATCTCCGGGCACATACTCTACATTTCTTTGTGGGCAAGTCTTTTTTGGGAGTGGGAGGGATGTGATCTGGAAAGTGCCGATCTTTCAATCTAGCCACATCCTCCACCACTTCTACTCTAGGAACTCTTGCCGGTTCCACCACAATAAGGCTTTCTAACACCGACTCCTGAAATTTAACAAATGTCATCCTTGACTCAGGTGAATAATCCTTGTATACAATAAAGGCATTAAAAGTTGCCAAATGAAATAAATGTAGGGCCAACTTTTTATATCACACATAAGACTTACGAAGAGCAGTGTAAGGTTCCAACCTCTGATCTACTCAATCAACACCACCCATGTGGCTATTGTAGTCCAAAATGCACGCAGGTTTGCGCACTTCCTCAACCTGACCCCAAACAGCCACAGGGGAAGTACTCTCATCATGGATGGTCGATAGCATGTACACATCCCTCCTGTCTAAAAATTTCAGAGCTAGCAGCTCATTATTCCGCAAGGCACTGCACTGTCCCCTCTCAAGTTTTTTACAGACAAGCTCCCTTGGATAGCCTTTCCGGTTAGAACGGATTGTGCCACAAGCAACAGTGTCCACCCTAAACAACTCCTTGAACAACTGCACTCCAGTGTAGAAATTATCTACGTACAAATGGTGACCTTTGTTAAACAGCCGTCTAGCAAGTTCCCATACAATTTTATCGCTAACTCCAAAAGTGTCCGGACAACCAGGAGGGTCAATACTGGAATCCCTACCAGTGTAGACCCGGAAATTATACACATATCCTGTACTGCTTTCTGACAGCAGATACAATTTAATCCCATACCGTGCCCTCTTACTAGGAATGTACTGCTTAAAAACTAAACGCCCCTTGAAAAGGACCAAAGACTCGTCCACACTTATCTCTTTGCCTGGAACATAGACCTCTGAAAACCGATCCACAAAATGATCAAGGACAGGCCTAATCTTAAAAAGACGGTCACAATCAGGGTGATCTCGTGGCAAGGCTAAAGCATTGTCTACAAAATGCAGCATACGAAGAAGAAGCAAATACCGATTACGTGTCATAGTTGCAGGAAAGATAGCAGTTGCCATCAAGGGACTAGTAGACCAATAAGAAGCCAGTGACGTCTTTCTGATCAACCCCATCAAAAAAGACAAACCTAAAAACCTTTTCATCTCTTCCAGATATGTGGGAACCCACTGAGTAGCTCTAGGCTGAGGCTTAAGTCTAGCAGCGTTGTCCCGCAAATATTGCTCTGCATACACATTTGTCTGCTCCACAATCTCTTCCAAAAATACACCGTCCATAAACAAGTGAAAGAAATGGACAGGCAAAAGGTTTTCTGTATTAACTCTACACCCTGGGAGACCAGTAAATACAGGTAACTGTGGCTGCTCCATATTTGGGGCAATCCAGGTGTCAGGTCTTCTAATGGGAAACCCTTCAGCCCCAGGCTGCTGCACTCTTGGCACATCAATGTCCTCCTCTAACACAGGCCCTTCATCTGCACTGAGAGTAGCTTCCTCATCAGAAGAATACTCTCGGACAGAAAACTCACTTCCAGAATCTCCTGCTTCCTCCTCTGCCTCAGATGCAGAGTCAGTGTCGTAATCATGGTCTGAAGACGACTCAAAGAGCATGCGAACAACCTGATGAGCGGTCACTTTGCGGTTAGCCATGATCTTCACTAACAACAAATGGATTGCCAACAACAACTAGCACTAAAATAAGTAATAAACAAAGTGTAGCTTTATCACAAAGAGTTATGTACTACAAAAAACTATACCACTCACTTGCCTGAAAAAGCTACTCACCAAGCAACTACTCTGCACAGACACAGCAATCACCAATGATATCCCACTAAAAAGAAAAAAGAAAAAAGCAAATTAGACATATGACAACACAAACATCACTGTGCTCAAATCTAAGGACAATGTCAAACACACAATACTGCATTTAGTACACCACCTACAAACATGTCATTCATGCATGTCAACAATACTCCTTTGGAGTAAATTGCTTTCACTTACCTAAAACATACAACTATGCAAACCGCAGGACAACTACTGCCAAAACCGCAAAGATCCACAGCAAAGGAAGCAAAAGCGTTGAACTAGAAGAAAAAGAAGAAATAAATTGTTATAATCACAAATACAAATACTTTGCTAGTTGACAAACACCCCACCACCAAGAACTTAGAAGTTGTCCCTGGTACCTAAGTGGATCCTGCCCCCCTCGGGGGTAGATGGGCGTAAAAAAATTGGCCAATCTGCCCCCAAGGGGGGCAGAAATGGGCAACACCTCTGTGCCCCCTTTAGGGGGTGACCCTTCCCAAAGGGGGCACCCCCAGCACAACACAAAACAAAAAAAGAAAAAACCCTGCCGTATTGGTGGTTTCTGCCCTCCTTGGGGGCAGATGGGCCTACAAAAATAGGGGCAGAGATGGCCAATACGAACTTTCCCCACTTTAGGGGGGCGACCGTTGCCCAAGTGGTGCCCCCAAACACACACCACACACACACACACCACACAAGCCCTGGCGCCTAGTGTGCTTCCACCCCCCCGGGGGCCAGATCATCCAAAAAATGGCTGGTCTGCCATCGGGGGTGCCGAAACAGGGAAAAAAAGAGCCCCCCAGGGGAGCGACCCTTGCCCAAGGGGTCGCCCCCAAAATAAACTTTTCTTTACAAATAAATCCCTGGTGTCTAGTGGATTTCGCCCCCCCCGGGGGCAGATCGGCCGAAAAAAAGGCGATCTGCCCCTGGGGGGGGCGAAACACTAAAACAATTGACCCCGGGGGGGGGCGACCCTTGCCCAAGGGGTCACCCCCAAAAAACACAATAAAAACAAATTCCCTGGTGTCTAGTGGATTTCGCCCCCCCCGGGGGCAGATCCGCCGAAAAATCAGCGATCTGCCCCCAGGGGGGGGGCGAAATACTAAAAAAATAGCCCCCCAGTGGGGAGACCCTTGCCCAAGGGGTCGCCCCCAAAAGAAACTTTACAATAAAAATAAATCCCTGGTGTCTAGTGGATTTCGCCCCCCCCGGGGGCAGATCCGCCGAAAAAAAGGCGATCTGCCCCCAGGGGGGGGGACAAATACTAAAAATAATTGCCCCCCGGGGGGGGGCGACCCTTGCCCAAGGGGTCGCCCCCAAAAGAAACCTAATAAAAAAAATCCCTGGTGTCTAGTGGAGATTCCTGCTCCACGATCGCGGGCCCTGCCCGCGATCGTGGAACAGGAATCTTGTGAAAACAGGCACAGGGGGAAAGGAAAAACCCTTTCCTTTCCCCGTGTCTGTTCCCCCCCCACCCCCCAAAAACGGAAAGGACTCACCTGTTGAGCTCCTTTCCTCCTCGCGTGCTGGAAGCAAATGGCTTCCAACGCGCCCGGCAACACTAGATGACGTCGCCGCGCTGTGCGCGCGCTGACGTCATCGGATTGCCTGGGGGGGGTCGGGGTGGAAGGGGAAGGTCTTCCCCTTCCATCCCGCCTTGGGGGAGAGGGGGGTGCACGGGGGCGTGCTAGCGCTCCCCCAAGTTCCCCTGTGCCTTGGACGAGGTGACCTCGTCCAAGGCACAGGGGAACTGTAGCCTTGGACAAGGTCACCTCGTCCAAGGCACAGAAGCGGTTAACTCTGGTGTTTGATTTCTCATCCGAGATGGGATCATTGAAATTACATTTTCCCCATGATAAATCTTCAGAAAGACTACTCCTAGGTAACATGTTCCAGGCCAACCTCTTGGCAGCCTGTAATAAGTGTTTTTCCCACAAATGAAATAAACACCTTGTATGGCAGGATCTTGTCCAGCTAACATAAAAGTCTAAACATTTTTAAACAAAAACACATGTCTACATTCACTAGTCCCTAAATAAATTGTGTCAGTTTTTGATTTAGGTCTATATACACATAATTTCCCTGCATGTTGCAAACTAAGGCCAGGGATCCTTGACTCCCTACTAATGAATGAGTTGCTTCTCTTCCCCAACTTAGTAATACTATTCTCTTAGCTATCTTAGCTTTCATCACTCTCCTTCTGTCCTCAACGTGTCCAATTAATTATTTTTCTACTGGGTTAAAAATACACAGAAGGTTATTTAGATGGGCAAGACTGTTCCTAATGTCAATGTAGGTTCAAAGAAACCTCCCACTGTATCAATGTTTTTTGCTTTAGCAACGTTGCTCAAATGTTTCATGACAGGGACAATTTGTGATAAACATTTGTAGACAAACCACCTTTGGCTCCATCGACATGTAACTCTTTCTCATTTAGTAATGAACTTCGATTTGCTATTGGGCTAGCAAGACTCAGGACAATTGTAGATTTAGGCCCTCATTACAACCCTGGCGGTTGGTGATAAAGCGGCAGTAAAAAAAATGGAATTATGACCACGGAGGAAAACGCCCACACAGACAGCCACTTTAACACACCGACTGCCACGGCGGTAGCAAGAAGCACCGCAGCAGTAACCTCCAACAGCCAGACGGAAGACAATGTACCGCCCACAGTATTACAAGAGGCCTATCTGACACCTTTTCCAGGGCGGTACCAACAACATCAAAAGCACGGCGGAAACAGTACACAGAAGGCAAAGGACTCACCTCTGGAGACTCAGGGAAGAACCACGCTGCCATGGAGCCCGAACTGCAGGTGTTCCCCATGCTGGTCTACCTCCTCCTACCCAAGGAATACCAACGCCGGCGACAACGACCACGGTGAGTACTGCCGCCTAGCATGCAGGGGAGGGGGGAGGAAAAAGAGAGTGACACACACAAGCAACACGCAACACCCACACCCCCAACAGCATACACACAAACAGATGCAACAACATTACACATCCACCCCGTACCCCCAGGAATAATGCAAGGACAAAAGGAATTGATTGAAGTGAGTGTAATAAGATAAAATACTAGAAATACATTCTCAAAAATCGAATCAGTATTTATATATATACAAATGGAGGGACACTGCCCAGTCCATAATGTCAATGGGCCACAGGGCCACATCACATAAACCAAGGCCCTATTTTACTTCTGCATTAACATGGAGAGAACATTGCAGGGGCATCAGGTGGAAAATACACATGCACCTCAGGGGGATGGGGAATGGGGAAGCACCTCAGCTGGAAGATGGTACAACACCACTTGTCCTTGAGGGGGCAACATGCCCTGTGCGATGTCCTGGGGAGTGCAAAGCCACAGTCTTTCAAGTGGGTGGTTTGCCCACTGCTTGGTCCTGGGGAGTGCAAAGCCTGAGTCTCTCTAGTGGGTGGTTTACCCACTGCTTGGTCCTGGGGCGTGCAAAGCCACAGTCTCTCTAGTGGGTGGTTTGCCCACTGCTTGGTCCTGGGGAGTGCAAGGCCACAGTCTCAAGTGGATGGCTTCTCCACTGGTTCTGGAGGGGGCTTTGTGCCCAGTGTGCTTCATCCTGGCAAGGATGGGGTGAGTGGATGCCCTGTGATGCAGCACTTGGGGGGTGCAGGATCACAGTCACTCACCTGGGTGTCAGACCCACACAATTTCCAGTGGTCAGGATGAACTACAATCCATGGAGGCAGGGCTACACACTGCCCGCCGGCGGCGATGTCTGCTCAGTGGTGGCAGTGCTGGAGCTGGTGTCGGTGCTGCCAGTGGTGGGGGGAGGCTCCAGCCCTTCCCCTGCAGCCTCAGACAGCTGCCCACTGGGGCTGCTGCTGCTGGCAGTGGTTCTGGTGGTGGTGCAGGCAGTGGTGGGGGGAGGCTCCAGCCCTTCCCCTGCAGCCTCGGACGGCTGCCCACTGGGGCTGCTGCTGCTAGCAGTAGTGCTGGCAGTGGTGCTGGTGGCAGTGCAGGTGGCGGTGCAGGTGGTGGTGCTGGCAGTGGTGCTGGTGGCGGTGCAGGCAGTGGTGCGGGGAGGCTCTAGCCCTTCCCCTGCATCCTCGGACGGCTGCCCACTGGGGCTGCTGCTGCTGGCAGTGGTGCTCGTGGCGGTGCAGGCAGTGGTGGGGGGAGGCTCCAGCCTTTCCCCTGCAGCCTCAGACAGCTGAAGCGCCAAGGTTGGTGTTGGGGGCTCAAATTCAGCCCCAGCACCAGGCGTCCTGTCCTTCCTGCCTGCCGGGGCAGGCCCTTTGCCCTTGCCGCCTGGTGGTGCCTCCTTGCCCTTGCCATCTGGTGGTGCCTGCTTGCCCTTGACCTTGCCAGCTGGTGGTGCCTCCTTGCCAGCTGGTGGCACATCCTTGCCCTTCCCCTTGGCAGCTGGTGGTACATCCTTGCCCTTCCCCTTGGCAGCTTGTGGTACATTCCTTGCCCTTCCCCTTGGCAGCTGGTGCAGGCACACTGCCAGTGCTGATGGGTGTTTCCTTGGAGCCTCTCACACCTGCAGTAGCTGCCGCAACTACTGTGGCCGTGGACTGGGTGGCTAAGGTGCTAGCCTGGGTTCTGCCTACCCTGGCCCGACATGAAGAACGGGGTGGGGTGGGGTAGGGAAGAGGTCAATGGCAGAGAGGAAAAGCTTCTTAGGAACACTGAGGTGGGGAGTGGGTGAAGGTTTGGGAGTGGAGGAAGAGGGGGTGTCTGTCTGCTGTGTTTGGGTGCAGGTGCATGGGCTGGATGCTGTTGTGAGGTGGATGACTGTTGGGTGTCTGAGTGCTTGCGTTTGTGTACTTTGGGAGGAGGGGGCACAGACACAGTGATTGAGGACACAGGGGGCGTGTGCATGGATGTGGGGGTGGTGACTGCAAGTGAGGGGCATATAGTGATAGGCGTGATGGTGATGGAGGCAGTGGGTGTGGATGTAGTGCATGCAGGTGTGAGTGGAGACGCTACTGGGAGGGAAGTGGACGAACAGGAGGAGGGGGACAGAGTGGAGGCAATGGATGTTGGTGTGTCTGCATCTGGATGGTGTTTGTGCGAGTGCCTGTGGGATGATGTGTGGTGCTTGTGTTTGCCTGAGCCACCCCTGTGTGTTGTCTTGGGTGCATGCTGGTCTCAATGTGTGCTTGGGATAGGTTGAGGTTCAGGGGAATGGGACTGGGCAGAGGAAGTTGGAGGGGGAGGCTAGAGACAGGAACAATGGCTGCCATAAGGGAGGAGGCCAGAGCCTGGAATGATCTCTGTTGGGCCGCCATGCCAGAGTGAATGCCCTCCAGGAATGCATTTGTTTGTTGCAAATGCCCTGCCAGCCCCTGGATGGCATTCACAATGGTTGACTGCCCAACAGAGATGGATCTCAGGAGGTCAATAGCCTCCTCACTGAGGCCAGCAGGGCTCATTGGGGCAGGGCCAGAGGTGCATGGGGCGAAGGAGATGCCAACCCTCCTGGGTGAGTGGGCACGGGCAACTCGCTGAGGGGCTGCTGGGAGGGCAGTGATTGTACGGCAGTGGCGGCTGTACCTGTTGCTGGGGTGGTCACAGAAGTGTCCGCCACCATCAGGGAGCTTCTATCGGAGGAGGTATCTGAATATGAAATGTCCCCTCTAGTCTCTGCCGTGGTGCTCCCCTCGCCCTCCGTCCCACTGGTGCCCTCAGCGTCAGTGGACTCTGCCTCCTGGGTCCTGTGGGATGCAGCTCCATACGTCGCCAGTGCCTCTGCTCCTTCTCCAGATGATGCTAATGCACATAAGGACAGGATGACAAAACAAGAAAGGGGAGAGAGAGACAAAGGATACACTGGGTCAATGGCTGCACCAACACCACTGTTGGCGTACACACCACCCCCACACACAAGGAACAGGCCTACGCACTAAGCACTGCACCACCACTGATATTGCTAGCCACCAAGGCATGAGGAGGGGCACACACCGCCAACTGCAGCACACCTGGGACCCACACAGCCCTGACCAGTAGTGGATGCTTACAAGCTAGGTAGGCAGGATTATCCCTTTAGAACCCTACCCACAAGAGGACCTATGCTGCTATGTCATGCCTGGCCTAGGGGCAACCACTAACACACATCCACCACCCGGATACCACCCCACCAGCCGTAAGTTGTAATGTTAGCCACTGTACTCACCCCCTTGTGGCTGCTGGGATGCCCCCAAGGGCCCTTCTAGCTCTGGATAGGCCACCGCCAGTATGCGAGCCATCAGGGGGGTCAGGGTCCGATGGGCACCTCTTCCTTGTTGGGAGGCCATCCCCAGCTGGGCCTCCACCATCTTCTGTGCCCAGTGTCTCAGGTCCTCCCACTGTTTGTGACAGTGGGTGCTCCGACTGCCATAGACCCCTAGGGTCTGCATGTCCTTGGCGATGGCATACCCGTTTATAGCACTATTGGTTTACGACCGCCTCCCGCCACGGCGTACAACGTCAGCGGAATTACCTCACTTCCACCTGTCCCTCCTCACAGGACATGGGGGGGGGGCAGCCCTGTGGAATCATGCTGCGTCACTGGAGAAATAGGCACATACTGGACAAATCACACTGACCCATTACATGTCTACAGAATGCTAACTACTGTTGTGGCTCTAATGTTCAGTTTGTGACAGCCTCCTCACTCTTGTGTCCCTTAGATACCTACCGCTGTGGATGAATGGGAGATGGAGACATGCCCCGTGTACAGACCCATGGTGGACTTGGCTACACTGGAGGACAGGCACATTATACTCACCTATAGGCTGGACAGGACCACAATCATAGAGCTGTGTGCCCAGTTGGAACCTGACCTGATCTCAGCTATCCGTCATCCCACTGGGATTCCCCCCCCCTTGTGTAAGTGCTATCTGTACTCCATTTCCTGGCTACTGGTTCTTTCCAAGTGACAGTGGGCTTGGCGGCAGGAATGTCACAGCCAATGTTCTCAAATGTGCTGACAAGAGTGTTGTCTGCCCTGATAAAACATATGTGCCACAACATGGTCTTCCCCCAGGTTAAGGACTTGGACACAGTGAATTCTGAGTTTTATGCAATGAGACATATCCCCAACATAATTGGTGCGATTGACGGTACACATATTGCATTTGTCCCTCGCCCCACCCCCAGAATGAACAGGTGTTCAGGAATTGTAAGAGTTTCCACTCCATTAATGTTTAGATTGTGTGCTTTGCGGGCGAGTACATCTCCCACGTCAATGCTAAATATCCTGGGTTGTGCATGATGCCTTTGTCCTGAGAAATAGCAGCATCCCAAATGTGATGGGCCAACTACAGAGGCACAGGGTGTGGCTAATAGGTGAACCCTGGTTCCCACCCAGTATATGTTGGTGTATGCCTATGGTGTTGGCCATATAGGATAGTGTGTGGCTAAACGTTGTCCTTCAATATTTGCAAGTGACTCTGGTTACCCAAACTTATCATGGCTGCTAACCCCTGTGAGGAATGCCAGGACAAGGGCAGAAGAACGTTATAATGAGGCACATGGGTGAACCAGAAGGATTATTGAGAGAACCTTTGGTCTCCTGAGGGCCAGGTTCGGGTGCCTCCATCTAACAGGTGGATCCCTGTGCTACTCACCCAAGAAGGTCTGCCAAAGGTCTGCCAGATAGTAGTGGAATGTTGCATGTTGCACAACCTGGCCCTCAGACGCCATGTCCCTTTTCTGCAGGAGGAAGAGACTGGAGATGCCCCTGTGGAAGCAGTAGACCCTATGGACAGTGAGGATGAGGAGGCAGAGGATGAGGATGAGGACAACAGAACATCTGTGATCCGTCAATACGTCCAATGACACACAGGTAGGACAGTATGACTTCACATTTCAATGACTTTGGTTGTAATCTGTATGGCAATGGCATGCTGATATTTCCCACTTCTATGCCCACTTACTGTTCCCTCTGGCAATTCATTTTGCAGATGTTGGTGATTTGACAAATACTCCTGGTGTGATCACTACAGCCAGCTACAGGTCATTAATCTATGCTCATACTATATACAGTTCATTTGCAATGTTTGTACCTGTTTCAAATACTACATTTTTGAAATACATGGCATACTCCAAATAGATTTTTGTCAAATGGTGTTTATTGAAGTGCTAACATATAGGGGGAAAGTGCAATGGGATGGGGGAGATCATGGAGGAAAGTCCAGGGTATTGTTCCAGTCTGTTTGTAGCACAGGTGCATTGTCCAAGGAGATATTGGAAGGGGAGCAATGGAAGTTCAATGTGGACATGGTGACTGAGTGGGACACAAGGGGGACAATCAGGGGAGTCTCATTTCCTGATGGGGTTCTTGGCATGTGTCTCTGGCTTCTGTCTGGATCGCAGGGAACGTTTGCTTGGTGGTTCACCTTCTGCAGGGAGAGGGGTGCTGGTGGCCTGTATGACCTGTGGTGGGGCCTCCTACCCACTAGCGGCAGTGGAGGTGGAAGGCTGTTCAGATGTCTGGCTAGTCACAGGGGCCCACTGGTGTGAGACTGCCTCCCTCATAATGTTGGCCATGTCTGCCAGCACCCCTGCTATGGAGATCCGGGTGTTGTTGATAGCCTGCAAGTCCTCTCTGATCCCCTGGTACTGTCCCTCCTGCAGCCGCCTGTTCTCCTGCGCGTTGTCCAGGATCTGGCCCATCGTGTCCTGAGAATGTTGGTAGGCTCCCAGGATCTTGGAGAGTGCCTCCTGGAGAGTCAGTTCCCTGGGCCTCTCCTCCCCCTGGCGCACAGCACTCCTCCCAGTTTCCCTGTTGGCCTGTGTCTCTGTCCCCTGAACCGTGTGCCCACTGCCACTGACCCCAGGTCCCTGATTCTCCTGTGTGCGAGGTGTGCCTTGGGGTCCCTGTAGAGGTGGACACACTGCTGATTGATGTGTCCTGGGGACAGAGGTGTGGGTACCCTGGGTGGGTGTTGTGGTGTTGGTTCCTGATGGAGAGGCTCTGTGGTGGTGTGTGACTGGGCTTGGGTAACTGGCTGTCCAGTGGTCCCTGATGGGCCAGGTAGATCGTCCAGATCCTGAAGTCCAGAGTTACTGTCATCACTGTGGGCCTCTTCTGTTGGGGGACTGGATAGTGCTGGTACCTCCTCTTCGGTGACGTTGGCTGGGGTACCTGTGGGGATGTAAATGATGTGTTATGGTTTATGTGTATGACATATTGTACATCCCTGGCCTCCCCTCTATGGTTGGATTTGCCCTGCCAGCTTTCACTTTTGTATGTTAGTGTATTGTGGGTATGTTAGTTTCCCTATGCTGTGCATGCTTTAGTGATGAGTGTCCATGCAGGGCTGTGAGGGGTGTCCATGCATTGGTACAGCATGCAGGGCTTGGCATTGGGATTAGCAAGATGTGATGGTGGAGTGTGTGGGATGGAGTGGAGTGATGGGAGTGAGGGTGAGGGTATGTGATGGCATGCAGATAGGGGGGTGATGATAGTAGAGAGTTGACTTACCAGAGTCCAGTCCTCCTCCTCCAACTACGGCCAGGCCCTCAGAATGCAGTATTGCCAAGACTTGCTCCTCCCATGCTGTGAGTTGTGGGGGAGGAGGTGGGGGTCCACATCCAGTCCTCTGGATAGCGAGCTGGTGTCTTGCTGTTATAGAACGTACCTTCCCCCGTAGGTCGTTCCACCTCTTCCTGATGTGATCCCTAGTTCTTGGGTGCTATCCCACGGCGATGACCCTGTCCACGATTCTCCACCATAGCTCCATCTTCCTGGCTATTGATATCTGCTGCACCTGTGCTCCAAATAGCTGTGGCTCTACCCTGACAATTTCCTCCACCATGACCCTTAGCTCCTCCTTTGTGAAACAGCGGTGTCTTTGTGTTGCCCTGGGTGTTATGTGAGGTGTGTTGGTGAGGGTGTGTTGGGTAATGTGTTGGGGTGTGTGATGTGGAGTACGTAAGTGGTGTATAGGTGTGAGTAGTGTGTGGCTCTAGTTGTGTCAGTGGTCTTGGTGCCTCTGTGTTGGCAATGATTTGTAATAGTAAAGGGTTGTGGGTAATGTGAGTGTTTGTTTTATAGTGGTGTGGGTGTGGTGTGTGTATGGTTGTCAGGTGTGTGTTGCTTGAATTGTCCAATGTGGTGTTGTTTTGTGTGTGGGTGTCCATTGTGAGCGCGGCGCTATGTACCGCCAATGGTTTACCACCATTGAGTGTCCGCTGTGGTGATTCGTGGGTCATAAAGTGATCGGCGTTGTTCCGTTGGTGAAACGGTATGGGTTTTGATACCACCACTTTATCACTGACCTTTGGTCTGGCGGATTTGTGTATGTGGCTGAATTCTGTCGGATTGGTGTGTGTGTGTCATAATATGGTGAACGGATATCTGCCGCCTCCGCGGTAAGTAGGCAGCCGTCAGCGTGGTGGTAAGCGACATTTCCCGCCAATGTCATAATGAGGGCCATAATGTCTTGGCTCATCAAGCTGTAATGAGATTTCAAAGTTCAGCTCCACTGCAATCACAAACGTTTAACTAGATTTGTATTGTTAAAGCAAAAGGTTGCAAAATCCTTCTCCCAATTCATTTGCTGCAAAGTATGTGCTTTCAGGTGCTGAGTATTTTCGACTGGGTACTCCCGTTCTTTTTAATCTCCCAGTTACTTGACTCTCAGCATCAATGTCAGTTTGACTTGACTCCTTAATTTCTTCAGCAATCATTGGGGGCACTTCTACAGCTTGCATAGTTTGTTCACTTGGCCAGTTGTCTCTGGGCACGACCTTTCTTGTTATAGTATCTGGTTCTTCATCAGCATCTGAGCTTCCATAAGTCAACAGAATCTGTCTTGACCCTTCTGTACCAACCACTGCTGTTCACTCGCTCAAACCCTCCTCAGACCCCAACTGTGCTGTATAAGCCACTTGTCCAGCCCCAACAGTTTGACTAACCTGATCCTTCTAATTCACTGTAACCAACAATCAGGGACAGGTGCTTTTCTATCTAGGGGACCTCAAACTTTGTGAGTGTGGTTCGCATGCACCCAGTTAGGGAGACCAGCACACTTCACAGCTGTAATAGTGTCCAACACTACCTGGTGAGGCCCTTTCCAATGTGGTTCAAAGCACAATTTCCTCATGTGCTTCTTAACCATGACCCAGTCGCCTGGACACAGGACATGGCAGAGCTTCTGCTGCAGTGGTGCGTTAGCTTCTCTAACCTGATGAGACACAGAATAAGCAACATCAGCTAGGCCTTTGACCACTCCAGTATCAAATTATCTTTAATATTTACAAGTGCATTAGCAGGCACAGATGGCAATCTCATAGCTCTCACCATGATTATTTAATGAGGCGACAACCCAGTCTTTCTGTTAGTAGTACTTTGCATACTCATCAAGACAAGAGGCAATGAGTCTGGCCATCTCAATGTGGTGGATGCACGTACTTTTAGCAGTCTGGACTTCAGAGTTCTGCTAACTTGCTCCGCCATTCCAGAAACCATAGTTCTGTAACTGAATGTTTGCTCAACTTTTAATGTCGCACATAATAATTTTAGGACCTCACTGTTGAAGTGTGTCCCACGGTCTGACTCTAAAGAAGTCGGGAATCCAAATCTTGGAATCAATTCTCTAAGCAACAGCTTTGCTACTGTGAGGCTAGCATTCCTCGTGGTTGGGTACTCTTCAACCCATTGAGAGAAAACACACACAATAACCAAGATATCCACTGCACAGGGGTAGCTCAATAAAGTCCAACTTCATTCTGTTGAATGGTCCTCCTGATCTGCTTGTGTTCCTCAGTGTGACTACTGTGCATTTCCCTACATTCACCTGCTGGCATGTGACACATCTGTGAAACACAGCTTCTGTTATCAGTCTGAATCTGGGGTTAAACCATGTTTGCCTAAAGGTTCTGATCATTATATCATGACCTATAAAAGCTTGTCGATGATAGTGTATAGCCATGGGTGGTAACAGACTATTTGGTAACACAGCTCTTCCATCATGTGAAAACCATATATCATCTTCATTTCTTTTGACATATCCTGCTCTAACCCAACTCTGCTGTTCCTCTTCTGTCACTTCTTCCTGTAGTCTTTTAACCTCTTCCCATGTGTCAACAGCAGTTAAAAGGAAATTTTGACTTGTCCCATCACTTGATCCATTACACCATTCTGCACTAAAGATAGTGCAGCTTAGGGCACAATAGCTTGCAACTGAGTCTGCATACATATTTCCCAGTGTTACATAATAAATGGACTTCGGTGTGCAGCACATTTCACAGCTGCAACTGAAGCACTCAATTGTAATACATTCAACAAATTGGAAACTTTATCCCCATTATGATTTGGTGAGCCAGAAGATGTCATAGCTGTGAACAAGTTGTGAACGACGCAAAAGTCATATTGAGTATCAGTGAAAATTGTTACTTTCAGCTATTCGGAAACACGGTGTGCTCTAGTAAGAGCAACTAATTCAGCTACTTGTGAGAAACGACTACCTGAAGCTAGGAAGCTTCGATCACACCTGAGACTGTGCAAACTGCATAACCAGCTGTCAGGGTACCATCTTTGTCTCTCAAACAGAAGCCATCAACAAACATGACATAACCATTTTTAGTTAGGGGAATGTCTTGAATGTCAGGTTTCAGCTTTGTGCATAGTTCAGTAACATTGAGACAGTCATGCTCAATCTCATCAGAACAATAATTTACGTTTTCAACAGGGGCAGATAACAAATTTGCAGGATTCAACACAGTGCAACGTTTCAAATTAATATTAGGTGCCGCAAGGATGACCTGCTCAGATCTGCTCAACTGCACACATGTAAGATGCTGGGTTGTGGTTCCGGTTAACAATATTTACACGGAGTGGGGTACAAAAACATTCAGGGAATGACCCATAACAATGCCTTTGCACTGTTCTATACTGATACTCACAGCTGCAATGGCTTTGAGGCAACCAGGCAAAGCTGAAGCCACAGGATCAAGTGTGGCAGAAAAATAAGCCAGAGGCTTGTTTGCATTTCCATGCAAATGAGTCATAGCAGTACAAAGAAAAACATTTGTTATAATCAGACATTCCCAGAGCAGGGGCACCACAGAGATTTTCTCAGCTCTGTGAAGGCATGTTTGCAGTTGTCATCCAATAGTACCGGATCAGACACATCCTTGTGGGTCAGCTTCTCTAAAGGCATGGCCAAAATGGAAAAGTCTAGCATCCACCAACAACAGTAGCCAACCATTCTGAGGAACATTTTGACTTTTTTTTTGTGTGGTAGGGGGATTAATTTTCATAATTGCTGAGATTTTTGTTTGCATCACCTTTGATACACCTTTTTCAATGTGGTGACCTAGGTACTGAACTTCTTTCTTACAATACTGTAACTTAGTCAGGGAAACCTTTTGTCCATTCTCTCCTAAAATATTCCAGAGAGCAATTGTGTCTCTCCTACAGGCTTCTTGAGCATTTGATGCTATTAATAGGTTATCAATGTACTGGCCCAAGACAGAATGGTTTTGCATTTGAAGGGACTCCAGATTCTTTTTCAAGATTTGGTTGAAAATCGATGGACTCTCAGTATACCCTTGTGGAATTTGGCACCATGTCAAAACATGACTGTCAAACTGAAACGCAGAGAGAAACTGGCTTTCCTTATGCAACGGTATGGAACAGAGCACTTGCCAAAGGTCAGTCACAGTGAACCATTCTACTTCACATAAGATTTGGAATAAAATTACTGCTGGATTCGGTACCATAGGACAACATGGAATGACAATCCTGTTCACTCTTCTAAGATCCGGGACTATGCAGTACTTTCCTTTGGGCTGCCGCAGTCCCATAATGGGTGAGTTACATGGACTTCCCATTATCTCTCTAAGGATACTCTGTTCAATTAAACAGTCTATCAGGAGAGTAATTCTTGCAATCTTCTTGGGTGTCATGTTAGATTGGGGAATTTTCGGACATACTGCATTTGGCTTTCCTGTTATTTTTACAGGCTCAACTCCTTTAATGAGTCCTATCTCTTTTCCTGAAAAATCCCAAACTTCAGATGACACAGTGTCTAGCAAATCCTCAGGCAAATCATTGCATGCCATCATTGGGTATATTGTTACACTTGGGTACTGATTTACATTTTTACATGGTACATCATCATATGTTTGGGTCTCTATTCCACAGGATGTGCAGCTAATGGAGCAATTTAATTTGCACAACAGGTCACATCCAAGCAAAAACTGACAGGACTTGAATCACAGACCACAAATTGATGCTCATCCTCAAAGGAACCTATTTTTACTGGAACAGATTCTGTTATTGGTTTAGACAATTGTTTTCTTTGCAACTCTTACAACCTGAATTTTCCTTCCTGAAAGAGGTAAATTTGGTAATTCTGCTGTTCTGACAGTGGAGCGTGTAGCCCCAGTGTCAACCAAAAATGCATGTGGTGACCCATTACATCAGTATCTACATAAGGACCATGTTGATCTACTTCTAAGAAAGCACCTAGCATGCAATCCTCATCATCTGAATAATCCACTTGAGGAATTTCTGAAAATTCCTTATCACTCAAATCCATTAAAGGAAACTGATTCACATCTGCATTTGCAATCTGATTTAAATTCTGTTGGGAAATATTTGTCTGCTGATGACCCATTGGAGCTTGTGGAATCTGCACCTGCTGTCTTTGGGGCACATTTACATTTTGCATTTGGGATCTTTGAATTCTCCATATTTTAATCTGATTATTACCTCATGGCTGCATTATACCTCCGTTTTGCATCTGGTTATTGTTCACATAAAGAGGACATTCCCTTCTCAAATGTCCTAAATTTCTGTACATGTGACACAGATTAATTATTTTCAAAGTCTGGACATCAACAACAGCACTCTGGTCTACTTCAGCATGATGTCCTCTATTCCTGGGCTGGAAAACATTAGTTCCCTGCTGTTGCACTCTTTGCATACCAACAGTGTTCACCACCATCTGCAGACTTTGACTAGCTTGCTGTACAGCTTTTAATTGCAATCACTGTTTCCTTCAGTATTTTCTGCTTCAATTCCAATTCATCACTACAGTACTGAGCGTACTGCAGGATTTCATCACCAGGTTTATTCTGCCAACAAATCAAATGCTGCTGAATCATTTCACTTATGTGTGGTTTCAATCCTTCCACAAATCTGAATACAAAATAACCCATATTTTTAGCTCCTATGGTTTCTGTACCACTGAAATGTTGGAAAGCCTGCAACAATCTCTCATAATAGGAATGAATCGACTCCTTAGATTCTTGGATTGTCCTGTGAATCCTTAGCCAATCAATGTCTTTTGGGGACATGTTGTCCTTTAAAAAGCCAGTTGCCATATAATATTTCTTTATCACCTCTTCAGACGGCGCACCTGTTACTTGAACTCTTGGCGGCTCACTTTCTGGTCAATCAGCAAAAACCTTGTACTCAGTCCACTTGTCACTTGGAACCACAATGTCAAACAGTGTATACAAATTTTCCCACAGACATGTTTAAAGTTTCACAAACCTTTCTGTCTGCTTCTACCATTCCACTGGTTTTTCTCTCAATTTCGGATAATTATTTGTGAAGGACAAAATATCACTTCTGCTCCAAGATACATGAACATAACCCACCTAGAATTTCTCTCATGAGAAGCATCTTCAGATTAGCCTTGGCTTCATTTGCTTCTACCAGAGGCACATTTGTTTTTGCTTTCTTCTAATCTCTTTTCTTCGTCCATCTACTTTCCCCCTTATTTAATGCTCCCCATTTCTGGATATACATGATTAATTCCCTAATCTGCAGTCTCATTCCAGAAGGTCTCAGGCTCGCTGAATCCTTGTCATAAAGGGTCAGATGTATAAAGCTTGTTTCTTGACGCAAATGGCCTGATTCCCAGAATCAGGCCATTTGCGAAAAGTACAAAGCACTTTGCGATGCACAGACCCAGTTTTGCGATTCGATGACCTGTCTACCAAATCGCGAAAGGGTTTGCGAGTCGCAATTAGGAAGGGGCATTCCCATCCTAATTGCGAGTTGCAGTGAGATGTATGATTGTTTTGTGACCGTGAATGCGGTCACAAAACAATTGCAGTTAGCACCAGTTTCAAATTGGTGCTGACCCATTCGCAAACAGGACGAGGTCATGACATGGGACCCCTTACCCTTTGTGAATGGATGCAAAAATATTTTTACAGATCCCGCAATCCTCTTTTTGATGTTTTCAACAAAAGTAACGCATCATTTTTCACCTATACCAGCGCAACACACAATGACATTAAACTCACCCCTTGCAGCAACTCATTTGCTTTGCAATTGACTCTCACACAATTGCTTTCACACACACCTAATGCAAAATATTGCAAGTGAAAAAAACAACAATCTGTCTGCTTACTACAGGTTAGGATAACCAAACACTTCAAAGCCGGACAGAGATTAGCTTTCTGACTATGGCTTTCACAATTACACAGTGAATGATACTTGACAAGCAAGCCTCACTCCGGTTGATACACTCCTCTATGTGCACTGAGGATTCACTTAATACCAACCAAACTCAGATTCACTCAAGGAAAAACTATTGGTACTGTTGACGATGTCTCACAACAAGCACCTCACTGCAGACAATAAATGAACTAAGACCACAATGGACCTATAAACAACAACAACCATTTTTTAGCAACAAGCGCCACAACCATACAATTGTAGAAACTCTGCAAAGCACTTCACAACATCACACTTTACCGCAATATCAGGCCAAAAGCAATGCAAGCGCTAACCCTATTAATACTCACACATCCGTCTTTAGCAGGAATGACCCTGGAACTTCATCAATCTTCGGAATGAACCATGGGACAGAATTCATGGTGGACAAATTTAGAGTGGGCAGATTGCATGGCAGTAATCCTATCTCCCTAACACTATGACCATTTTTTTCTCCCCCCTTGTGTGTCAAACCATTTCTCTGCTACCAGATTTGCTGCAGCATATTCCTTGTCAGGATTATGCTTTAACAAGGTCGATGAATCTTTCAGCCAAGCACAAGGGTGTGGAGATAAAGGCATCAAACTACACAACAAATCCAATAAGGATGACAGCATGACCAATGTGGACACACAATCAAAACTCCAGTTGGAAAAGAGTGTGTATTACAAATAAAGGCTCAGAGTAACATAAATGATTCTCAAAACAAAACTATAAAGATACAGAATCATGATAGGCTGCCCAAACCTCCTAAAGAAGTTTAAACAAACTAACATCAAAAAGACATTCAATCAATGCTACACACAAGAAGATCTGGAAAGGTGGAAACAAACATTGTCTAATTCAGGTAACCATTTAGCTGTTAATTCCTACCATTTAGAAACCTGGGCAAGGGATAACCCTATGAATTAACAAATCCATGAAACGTGCTAGGCTGAACGTATGTGGGCAAAAAGGCAAAAAGCATAAAATGGACAAAAAGAATTTGGGAAAGAAATCTAGGTAACAATTAATAACTAGAGTTGACAAAAATATAAAAAAGGAAAAAAAGGAAGACATCAGCATTTCAGAAGCTCAGTCAAGAGTCTTCTTCTCAGGGTCAGGGGAAATCCCTAAGTCTCAGCAAGGCATTTCATAGGGGCAAGAGTAGAGAGTATTATACCTCTAAGTGTCCAAGGGGTTCAGCAAGAAGGGTAGGATGGAACAAACAGCAGCAATGAGGGACTCCCCAGAGGAGAAAGCGAGGTAAGAAGTGTTGCAAATCCTAGTGGGGAATGGTATATTAAAGTGCGTAGGGCACAATGATTCGTCCATCCATCAATCCACTTAACGCAAAAGTTGAACCTATCCAATGGAAATCAATCATTCAATGTGGACTGCAACACTGCAGAGAGTCCTCTTCACCAACATGTAGAAGACATTCCATCTTGACTCATCCATGTGAATTGAAACAATTGTATACATAGTCTATTCCACAGTTCCTGAATGTACTGTGCTCAAGGTGGAGTTCCCATGCTCACTATGTGTAAAACAACAGGATATCTATTACCAAACTCACATTCTCATGAGAACGATGTCTGAAAGGAAAGTTCACTTAAGCAAGAATGACTAAACATTTTCTTCATAGTCCAGAAAACATGGCCTTTCAGGCCTCACTTGGGCTTGGCAAAGTGAATTAAAATGGAACATTCAATTTCTACAAATAAAGCACATTTAACATTCAAAATTATTAATCCAACATTATAAGCTTTAGCAGTGTTCGAGTTACAGTAGATTTAAAATGAAATAACTCTGTTAACCCATTCATACAGCAATGGCGCATAACTACAAGCTTTGGGCCTGATTACAACCACTGTATTGCGAGTTCCATTATATCCTATAGAACTTGTAATACGGCAGACAGGATGTCCGTCATGTTTGTGACAGAGTAATCCCCTCTGCCAAAGTTGTAATCAGGCCCTTAGTCTTTTGCTTGTTACTTTAAAAATACTTCTCCTATAAAAGTCATTATTGTTTTAGTGTACACTATGAACATGATAAACTATAACATGGAAATGAATTAATCTGTAAAACATAAAGATTTAAGGCTATTCCACATCACTTCCGATAACCTATTCTACAGTAAATGCACATTCATATAGCTTTCAGTTCACCACTTCACAACTATGAGTATTCCGATTAACAAAATACATAGATTGTCACATACAGATGATCACTGTGATGACAGGGGTAATACTAAGATTTGTGCTACATCAGAACCGTCAGTATAAATTAGAGTGTGGTATGTATACAAGGGTTGAGGCTTCATATTTAATAGCAACACAAATGTCCCTAAAGTTGAATCATATGTAAAGAACCCATCAAAGATTCAGTGCT
This sequence comes from Pleurodeles waltl, assembly GCF_031143425.1. Lineage (NCBI taxonomy): Eukaryota > Metazoa > Chordata > Amphibia > Caudata > Salamandridae > Pleurodeles > Pleurodeles waltl. The sequence goes on from NC_090444.1 coordinate 1,180,908,788, forward strand.
CTGGAATTGACAAATGCTAGTGATGTAGTCTAAAATTTAATAGAGCTTGTTGTGTCACAAAAATCATAAAAATGTGGCAGTTTATGTCTTATGTCAATCAAAGTATTAATAGTCAAACGTAGAAGCTGCACTGACACGCAATTTATTTGTGCATTTGCTTGTATTTCAGAGTTCGACTTAGGGGGTATTTGGATTAAATTACATGTTAGATGGATAAGATTGATTTTATATTGTAACGTAGACTCTAGACTAACAGTACGTATTGAAACAATATCAAATTTCTAATGATTAATGAATTTGAAATGTGTGCAAAAATGAAAGAAATGCACTTCCCTGTTACACTTAATGAAATGCATTAACAAAGCTTTCTTGTTTAAAATGAATTTTATTATTTATATTATTGAAGTGTTATTAATGCTGAATTCCTAAGTTTTTATATCACATGTTTTATTAAAACATATTAATTTAATGTGATGTTATGATTTCTTGCTTTAGCATAAGTGAGGCCTGAAGAGCTAAGATTTTGTGACAGTGTTAGAATGCTGATTAATTTCTTACTTGAACTTTCTTTTAGGTTATGTTCTCACGAGAAGCCTAGATTTTAGTAATAGACCTCATTGTTTAAGCAGAGAGAATATATCTTATCGCCCCTAGGAGTGGACTATTGTGGAACATGGACTGATTCTATTGGTTGAGAACAGTGAGAGCAAGGAAATGTGGCAGTGAAGTTACTTCTTGATTCGATCGAAAGTTATTGTGATTAATAGGATTTGATTGAAAATTAAGTTTTTCAAGGCATTTAAAAGTGTGTTAATAGGAGATATATTTATTCCAGTTAAGGGGATATAGAAATGCCACCAGAAGGAACTCCAGGTTACATTGTGTCATCTATTAAATTTTTCATGCCACTACATGGCTTGAACAATGGTGAAAAATTACTGAGAAACATTTAATCTCAGTAATTTTGCTTTTCCCCAGTATGAAACATTTAATTTGAGGATTTTAGACGATTTGAGGTGACTAATGTATGAAATGGAACCGCCTCCAAGATCCTCACAACTTGAAGCCCTTAGTATTTGGGAACTTGTTGCTTGTGAAAGAATGTCAAAGAAATATGAGAATAGGATGCAGAAAACAATTAAGACACTTTCAGAAGCTAGATGGGAGGCAGAGCAGAAGATGTGGAGAGCAGATATATTAGAATGAGTCAGACGGTTTCCAGGTATTTCAGAGGAAGGTGATGAAAGTACATAATCTAAGTCTCAAAAGAAGTAGAAAAAGCAGGACAGACAGCAGAAGCTGATAATAAAAAGGCAGTGACCTATGATAGTGTTTCAGATGATGAGTTTATAAATGAGTTAGTGATGAATCATCCACCACTGCATCAATTAGTTGAGGCAGATAGGAAAAGTGAAGCAGTACAAAATGTAGTCCCGAATGTGCCAACTGCTCCAGTTGTGCAGACCCCGAATCAGATAGTTCCAGGCACACTTGCAAATTCAGTAACACAAGTGCCCGTGGTTTATCTACCAGTTACAACTGTTAATACAGTTTAGCCCATTCCAAGTCCAGTTGTAAATAAAGTTGTTTCAGATCCCAATGTAAATCAAATGGTGCAGACACCTTATGGGCATCAGCCCGTTCAAAATTGTGCCCATCATCATCCAATACCATTGTTTAGTCCAGTTTAGTCAATGTCAAATGTTACCCCGAGTCACACAGGCCAAAGTTTCTGTACTGTCTTAACAGGGCAAAGTGCTGGAATGGCAATTCCTCAAAATCTGACAAATCGTATGGGTCCCAATGCATTAACAGTTCCTTTGAATATAGGTCCAGTTGTTCCCTTGTTTCCTTTAGGCAACTCTGGAAATAATGCTCATTAAATAAATGTTTTGACTGTTTCTGAAACGCCAGTTACATTTGCTGGGATATCACCAATTGGTATGCAGAGATCAGTATAGTCAAACAATTCAGAGGTTGAGAGAACAGATTCTCTTGTTCCACCTTTGACCCCTACATGAATTACAAAACCTTAACCAATGTTAAATCAAGCAGGATTTATTACAGATGAGAGGTTTCCTTAGGGAACCCTATCTCATCTTATGCTCAGACCAGGTCAGATCCCGAATGTACATTGCAGTACCCCGCAAGAAGTACCCCAGGCAAATAATATTAGTTTTCAAGGTTTCACAGCACAGCAGTTGACGGAATGGTTAAATAGTTTCATTCCACAAGGTGCAACAGGTGCAACAAATTGCAATGTCAAAACAGAAGAGATACTAGAGAGAGAGAGGCAGATCAGAAAATGTGCCCAGATTGAATTAAATTATATGATTTTAGAAATGCTAGACTTAGCTCAATTGGAGACAAACTGCGGTTCATGTGTAAGGATGTTACTCAACGTGCAGGACAAGGTTATGAGAGATTAGCTGAAGTGGCCGAAAAATATAATGTGGATTTAGAAAAATCAAAATCCTTGAATTCTTGAAGAGGCGTTACAGATCAAAGTTCAGTTCAAAAGACATAGTTAACATGAGATCACCTGAAATCAGATTACGTATTAAGGAATTGATCACATACATACAGACATGGGGAGCATTAGATAAGTGGGAAGGCAAATGGGCAAAGAAAAATATGCCTCCGGGAGGAGCAAATCAAGCCGAGGACATCGTGAAGATGATGCCCAGGTGAAGGTTATGTTCATGTAGCATGGAGTAGGAGTGATATATTGTCATTCACAAATGATTATCCAAGATTGAGAGAAAAGCCTGTGGAATGGTAGAAGCAGACAGAGAGATTTATAAAACGTTCAAAATGCCTGTGGGAAGATTTGACTATGGTGTTTGATATGTTGGTCCTAACTGATTCGTGGACAGTATGTAAAGTGTATGTTGATTGGCCTGAAAACAAACCTCAGAGATATCCAGTAACAGACGAACCATTTGACGAGGTAATTAAATAGTATTACAAGGTGATTTAATTCCTGAAAAATAAAGTATCTCCTAAAGATATTTGTTGGCAGAAAATTGACAGTAGAGCTCAGGAGATGAAAGAGTCAATTCATGCTTACTATGAGAGGCTATTTCAAGCTTTCAAGCATCACAGTGGTACTGAGATTATAGAAGCTAAATATATGGGTCATTTTGTTTTCAGATTTGTTCAGGGATTGAAACCAGATAAAAGTGAGATGATTCAGCAGCACCTGCTTTGTTGGCAGAATAAACCAATTGATGAGATTCTGTGTTATGCAAAGTATTGTAGTGACGAAATAGAGCTGAAACAGAAGAAGGTTAAAGAAAAGGTTATGGTTTTGCAATTGAAAGCTGCACAGAAAGCAAATCAGAATCCGCAGATGATGGTGAACACTAGTGTGATGCAAAGAGTACCACAGCCGGTAACAAATGATGTCCAGCCTAGAGGTAGAGGACGAGGTGTTCAGATAGATCAGAGTGCTGGTGTTCCTGATGTCCAGGCTTTGAAGAAGACTTATCAGTGTCACCCGTGTGGAAATTGAAGGGAATGTCCATATAATAATGTGGAGTTATTCAAACACATGGTAACAAACAGGTTAAAATTCAAAGAGTTCAAAGACCCTGAGTTCAAAATGTAAATGTGTCCCCAGGACAACAAATGCAGATACCACAAGCCTCGATGACAGAGGAGCAAGTGACTGTTCCTCAGCAAAACATAAATCAAATGGCAAAAGCAAACGTGAACTAGATAGCATCACAATTTCCTTTGATTGACCTTAGTGAGGAGGAATTCACAGAAATATTTTCACAGTGATAGTTCTGATTATGAGAATTGCATGCTAGGTGCATCCTTAGAAGTAGATCAACGTGGTCCCTATGTAAATGCCAATTTTATGGGACATGATGTGTCCTTCTTGGTTGACACAGGAGCTACAGGTTCCACTGTTAGAACAGCTGAAGTACTGAATTCGCCCCTTTCAGGGAAAATAATTTAAGTGGTAGAAGTAGCAAATACGCAATTGACAAAACCTGTAACAGATTATGTCCCTGTAAAAATAGGTTAATTTGAAGATGAGCACCAATTTGTACTTTGCAATTCAAGTCCCATAAGTTTGCTAGGATGTGATCTGTTGTGTAAGGCTAATTGTTCCATTAGCTGCACACTCTGAAAAATAGCAATGCAGATAAATGAGGAAGATGTGCCCTGTTAAATTCATTAAAGGAGTTGAGCCCATAAAAATAACAGTGAAACCCAATGCAGTGTATCAAAAAACACTCCCATATAATGTGTCCCCAGAGACAATTGCTTGAATAACTTCTTTGATTAATTGTCTGATTGAGCAGGGTATCCTAAAAGAAATGATGGGAAGTCCATGTAACTCTACCATTTTAGGATTGTGAAAGCCCAAAGGAAAGGACCACATTGTCCAGGATTTGAGAAAAGTGCACACAATTGTCATTCCATGTTGTCTAGTGGCACCGAATCCAGCAGTGATTTTATTTCAGATTCCTTGTGAAGCTGAATGGTTTAAAGTGACTGATCTTTGCCAACTGTTTTTCTCTGTACCATTGCACGAGGAGAACCAGTATTTATTTACATTTTGCAGTCTTATTTTGGCATGGTGCCAAACTCCTCAGGGGTATACGGAGTCACCATCTTGTTTCAATCAGATTTTGAAAAAGAATTTGGAGTCCCTTAAAATGCCCTATCATTCAGTCTTAGTGTAGTATATTGACGACCTGTTGGTTGAGTCAAATACAAGTTAAGCAAGCATGCAAGATAGCTGTGCCCTCTTGAATCGTTTAGTAGAGAATGATCGTGATATTTCCTCTATGAAATTACAGTATTGGAAGAGAGAAGATCTGTAATTAGGTCATCACACTGAAAAAGGTGTGAGGAAAGTGTCACAAGAGAGAATCTTCACAATAATGAGAATGAATCCTCCTGCAACACCTCCTACATTTTGAGCTGTCTCATTGAAAATGAGAGTGGGAGTATTTTGTGATGGCATAGTTGCCATCAAAGGTGGGGGGGGCAGCTTGTGCCTTTTGTCAATCAAAGTATTAATAGTCAAACGTAGAAGCTGCACTGACATGCAATTTAAATGTGCATTTGCTTGTTTCACAGAGTTCGACTTAGGTGGTATTTGGATTAAATTACGTTAGAGGTAAAAAATTGACGTTATATTGTGACTTAGGGCCAGGTGTATCAAGCTATTTTGTATTCGCGAACGGTCCGAATCGCAAAGTTCCACCGTTTGCGAATGCATATTAGCCTTTCAAGATGTATGAAAGGCATCGTAGTCCCATTTTAGGGAATCGCAATTTCCTCACATACCATTTTGCATGTCTTAAATAGCGTTTTCTTAAAATTCGCTATTTAACAATTGCAAAACCATACTTTGATACATCTAGCCCTTAGACTCTAGACTAACAGTACACATTGAAACAATATTGAATTTCTAATGAGTAATGAATTTGAAATGCGTGCAAAATGAAAGAAATGCTCTTCTCTGTTATAACTAATGAAATGCATTAACAAAGCTTTCTCGTTTATTATGAAATCTATTATTTATATTGATCAAGTGTTATTAATGCTGAAATCATAAGTTTGTATATTGCATGTGTTTTGTTAAAACATAATAATTGAATGTGATGTCATGATTTCTTGCTTTAGCATAAGTGAGGCCTGCAGAGCTAACATTTTGTGGCTGTGTTAGAATGCTGCTTCATTTCCTAACGTGAACTTTCTTTTAGGTTATGTTCCCCTGAGAAGCCTAGATTTTGGTAATAGACCTCATTGTTTAAGCATAGAGAGATTTTGTTATTGCCATTGAGAGCAAAACATTATGGAACATTAACTGACATTTTATGCAATTGTTTAAAACTTGCGTGGAGTTGCCTGGATGGAAGTTGTTCTCATGGAAAACTTGGGAAAGGAAGAGTATGTTTCAACTTGGAGGTGTGTGATCGATTACTATTGGATGATGCCCCTTCAACGTGACATGGACTGTAACCTTGGTGAATCAGAATGCTTTGTGACTTTTGATATGACAGTGTCCCGTTGTACTTTGGACAGATTCAATCCTCTGATTTCCAGATGCTTGCAGATATTTTGCTAATTAAGGATCCCTGAATGCTGACCCTCTTGAAGAGGTATCCTCCTGTCTGCTTTTGCCCATAGAGGTGATCCTTTGCGACTTAGAAATCTTTTTTTATTCCCTTTCAGAAGACTCTTGACTGAGCTTCTGATATGCTGATGCTTTTCCTTTTTACCTATCTTTTGCCTACTTTAGTTGGCAATCTACAGTCCGAGATGATCCTTTTCAAATTATTTTTGACCTTTTTTGTGCTTTTTGAATTTTACCTTCATGTCTTTCACCCCACACATGTGATTCTGGGATTTGGTTAGTTGTAGGGCTTACACTGCTCAGCCTAAATTGATGATTTTGCTAAACTGAATTTACTGATGATTGCTAACCCTTAGCAACGTTGTAATACTAGTAATGTTGTATTTCTGTATATCTGATATATATTTTAATATTTTGTATTGTTCTTCTTGAATGTTTAGTTTTGTTAATGTTAGTTTACCAAAACTTATTTTGACACCTTGGACAACACTTGATGGTTATGTATCTGTATAATTTGGTATTGTGAATCGTCTATGTGAGTTTGAGATTGTATTTATAACAGATCCCTTAATAATTTTGAGTGGAGTTTTCCTTCTGTGGCGGCATTAGTCATGGTGTTTATATTAATTGGATTTGTATTGAAATTATGTTAGTGGTTTTACCACACCACTTACTGGGTCCAAAGATCCATCCACCTCGATGAGCATTGATTCCTGCGATGGATGAACATGTTCTATTACTAGTATTAACAGCAGCTTCTAAAGTATGGATAAATAAGTCATTTTTTATTCTCTTGCCTTGACTAGTGGATCTCTCTTTAACTATGATGGTCTGCACCACTCTGTTCTATTGTGGCTAGGTGACTTTCTGTTAAATAGTGATGAGATTTATACAATAAGGGAATTGTTTAACCCTCTTTATATAAGCACCATACCATCCCTGATCTCCCAGGAAACAATTAAATGACTCAAATGAGTGTTTTATCTCTAGTCTCAATTTGTGCTTTGCCCATGCTCACAAGAAGCTCTTCTAAGATTGCTGTATGTTTGTCAATCCAATCTGCACCTTACAAAGTTGGAATTATCAACTGGGTGAGAAGTCTAACCCTCTCAGCACAGTGTGGTTGGTAGGTATGATCAAAGTTGAGAAAGTCCATATGAGCTTGCACTTTACAAAATATGTTAGGGGATAGGAGCATTGGGCTTTTCTCAGTGAAATCAAGTGTTAGTCCTTTTCCTTCACTGAATAAGTCATATCCAAAAGAACAACACCTTTTAAACTTTTTCTAATGTATTTTATATCATGAGACTGCTAAAATGGTAAGTACCTTAACCACGTGTGTGTTGGTCGAAATCATGTTCAGAATTATATATCTTATAAGCTTAGGACTTCACCCCAGGATCTCCCTATAATAATTGAAGGATCCTTGAAACAAACATCTCTGGGGCATTCTTATAGCTTTGGGCTAGATAGTGAATGTATATTTGGTACTCCCACAACGGTAAAGGCTGCAAACTATTGTGACCCAGGTGCTATACCTGTTGAAGAGAAAATGTCAATTTATCAGTCATGTGTATACTTCTTTTGAGTGAACTGAGTTATTAGTGCAAAACTAGAGTTATTCTAATGTAGCATGTATTTTCCAATGCAAGTTGAAGTTGCAATAGTCTCCAAGACCTATTGGGTTTTGAATACTAGAAGTAATCTGAGTGTTCATGAAGGACTAGCATGGTGTTATTATGCGTTACTACAACGGCAGGACAGAAGCTAGTTGTGAAGCAAAACTTATGGCACAGAAAATGCACAGTGATTTCCTCAGTATTGGTAAAAATGCATTGTTTATGATCTCTCTGGTAGGAGTTTTAATCACAAACTGCAGAGGCCAGCCATATCCTGTCAATATAATATCATAAGACTCACCAAAGTGTGTCCAAAAAAATCAGTTGTATAGTTTTTCTTATTCCTCTTTCAATTTGAATTTTAGTCTTATTGATTACATCTAGCTTCAAGTGCTCGTCCAGGGACTTAACTTTGAATGTAATTATTTGTCATACCTGTTTCAGAAAGGATGAAAGCAGCTTGCAGACTATGGTCATTTGTTGTCTCTGGTATCTTTCCCACAGCATGCTCATCAAAACCCTTGTTTTGTGAAACATTCTGCTATCTGCTATTTTCTTCCTGAAATGTGTTTTAGGTCCTGACCCTCATTCTTCCTGTTTCTGAATATATTCTTGGTCCCTTTGTTGGGTCTGTTTCTGGTTGGTCAGTTTACATTGAGAGGACTGCTCAGTCTGTTGGAAGTCAGCTTCATCACTGTTCTGATTGTCAGAATATGGCTCAGAGTATGTTCTATCTCTTTGATGCTGGATTGATTGAGGCTAGTGCTCATCAGAATATTGATACCTAGCTGGGGGTTTGTTTGCTTATGATTTCTTAGCTGATATCCTACTTGGTATATCCCTTCCTGACATATGATCTACCCTGAGTTTTATAACTTGCCGTACAAGCTTTTTTTTAAACCTTATTTTGCATTTTAATAATTAATAAACATACACAATGATCAAAGAAGCCAGCATTCAGGGAGACAATGCAATATATCAAAATGAAGCAAGAAGACAATTAACATTATCAGTGCTAGCATAATTCTGCAGTGGGTGGTTAAAATAGTACAGGGTCAATATTCCTAAAGTAATAGGCCACCATATACAAATAATCCTCAAATTGATAATATTTTATATTAAATTAAATGCCTCTCGAGTCTGTATGTGAATCCCATCATTTTTTATTTATTCAAATCCCAAAACATAATTTGTTTTAATTTAATTTCATCATATGTATTGTAACAAAATGATGCAACATAAACCAAAGCCCCCCTCACAGCAATCACCTCAAATACACCACATCATACAAACACTCACTTCCCATTTAGACTCACGCATCCACATATATTCAACATCAATGAATTTCTCCATAGTCTCTCAACTCTTTGTTAAAAATCCAATATATATACAATATTATAACAAACATAAAATATTAGATGAATTCATCATACATTAAATCCTATATGTGCTTGTTGGTTTTTAATCTACAAATGTCCTAGTGCCCTTTCTTCTTATGATAATGAGTCAAGTTTAAGTGACATTAGTTGATAGTCCATTTCATTCTATATCTTATTTATTAGCCTGACACTGTAGATCACCCAGGTTAGCCTTGGTGCCAGCACGCGTTTTGGTGTCACTCCTCCTAGGAAACCACCTTCATCAGGGCACATCCAAATCCTAAACTCTCAGAGGGAGACAATTGTTTACATGACATATTTATAGAGAATTCTTCAAAATCGTATATACAGATATATGATGTCTTTCTCTGTAATCTGAAACAAAGACATATAGGGCTCATGAGGATCAATAATGAACAGTTACTTTTTAATAAATAATCACAGGTCTTCAGTCCCGGCAGGTGCCAACACCACGTGATGTTCATGCACTACTATGTTTTTGTGCTACTGATGTCGCTAAAGATAAGTGAATGAAAGGATAGCCACCACCAGTGGTTGCCATGTGGTGAGTTACACATCCTTCTTAGGATCCATTTCCCTTATAACAAATGTAGCCAGTTCTTATTCTATAGGTTACATGTGGGAGAGCGTAGCTTATATATTCTATATTAATATGAAATATATATGAACTAACGTGTAATAATGCTGCATAGAAAATGTATTAATGTATTTAGCTAAAACGTGCGCTTGAAATGTGCCCACGGGGAGTGGCCGCCAACATATACAATTACTAATGAAACTGACTAATAATGATAAAATGTTATATTAGGATATGATTTTGCACTAATATTAAAAGATTTTATGCTGAAGTTTTGCTAATAAATCATTAGGCCTTAGTTAGCATGAGTCGAGGCCTAGCTGCCCGGTTTCATATTAACTGTGTTTTTCTAACGTGCAGTGTGCTGACTTGCTGAAGGACATGAACTCTTGTTTTTCTCCAAACTAGAAGATGAATGTAACTGTAGTAGATCCGTTCCCATGAAATCCAACTGGCTTAGTGAAACATTCTTGCTGAATGCAACAGTGTAGACTACTTGCAGGTACAAGGTCGCCTAAACCGGTACAGACAATGGAGCCACTGACTAAAGATGCAAAGAGGACCACGAGAGTATGAAATCATACCGGACATTCTACCCACTGAAGACGTCAATCATAAGGACCAATAAACTACGTGAGAACAGTTATGGGGTTACAAATTCAATGAAGTAATTGAAAATCTATTGGATAGAGATAGTGGGGTGCAGCCCCTCAACCAATGAAGAATTAGGGGACTGTACAACAGAAAAGGGATAAAAACCCTTGAGACAAGGAAGTAAATTAGAACAGCAGAACAGGAGAGAATAGGAGAGAGAGTTAGGGAGATGCTGATGCGATTTGCTATGATCCAGACACATTGTCACTTTGCATAGAGACTTTGCTGTTTGGTTCTTAGAACCATCCTTTCCTTATAATTGCCCATTTACACTTTACCTCCTTATGAGGGAAGTGCCCCCTTTTACCCGATTGCTGAATTCCTAATGGCGAATCAACTGATGTCCTGAGGATGAAGACCGAACCTGAGTGCTGACCCAATACGGAGGGTAACTATATGACAGTGAAATTGTAATTGTCTGTTTGCTTTTCCTTTCTAGGTACCAACTGCTTCTTTTGACAGAGACCATAGTTAGATGTTTTCCAAATTGGTGTTACTAAATTGTTTTGCATGAAGCCCAACATGCCAATGCTAATTTGAGATTAGGTGAGGGGTTCACTAAACTGACGCAAATAGACAAATGACTGAATCTATGCTTTGTTGAATAACATGATTATGATGCTCTGCTAAGGATAACCTATGCTGACGCCATGCTATGTTCTTATATTTGTGATTCTTGCTTTGATGAAATCTTATCAGAGTTGCCACATTGTGACTATGCTAATGTGTTTCTTGGTTTTGAGACTAGTAAACTTGCTAGTAGAATTGTAATCAATAGGGAATAAACTTTAAATAATAGTACTAAACTGGAGTGGTTATTCATGACTGGTCATGGTGGTCTCTGAGTTTATTTAATGTCTTTGACTAATTTGAGTTATCGTATTACTGTGAACCTTGATGACGTTATTGACATATTGATTGACATGCTCATTAGTTATCTCGTCCTAAGGTGTCTTCAATCAGGGTCAAAAGATTCATTGGCCTAAAACGAGTTCCAAAGTGAATAAATTAGTCATAAAGGGACGCGTTATCACATGCTAACCTCTTATGACCTCTTGCTTCTGCGAGAGAATATACAGATGATGAGAGGTAATAGAAATAACTAGGATACGGTAAACACATTCTGGAAGAGACACATATGAAGTAATGTTAAAATAAAGATGGATCTAATAATTTTGTTATAATTTACACCGAGGTGCATCATATCAACCCTCATGGTGTAGATACACCTATATGGCTTTAACCGGTCTGTTCCATCCCCTGTATATATTCCATATTGCTGAGTCAAAATTATGAAGACAGATATCTGTAGATCTGCAAATAGTTACAGAGTAAAGTTATACTCCAAAGAAAGCATGAGACTATTTAAGATGTTTGACACATGTCTGCTATATAGTTTAAAGAGAAGACAGGACAACGTCATCATAATGTTGTACCCCAGAATCACACATGGGGATGGCATAAACTCTAAAGGGGATGAGGTTTCAATTGGTAGTGCAGAACTTAAGGGCTGCCATAGTACTCACATGAGGAAAAAGAAATATGCACTCAATGCTCGTATAAAATACTCTTGGCATACTGTATCCAAATCTCGTCTCTTGAAAAATAGTTCAACTAGAAATGCAAGTTTGCTTAAAAGAAACACTATCTGGGACACAACTAGTAATACTTTAAGAGCTAATGACTGAAACGTCATCTGCTAAATCAATCGAGACCTATCGCCCACCCTTTCTGAAAAGCGATTAGGATGAAGAAATGTGTGTGCTCTCAACAGAGTCTTACCTGACCGGCGAGATGATATATCTAGTACCAATAGCATCCAAGGTATTAAAAAGATGGAACGCTCCTCATTTGCATGTCTATTTAAGTGCTCTGATAGAGAAGCTACTGCGCTCAAAGGATAGCCGTCTCACATACCGGAAATGATGACCTGGGTCTTTCAGTCAGGGGAACCTATTCATCTAAACGGGGCAATTTTTCCACCATCTTAAAATGGATATAAGGCCCTACCGCATAGATCTGAATTATAGGGTATTTGGAAGTATTTGACATGATGGAAAAACATAAGAACAGGTACAGAGAAAGAGAAAAAAGAAAACATGGATAAGGAGGGATAAAGAACAAAAGAGCAAAAAACAGACCACTCGAGGGGAAGTGAAATCTCTTCCTCTTCTACAAAAAACAAGTATGTATCCGGACCAAGGATAAAAAATATTTTTTTCTATTTCTTCATATAATCTACTACTATGTAACATACTATAAAACAATGCATGTACTTGCAATATGTTATTCTGCCTATATTTTGTACCACTAATAACTATCTGGTGTCATACACCATCTGACATTCAATCACATCTCCAGATTGTCCTCTACAATCTCATTCTCCGATGGAATATTTTCGTTTAATCTGTATCTCCGTGTGTCTAAGGTATAAATCCAAAATACTTCTCTTTTTTTCCTAATCTTGTTGGTATCAGATCTTGTTGGTATCAGATGCTTGCACCATTTTGACCTTTTCCAGAATGGTCCAGGTCAAATCCTGCTCTGTATGTTTTATCAACTTCCAGTGTTGTACCAGTGGGGCTCCTTCTCTTTTGTTTTGAATAGCTGAATTATATTCAGTCAATCAAGCTCTCAATTTCCGGCCAGTTTCTCCAACATACCCCAGTCCACATGGGCAGCAGATAAGATTGGTAGTTCTACAATTAGTCATATCCCTCAGTTTGAATTTTCTGTTGCCCCATACCAGCACATTAGAGACAATAGCCCCAGCACCCACCTGGCAAGTGCCACATTTGTGGTTACCCCTAATGGGGTGTTGTCCACTTATTGATTTCTGGCAGTAGTCTTTATTGGTTGTTATCGCTGAGTTGACTAACCGGTTACGTATATATTCCGATTCTGCCTAAAAGCAAATAAGGTTTTCTGTAGCTGAGGCAAATCGTTGTTCACACTAAGCATATGCCAATGTGCTAAAATTGTTTTCCTGATTTTACCATTTAGATTGGAGTGTTGAAGTACACAGACCAATTGTTCTTCCTTTTCTTAGTCTCTGTTTCAGACATACTGGCTCTATTATAGTATTTCGCTCTTTTATATGAGTCCTGTATAAGGCGTCTGGGGTATCGCTTCAGTAGCTTCTGTTGTAGAGTTAAATAGCACAGGGTACAGAGATGAACAGGGACATGCATCAATTCCCACATACCCAGGGAGGAGAGCACAAGCCGCTGTTGGGATGGCCATCCGCTCCCGAGGCCGATATCTTATAGTACTGCTATAAGACATCCTCTGTAGACTCTGGGGATGAGGGTATCCACGTCTGAAGCTCAAAATGTATTTGACATAGTAAGCTGCAAGACCCCCAACCTGCCCTGGCGACAGATATAAGTAAGAAAGGGGCAATACATGGTCTCAAATTTGGCCTGTTTGTCCCTGAGTATTGCAGTGAGTTTCTCCATAGCATATATGTTCCACAACTTGCTCCACCACAGATTAGCAGTAGGGATGTGAGGATGTTTCCACATCTGAGCTATATAGTGGCGTGCCGCTTGTAAAAGGAAGGATATTAATCTGCCTCTGGAGTTAGTAGTGGGAAGAGCCCTCTCAGCACCCGGGTCCTCCAAGAAGACTACCAATGGATCACGTGGCAAAGTAATGTTGGTGATATTGTATATGTTCTGCAGGATGGTGTCTCAGAAAATTGTATGGAGGGGCAGGCCCCCAAGCATGTAAAAAAGTACCCCACTCCCCAAGCCCCTTCCAACAGACTTTGGGGCTCCCAAACATTTTGTACAGGTGGACAGGGCTCAGACACCAGCGAGTGATAGGTTTGTATGTATTTTCTCCATGTTTCAGACATATGGAAGAGCCAGAAGCCCTGTGTCATATGGAGTGCGATGTGGCTTCCAGGATTGCCAGCTCCCTCTTCTACTGTGCTACATAGGTGTATCTCCTAGGAGGTGTAAGGGCCAAGATATAGAGAAAGAGTAAGGAAATGCCTTTTCGCTGAATGTTTGAGTGTAAAAAGGATTCAAGAACAGAGTTGTCGCGCTCCATAGCCGCACAAGCCCTTGGGAGTCCTGCCTAGTGTTAAGCCTGGGCTAAGCGATAGGATGCAGAGCGGGAAAGGCCAAACTGTTCCTGAAGGGAGCCACTGGTCTTCAGGGTGCCTTCATTATAAAAGGCCCGCAACCTCAGGGCTTCACTGTTGCTCCAAGCATGTAACACAGGATGGCGAGCGCCAGGCGTAAAGTCGCGGTTAGGTGTTAAAGGCATAAGAGGGAAGAGGTAAGAGGAGAACGTATGTCTAGTCCATATTTCCTGCCAGTAGGTTAATCGGAGTGAAGTCAGTGGAAGAAGAGGAGGATCCGGAGGGACTCTTGTGAAGGGATGTCACAGCAAGCCATTGAAGGGTACCTAGGAGTTTGCCTGCACGACCTGCACCCATGATTTATTGTCTCGATTATGATTCCAGTCTAGGGTGGGGTGCAGCTGTGCAGCGAGCATATATGTATGTATGTCTGGAAACCCTAGGCCTCCATCATATTTAACATAGCAAATGGTCACCCTTGCCACCCTGGGGGATTTATTGCCAAGGACAAACTTAGACATTTTAGTATGGATATGGGCCAGTGTGGATTTGGGAACAGGGAGAGGAAGGGTCTGGAGCACATATAGGAAGCGTGGCAGGAAATTCATCTTGAGACAGTTGAGTCTGCCCAACCAAGAAATATCCAGCTTGCCCCAGTGGTAAAAAGCCTTAAATAAGGAGGTTAACAAGGGGGGAATATTGCCTTGGAACAGAGCTGTAGTGGTGGAAGTGAGTTGATTGCTGAGATATGTAATGCTGCATGCTGCCCATTGAAACCCCACCTGTCTGCCAGAGTGCCCCGGGATTCAGCCACTCCCATGTCCCAAGATTTTGTGAAATTGACCCTGAAGTCTGAGACTGCTGAGAAAGCATCAAGTTCCTTCATCAGGGCCAGTATAGAAGTGGAGGGGTGGGTGAGAAAGTAAACAACATCACGCATGAATAGAGCCAAAGTATGCTCCCTGTCTCCTACTCTAATGTCCTGGCTGTCGGGGTTATTCCGAATCCTAGCCACCAGTGGTTCCATAGAAAGTGCAAAAAACAGAAGGTGAAAGGGGGCAGCCTTGGCGGGCCCCCCTCATAAGGGGGATGGTCGTGGAAAGGGTGCCATTGATTTTCAGTTTGGTCTTGGACAACTGAAATTGGCTTGGATATAGGTCAACAAATTGGGGCCCATGTGAAATATAGCCAGGGGTTTAAAGAGGTAAACCCAAGCCACCCTTTCAAATGCTTTCTCTGCGTCCACGGAGAGAAGAAGCAGGGGGCTGGTTGGTGCGTTCTGCTACTTCCATAATGGCTATGGCCAATCGTGTGTTGTCATTGGCTTGGCGATATTGTATGAAACCCGATTGCTGTGGGGTAATCATGCTAGGTAAAACACATTAGAGGCACTTAACCAAAATAGATGCAAAGATTTTGACATCACAATTAAGGAGAGCAATAGGTCAATACGATGTTCAACTAGTGGGGGGTTTATTCGGCTTAAGGAACAAAGTGATATGGCAATCCATCATTGTATCAGTAACCGACCGGTGGACACAAAAGGGTTAAAGACACATGCTAAGGGTTCAGTTAGAAGGTGAACAAAGGCCTTGTAAAATGTAGCCAAAGCCCATCAGGACCAGGTGCCTTCCGCGCGGGTGATGACCAGTCTAACCTCATCAGAGCTAGTCTCGGCCTCGAGTTGTAATAAATCCTCCCTGCAATCAGGGGGGGTCAAATCCATCCAAATAGTCATCCTGCAAATGTCCGGAAGGGGGCTGAGACTGAAATAGAGCCGAATAATAATCATGGAAAACCTGCATTATGTCTGGGGTTGAATAGAGATGGCGGTCCTCCTTGTTGCGGATCTTGTGGATATGGTTACGTGTCGAATGGAGGCGTAGCTTGTGTGCTAATAATCTGTTCACCCTGTCCCCTCGCTCACAGTATGTCTGACCAATGCAAAGGAGTTTTTTAGCCACCTCCTTCATAAGAAGGTGCTCCAATTCTCCCCTGATGTTTCAGAGGTCCTTCAAAGTGCGAGCCATTCCCAAACGTTTATAGTGGGTTTCCACCTCGGCTTGGTTCGTTTCTTATTCTTGTCTTCATACCTATGCTGTGCGTTCAAACGCAGCCGTCTGGAATATTAATTTGCCCCTGAGGACAGCCTTCACTACATCCCAAAGGGACACAGGAGACATCCCCAGTGCCATTTTTGGACAAATAGTGTTGTAAGGTGTCTTTGATCCTGTTGCAAAGGGAGAGATCTTAAAACGCTACCTCATTCATCACCCAAGCATGAGTGAATGGAGGCTGACGGGCATCAGACCCTATATCTACGTGCACAGGTGCGTGGTCTGACAGGGCCCTGACTCCAATCATGGAATCAAGGAGCCGCTGGGTTAGCGTGTTGGAGACAAAAAATAATTGTTGCGTTTTGTGGAAATTGGAGTAGAATGTGTAATCACGTTCTCAGGGATGGAGGTGTCTCCAAGTGTCGATCAGGGAAAGATCGGCCACGCCCTGAAGCAGGGCAGAAGGACATTATCCCCCTGCCTAGTCTCACTCCGGATCTATCTATGCATGGATCGAGTGTGGCATTTAGATCTCCCCCCAGGATGGTGGAACCGCATGCATGATGGGAAAGGGTGGGGAATAGTGCAGTGTAGAAAAAGTTGCCATCTGTGCTGGGACCATAGATTGACACTAAAGTAATTATGGAGGGGCCCAAGAGAACAGTGACCCCACCAAGTGGCCCTCTGCGTCCCTATGAGTAGCCTCGAGTTGGAACGAGAGCCCCCTACGAAACAACAGGGCCACCCCACTTGTTTTAGAAGTGTAAGATGAATAGAATTGTGTAGGAAACCAATATTATTGCAGCCATTTAGTGTCGTCTCTGAGAAGATGTGTCTCCTGTATGAAGGTGACCGAGTTTCTGTTGATGAACCCAAATAGTCAGCGCCCTGTGTTTTATGGGGGAATTGAGACCCTGTACATATAAAGTAACCAATTTAAGTGTTCTAAACTAAATGAAAAAGAAGCAGCATCTCCAGTGAAAGGAGCACTGATGTCACTGCATGTCTTCCTATGGCTAGACTGACATAGTTGTGTCAATGTATTGAACAACATATAACCAAACATATGTATAACATCAAGAAAAAACATACAGAACCGCCTAATGCACTAATATGAAAGGCCAAGACTCATCCCAGCATAAGTAGGGACTGCGGGCAGACATGAAAAAAATAAGCAATAAAACATAGAACAAAGAGAAGATCTTCCAGTCTGGAGGAGAAAACAGATGTCAGGCGGCGAGTTCCAATAGTAGAACTCAGCCCCCCTCCAAGATCTAAAATCAGAACCATGTAGCAAGAGTCCACAACACACTGACCCAGTCACCTAGCAAGCACAGCCATCAGGCAGGGGTATCATCATCAGAAGAGACTCGATGTTGGACCTGTGCATCTGCCGTGTGCTGCTTGTGGGCTTTTTTATTTTTGTTCTTAGAGTTTGAATATCGACATGCCCCCCTCAGTCCACCAGGGAAGGCACAGAAGGTCCAGTAGAATCTTCGCCGTCTTGGGAAGTTGATAGGCCAAGCTCCTTGGTAAGTAAAATAAAAGTGCTGGGGTAAGCCCCATCAATATACAATCTTGCACTCACGCGGATGTTGTGTGACATCCCGGAACTCCCTACGTCTGGCTAAAGTGTGAGCAGACACGTCCTGGTATATAGATAAGCCATTATCCCTGAAGACCACAGGTTCCTGTCGCCTGGCCACCTGCATGACCTTGGAAGTAATGAACCCTGGTAAGGATGTCTTGAGGAAGGGTTTTCTGCTTTTGGTACAGTGAACACCCTGTGCGTGCAATCTAAAAGCACCGGTTGACCACAGTCTGGACCCAGGAGATAGAAGAACCAAAGAGATCCTGGATGTGGGTCTCAAGTTCTGATGCGTGGACAGCCGCGTTTATTCCCCTAATGCAAACATTATTACATCTAGACCAATTCTCCAGGTCGTTTAATTTGTCTTGCAGAACGTTATAGTTTGTCTTGAGTTTCTCGATACGAATTATGCGGTCGAAGTTCTCCAGGACATGGTTGCCAGAAGTCGATTCAACTGTGGTTAGGCG
The DNA here is from genome assembly GCF_031143425.1 of Pleurodeles waltl. NCBI lineage: Eukaryota > Metazoa > Chordata > Amphibia > Caudata > Salamandridae > Pleurodeles > Pleurodeles waltl. The sequence continues at coordinate 1,180,927,346 of NC_090444.1, forward strand.
AAAGTCTATCTGCCTGACAGATCTGTCGAGATCCGAGAGGATGCGTGTGAAATCTTGGCACAGCGCGTTGATATCTTTACAGAAATCAGCCAGCAAAAGCTTTATTTTCCCTTTGGTCACCAGATTCTGATTGTCCGTTGAGGCTTCCAACAGTTGGCTGGGAGGGGAGAGATTTACCCTCCTGTGACTGGGAGGTCAGATCCGCCTTCTGAAGCAAATCTTTAATTGACACACTCTGAGGGGTTTTAGCTGGGTTGGTTGCCATGCCCTATGTAGGGCTTGAGAGACTTGTAAGGGTTGGTAGCATACCCCGCATCAAACCAGTAACCCTCAATCGCCAGACAAGAAATGTAGAGGCATTCAGAAAGGCCAGGACCACCTCAGTTAGCATGCCAATAGGGCGATGAGGGGGGGGGGGGCAGCAGCTGCTGTGCCCCTTTGTGAGCATGGAAACCAGAAACCACAACTAGCAGCAATTCCGTAACAGAATAAGTTATGAGGAGCAATAGTCCGTGGCCAGAGAATGTAGTAGAGGCACAGATGAGCCAGGGCGCCGCCGCCTGACCCAGGAGGGAGCCCCCGGACGGCTGCAAAGATGCAGGATATATGCCCAAGGTTAGCATAGCCCCCCACTGGCCCTCGAGACAGGGGGAACAGTAAAAGATGTAGTGTCAAGGAACAAAGTCAATAAGAAAGTTTGTCAGGGAGGGCAGCCAGAGGAGAGCAAAGAGGAGGCCCAATGCATCACCTTGAGCACAAGGGTTGGTGCGCCAGCAGGGTCCCTGGGCCAAAGTCATACCTCAATTCTCTCAGGCGCAAAATTGCCCCGTACTCCTCATCCGTCAAGCCGCCAGGCCCCTAATCATCTCCGGACAGCCCCAGCAGCCAGTATCCACCTCTGGGCTCATCCCAGGGTGGGCCACGTCCCCCCAGGCTCCTCTCCAACAGCCCACTCCTTCACTGTCGATCCCTCGGCCCAATGGACTTTCCCGCTCCCCACCACAAAGCTCACCGGCAGCTTGCAAGATGGCCACACCCCTGGCCCAGCTGCAGAGCGGGCGAGGACAGTTCGTCCGCTTGCCAGGGCACTCCGGGTCCCCCGCTCCTCTTTGCAAGGTTCACTAGTCTCTGGGCTCAATACCGAGAGCATTGGAGAGTGTGGGTTCTCACCACAAGCCGCACTTGCTGAGGGTGAAAGGGGCACCGAGCGGGAGCTCAGGAAAGACGCATCTTGCCAGGTCTCCGCATTGGCCACGTCCTCTAACAAGGTTTTTCTGTTCCTGTTTCTGTCTTTGGATTCCTCTTCAATTTCACTTTTTCGGCTGTGGATTTGTGGGGTTCTTTCTCAGAAGTGTTTATTTGATATATGATTTTCGGTCATTCTTTCTTGGTGTTGTTGGATGCTGCAAACCTATGATATAATGCAGGAAGGTAGTAGGGCTTTTTATGTTGCCTAGAATTATCGAGTCCACAGTGTTAGGACTGCCATTCGGTTTCACACTATTCACTGCAGGATAGTGGTTCATGTACCTCTTGGATCTGCTTAGTCACCTCTGCTGCGCTGCTCTGATAAAGAAGTAATGGCCTGTGTGGTGGTATGTAGCACGTTGCTTTGGTGACTAATCAATTGGAATCAGAAGGTACATGGTCATGATTCTATGCTTGTCTTCAGTTGTATTAAGGGTATACAGAATCTAATTGATGTTTTATATTTTCCCAACTGTGAGTAAATAACTTTATGCTTTTGCACATTTTGCTAGTGACTATTAAATCAAGGCCATCTCCTGCACCCTCTAGCACTGGCCTTGTTTGCAGTGGTACCTATTATAGATCAATGCTCACTGGAGCAATGATATTGGTAAAATACCCTGAAACCATTTCTTATATGTTCAGTATTTTAAAAGCACCTCACTCTTTTGATAGCACATTGGTCATGTGGATTAGCAGATGTTTATTTTGCAAAAACATCTGTGTTATTATTCCTGCAGCTAGAGATACTTATAAGTCAAGGACCTCAGTAGTGAACATGACATCTGCTGCAATAGCAGTCATGACCCCCCTTAGCAGAAACCCTGCTCCTGTCAAGTTCACTATAAGTGGAGGGTGAATATTCTCAGGAATGTCTGTCATCATTAGTTGATATCTTGAATTTCACTTTCAAGCGTTAAGGTTAACAAACCACAGGCCCCACACTAGGTTTATCTGTTTCGTACTTCGTATTTTGTGGGATCACACCCGGTTAGATTTCCCTTGTCCTTAGGGAATGTGAATGTAGCTCCTGTTGTGCTATACATATTGTAAAACAGGTGTTCGAAGAATTACCATTTCCCATCTGCAGACTGCAATATCTGTATATATTCACCTTCACCACAAACAAATTGGTGTGGTCTTAAGAGCACCATGGATCCTGAATTCGAATGGGTGATCTACTTAATCACCTGCCCATGCGAATTGCAGTATGTGTGATGAGTCGGAAGGTAATGATGAGAATAAATGAGCAAAGAAGCACAATTAGGAGTGGCAGATCCGCCACAAAATGAACTAGTCATTACCTGGAGGCTCAACATACTGAGAATGTCCTGAAATGGGCGAGAATAGAAAAACTCTGGATTCCCAACACCCCTGAAGATTCGAAACTTGGAACCTGAAGAAGAATGGATATATAGGATTGACAATTACGTGAACGATCAAAATGATGAAATCTCTTGGCACCAGATTAACACCTTGAAAAACACAGTTGGTCTTGGAAATCTTTAATGACACCTTCATAAAAGGTTTAGCTTTAAAATTGTTCATTTATAATTAAAATAGGTATGTCTGTTAGAGGGGCATCATTCAAAGATGATAGTCAGAAAGATATAGGGTTTCTTATACGGTATACCTGTAAGAGAATTAAGCCCTTTCATAAACATTTATTATTTGCTGGTAAAAATATCTAATGACATTATTAACATAAGCATTCGAACTGTTTGCCCGAGGGGACATTTTTAGGGTCCAGACGAGACTGAGTAAGAACATAGATAATTGCTCACAAACAGCATTGTTCCCGACATACGAATTCCTCCCGTTTCCAAGATGTCTGTCAGGTGGTCCTTTAGTTACGCTCCCATCTGGTTTACAAAATATTCCTAATTGGCAAACAGATAAAAGATAATTTCATACTATTTAAAAGAAATCTCCTCACAGAACATTATTTATGGAAGATCCATGTGGCTGCACATGAGCTTCACCATTTCGTGCCTCATAAATGAAAAACAACAGCAAGTGTACATCCATTTGTACCCTCTGACGATAGCAGACGGAATAGATATTGAGCCGGCTATTGACATGATTGCGTGATATCGGATTAATATGATGGTCCGGTTACCTTATTAAACCATCTCCCATGCTGAATTGAATTATCAGTGGAGGGAGGAGAGAGGCAGCAAATGGCTAGGAGAGGATATTTGGCAATCCATTGCAGAGTATGGGCAGTTGGCAAACCATTGATAAGGGGGGGGGGGGCTGTTTGCCGGTGTGTTGCTGTGTTTGTTGCTTTTTTAACCTGTTGGCTGGGCATGACAGTTTAGTAATATGGTAGAGAAGGGAACCATGCACCATGGTTAGAGGCTGTTTGTGAATAGACCATGTAACTTCAGGCAGACTGTAAGTGTTGTAAAGTGTTTTCTGTTAAAGATAACATATTGTACCACAATATGCACACAAAGAAAACATATACAATTAGCCGCATAATAGCTTGTAGTATAGAATTAAGTTAGTATGGGTAATTACAATTTGGGTTGTTACATAGCATATAGACATGATGTAACATGGTGCATCAATGGCAATAGTGAAATAGGAAAGACCGTCCACCGTACGGGCCGATGGTGAGATCACGCCACAGGATGAAGTGAAAAACTAAAGAAGAGTTGAAAACAGTGTAGCCCCAAAAGCAAGACATAAGCATTAAAGAGCCTTGGTATACATACATTTTTGAAAAGACGAATTTACATATACATTTGTTAGTATCTATCTAATTTTTTATTTAAAACTACAATCTCTAGCCCGGCGGCCATCACTAGGCCGCCCATGGCATTTTGATCCCGCCCACCGCCATGGTTTCAGTGGTTTCTGTACTGCCACTGAAACCATGACGGTAGGCAATATCAGTGCCAGGGAATTCCTTCCATGGCACTGATAGGGTCTCCCCCGCCCCCCTCCCCAGACCCATTCCCCACCCTCCCCCAACCCCCTGCACATTTACACACACATACATACACACCCATACACACACGCATACACACATTCACCCACGCATTCATACATTCATACACACTTGCAGAAACACTAACAAACATATATCCAGGCACACACGAAATCTCATGACACAACATGCACGTGTACTCACACCCACTCATGCACACACACATTACACACGCTTGCACGCATTCACACACAGTCACACAGTCACACACACACCCCCACACACGCACACAACACCCCCCACCCCCTCTTCTGTCGGAGAACCCGACTTACCTGCATGCAGGGGGTCCTCCGGCAGGAGACAGGACACAGCGCTGCTGCCAGCAGCCGTGTCTGCCAGCAAAAACTGCCAGACCGTATCATGGAACATGATATGGTAGGTGGTGTTTTGCTGGCGTGGCGCCCCCACCTTACTGCCGCCCGCTGCCATGACCGTAGATGGAATTCCACCAGCCTTCCGGCAGAATTACATCTACGGTCATAATGGCATGGACGGTCGGTAGCCACGGCAATGGTATGTTGGCGGCCATCGCCGTGGCGGTAGGCAGCATTTGCCGCCAATATCATAATGAGGGCCTTAGTTTTGTAGAGCATGACAGGTAACTAGCAAGCTCTCCACAGGAATTTTAATTAACTTAAAGTATTTGATGACCTTAGACAAAAACGTTAACATTTATAGGTATTGAGGTACATGGCCTTTTTTTCTGAGGGAGGGAGCTGTATCTCTTTTACCTAATCTGCGAATAGTTATTCTTTACTGTTTGTATTTTCAAGTTAGAAAAGAGATCAGAAGTGAGAAGCTTTGTTTGGATACCAATTGATAGAAAATAATGCTTTAGAAAAGGCAGGAGACTATAGATTGAACATAGATGTATTTTTAATTATGGTTATAAATCGAAGATGTGCTACAGTTCTAAAAGAGATTACAGGCTGATTTTTAATAAACTGACTACTTTGCTCTAACCTTGAATGAGTTGAAGACGGCCCCCTTGCATTGCAGCTCTTGTGAAACTGCCCTTTGAAGTTGGGGAGCAGATGATAGGTTAAATTCTGAATAGACTAGAATAGTTGAAACTGATATTTGAGCCTCAGAATTGTCAGACGCTAATTGTTCGATCCTGAAGCTTACTAATTACCTTCCACATTTGAAAGAACATTTTTTAAAGCAAGATTTAAAATGTTCTCTCTTGTTGATCATAAATCTGATTCCAAATTGTCAAATGGATCTCTTGAAGATCCAACCTTATCCCCTTCTAACCAGAAGCATATATCTCTGAAGTATTGCATTAATAATATGTCATTGACAGACGTTGATGAAGAAACTGGAAGGGGTATCTATTCTGACATTTATGACTTTTCAACTCAGTTGGGCTAGAAAATGAAGAGCGGGCACTTTCAGACAATCTGGTGCATACATCTTTATGCTTTCTTTTCAAGTTACCACCAATATTCAGGAGAGAATAAAGGCTCAATTTGAGATTGCAGCAAAGACAGAAACCAAACTAAAAGCAGTCAAAGCTCCAGTGTCTAAATGACAGATGTGATGACGTAGAAGAGAGAGTATCCACTTTGAAAGATGCTCAACTACAACATTAAAACATACTCAAAGAAAAGGGACAGCCAAATAACCCTGGGACCAGGACAAGCCAATGTATAAAGGAAAATAATTGTCCTTATGGACGAAGTGTAAACCTCAACGTACATGGCAGCCATACCAAAACCATCACTAGATCGGTTTGCAAAGCAATAAATACGAGATTTGTTTCGTTCGTTTAAAACAATACATTTAAAGAAATCTTTTCTTTAAAGTAACATGTTAATTTGAGACAAGGTGTTCCAAAGAATATTATGGTGCAGTGAAAGTGAAAAGGGTGAATTTAGAATGTGCAAGTGCTATACTGAAATCATATATATACAAGGTCTAATTACCCCACTTTGGTGAGTTTCTTTGAGTTTTGATAGGCACACATTAGCGCTCGCTTTGGACTCCAGATTGTGGCACATTGTCGGTTTTTCCACAGACTCAGCATAACGTTAGATTGGTACTCACTATTGATGGTGGTCATGAGTTATTACTCACATTACTACATGATTTGTCTATACTAGTCACTACCACAATTTTTTAGTATGGAAAATATATATATATATATATATATATATATATATATATATATATATATATATATATATATATATATATATATATGATTAACTTTTAAGCTCTTGTTCATCTTACAATTTATTGAAACATATTTATTCACTCTCAGGTGCTTCCAATAAATCTTTCCCGTCCTGATGATGAGCCTTATATAAATAATTTTCATAGAGTCAAAACGTAGGCAGCTATAATAGTGGACTGTCTCATATTTTGATTTGGACCATGCTACTCTGACATAAAGTGGCATGTAACAACAAATACTCCATACCAGCCACTTGTAAAGGTTTTGACTATTTGGGGCATACTGTAACTTCTGAAGGGATACAGCTCAAATTTAGTTTGGTGCGAGTTTTAGAGTAAGCTCCTAACCCAAAGGACAAATATTCATTACTGTCATATTTAGGCTTAAGCAAGTATTACTCTCATTACATTCAAGGTTATGCTGTAGTGATTCAGGCCATGAGATTTCTTTTAAAACAATGTATGAAGTTTATCTGAAATGATGAGCTGAACCAGTGCATAATAAGGTCACAAAGTTGATAATTGAAGCACCACTTCTGAAACCATATGTTTAAGGTCACAAGTGCAGCATAACAGTCAATGCCAGTGATATAGGACTTGTAGCAATTCTAAGTCAGTGGTATAATGGGCATGAAAATACTGTAGTATTTGCTTCTAGGACTTTGACTATAATTGAATATGTTTACAGCACAATAGAGTGTGAGACCTTTGCATGTTCATGGGCTGTAGAGAAATTAAAGACATACATTTGTATTTCACATTTCTAAATTTTCACTAATCACAATCCTCTAGAAGGTTGGTTAGACTGTTATCTCCTGTACAGTAAATCATCTGTGATTAAAGTATAGGTCTGGTGGGAAAATTCTATGATCTGATTGTCTTTTTAGATTGCCAGTTTCAAATTAAGTAAGTTGCAAATTATATGACGAGGAACTCAATTGTTTTGTAGCAGCTGTAGATGTTATATCCGATTTTCAGAGTTTTTTTATGCACAACAGTGGCTTGATGAATGCAATAAGGACCATGTGTTGTTAAAAGTCAGACAGTATATTGTGACTGCTTGTCCACGTGATAGATATTTGCCATCTGAATTGTGTCCATTTGCTCCCATAGCATCAGATCTGTCTGTAGTTCGGGATATTGTATTATAGTAAGATTGGTTTGTTCCTCTGAAAAATGTAAGAAATAAATTAATAGAAATAGCTCATGAAGGATATTTAGGGATTTCTGCAACATGATGGAGACTATAGCAAACATACTGGTGACCATCAAATAGCATGCACGTTAGGAAAATTGTGACTGAATAGAAAGTACAGCTTTTGTCTGACAGACATTAGAGATTTGAGTGATTGCATTTTGGTCTCTGACAAGGAGCACATCTGCACACAAGCTAGTTCCCTTCACTGCCAGTATTTTTGTTTTTACTTTATAATTACTTTGGTGTTGCCTTTGTGTTTAGAGCCTGATGTGATAGCAGAATGATTCTGATGCACATTCCATCCTTATCAGATCCCTTCGCCTGGTAATGCTGTTGTAAATACCTTTTGGAGTGTCTTGATTTTCTAACTGATGCTATTTCACAGCATCACAGATTGTGTTAATTTGAAACTGTTCAGTATAAAGCTATACTCTGTTTACTTTTTTCCTCTCCTTCCTTCCTTCCTTCCTTCCTTCCTTCCTTTCTTCCTTTCTTTCTTTCCTTCCTTCCTTCCTTCTTTCTTTCTTTTTTCTTCCTTTCTTTCTTTCTTTCTTTCTTTCTTTCTTTCTTTCTTTCTTTCTTTCTTTCTTTCTCTTTTCTGTTTGTCATTCAGTTGTTGCTCATCTATAATTTTATGTTATGTATGTCCCCCCAAAATCCTCTGCTCCTGCCATAAACTACTACACAGTGGGAGAGGGGTAATGGGAGAGCCATATATCACATGGTCTCAGATATCTATCCGTGTCCCAAAGGTAAAACAAATGCTTTCCTGCCATCCTTGACAGACCTCTACCACGTTTCCTGTCTTCCTTCCCTCTCCTGCTGCTATGCTTTCTGTCAAATCATACAAGCAGCATTGCACTTACAGCCTCCCAGAGAGACCACAGCCTGTCCTGGAAGGCCTTCACGATATAGCAACATTGGGTAACGACTTTTGTTATCAACTGTTGCCATGTCGTAGCAGTGTGTTGCCAGATTTAGAATCTGGTGTAAACGATAGAGGCTTTGCATGGAAGCAATGCAAACCAAAGGCATAAGGCATCGACACCGCAGAGGGTTGCATCCGTGTACTTACCTCGACTCACAATAAGTAGGCCTTGAGAGTATTGCTCAAGTGGTTTCCTAAGCCTAGAATGTACTCTTTAAGCCAATCAGCATTGTCTTCTCTTGTCAGTTACACTATACTGTTGTATGAACAAGGAATTTGACCGTTGCACGGTAGTAATAAGTGATTGAAAAATGCATTCATTAGTACGCTTGTCGCAAATAACTTGTTATTTGGCCACAATTATTTTTATCCACATGGTATAAAAATATAGGGATTTTTCAATATGTTTATGTCATGCTGGTGAAAATAAATATGGATAAATAACACATTATTAGGAAAAACCATGTTAATAAAGAAACTTTCACTCATTTAGTACTACTGTAGTGCTGTGGTCAGACTCCGTGTTCTCATATATATATATATATATATATATATATATATATATATATATATATATGTCTGAATGTACATAGTAGCATAACATATCTGTGTTTATATCTAAACTACACCCTCATGTTTACTTGTTTGTGAATGCAGAGGTGGACATTTTAGGCAAAATATGAGTTTGCAATTAAAGACTAATACAACCATTCATGATCATTTTTAAATTTGCAAATTATGATGTAACGAGCACACAATAATCATCCCTGCTACGCTCTTTCAATTATATTTCAAACTTATAAAGATGAGGTCTGGCATGACATGCAGTATGTACTCGATGCCTATTGTTTGGGATACCATAAAACCTTTAAAAAAGTATTGTATGATGCATGAGATGTCTGATCATGTTGTTTTTTAGTGTTTTAGTTTGCGGACTTATGTGGTACACTGTATAGATAAAAATACTTCCCTATTAGTGCTCTGGAATGGTCACCTGATACAACAATGCTACACAGAAGCAACAAACAAAATAAAAACAATTACAAATATAAATATGAAATTATATTTATAATTAAATGGTCAGTAACTGTAGATCTTTTAAAACTGCTGTTTTCACTGGACAGATGTGCTGCTTTACTCTTCAGAATATCAAAACTATGCGCTTCAGGATATTTTAAGGCACAATGTAAAGCAATCACTCTCAAACACCTTCGTAAGTAGAGTAATCAAGTTTATTTAAGGGGCAAGTTCTCAGCTAGCAAAACTAAACCACACTAATATATATATATATACATCAGGAGAATAACATGAGAATAATGATAAAGATATAAGCACTCTGTGAATAATTGCAAGAGTAAGTGCATATAATACAAGCACACACAATATACCTCAATGCTCAATAGCATGAAAATTACTGTAAAAATAAGTGCATATTACGCGCGCACACACAATATACTTCAATGCTCAATAGCATGAAAATGACTGCAAGAATAAGTACATATTACGCGCGCACACACAATACACTTAATAAATTGAAAAGCTTCACCGAAAAGAGCGTCTGCATCCCTCCGCCGTACACAAAGCTGGGGAACCCAAATCAGCTGACACAGGGAGCCTCTGTTCGGGACAATCAGTCCTCCTGGCGTTGCGTCCAACCCAGAAGAGAGTTCCTAAACCAGCCCATCCAGGCCCCCAACTTTTATAGTATTTACTAACGCCCAGGAGTCTTTTCTAGAAAAAGACCCCCTCCTTTACAAATTGTGCAATCGGCGGTACCTTGTTCACCCTTCGAGACGTCTCCTCAGAACGGGCCAAGTTCCCAGGAGAGGACTCCAAGGTGAAGCTTGCATTCCTCCTTGTGTACAGGCGCATCCCCCTGTTGTTCTAACTGATAGCTCGTGGAATGTAAATAGCGCCCTTCGTACCAGGCAGATGGAGCGAAGTTGAGCAGAAAAACACCCCACCCTTCAGCTTGCCGAAGCTTGTGGAAAAACACAGAACAGTGCCTTACGCACCGAACCAGACTCGACAAAATGGAGTCGTGAACCAAAATGGAAGCGAAGGCCAATGAAAGCAGAGGCCAATGGTCCACACTCTGCACCACTGTTTACCTTGCACGTAGTGCTGCCGCATGCACGTAGTGTATGTAGCAATACATTTCCACCCTTGGACCATTTGGCCAACTTACAACTAAGTATATCCTATAAGCTGAAATGGCAATGCTTTTGGGCGAAACTGAGATAGAAGGTTAGGCACACACTGAATACAACAACATAATGAAATTAAAATAACTGTTATGATAATGATTACACCAAAGATATAACGCAGTTGGCCTAAATTAGGCAGCCATCCAAAAGCCCAATCCCACCACCCCTTGTCAACATCCTGCTGCACCCCCTTCACCAACTTATGCAGGGCCTCTATGTGGGAGTTGATTGATATGGAGTGGTCGGATAAATTGAAGCAACATAATCCTTCAAAATCACTGCAGCCATGGTTGTGTTTAAGCAGTAAATAATCAATAGCAGCGCGATTCTGCAAAGCAGCTCTTCTAATTCCCTGTACATCTAATAACAGCTCAGCTAAGGCAGCTGATGTATAGTTAATATTCTTGACTACTAAACATGCAAGTTTATTAATAACTCTGGTATTATATACTGCAAGTCCTGGCACCCCTACGATAGAACTAGCTAAACTAACATATTCTGTTTTGGACAGCAATGAAATTTCAGAATCACAGTCCGTAGGTAATTGAATAGTGTCTCTGGTATAGCGAGGGTGTAGAGCAGTATCCATAGGAAACATGAGAAAGCCTAAGCGTGACCAGGCACAAGGCCCTCCGGTTAGATTGGCTGGAATATAAGTAAAAGAAAGATTACCACAAGAAAAGAGCCAACCTTTAGGCAACTTAACATTTTGAATGTGGCTGGCAGCAGGCACCACATGTTGGCAAAACATTGAATTATTTACATTCAAACAGGTTAGGTCAGTCCGTGAGTGGCACAACGTCCGTTGTGCAGCAGTTAAGTTTTTGTCTCTTTTCTCCAATTTGAGCTGAGCACATTTACCTATTTTCATAGGATCACAGGTCAATGAATAGCACACATCCCCATTTGAGATGTTAAACGTGAGTATAGATGTCATGTTCCTCCACAACCGCCTGCCCACCTCCGGGCAATGACGGCAGTACTCATAGAGTGACAGATGGGAGCGAACGTCACTCACATCCACCATTCCATCCTGGTTTGTATTGTTAAAGATGTGTAATAATACAGCAGCAGGAGTGGGCACTGCCACTAGACAAGTGGTAATCAAATCTTGAACGCTTTGCATGTTACTCATTCAGAAGTGAGATATATTCAGCAGTTCCTGCGCTAGATGAATCCAAACATTGTTCGGTTGATGCAGCAGCGTTGGCATCTGCGGCTGACGGTTGAATTTTTGGGCTATGAGCCCCTCCCGCTCCCCGGTGGAGTCTCCCGAACGGGCTCCATACACCACACTCATGGCACAGGCACTCCACAGGATGATCTGAAAAGAATAAAGGACAAAACACGTATTATCATTCTCGCAGATAGCATTTGTCAGCGGGAACATGTTCCCATTTGTCTTGACCAGGTCGCATAACTACCAGGACATTGTCTGGTCCAGTGGCGATGACATCAGCGGGTTGAGGAGGGTTATTTGGGGATTCAATCCACACTTTGGCCCCTGGGTTCTTGTCAGTAGATCCGAACCCTCCTTTGCCTCTCACAGTGAGAAGAGCTGGGGCGCTCCCCTTCTTAACAACACCTCCATAAACCGGCATGATGACAATTTGGGCAACGCGATCACCAGGTTGCACCACTAGGTCTGTGTCACCACTGTTCAAGAGAATGACTTTCAACTCGCCTTGGTAGTCTGCATCTATCACGCCTCCTAAAACTTGGATGCCCCTCAAGGCAAGCCCAGATCGAGGGGCGATCAGACCGTAATGCTCAGGGGGAATCTGAATTCCCACCCCAGTTTCAATCAGAGTGATGTCTCTAGGTTTCAATCGATGCATGTGTAAAGCATGTAAGTCAAGTCCTGCAGATTCTGGTGTAGCTCGATATGGGGCCAAAGCTCCTGGAGCTGTTTCCCAATACACAATGGTATTGCTCGTTGTAAACGGATTAATCTGTAAAGCAGGTGTGAGCATTCTCATGAGAGGTGTCTCAGCATTTGTAAGGGGTCGGTTGTTCAAAATTTGCAAAGCATCATACAAATTATCCCTCCACCCCTTCAGTGTCCCATCATTCAGTTTACGCAATTGTTCTTTCAGCAACCCATTCATTCTCTCAATCAGTCCCGCTGCTTGTGGGTAGTAAGGTATGTGAAAAATCCACTCAATATTGCGTTGTGCACAATAGTCCTGCACTAGTCTGCCCTTGAAGTGGCTGGCGTTATCACTTTGAATCTGGAGTGGCACTCCATAGTACAGAATCAACAGATCTAGTGTTTTCAGGGTGCTCTGCTGAGTTGCGCGCTTGCAGGGAAAGGCTATGAGATAACCAGAGTAAGTGTCTACCACAGTGCAGGCATACTGACACCCTCTGCTCACTGGCATTGGTCCAATGTAATCAATCTGCCAAATCTGTCCTGGCAATTTACCTCTACCTAGCTGGCCTCTCACCACCTTTGGGACCGGTCTGTGCTGTGCATGCTGACAAATGGGACATTCAATGATCGCTGTTTTAATCAAATCTAGGGGAAGATGCATCCCTCTAATCTCAGCCCACCTGTGAGTAGCCTTTTCTCCAAGATGTCCGCATTTCTGGTGTGCCCATTTAGCCATTCCCACCAAATCAGAACTCTGCGCCTCCACTTCAGCCTCTTGAATCTTGGCTCGATCGTCTGCAAGACAATTGAACCATCGGTCTAATGAATCAGTTGGACAGTGAGCGTCCACATGATAGACAGTCACGGTGCTTTGAGGTAACATTTCCCAGATCTCCTGCCATAACTCCTTCCCCCATACCTCTTTGTTATGGATTTTGTACTGATGTGCATGCCACGTGGGAAGCCAAGTAGCTAACCCATTGGCGGTAGACCAGGAATCTGTATAAATGTGACATTTTCCGGGTAGCTCCTGTTTTAAAGCCTGATACACGGCATAAAGCTCTGCATACTGGCTACTTTTTCCCTGTCCTGTAGTTGTCAAAAGCTTCTTGGTAACAGGATTATAGGACACTGCCTTCCAGTGCCTTTTCGCTCCAACATATTTTGCTGAACCATCTGTGAACCACACATGTTTTTTGTCATCTGCAGACAAGTCTGCGAACGGCTGGCCCCACCCTACTGGGGATTCACACACTGAAGGTACATCATGCAACATTTCGGAATTCTCCACTGGAGCCTGCGCTACCTGCTCATGCAAAACGGCGGTCCCTTTTGGACCCGCTCGTGCCCTGTCCTGGACATACCATTTCCATTTTATAATGCTGGCTTCTTGCGCATGTCCAATTCTATGAGTTTTTGGGGAACTCATCACCCACTGCATGATGGGAATTTCAGGCCTTAAAATCACATTGTGTCCCAGTGTAATTTGCTCAGTATCAACCAGGGCCCAATAGCAGGCCAGCAGCTGCTTCTCAAAGGGAGTATACCGCTCTCCTGCCTCAGGTAACTTCTTTGTCCAAAATCCCAGGGGCACCCTCTTTCTTCCTTGTTTTTGCCATAAACTCCAATTGGCATACTGCCCCTGGACTGTCACATTCAACTCAATGTCTCCCTCTCGAATCGGCCATAAATCCAAAGCATGCTGTATGGCGTCTTTCGCCAATTCAAACGCGCGCTGCTCCTGCTCTCCCCATTCAAACGCATTTTTCTTTCGTGTAACTTTGTACAATGGGGCCAAAATCTGAGACAAATGGGGTATATGTTGTCTCCAATACCCGAATAGTCCAATAAAACTCTGGGCTTCCTTCCGATTTCGCGGTACTGCGAATTCCTTAATCTTTTGTTTCACTTTTGGCAACACTTCTCTGTGTCCCTGATTCCACTGAATGCCCAAAAATTTCACGCTCTGAGACGGTCCCTGCACTTTCTCGGGGTTAATCTCCCACCCTTGATTCTGCAGATGTTCCACCACCCTGTCTAGCTGAATTTGCACCTGTTCTTGCGTCTCTCCCTGCATAATCACGTCATCTATATAGTGAGAAATTTGCACTCCAGGAACCACTGGTACTTCATCCAAATGCTCTGCCACCAGCCGGTGGCAGATAGTGGGGCTATGTAAATACCCCATGGGTAATCTACAGAAGGTGTACTGACGCCCCGCCCATTGGAATGCCAGCTGAGGCTGGCTCTCAGTAGCTATTGGTATCGTAAAGAAGGCATTGGCAATGTCAATGGTTGCATACCAAGTCCCACTGTGTTTCTGTATGTTCTCAATCAAGGTAATGGTGTCTGGGACCGCTGCAGTCAGAGGAGGTGTATGTTTATTCAATTGGCGATAATCAATGCAAATCCTCCAACTGTTATCACTTTTACGAACAGGCCAGAGGGCATTATTCCACGCAGTGGTGATGGGAACTATTACCCCGGCCTCTAGTAAATCATGTATAGTCTGGCTAATCTCCTCATGTCCTCCCGGTATTCTGTACTGTTTCATTTGAATCACCTTAGTAGCTTGGGGAAGTGTTACCGGAGGAATCTTCAACAGCCCCACCCTTGCGGCGGCTATTGATATAAATCTTTTGGAACCAAATTGATAACATCCATCTTCCAAATGTAGGGTCATCCCTTTCAAAATGTCAATTCCAATAATGTATTCGGGAATGGGCACAATCAGGACAGTGTATTCTCTCTTTGGAAGTGCCCCTATTTTCATGGGAACCACTATCTGCACTGCCGGGATTTCTTTTCCGCCCAATCCCGCAATGGTGAAGTACTGTCCCCTGAATTTTCTTGGATTGCCATGAATCAAAGTGGCCTCCGCTCCGGTGTCAACGAGGGCTCGAACTTTTTGAACATTTCCACGTTTCCAATAAATTTTTACTTTGACATGAGGTCTGTTATCTTTGCGAGCCCATCCCTGCACCGGAGTTTGGCCTGTTTCCTAATCTATTTTCACTCTGCGCACATCAGAGTCTGCCCAAGTCAAATCTGGATACAGTTTGCGGTAATTCTCAGGGAACTCCTCCTCCCTGTCTCTGCTTCGCAACCTCTCTGAGCTTACCAGCTCCCTCTCCCACTCTCTTCCTCGAGTTTTCCCAGAACCTGTCAGTTCCCGGTCTCTCTCCCTGCTCCGGGTGCCCTCTGCGCTTCGGTGCTCTTCCTCCCAATTTCCGTCCTCTGGGGATCTCTCTCTACTGTGGGGTTTTCTCCCTCTCTCTTCCTTTTCACCCTCACGCTCCTCCCCTCCTGCCTTTCTCTGGTTCACCACTTTGTTATCCTTCTTGTTCCCTTTCCTACTCCCCTCCTTTTTATCCAAACCGCGTTTGCGGTACATTTCCCACATGTCCTTGGTGCTTATCCCATCAATTTCATTCCTGGTCACCCCATCTCGCATCAAGGCCTGAAACATGTCTCGCCTTGTCACCCTGTTGTTATCAGTACGATTCTCAGATCGTGAATTCCTCTCTGGCTTAGCCCATTCTCCTAAATCACTTAACTCACGCACCGCTTCTACCACCTGAGACAATGGGTTACCTGTCTGATTAATTAACAAAGTAATGATGACATGCTTATATGCAGGAGGAGCGGCCCTAATCAGCCGGTTTCGCACAGACACACTTAAAATTCCATTCATCAAATCATGGGCATTACCCATAAAGATAGCTGTTTTCATCCCTTCTTCCTTCAATCTCTGTACTGCATCTCTCAAAGTATACCAAAGTTTATCATTAGGCGGCCAGTCTGACTCTGTCGGATACTTCTGAGCACACCCTTGCGCAGCTAGCTCTAACAAATTGGTCATGGGACCATTCCCTGGATAGGTTCTAAACTCATTTTGAATAACCGGGTCTGTACTTAACATACAAAACCTCGGGGCGTCGCCGTGATCCAATTGGACCCCCTGGCCCCCCATATCGTGCACCCGCACCAACCACGTAAGCAATGTTTCCCCAGACCTCTGTCGAAATCTGTCTATCACATCACTTAGTTCTTGCTGTGTATAATCCTCCAGGGCATCCAACATCACCCCTCCAGGATTAGCTGGGCTATGCTGTAACTTTCGCCGATATATGGGCTGCGCACGGACAACATTCCTGCGCTCTGTCTTCTCCTGTCTAACATCTTGGCAGTCATCGCCCCCGGACCCATCTGAAAAATCAGATGTATCCCAGATGTTTCCATCCCAAAATTCAGGGTCAAAGGCTAATCCTGCCTGAGAGATAGCTAAATGCACCTTCTTTTTATTAACTTTCCCTCTTCGTTTCTTGTGTTTATATTTAGCTACGCTAACAGCCGTTCTCTCCGCAACCAGTTGGTACATTTCCAACTTATCACTTAATAATTTATTTTGACAAGCTAGCATGGTAGAGGAATTTCGGGCTTCCACTAACTCCTTCTCCAGCTGCTCGTGGTCTTTTTGTAACTGTAAACATTTTTCATACAACTTTCGGTACGCAGAAAGCAAGATCCAGCCTCGCCTCCCCAACGCACAAACCTCCCTTCCCTTGTCAATTGAAACTTTCCGTAAACATATGAGAAGGTCTTCAGGTTCCACATTTAACATACACGCATTCCAATTTTCACACAAACCAGCACAACGTGACCATTCCTGAGCTAAAAGTTTATATGGAGCGGTTTCCCACCCCGGTATTTCTATGTCTGGATTTGCTACATGAGAACCTGCTTTTGAGCTCGCTTTGATCTTATTAAGCATTTTCCCTTTTTTTTTTTTCGAATCCTGCCGACTACGCCAATTTGTGCTGCTTTACTCTTCAGAATATCAAAACTATGCGCTTCAGGATATTTTAAGGCACAATGTAAAGCAATCACTCTCAAACACCTTCGTAAGTAGAGTAATCAAGTTTATTTAAGGGGCAAGTTCTCAGCTAGCAAAACTAAACCACACTAATATATATATATATACATCAGGAGAATAACATGAGAATAATGATAAAGATATAAGCACTCTGTGAATAATTGCAAGAGTAAGTGCATATAATACAAGCACACACAATATACCTCAATGCTCAATAGCATGAAAATTACTGTAAAAATAAGTGCATATTACGCGCGCACACACAATATACTTCAATGCTCAATAGCATGAAAATGACTGCAAGAATAAGTACATATTACGCGCGCACACACAATACACTTAATAAATTGAAAAGCTTCACCGAAAAGAGCGTCTGCATCCCTCCGCCGTACACAAAGCTGGGGAACCCAAATCAGCTGACACAGGGAGCCTCTGTTCGGGACAATCAGTCCTCCTGGCGTTGCGTCCAACCCAGAAGAGAGTTCCTAAACCAGCCCATCCAGGCCCCCAACTTTTATAGTATTTACTAACGCCCAGGAGTCTTTTCTAGAAAAAGACCCCCTCCTTTACAAATTGTGCAATCGGCGGTACCTTGTTCACCCTTCGAGACGTCTCCTCAGAACGGGCCAAGTTCCCAGGAGAGGACTCCAAGGTGAAGCTTGCATTCCTCCTTGTGTACAGGCGCATCCCCCTGTTGTTCTAACTGATAGCTCGTGGAATGTAAATAGCGCCCTTCGTACCAGGCAGATGGAGCGAAGTTGAGCAGAAAAACACCCCACCCTTCAGCTTGCCGAAGCTTGTGGAAAAACACAGAACAGTGCCTTACGCACCGAACCAGACTCGACAAAATGGAGTCGTGAACCAAAATGGAAGCGAAGGCCAATGAAAGCAGAGGCCAATGGTCCACACTCTGCACCACTGTTTACCTTGCACGTAGTGCTGCCGCATGCACGTAGTGTATGTAGCAATACAACAGATCAAATGTATTACATGCCTTTTTAGGTCAGCACTGCTGTCTGGTTGAGAATGACTTCTTGGGGGCACTCTGAAAGCTACCTTGGGAATGCATTCCGCCCGTTGCTTACCATTGACTTTGTGTTTTTTGAAACTCACAGTTAATTGCTTTCTATTCATTGGCTTCATTTGGTTTAGACTGTCCAACATGTCTTGGTTCTTCCCATGGAGCAAAGCCTTTTTACTATGTCTCTGATTGACTCCTTGTATCCTTCCATGAGTACTCGCTTTCTGGGAACTCACTTTTCTTTTTCATCAGACACTTCACAAGAAACTTGTGTTTTCAGCCGTCTCTCTTACATGCTAGTTCAGGAAGCAGTAAAGTGATGTATTTCCTTGAAAAGGGTTCCTGCCTCCATATCTGTCTGCTTGACTGACTACTTATACTTGCCACTTTAATTATCCGTCTTGCATGCCTTTTGAGGAACAATGTTCTTGTCTATGAGCTTGTTTATGTTGAGCAGTGCTCTTTACTAACACCATAACTTAAACAATTCTCATTCCCAATTTTATGCCGATGCCATAAGCACTGGGACTAGGGGAGTCAGAGGGTTCTGAAAACCCCCAAAAGAACCATGCTGGAGGTCAGAAGCGAATGAGCAACAAAGAGGCCTTTAAAGGTTGTTTTTACTTTGCCACATTTGCTGTGCATTCAAATACAGAGTTCAAATGTTAGACTCTGTCTTCCAGGGAGCTTGGTGTTTACTCTTCTTTCTCTGACTGCAAAGTGAGTTGCTTTAAGTTACAATCTTGCTGTGTACAGGAGTGCAAAAAGGCTGTAGAATATTATTTTTTTCAAGCATACAAAAAAATGTAGATGCCTATAAATGACCTGTACAAATATTTCATCATAAATCAGAATTAGGACCGCACAAATGAAGCACAAACAAAATCAATACATTGTGTAATGCAGATTTCCACAAATTATTGTTTGTGGGCTGTATAGTTTTATCAGTAAAACTGTATGTCTGTGCAAATGTAATGGTCATTCCAATTGAAAATGTATTCGGTGTAATGGCAGTGTGCTACCACACTATGGATACTCCATTCTACACAATTCCAATATATGGCATTCTACTCCACTCTGACACTCAACTCCACTTTATGCCACTCTATTCTATGCCACTCTACTCTATACCACTGTACGCTCCTCCACTCTATGACACTCTACTCTATGCCACTCTACACCACTTAACTCTATGATATATCAGTCTACACTACTCCACTCTACTGCACTCTACTACACTCTGTGCAACTCCATACCACTCTACTCCAAGCCACTTTACTCCATGACATTCCACTCCATGAAACTCCACTCTACAACACTCCTCTCTATGACACTCCACTCTACGCCACCATGCTACACAATGCTTTACTCTACTTATGCAACTCCACTCTATACCCGTCTAGACCATTCCACTCTATGTCATCCCCAGTCTATGACACTCTACTCTACACCACCCCACTCTATCCCACTCCACCCTACGCTTCTCCATCTACGCTACTCCACTCTATTCCATTATATGCTCCACTCTATGCCACTGTAATCTATGCCAATCCACAACAATCTACTCCACTGCATGACACTCTACTCCACTCCACTATACGACACTCTATGCTACTGAACTCTATGGCACTCTATGCCACTCCACTGTATGATACTCCACTACTCAATGCCACTACACACCACTTTACTTCACTCTACGCCACTCTGCTCTGCACCACTCCACTCTGGGACGCTGTACTCCACTCTGTGCTGCTGCACTCTTTTTCACTGCACATCACTCTACTCCAGTCCATGCCACACCACTCAGAGCCACTCTACTCTACGATACTGTTCTCCACTCTATGCCACTTCACTCTATGCCACTCAACACCATTTCACTCTACACCGGTGGTGCTCAACCTTTTGACTTCTGGGGACCCCACCCATTGAGTCATTACAGAAAGCTGGGTACGTAATCTGTTAATTCTATTTAATTTTCTAAGCAGTCGTGGACCCCCTGTGAAGGCTTCGGGGACCCCCAGGGATCCCCAGACTACAGGTTGGGAACCACTGCTCTACACCACAACCTGCCACTTCACTCTACGACACTCCACTCTATGCCACTCCACTCTACGTGACTCCAGGCTACGTCACTCCCTTCTAGTACATTCTACTCCTTGACACTGTATTCCAATCTACAACACTCTATCACTTTACAACACTCCACTCTACTGCATTATATGGTACTCCATTTTACAACACTCTACAACAATCCACTTCACAACACTCTATTTCACTCTATGCCACTCCTTTCAATTCCACTCCACTCTACAATGCTCTAATCCACAACACTGCTCCTCTCTATGCCACTCCATTTTACTCCACTTTATGCCACTGCATTCTACTCCACTCTAATCTTCGACACTCCACTTCACTCCACGCCATTCCACACCACTCCATTCTACCCCACTCCACTCTGTAAAACTCTATGCCACTCCACACCATTTTATTCCATTCTATGCCACTCCACTGTATGACACTTCACTCTATGGCACTCCACTCTACTCCAGAATACTCCACTGTACTCCACAATGCTCCACGATGCTTCACTCCACTCTACATTATTATTCCACTCTACGTCACTCAACTCTATGACATTCCTCTCCACATCACTCCACTCTGACACTCTACTGCATGGTACACCACTCCACTGTAGGCCATTCCACTCTATGCCACTCCCCTCTATGACACTCTACTCCACTTTACTCCACTCTGCAACACTCTACTCTTTGCCACTCTATGCCCCTCCACTCTATGACACTTTATACTACTCTATGCCATTGCCCTCTACACCACTCCTCTCTACTACACTTTATGCCACTCCACTCTATACCTCTCTACTCTACTCCACTCAAAGGCACACTACACCACTCTACTCCAATTTACAACACTCTATTCTACTCTATGACATTCTAGTCCACGCCACTCCACTCTATGCCACTCCACTCTACTCCACTTAACGACACTCCACGCCACTACACTCCATGCCACTCTCCTCTATGCCACTTACTTTTAGCCATGCTGAACCGCAGCCCCACTGGCATACAACATAGCTAAAATACATTGGAAAAGGCAATAGCTCTCAAATAGGCTATACCTCTTGGCTTTGTGAATGCTTGTTTCAAAGATAGAGATTTTGTTGTTAGTTTGAGCCAAACCACGGAAAAGCCTTGCTCAACTGTTTGGAGAAACTGTCAGGTCTCTGAGCATTGGACTTCAAAATTGTGGGTAATGCACTCTGCAACTACAAATTCTAAGGATCTAGAATACAGGCATCTAGAAAGCACCTCAAGGCTACTTTGTAATTTGATGACCTAGCCGACGAAGGTCGTGACTGTGAACAGCTCTAATGGAGGGTTGTAAAGTGATACAAAGACTCAGCGCCTTCTCTCTCACCCTCGATCCAGGAGGGAAGTAGGACCCACCCAGGTAGTAGGGTGGTTCCATCCACTTGCGTCCACCCTCGATCTGTGCCCTGCATGAGGTAATATTGCATACTTTCCCCCAAACTATTATTGGACACTCTAGTTTCTGTCTGTCATATATCTTTCCTTTGCCTACTCTATGCCCCCCCACAAACTTTCCCTTTGATCTTGAGTTGTTCTGCTGATTAATACTGCCACCCTGACAAGCTCTCCCTTAAAGTGTTTTTTGTTATATCTGTTGTATAGTGTTTCGTACCACAACTCCAATCCATCTCTCTTAAATACTAAAAAAATGGAAATTAACACATGTTCACTTAAAGCTGCTGCCCCTCTGATATTGTAAATACAATGACATCACAAAATCATCAAATACTTTCGGCAACACCACAGACCTACACTACCAGTTTTATTCCACATTAATTCCAGAGAATATGGAGTATTTCCTTTCCCCCTTTTAGCAAATTGCTAATCCAGAACCGTATTGCATCTGGACATTCTGTAAAAATGCCAAACCTTCCCGTCACTCAACAAGGCAGATTTAGCATAAACGTCTTTGACTTGCAATGGTTCCAAAAATTTACTACACCCCTTCTTTGTTTTGTGCCCCAATTTGACTCTCACCAAATCACCTGGTGCCAAATACACATCTTTTACACAGGTGCGGCCCGTCCTTTAGGGCGGAGGGGCCACACCCCCCCACCTTTTGCACCTCATGAAGAGTGTCTGTCAGGCTGAACAAAGGTCAGCCTGACAGACACTCTTCATTTTCAGCTCAGATAGCCAGGAGTGAGACATGCACGATTTGCGCAGACTCCTGGCTGCCTGAGCTGAACTTTGCTGGGCTGAGGAGGTCACAGCTCCTATGGGCGTGACCTCCTTGGCACAGCAAACGTGCCTCGAGGCCCTCCCCTGGGTGACGAGGAAAGCGTCACCCATTGACTTCGACCTGGGCGCTTCAGGTTTAAGCCATGAAGCGCCCAGGGCGAGTGTCAATCAGTGACACTTTGTCACAGAGTGGGTTGGGGTCAGTAGTCTCACTGACCCCATCACACTCTGTGATGAGGCTGGGACTGCTGCCTTTCCTCATTGGGTGACCTGAGGAAAGTCAGCAGTCACAACCCTCCTGGGACCTCAAGGCTGAAGGTAAGTGTGTGTGTGTGTGATATTTTAAAATTAATGTTTGGTGCATGCCTGCATGTTTGAATGTTATGAGTGTTAATGGACGTGCGTGCGTGCGTGCGTTTGTGAAAGAATGAGTGTGTGTGATGTTTTCAAATGAATGTTTGGTGCGTGCATGTTTGAATGTAATGAGTATTATGAGTGCTGTTAATGGATGTGTGTGCGTGTGTGAAAGAATGAGTGTGTGTGAACTTTTAAAATGAATGTTTGGTGCATGCGTGCATGTTTGAATGTTATGAGTGTTGTTAATGGATGTGCGTGCGTGTCTGTGTGTGAAAGAATGAGTGTGTGTGCTTCCCGCCTGCCTCCCACGCTCCTAAAGCTGCCGGCCGCCACTGCTTTTACACCATGTTTTGTGTCATAATATGTTTAGTACAACTTCTGCATCTTCACCAAATTACTCTTCATCACAGAGGGAGACCACCTGCTGCAACTTTTACTATTCTTCCAGGCCATGTTATCCTTTGTGAAGAGCTCTTTCCCTCTAAGGATTCTAAAAGGGATGTAACCAGTTACCGTTGGTGTTATCCTGTATGCCCATATTGTACTATTCAACTCCTTCATCCAATCCACACCGGCATTGATAGCCGCTTGTACACCGCCCACCACCATTCTGTTGAATCGTTCTACAACGCCATTCCCTGTTGGATGGTAAACTGGCATTTTTTTCTCACAAATCCCTTTCCTATTTAGGGATCTTTCATACTTTTCTGAGACAAATTGTGGACCATTGTCACTTAGGATGGAGTTTGAAATCCCCTCTCTTAAGAATATCTTCCCTAAGAAGGAAATTATCTTATTAGTATTAATAGTCTCTGACACTACGACCTCAGGCCACTTGGAATAATGGTCCATGACTACAATGACAATCTTGGATACTCCCCAGTGATCTAAAATGGGACCTAAAATGTCCACACTAAGATCCTACTAAGGACACTCTGGACCTTTCCGGTCTGCAAAGATGGCCTGAGCATGGACTGCGCTGTGTCAGAATTGGCATATAACTGGCAATTCCTCACAAATCTTTCAGTGTTGACATCTATCCCAGGCCACCAATAGGACGATTTCACCCTCCTTTTCAGTTCAGTTTAACTATGCCAAGGGGTGTTTTATGGTTTATTTCCAAAATTCTAAACCTTAGCCCTTCTGAAGGTGCCACCCTGTCCCCCCTTAGGCCATATCCCACATCACTAAGAGACAGTTCATCTTTATCTCCCATATTTTCTTGCATACACCACACAATTCACACGTGTTTGACCAGCCATTGATGATAAATTGTTTGACCAACACCAAGGCTTCATCTTCTTCATATTTAGTTTTCCATTCCTTGCTCAAAATAGTTTCACTGCCTTCACCAATCATTGCCACGTTGCAATCATCTCACTCTACATTCACATCCTCACAAGAAAGTAAGGGAGAATGACCCAAATAATCTGCCAGTTTGTTTCTTTTACCATGTAGGTATTCAACATCATACACATAATCTCGTAATCTCAACATCATTCTTGCAGTTTGTGGTGTGGCCCTGACAATACTATTGGATGTAAGAACTTTAACCAGTGGTTTGTGTCCATACGGAGCGTAAATAGGGTCCCCCACAAATACTGTCTGAATTTGTCCACTGCAGAGACCGCAGCTTACATTTTCTTCTCAAATACTGAGAGTTTTTCCCCATTCTTGATACTTGAGTTAAAACTGCCCCGAACCCCTTCCTATAGCAGGCTGGCCTGGTGTGTAGTGGGTACCTCTGGTACTTACACCTTATACCAGGTCCAGTTATCCCTTATTAGAGCAGTGTAGGCAGTGTCTAGAAGCCAGGCTCTCTAGAGGTAGCTGTGGATGAGCAGCCAATGCTTACCTAGGAGACGTGCAAAGCTCCTGCAATACCACTGTAGTCACACGGTACTCACACATGAAAGAAAAACACTCAGTGTTACAAAAAAAAAAAAGGTACTTTATTTTGGTGACACAAATACCAAAAATACCATAGAGACTAAACTCCCTTAGGAGGTAAGTAATACACAAATTATATACACTAGTATGCAGAAATACTCATAACAACAGTTAGAAAACAGTGCAATTAGTGAAAATCACAATAGTTAAAAATGGTCCTAGGGGGAGCACAAACCATATAATAAGAAAGTGGAATGCGAAAGTCGGTCCCCCACCTAGGCAAGTGTAGTGTGTAGAAGGGAGCTGGGAGCACTAGAAAAGCCCAAAGGTAAACATCACAACCCACCCCAGCGCCCAGGACCCAGGAGTAAATCACAGTAAGTTTCACAGATCGCACACAGAAACGAGAAGAAGAATTATGCAAAATCCAGAAGAGACTGCAAGACACCAACAGTGGATTCCTGGACAAGAAGACCTGTGGAAGAAGGGGACCAAGTCCAAGAAGAACAGAATAATCCAGGAAGAGCAGGAGCCCCTGCTAACCCGGATGAAGGTGCAAAAGGAGAACCACAGTGGAGAAGAAAAGTCAGTACTGCACCCAGAAGATGATGTCAGGTTCCTGAAAGGTGCAAGTGATGTCCTACGCCGCATGGAGGATTGCAGTCGGGATTGCGTCGTCGGAGTCCGCCAACAAGACTTGGCACATGCAAAGCTTGCGGTTAGTGGAAAATGCCCCTGCTGGCAATCAGGAAGGACCAGGTGGGCTCTACCAAGGAGGGGAAGTCAGAGGGGCCCTCAGTGACACAGATAGCCCACAGAACACCAGGCAGTGCACACAGGAGTCCCAAAAGATGGGGACAAGAAAGTTGCAGAAGAGGCCCATGCAGCACTATGACAAAGGCTTCTATGCCGCCGGAGAACCACTGAGGAAGCTGTGCGTCGCAGGATAGAGTGCTGGGGGACGGAGCTTCAAGATTCACGAAGATCTTGGCGGAAGGATGCCAACAGGCCTTGGCTGCTGCAAAAGCTATGGTGCATGGGGGTACTGTCGTGCATGGGGAGGCAAAGTCTTATCTCCACCAAAGTTGGACAGCTGGAAGAGAGGACCATTGGGACCACTTCAGTCCACCACCCGTGATGCAGGACGCAGCTCAGCAGGAGAGGGGATTCACAGAGCCGGTTGTCATTGCAGTTGGTGCCTGCAGAAGCAGGGGAGTGACTCCTTCACCCCAAAGGAGATTACATCTTCCTTCTGATGCAGGCTGAAGACTGGCTGTCCTCAGAGGATGCACGACCAGGGAAATGTTGCAGTTGCTGGAAGGAGCTGGAAATTCAATGTTGCAGGAGGCGTCTTGCTTCTTTGTTGCAGCTTGTAGCTTCCTGAAGAGTCCAGATGCAGTTTCTTCAGTCAGAAGTCGAAGTGGAGGATGCAGAGGATTCCTGCTGGAGTCTTGCAATCCGAATCCGAGGAACCACCCAAAGGAAAGACCTTAAATAGCCCTGAAAGGGGGATTGGTCACCTACCCAGGTAAGCACCTATCAGGGGAGGGCTCTGATGTCACCTGCTGGCACTGGCCACTCAGGTGCTCCTAGAGTTCCCTGCCAACCTTGAATCTAAGATGGCAAAACCCAGGGACCCTCTGCAGGAGCTCTGAGCACCACCCCTGGGGTGGTGAGGGACACTGAGTGGTCACTCCCCTTTCCTTTGTCCAGTTTCGCGCCACACCAGGGACTGGGGGTCCATGGATCGATGTAGACTGGTTTATGCAAAGAGGGCATTAAATATGCCCTTCAAACTATTTCCAGTGGCTTGGAGAGGCTACCCCTCCCAAGCCTGTAACACCTATTTCCAAAAAGAGAGGGTGTAACAACTTTCTCCCAAAGGAATCCTTTGTTCTACCTTCCTGGGCTCGAGCATTTCAAACAACAGGAGGGCAGAAACCTGGCTGGGAGGTGGCAGCAGCTTAGCCTGCTTGAAACCCTCAGAAGGCTGAAATGGCAATACTTGGGGTCCTCTAAGGAGCCCCCAGACTACCTAGAATCATACAATCAATGCTTGTAAAACCTTGGGGTATGATTCCAAGATGTTTGATACCAAGCATGCCTATGTTTGGAGTTACCATTATGTTGCTGGACATAGGTAGTGACCTATGTCCAGTATTCACGTAAAATGGTGTCCCTGCACTCACGAAGTCTGGGAAAATGGGCTTGGAGTTTGTACTTTTCACCCTGCCCTCTGGGCTAGAAGTCCTACCATAGGGGTGACTGATAAGTAACCTGGTGTAGTGGAAAATGGCAGTGAAAGTGTGCTTGCTACTTTTCACGCAGGCTGCAATGGCAGTCCTGCAGAAGCCTTTGCATGGGCTCCCTATTAGTGGCAAAATATATGCTGCAGCCCATAGGGATCCCCTGGGACCCCAATGCCCTGGGTACCTGGGTACCATATAATAGAGATTTATAATGGGATACCAGTGTGCCAATTGTGGATGAAATACAGAGTTTTGGGAGAGAGCATAATTACTGGGGTCCTGGTTAGCAGATCCCTGTGAACACAGTCAAGCACACTGACATGAGGCAGAAAAAGGGGGTAACCATGCCAAGAAAGAGGGTACTTTCCTACACTTTCCACTGGGACCTGTGGTGACAATCCTATCTGCCCCCAGCTCAAATCCTTGCAAGTGAACAGCTTTTGCAATGTCTTGCTTTATTCTTTCAAAATTAGCTTGTAACTCCTCACTCCAACTGAACTCTTTCTTCACCTTCAACAATTGTCTCAACCCATGTGTCTTCATAGCAAAATGTTGCACAAACTTGGAATAAAATTCTGCAAGACCGAATAAAGATCTGATTTCTTCTTTGGATGTCAGGGCTGGCGCATTACTAGCTGCCTCAATGATGTCCTTTTGGGCAAAATTACATCTCTGCCCACTTCATGTCCAAAGTATGTTACGGATCTCAATGCAAACTTGCATTATTTTAGCTAAGCCGTGAGGTCCCTGTCCGCCAATCTTCCCAACACCCTTTTCAACCTTGTGTCATGTTCAAGTCTTTTTCAGCCTTCACCAGTATATCGTCCTGGAAGTATGTCACTCCATCCATACCTTCCACTTGAAAAGTTTGTACTTCAGGCGCCGAAACACAGCTGCTGCAGATACAAGGCCAAACGGCATGTGTATGAATCTGTAACATCTGAAAGGAGTGATGAACGCAGTAAGGTTCCTGCTGGATGGATGCAGTTGAACTTGGTGGTATGCTGAGGTCAAATCTATTGTCAAAAACCATTTCATTCCCTTGGATAGTTACAGGAGTTTGTCAATCCTTCTTAGGGGAAACCTGTCTATCACAACATTCTTATTGAAGTCTCTTAGGTCAATGCATAGCTGTAAACTTCCGTCATGCTCCCGAGCTATGGCTAGAGTTGTGATCCACTCTGGGCTCTCAACCGGCTCCATTATTCCCTTACTTTCCAGAACATCCAACTCTTTCATCACACTTTCCCTGATCCCTATAGGTATGTTTCCGACCTTATGACACACTGGAGTTGCTCCATTCTTCAGCACGATTTTGTGGACAAATCACTCAATTTCCCTACCTTCCCTGAAAGCACACTGGGATACTGTTTCTTGACTTCCTCATCATAAGTTCAACTTCTTCATTAGGTGATGCTACAGTAAGTAGCATCACTTGGCCTCCACTATTCTTGATCAACCCACCCAAGGACTGAAGGCCTTTTTTCCACTACATACAATTTTCATTGAGCTGTTTTGCCTTTAAATTCAAATTTCAGTTCCCTGAATCCCACCATAGGGATCTTTTCACCTGTGAAG
Source organism: Pleurodeles waltl (assembly GCF_031143425.1). NCBI lineage: Eukaryota > Metazoa > Chordata > Amphibia > Caudata > Salamandridae > Pleurodeles > Pleurodeles waltl. The sequence goes on from NC_090444.1 coordinate 1,180,956,233, forward strand.
GTGACAGGGTGTATGTCAGTAGAATTCAACTGGACACCTAGGCCCATATTTATACTTTTTTAGCTCTGCATTTGCGTCATTTTTTTACTCAAAAGGAGCACAAACTTCCAAAATACAATTGTATTTAGTAAGTTTATTCTGATTTTGCGTCAAAAAATGACGCAAATGCAGTGTTAAAAAAGTATAAATATGGGCCCTAGAAAAACTGCAAATTAGTCCTTCCATATGGATCGTTGTACAATAGTGTATGACGATCCAGAGTCAGTCACAATTTGTGTGTGCATCCCTCGTATACACACATTGCACAAAGGTTTCTTCCCAGTTTCAACATTCACATCCAACACTGCATCTTCTACACTAATCATGCCTTCGTCAACCAAGGTCTCATTCTCTGCCTCTACATCTTCCTCAGTATCCGTCACACACCTAACAACATTCTTGTCCCCCTTACTATTCTTCTTTCTCCAAACTTTTGCGAAATTGCACATGATAGCACAAAATGCATACTTGGATTTTGCAGCTCAGCATTTTTTTCCTTCGCCATGTGGCCTCCGTTACCACATCTAAAACACACAGGACGCTTGTCCTCTGACTCAGGTCAGACTTCTTCTCCCTTTTACCACAAGTTCTTCACCTCTCCATTTTCTTATTGTCATCCTTGGCATCCTTAAATACATCTGCTCTCTCCACTGGCCTTGTTTTCATTTCCATCTGACTTTATACTCGTAACCGTTCTGGTCCAAGACTATGAGGAGAATCTATTTTTTCCTAGATGGAGTAAACTCATCATTGCTCTCCTCTTCAAGACCTGAGATGTAGTTAATAAACTATTCATTCCAGTCTGGCCATTTTTGCAAGGGATCTCCAGGATGTGGAAGGAAGGGTACTGGTGCAGTAAGACCACAATTTTGGGCGCACATAGCAGAAATTGTATAACTGCACAATATAAGCAAAAATGTGATACAGTTGTTCTACCCAGTATAAATTCTTCTACAATCTAGAATGCTCAATTTAACTTGTGGGTCTGCTCTCTGTCACGGAGCTCCTTTGTTATACAGGTGCATTTATCACCCAACACTACAATGTACATCCACACACTGCACAGGTGCCCTCCAAAACAATAAAATGTTTTCTTCCCCCAAGCACCCTGCAAATACTTTGTAAATTGTCAATTAAGGTATGCGAATCACCATGAAATGCACCAGCCTCCTGAAGAACTCTCAAGGGACGTGTGCAAATTACTGGGTTGAGCACTAACTGTCATAAGCTGACAATGTCACGAAGATATTAGCTGGGTAACTCACCCAGATTTATATTGCAATCCCAAGGTCTGCAAATCAATGCAAGGGGCACAAATTGTTCTACATTTATGTTCTTTGAGGTGTGTGAATCACCGAGGATGTGCACTACTTCCAGTCGTGCTTTAGAGTCGCTGCAATATGGCTGACACTAATGTGCGGTGCAACTTGGGATGTACGTGCCCGCGTATGCTTGACAGTAGAAATCAATGTCACAGCCTGTCACAGCGTGGTTGAGCTGCAACCGTATGTTGGCACAAGCTTCTGCGTGAGCAATATTCCGAGGTGTTCACATGCCCCACTGATCCTGAACTCCCCCAAATCGGTAACCTCTGCACTTGTCAAATTCCTGAATGCCGCAATTGTTTTCCTCCACACCTCTGATATCTGCTCTTGGAGTACCACAAAATTACTTGTCTGCGGCACTCATGATGCTATTTTCGGTTCTTGCTCTACTACCAGCGGGTTTCCAGGACATCCAGGGTAGGCATGGAAATTAGGTGCTCCCAGTCATCGCCAAGTTTGTAGAGATCAGACAACTTGTGTGAAGGTAAGATGTACCTTTATTGAGAGCAAGCACTCTTCCACTTTCATTATTCCTGGAGTATTTATGCACCTTCAACTAGACTCATTCATTCAATTCACGCAGAGCCTTTTCTCTCTGTCCAACCAATCCGCCATGAACATTTTCATCTCATGGCCCACTCATGACCTGTCACACTTGTTGATGGTAAATTGAAACTAGGTGCCTCCCTGGCCGTCTTTCTCCTACCTTACCAGCAGTTTGGGTCACCTTATCTTGCAACTCATTTTTGAATCCAGACTTTGCTCAGAGCAACATAACACACTATCATTTGTCTTCAAGGCAAATTCCAGCCTCAAGGTGTCCAAGGTTTTTTGTCTTATCTTAGGCCCACATTACAAATGGCCCGTGCAGGATCACATAACTATTGAACCTTTTAATATCTGATACCAAGGTGTCACAATTTCACCAGTGTGATAATTAACTCCTTTCACAAGTTTTTACCACTGAAATGGGGCATAACATGGGGATGTTGGTGCTCCGAGCACCACAAATCATTTACACCAGTATTTAGTGAATATCTTCCCCCAAAATATAACTGGGAGAGATTGTGGGGGTATGGTAATTAACACAAAACGTGTTACTTCTATCCCCGTGCAGACAGGATTATATGCGGGGATCGAAAAAAGAAACCTGGCCACTCGTAATGAGGGCCCAACAAGGAAATACAGAGGCACGCAACGTGCTAGAGGACAGACTGTTTTGTTGTCTTGGAGCTTAGGACATATCAAAAACAGTACTTTACCAAGGCTTCAATTGTTTTTCTTTTTTTCGTTGAGTTATTTAAGGGCTAAAATTTAAAAAAATTGAATTTTAGTGCATGTCTTTCAATCATGATTGAAAATTGACTGTAATCTAGTTTCCAAGAAAGTACTTTCCAAACTATGCAAACAGGTTCCCTTGTTCTATGTGCTTTGAGAATTGTGTTGTGTCATTGTGGTTGAAGCAGATTTATTAAAATGAAGGAGTTGGGCTATGGATTAACTGATGAGCATCTTTGTGAATTCCGATATATTTGTCTCAAAGATCAGATCGATATAAGACACAAGAGGACCTTTTTACAGACGTTTCTGTTCAGCTTATGCAGCTTAATGCCTTTGTTGGCTTGTGTGGGTTTCCGCTTATGTTAAATGCCCACCAGTGGGAACCTCCACCTGATGTCATCATCAGACCAGTGTTGATGCTATCTTATCAGATAATCTAAGATAAAGCGCCTACAGGAGACAGTGTTAACCTCAAGATTAATGAGGCAATGTGTCCCTACAGATAACAGTTTGAAAGCAAATAAATCAGCATAGTCAATTAAATAGGCCTAAAATAAATAATGAGAATCAGATAAGGTTCAATTAAGTGCAACAAAGAATCTGACATGAAGTGAAGTTTTTGAGAAAATAAATTCTTAGTCATAAGCTGGAGACAAACTGACAAGGAACAGCTAAGACTATGGCTCAACTCCTTAAAGAAGCATTTTTATAGAAAAACACCCAGTGAAAATCACATTGTCAGAATAAGGTGATCACAACATTACAGAGATTGACAAATCAGAAACAAATCTAAAGCAGCATCATGTAACACCATCCCAATATAACCCTCTTTGAACTAATGTAATTGGATGTGTCAGTACAAATCTAGTTACACTTAAAACAATGACAGTCTCACATAATGAATAGGTCTACAGTGGTACAGGCAGGAAGAGCTATGAATGTATCAGAAGGTTTTCTCTGGAGTTCAACATGTCAATACAGAGCAATTTATAGTGCACATTTTATTACGTGAGCCTTGAAGAGAAATGAAAAGACACACACATTATGGATGTGTCACAATTCAAAATAGAGTTTAGGCCTAATTTAGGCTGAGTTTAGTCAAGCACAGGAAAATATAGCTCTACAAAGTGCATTGTTTTTGTTTAAATGTGAAAAATGTTCACAACGTTAGGCACACATTTTTAATAAATCATCTTTCTCAGTCCGCGCTCTGATTCATTATTCAATAACCAAAATCCCACTAATCTTTATTTTTAACCCAGTGTTTCTATCATCTTTGGCTTGTATTTTGAATCTTCCAAATCCATCATCTCATCATAAATGCAAGCCTTTACGTTCTCCATCTCATCCATTTCAACATAATGTATTTTCCTTTTATCTGTAGATGTTGTTAGTAACGTCTTCCATCACCCACATTGTAAATCCCCTTTAATAGCAAATTAACTCAAAACAATTTAGTAAATAAGACCAATTATGCATAAAGAAATAATTATGATGGGTAGCATTTTACTAAGAACACCCCCACCCAAAACTATAAAATTATTTTGCAACCTTTGTAAAACCCTTCCCAATCTCACTGTACCACACACCAACAGATTCCCTCAAATCATGCTCTTTTAGAGCCTTTGCCTAACACTAAATACTAGTGATATTACCAGTGTAGTAATTAAAAAGTTTACTGTTATCAGGGATGAAGGTGCAACATTGTCGAACCCTCAACACATGGCACACTCCTTCTTTCGTAGGTATATCTAATGCAACGCGATTTTGGAAATTCATTGCATGCATAACTATAAGTTCCTCAGTAATTCAAGTTAATGCTCTAGTAGTGTTAAGAGCCAATCGATCCACCAGAGTAGACAACTTTCTAATTTTCACATCATTTAGAGCCACACCAATAGGAGGACCCAAACCTGTACAAAACCACATTTTGATATTTTAGGATCCATATCATTCCTCGATTTATCTCATTCACATGATGCACATGCAGAAATCTAATGGAAGATAGCAGCTTCCTACCCTTACTCTTACCCATAATTCAACTGACTCAGCACTGTGAGATTTGTCCCACACCATACACATTACTCCTTTCTTTTCTTGTTCTACTCGCAATCTGGTATGCATTCTCAGATAACTAAATTTCTCTTCAGCCTCTCCTTCTATATTGATCTCTTGTGTTTCTTCTCAATATCTGCTAATTCTCACTTTTCTGTCTTTTTACTCTTTTATAAACTCTGCATACTTTAGTTTAAACCTTCACGTTAGCGAAGAGATTTCAAAGAGAAATGGTTTGTAAGGTAAGGTGCTATAAATTCTTGAAAACCTTAACAAAAACATTTGCAAGAAAGAGAATAACTCAGGGGAGATTGCAAAAAACATTAAGCCATCTGACACTTAAGTTGGAAAAATGTATAAATGTAACTACTATAGTCTTAGACTCTTATTGTATTCACATATTCTGAAAATAAATTTGAGTAGACATTTCCATGAAGTTGTCTAAAAACCTATTGCTATGAGTTAACTTTGTGCCTATTACACTATTAAATGCAGTGGTTAACTCTTTATTCTCATTTGTAGGTGAACCATAGCTAACTGTTGAAACCAAACACAACAGTTAGCTAACCAGAAATATTATTATCAAAACTATAAGACCTAGGTGTAATTTTGAGCAGCATCTTTACTTGCTAGTTGCAAATACTCCTCCTTTAAAAATCATCAACATAATCAAAAATGTAATCACTTAAGTTAAAGGCATAAAAAACAAAACTCCAGGAGACTTCAGTATTATTTTTTTTTAAAGTTCAGTTCATTGACTGAATCCATATGCTGGTTGTCTGGACACCTAAGGTACAACCAAAACATACTCAACTCTGAAGTATTTTGCACCGAAAAATGTTGTTCAATCCAGCGGAAAAAATCTCTCTTATTTTATACTCAATAGGTCATGATGGTTGTTCTTCAAAAATAAATTGGGAACCTGTCAGATCATAGACTTCCACATCGTCATCCTCTAATTCTCTATTTGCAAAATAAGACCATGCAGCAGCAGTACTTTCTATTTGACACTCCCACTCTTGTTGATTTTTTAATTGGTGGCTGTTCACTCTCACTATAATCTTTCTTTCACTAGAGGCTTGTTCTTCTTGTTCTGCCTCCTCTTAGGTTCTCTCTGGTGACCAGACGTTCTTGTGTAGTCTTTTTCTACTTCTCACAGGCACAGGCCACTTATCTCCTTGATGCACATTCTCATTTTAGGTTCACTTATGACAACTGCTGTATCTTCATCTTCACTTGTCTCTTGGTTCTGTCTGGAACAGTTTATTTTCTGTCTTCCACAGCAAACTGTTTTCCTCCGGGGGTTCTGGAAATTCAAACTTTTCACTTTAGCCTTTGATTCTGAGTTTTCTGATTTTCAGTTTGTTCTTCCGTTTGATCTCATTGTTCTTCTTGATTTAGAACTTTATCTTGATCTTCACCGCCACTCACCTCTATATCAGCTCAGCAAACCTGAGTTTGACACTGTGAGTCACAGGTTGTTGCCATCACTTCTTTATCTGCAGTCTTCACTCTCTTGTTTGAGATGGATGGATCTACTGTGGTGGGCCCACATATTTTACAGTAGTGTTCATCACAAAGATGACTTGATAATGGCCTTTCCACCATGGCTTCAAACAAGACCTGTGAACGCACTTGTTTATCAGTACCCAGTCCCCAGGCTAGAGGGCATGGCACATTAAAGCTATTTGCTTTTGGTGAAGCTATTGCCAAATTCACCTGATGAGAGATAGAGTATACAACATCAGCCAAACTTTTTCAATAATCCAGTACAATGTCATCACTAATAGGCAGAAGTGCAGCTGACTGGATGAAAGCAATTCTCAATGCCCTCCCCATAAAAACCTCCTGAACAGAGAGATCTGTCCTCTGATCTGGTGTGTTCCTTAGGCTCAAGAGTATAAGCATCCAACAATTTCATGGATGCCAAAGCACACAACTTCACCAACTTGAATTTCAGAGTGCTGTTAACTCGCTTACCAACTCCTAATGCTTCTGGTCTGTAACTGCAATCAAACTTTTGTTCAATTTGTAAGGCTGTGCATAACAACTTCATCACCTTACTCTTACAGTGTGAACTTTTATCTGATTATAAAGGAGGTGGCAAACTGAACCAAGGGATCAATCTCCTCATCAATAGTTTGGCTATTGCTATGCTGTTGGTTGTGCTAGTTGAGTAGAATCTACCCAATACTATTATAAACTGGCATCTCAAAGTCTAACTGAATCAAAGTAAAAGGGCCTTAGGTCTTACTTTATGTAGCTCATTGTACTTTATGTAGCTCATTGTCACCAAAGTTATTTCCCCCAGATTATTCTATTAGCAGGTAACACAATGTTGACACAAATAGCAACATATCTAAAGTGTAGATTATACTAATACTTATTAAAAACCCTAACCACACAGAGTTCAACCACAATGAGTCGAACCAGGATGTTGCTTGCTCATGAAGAACAGCACTGAGTCAGGCAGAATGTACTGTTTTCAGCTGTTACCCATACATCATTATTATCCTTTGTACATTCTGCTATATCCTATCTTCTGAGCTCTTTCAGCTCCCTTAAATTCTGAACTGTAGTCAATAGGAAACAAATTACATTTTTATATTCAGTTTTACATTGCTCTTGTTTGTTTGAATTGGTAGTATCACATTTGAGTGTGCACTATTTAGCTACTTCATCTGTGTATGTAACAATATCAGTTCCTGATCTATGGGCAGCACATTTTACTACAGATATGTTTTAGGTTTCTGTAATTCTTTCAAAACTCCTCTCCAGAATGTATGTCCCATTGTATATAGGTGTACCAGAAAATGTCATAAATTCCTTTTGTGATGACAGCTGCCAAAAATCGTGGACATGCCAAAACCATATTGGCTATCAATATCCTACCATTCAATTCATCAGCTAAGCGGCATGCTGTTGTAGGTGCAACTATTTCTGCTACTTGTGGTGAAGTTACATCACACACGTTTGATGTTCCTACAACATTTGATACGGTACAGACCGCATATGCTTCTGTCAATGTTCCATATCGTCTCTCAGACAAGAATCATCCACACATAGAATCTGATCAGCCTGTTCAAGTGGAACATCTCGTATGTGAGGACTTGGCTTGGTACACAATTCTGTCACATCAATACAATCATGATTACAGTTCCCATGATCACTGTCCCTGTCTGCAATTGGCAAAAGTGTTGTAGGATTGAGAGTATTGCATCTTCTGATTGAAATATTTTTAGTCACTAAAATAATTTGTTCAGAAGTAGTTAGCTGCCTGTTCGGTAAATGCTGAGTTCATGTACGAGTTAGCAAAATCTCAACTGAATGGAGGACTAACACAATACATTTGTAATCTATCACAATCTCCTCATTTGGCTGAATTGCAAGAGAAATTGCTGCTACCTATTTCAGACACCCAAGAACTGTCCAACAAATCTAGATAGTGTGGTTAGGAAATTAGGCACAAGTTTTTTGATTTCACCAACTTTTTGCATGAGAACGTATAATGCACATCCTTTTCTCTCATCAAAGAACAGGTGTGAGTCTTTAAATTGGCATTCCTAATGTGGGTGCACCGCAGAGTTTATCTCTGAGCTCAAAGGAGGCTCGTATTCATTTGTAAGAAATGGAACTGGATCAGGAACATTGATGTGAGTCAACTTCAGTAAAGGCTTTGAAATGAGGGAAAAGTTTAGAATCCACTGCCTGCCGTAGTCAACCATTACTAAAAACATCCTCACTTCTCTTTGCAAATTAGAAGGATTAATTCTCAATATTCCATAAATATGTTCTTTAGACACTAGTTCGCCGCTTTTTAAATTGTTACCCAAATAAATAACTTCTACTATTTAGTACTGCATTTTTATGGGAGACAGGTATGGCCATTGTCAAAAGAATCTTCTTTTGTTATCAATGTGACCATCAGGTCATCTATATACATCACCAGCATTGAGTTACAGGGAAGCTGCAGACTTTTCAAATCTTTCTTCAGAATCTCAATAAAGATTGAGGGGCTTTCTATATATGCTTATGGAATATGACACCACATGATAACTTTATTGAGGAATCTGAATGCAAAATGATATTGACTATTTTCATGAAAAGGGATGGAGAAGAACACTTGACACAAGTCAATGATTGAGTACCATTCTGCACCCACATTACTTTGAAACAAATTGACAACAGGATTCAGTACCACAGGACCGGATGGGACTACAATTGTATTAATTATTCTGAGGTCTTGGACTACCCTCCGTTTCCGCCTTTTTTTAAATTCCCATCACAAGTGAGTTGCAGGGGCTACCTAGTATTTCTTTTAAAATGTCCTGTTCTACCATTTTCTCGACTGGGGTTTCATACCCTCTTCTGGTTCCCGTGTAAGCATATATTGAGAAGATTGGGGAAAACTGCATTTAGTTTCACTGTAATTTTCACTGTCTCAGCTCTTTTAAATAACCCTATCTCAAACTTCTTTTTCACTGTATGCTTTAAATCAAGAGGCACATCATCTTTTGTGAGGCCTGAGAACAAATGGACTAGTGATTTTATTTGAAATTCAGAATCTTTATCCTGCATCTGAATTGCCACGCTATCTGGTGGCAATAAATTACGAAATTCATTTTGCAGAAAAGATCCCTACCTAATAAGTTAATAGGACTCGTATCACAAATTATCAATTAATGTTTTTTTTCCAGTGAGCCAATCTTTACAGGAACACTTGATGAGACATAGTTAGTAATTTGTTTTTTATTGACTGGACTTGTTTTCTCAAGAGGGGTAGGTATGGAACCTTCATGGGATGAATCTCAGAGTGGGTAGCACCTGTATCAATAAACAATGACACTGGGTGGCCATTCACCTCACCATGGAAGCCACTCTGGTCTATCTCTAGGACTGCGCCAAGCATGTAATCCTCATCTTCTGTCAGCCACCATCATTGCGAATTAATTACAGTTCCTGAAAACTATGGAAAATCATTATTAATCATTAAAGGACTTTGCTGGAAAACAGGCATTTTTCACATGTTTTGCTGCATCACTGGAGCTACAGGCATACTCGTATTGAATTACCTCTAATTTTGCATTTTCTGCACAGAAGCCAATCGGGCTAGGTCAACTATCTAAGTAGCTCTATCTACATCTGGTTTAAATTCTGCTGCATTTGCGGAACAAAATCATTTTGAATTTGATCTAAATTCTGTCTACATTCTTGTTTCCAGTGTCCAAGGCGCCCACAATAGAGGCAAGGGGTACTCTTTTCCAACATATTAATGTTCGCATTCATTCCTTTTGAGTTATTAACAGAACCTTTGTCTCTACGTTACTATTTCCCTGCATGTTTATTCCCTGCATGCTCAAGTTTGGTCCATCAACAGAACCAGAATCGGTACTCAAATCCACCACCTGATTACTACTGCCTCTCTGGAAATGCTTTGTTTGTGCGATCATTAATTTTTCCTTCAATTTCCTCCTTTGTGGGTCAAAAAAATCACTGAGAACTTCCTGTATTTGAGAATTCTTACTTTTCCAATACTTCACACTCTGCTGTATATGCGACCTAAGCTGAGGATGCAAACAATTTATGAACACTGATGTGAATCCGCTGAAATCCTCCTTTGTTGGACCTTCGACTCTATTGTACTTTCTATAAATTTGCATAAGCCTTTCATAATAGGCATGCACTGATTATTGTGGCTTCTGAGTAGCCACATGATCTTTGACCAATTCACTTCTTTCTCTGGAAGTTTCCGATGTGCATTCACTTCCTTTCCATACCAACGGGAGCTGGACAATTACGAGGCGCAGTCTCGGAGGCACTTTTATTGCCCATGTAACAGCCACTTTTCCTTCAACCCACAAACCTTTAGGAATGATAATCTCAAACAACGTAGTCAAATCTACCAAAGCACATTTGAAAGTGTCACTAGCCTCTGTAACTCCATGTGCCATTTATACAGATCTTCCCTAAGCTTTATAAAGTTTGTCGTAAATGCAAGGTGATCACATCTCTGTTTGTAAAATATATGGAGGAGGTCTTGAATCAAGTAAATCATCTAGAAGGTTATCCTCCTCATCTCAATTATTCTCCACATCTTTCTCCTCTTTCTCATTTGTAATTTCATCTTTTTTATCATCAATTTTAGTTTTATCTAACTCAATGACAATTGCAAGAAACACACCCACCCCTAGAATCATATGTTTCAAACTGTACAGGTCTAGGTTCTGGTTTTCACTCCTACATCATTCTCTTCAAAGAATCAAACTTTCTCACATTAAAAGTTCCCTCTAAAGGAAACTTCATGTTCTTGTCATTGACATAATCTAATTTCATTCTTTTAACTACATACACATACGAGGACCTGCAGTCAACATCATTTCATTCACAGGAGAATTCACCAGAGGAATCTTTTCTGCTTTCATAACAGAAACTTTAGACGTTTTCAATTCAGCACCCATTTTCGGGCCATCCTATTTTACACAAAACCATGTGTTATAAACAAAAGCAATCCACCACTCACTGTGTGATTCAAACAAGGGCCCACCAATCACCGCGCAACATTAATATGAAAAGTCAGTGTAGATTGGAATAGCCAACCTATCATAGAGTGATCAACAACAACAACCAGCCAACCACAGCACAGCTTACTGTGATGATAACCACTTGTAGCATGGCTCCCCACAATGTTATTCTGGAGACAGTGCAGAACCACACGCAACTTAAACAGCAAACCAATGTCTTGCCTGCATAACCTAAATACAGGGATGGAAAGTAAAGTAAATCAGTTTCTTTCAGGAAGAGTACAGAGTACTCTCCAGCACTAGCAATCACACTAAGGCAAGTCTCTAACCAGCGACGACTCACCATTTTATAAGAGCCTTCACTCTTGTCAACCAAAGAATTAACAAGGATCAACCTGAAATAGAAAACATTCAACTGAAGGTTTACTTAAAGTTTAGCAAATCAAAAAAGTCCCTATCTTGGTGTATATGTGGCACGTCACAATACACAACCCACTCCGCAAAAAGGTTTTACTAAATTAATATATCTCAAGTCCTTGGATTTTCCCAAATCAGTTTACCACCTAAAGTAAGAAACTTCAACAAAATTCTAAATAACTAGACATTCTTCAATGCATCTAATCAATAAAATTTCCAACACCTTAGTATGTGCATCCCCAATAGGACAAATTCATTAAAATTACAATAATCAACCCCCCAATGTCCAGCAAATTAAAATGACATTACCAAAGAGCTTGACTGAGTATAATTCATCACACCACATAAATTCTGCAGGCATCAAAATCTAAAACTACAAGTACCACAATGCATTGGAACAAGAAAAAATCCATCAAAATGCAACACCCTATTGATACTCATATTTCCCCTGCGAATGAGCATCTTGGGAACCCTGGCAATCCAGTTTCCATATACCTTACAAACCAAAAGTGTAGACATAATTTTAAGAAGGGGAAAAATGTTATCACTAGATCTTATCTAATTTGTTATCTGTGTTGCCCGCATTCCCCTCCAAAACTGTTGATGCTATCTTATCAGATAATCTAAGATAAAGCGCCTAAGTAGGATCGGAGATGGTTTTACCCACAAGAACATATGAGGCAAGATGTCTCTACAGATAACAGTTGACAGCAAATAAATCAGCATAGTCAATTACATAAGCCTTAAGTAAAAAGGCCCAAGTCCGGTAAGTTTAGAAATCATTATGGTTTATTAAATATTAAAGTGCAACACAGAAGGCAAAAATAATTATCAAAATTCATAGTAAATCAATTGACAAGGCACCACTCTCGTCGGTTCAAAACCAGACTCTGGCTCACCTTCAAAAAGAAACCTTTGTATTGAAAAATGTAGAGTGAAAAACATAACGTCAGAAAAAAGTGATCACATCATTATACAGAGTGACAAATTAGAACACAAAATGCAATGCAGTATCATCTAACACCATCCCAACATCATCCCCTAATTGAATATTAATATAACTCCTTTTGACCCTATGTCAATGGATTTGCTTGTACAAATCTAGTTACGATCTGAACAAGAAGATCCTTGAATGTTACAAAAGGCTTCCTCAGTAGTTCTTCGAGAACAGCATGTCAATACACAGCATTTCATAGTGCACATTTTGTTATGTGCATCGTGAGGAGAAATGTAGACACACACATTATGGTTACGTTAAAAGTCAGAATGAAGTTTAGGTTTAGTTTAGTCAATCACACGAAAATATAGTTCTATAAAGTGTGGTGCTTTCACCTAAATGCGTAAATGTTCACAATGTTAGGCGCACATTTTTATAATAAATCAAAATAATCTTTCTCACTAGCACAGAGGTGGGACCTGATTTGAGTTGGTGTAGTCCATCCAAAACAGACTCCACCACTCATAATATTAACATTGTATAGCGAATCAAAATTACAGACCTGCTTTGTGAGGAAGTAAATCACCTATGTTCAAATCAGCTCTATGCTGGCCATACCGTGGACATTGTATGTGGGGAACAATTGTGGACCTCCTGGATATCTCCTTTGATATGGGGGTGTCCCTGACATCCACATCCACCCACAGGAAAGGTCCTCAGAGACCCCTTCTCATAGGTTGACCACACAGTGTTTTCCTCACAAGGGCTTCAAACTAACTTGTGTTGCTCCTGTTGAGTGCCAGGATTAAGTGAGTGGTTGAATCAGAAAGTGATGATTTAGGACTTTTTTTCATCACAAGTTTGACGAATGATATTAATTCGCATAATCGCTTTTCTCCAGTACAGTACTGTCCGAATGCTTAGTGAAGAGTGGATTTTTAGAACCATGAAAGTAACAACATTTTCATTTTGCAATTTAGCTATACGTTTAACAGCTGCCATGTCTCATCTCTGCTAATTTTGAAACAAATGTTTTACATGGCTTAACACAACTCAAGAGAGAATGTTTATTGGAGATCCAGTTGTATCTGTACATGACTTGGCTACAGTATGCTTCGTGAAATGATTTGAAACCCAGGTGGATGATGTGCATGCAGGTGCTACCTTTGCCTATTTATTAACCTAATTTATATTATTAGGGTTTCCACTTATGGCCCTGTCCAAAAGCACTGATTGTAATTCAGAACCTCGTGGTTTTTGAAGCTTTGGCAAAGCTAATGTCGCAATAAACTGTGCATCGAAGATTATTCAGGCGGACTGTGACTGGGGACATATGTTGCCAATCGCAGGTTGCTGCTGGATTATTGCACTGTACCAGTGAATTTACCTGCCTCAGTGTTTAACTTGCTTAGAATTTGCAATAATAGCAAGTGTTGGTTAATTGTGTGAACAACTCTAACATTCATTGACACGTTTGTTAGTAATGTGTACAGCAACACTTCTGTAAGACATTTGCAAACAAGTGTCTTGAATGTTTACGTTTTCTTCCACCTTTCCCTACATTTGTTCTTTGTCATACAGCATATGGGCTAACTTAGGGTGACAACCTGGCATGGCGATGGAGAAAGAGCGTCACCCCCATGGCTAAGCAAGGAGATAATAGATAAAATGATATTTAATTATCGTTTTAGTTTTCATCTGCTGGCTCAGTCAGCAGTGTGTTCGGGGGGCGGAGCTGGACTGTGGGAGGTAGGAGGGGGAGGACGGTAGAGTGCACTAAGTGCGCTTGTGTGTTTGGCAATCTCTTTCAGGCCGGCCAAACCCTCATGCGCACTTAGGTTTCTCAAACCTGGCTGTATGCACAGCCAGGTTGGAGAAACTGCACAGACCTCAGGCTTGTGCTTGAGAGGCACTCCGAGCCGCTCAGACCAGCCCTGACGCTGCTTACATGCTATGTTTAGCATGTAAGCAGTGGCAGGATTTCTGGGGAGCCTATGCTGGTGTCCCAGAGCATGCTGGGACACCCCCAGAAGACCAGAGGAGCAACACAGCAGGAGGCAGCGGCGACGGGAAAAAGGTACTTTTTTTATTATTATATTTTTTTTTTATCCCCCTCCCTTCCCTTCTCCTCCCCTTGGGATTTGCAGCGTCAGCTGCTGCATAGAGGCAAATTCTGGACAATTACTGTAAATATTCAGGACAACTGCCCATATTTATACTTTTTTAGCGCAGCATTTGCGTCATTTTTTACGCAAAAGCGGCACAAACTTACAAAATACAATTGTATTTTGTATGCGGCGCTTAAAAAGTATAAATATGGGCCAATGGGTCAAAATTCAGGACAAACTGTCAGGACCGAATGGAAATTTTAATGACACATCTCAGAAGGTGACGCAGTTGTAAAATAGCCGGATAACACAAATGCAAGTCAAAATAGGTCTATGTTCCATGGTTTGCATAACAGCGGTATCGAACTAACATTCATGTGTAGACACCAAGCACAGTTTGACAGCTGACATCAGGGACAGTTCTAGTCCTGAACCACATTGCTAATGGAAGGGTTAAAGAACCCCCCAAAACAAGGTGCTGAAGGCAGCCCAGCACTTTCATAAGCCAGCAGCCAAAAAGTGCCTCCGAGCAAAGGAATCGAATAACCACAAAAGGCCAAAAAAGTGTGTAACAGGATCTTGTGGGAACGTAACAATCCAATCTTGGGGAAGATGCACACCAATATCCTATACAGTTCAGTACAGAAAAGATCAGCCACATTTGCTCCCATGGAACCACCCAAGTTTTACCACCCAACAGATTTAACTCCATTATGCATGTCTATTGTCCTACTATCTCTATTCACAAAGTCTTTGACACAGTTTCCACCTTTATTTCTCATAAAAACGTTTCCATATTTCTTGGCTATTTAAATCTGCACCTTGGAGTGTTACTTCTTAGCAACTATCAACTCACAAGCTTTATTGTGGCCTTTTGCAATTTTTTTAGAAGCCCTGCTCATACTTCAAGGCATATTTTGGACGCTTTATATAACTTATAATGACATAATTATAATGACATGATTAAGTCAGTAACTATTTTTCCTATGACATGGACTTATCATTTTTTTCAGCTTAAATCTGCAGACTTCACTTCCTCGATTTCTGGATCAGTTACATTTTCTAGAGCTTAGCATAAATGTAACCCTAAAGTGTTACATATGTGTTTCTGGTTATGCTAACTATTACAATTGGACTAACTGAAGATCTGATAGACTAAATACAAACAAAAGAGTTCATATAAAATCTTGGCAAACTGAAATTAGAGGTTTGCCAAACAGAGCACAAATGGGGAACCCACTTTTCACTGGACCTCAGACTGCAACTGTCACAGTATTAAAAGGCTGTTTGCTTGGAGCTTTACAACTACGTAATAGGGAATTCTAGGGACATACAAAAAAACTTTTAAAGTAATTGATGAGTTAACCAATTCCTCCACTCACACGTTTTATGCTCAAGAACTCTGTGATTCTTTAGCGCATGTCCTTGTTGAAAAAGTGACAACTATTCATTTCCATATAACTACTCTCATGTACCACAGGATTCTATTTTCTCCTTACCTATTTTATATCTACATGCTTCCTCTCTATGAAGCTATTTAACTACTTTGGCTGCAGGTTCTATACCTAGGGTAATGTTTTTTCATCAAATGACAGCTTGGTTTATTTAACTCGTCAGAATTGCCTCTGTAATGTTAAAAGTTGGAAGGACCAAAACTGGTTAAAGGTTCACATCAGTGGGGGAGTGGCCTAGCCGCCAACCAAAATGGCCATGCGGCTCTGAAGCTCCCGAGGTGGCTCCCTCCCTATCGGCAGGAACAGGTGCCCAGAACATGATGACAGCCTGCCGGAGCTCCTGAAGCAATGAGGAGTGGGGGAAATTACGAAGAGGGAGCCTTGGCCATGGTATTGCGGTGTGCAGGCTCTGTTGCATTAACGGCCTGCGCCCGCTGGCCTCCTGTGCCTTGGGGGCCCAGAGGTGCCAATGGCCTCGTATGAGCCTGAGGCACGAGGCCTCCTGGCGGAGCAGGTCCGCCTGGGACAGCTGACCGACGGCCTTTCTCCCCTCACCCCGCGGCCATGGATGACACCGGGAGAGCATAGCTAACACTCCTGGACCCATGCGACAACACTGACTGGGTGGCACGGCCTAGTGCGGCCTTCCCTACCACCTTGTTGGCTTCGGAGAGGGGTGACTGACAGCAGGACCTGCTCCTGCGGGGCGTGGGCCTGACTACCTTTGCTGGGGGTATTGAGGGTGTGAGGAGTGGCCGCTGTTGTCCGCTCGGTTGCGTTGAAGGGCCACCGGAGGGTTATGCCCTTACTCAAATTGTGCATCGGCGCAGGACCTTATCTTACCTTCCGACAATAACGCCGGGCAGGCTCCCCATTCTTCTTCACCTTGGCTGTGAGTCCACTTGCTGGACCTATCTATGCTGGGTAGCCCGGCGTCCCGAGAGAGGTTTGGCTACCCTGTTGTTGCTGCCTAATCCAGCCCTCGTGCAGTACGGTGCTTGGCCCTCTGGTTCCTGGTGCGTTTTTGGACGATCTGTGGTTGAGTGGAGGCCATGAGAGGCCTTGGGCCAGGGAAACACTAAGCAGGGGAAACTTCCATTTGAGAAGAGGCAGCAGAGCGACATGGCTGTTGCTCCGTTGAGGGACCCAGGTGACGCCCGTGGTGGCCCAGTGCGAGACCACACTGTTGGAACAGAGGACATACTGATGGAGTTGCGGGCCGGACTCCGCTCCATTGATGGCAGATTTGACTTGTTGACCTCCAGGCAGGTCAGCATGGGCAGTAGATTGGATAAACAACAAACGCGCCTGGAGGGGCAGACGGTTGCATCTCTGCCTTTGAGGATGACACAGCAACATTGAGAAAGCGTCTTGAGAAGGTCGAGGGGAGGTTGAAAACGGTGGCTATAAAAACCGAATACTTAGAGGCCAGAGGGCACTGTAAAAACCTGCACATAGCTGGAATCGCAGATTCCACCAACATTGGCCGGCTCGATTTGTTTGTGGAGAATCTGCTAGTGGAATTGTTGGGGCACCAAGCCTTCACCTCGACCTTTGTGGTAGAAAGGGCGCATTGTACCTTGGGCCAGCGACCTCCCCCAGAGGCCCATTCCCATTTAATTGCTGCGCACCTATTGAATTACTGAGACCGAGACACTGACCTTTGCCTTGCCAGGAAGAAGGGCCCATTGCAGTAATCGGTACAGGAAGCCAGGCGTGAATTCTCTGAGGTCAAACACGCTTCACTCTCTTGGTGTTCGTTATGGCATGTTATATCCCGCAGGGTTGAGAGTGGAGGTGAACTGTAAACCACAATATTTTGACACTCCTAATGATGCCATGGCGTTCTGCAAACAACATCCGGAACTGGGTAGGTTGCCCTGTGGCTCCCCATGAAGGCGCGATGGTTCGGACACTGGGCTCACTTCGAGCATGGAACTGTTTCCCCCAGATTAGCTGGGGTCGATGTTTGCGTGGTCAGCGTATTTTTCCTAGATTATATATGATGATCACTGTTTTGCCACTCGAGGGCCTTTGTTACTGGCTTCCTAGGCAGGTCACCCTCTCCTATACCACTCAGACATTCCAATTGCAGTCCAGGAGTACTCCCCATGGTTTATACCAAGATATTTATTCTTCTGTTGTAATGGTCACTCTTCAGGATGTTACGGCTTTCGGTTGGCAGGTCTAGGCTGGGTGTGGGAGGTGGCACTGTTGTGTTACCCCTATGGGTTTTTGATTTTATGCTGTTATGTTATGCAATGCAGCTCATATACATACTTACCTTTCCTACATATGACCACACATTTCCAAGGAGAAGGGGCTAATGCATCTACAGTGAAAAACTCTCTCAACCTTACACTCATTTCCTGGAACATATGTGGCCTTAATAACCCCTGTAAAGGCAGAATGGTGTTACAGTACCTTTGCAGACACAGTTCAGATCGCTTTCCTGCAAGAGACGCACTTACCCGATGGCGCTGTACCCTCCTTCACCTCTGCGCAGGATACGCACCACTACTTTGCTAACTACAGCACTTAATCACACGGGTCTGTATTCTAATTCATAAAACAGTACAGTTCAAGACATTATCGATCAGGACAGGTGGTGGTGGCAGATACGTGATTGTCGCTGGGCTCTTGGATAGTCGCAAGATCCTATTTGTGAACGTCTATGCACCCAACATTGACACTCCCAAGTGTTTTCAGGGCATTCACTCACACATTGACAGTTTTGATGTGGGTCACATTCTAGTGGTGGGTGACTTTATTCTGTCCAGGGACCCAGCACTTGACACTACCTCCCATGCCCTGATGTCTAAACCACGCTCCCTCTGCAACACTTACACTCTGCTCGATCCTTGGAGACTTTATGACACACATACCCTGGTGTACACCTTCTGATCAGCGCCCCATGGCTCCTGGTCACGTATTGATTCCTGGCTATTCACTGGTGCTGCTGTGCAATGGGTCACAGATGTTAGGCACCTACTTCAGACATTGTCAGATCATTCCCCAGTGCTAGTTGCACTTTCTATTCCTGCCGCCTGTGAGGCCAGGAGGTTTTGGAGGTTCCGGGACATAGCACGGATGGACAAGCCATTCTGCACATCCTTAAAGGAAACAATAGTTGACTTTTTTAAGTTAAACAAGGGCTCGGTGAGTACCTGGGCGATGCTGTGGGAGGCCCGTAAGGCATACACCAGAGGTATCTGCATTTTCACACATTCCGGGGCCCTGCAAGATGTACGTAGAGATTTAGCACAGATAGAGGTGCAACTTGCAGATATGGACCACGGGTCGGGGACCACTGATATTGCACCCCCTACTTAGTCGCTGCAAGCTCTTGCTTGATGAGTTTAACGCACTAGCAGACAGGAAGGTGCAATACATGGGTAAATACACTAAGGCACTTAGGTATGGAGAATGGGACAGGCCCAGAAGGTTGTTGGCCAGACTGATCCGACCCAGCTGTCATGCTTCCCATTCAGTTGAAATTAAGAGGTCTGACGGCTGTGTTGCTGTTGGTACCGCTGAGATCCAGGCAGTGCTCCTTACATACTACTTCAATCTGTACACATCGCGTCCTCTCCCGCCACTGCAAGAAGACCTGGAGGACATTGCTATGGTCTGGTTGATATCCGCCAAGCAACAGTTCCTTAGTGAACCCTTCTCTGTTGAGGAGGTTTCGCAGGCAATAGATTAGCTGGCTGGGATGCGCGCCCAAGGGCTGGATGGGTTTACTTGTTCGTTCTATAAGAAATATAAGGACATACTCAACCCTCCCCTTATACCGGTGTATGCAGAGGCTTTGGAGGCTGGAGTTCTCCCTGAGTCAATGCGTGAGGCGGTTATCACCCTTTTACTTAAACCTGGTAACGACCTTCTTTATTGTGGATCATATTGCCCCCTTTTTCTATTAAATTTTCACAGTACGATTCTGGCCAAAATGGTCGCCACACGCGCCTCTCCTTCGTTAGAAGAGATCATATCCCCTGCTCAGTCCGGCTTTGTTCCACACCGCTCTACCTCAATCAATCTTCGCAATGTTTTTGCTGTGCTTAAAAGAGTGTCCCCTGAGGTTCCGGTGGCGATTTCCCTGTTGGATGCCGAAAAGGCATTCGATTCACTTGAGTGGCCCTTTTTACATGCTGTCCTTTGTAAGCTTTACTAATGTGATCTCCCAGCTATATTCATAGCCTACTGATACAATACAGCTTAATGGTGAGCTTTCCCCTTTTTCCCCCATAACACGCGGTACACAGCAGGGGTGCCCGTTGTCCCCTTTGCTCTTCATACTAGCAATGGGCCCCGTGGTGTGCCATCTACGTAGCGGACACATACACAGGGGACTGCAATTTACCAGTGGACCACTCCTGGTGTCGCTATATGCAGACAATTATTGCTATTCATTCGCCACCCGGACACTAATCTTGCACCCATACTGAAGGAAGTGACACGCTTTGGCGAATTCTCCGGGCTGATGAATTGGAACATGTTGGAGGTTTTTCTGCTGACCGACATTACCCGTCTGCCCGTGACAGAGTTCCCGTTACGCTGGTGCTCTGACTCTGCGAAGTATTTAGGTATTCCTATCCACAGAGACAAAGAACAGGTGCTACGGCTAAATTATGGTCCGGCGGTGGAGAAACTCACTGTTCAGGTGGACAGATGGGTGAAGCTGCTGCTGTCCATGGCGGGCCTGATATCGCTCAATTAATATTCTGATCCCGCTTATGTCTGTTACATAAGACAATGAAGGTTGCAAGGTGTAGGAGTCCCATTACCGGCCTTACTGGTAGGCCTTATATGTTAGGATTGTATGGTCGGAAAAAACACAAGGTCAGGATTTGGGGTTGTTTGGATTTATAAGACTGTACTACTACCTAAAGGATCCCTTTTTAGCAGTCTCATAATAATGACATATTGATTAAAAACAATAATGTTCTAAACTCCTGCCTTGCAGTTTGTATGCAGCTCCTTGATGCCAGTTCATAGCTCACTGTGTTATACTAGAAAGACTGGAATTTATGAAGTACAAGTAACAAAAGGATCTTTGGTATCAAAAGTAGTAAACCACTTATTTATCTACACAAAATAGCAAGCATTGTCAAAGCCAATAGGTCTTGGCTATGTGAGATTTATTGTTTTGGTAATGTTTTTTAGCTATGTTGCATATGGCTGAAAGTAACATAAAAAGCTCTATGACACAGCCAGCAATGTCGGCTATATATAACTTTTTTTTATTTTCAGTTATGCTGCACTGAAGCTAACACTGCTGTATATTATGGCTAAAAAAACATTGACAAAGCCAATATATCTTGCATACGTAAAACCTACTGGCTTTGCAAATGCTTGGTATGGAATGCCATTTGGTAAGCTATAAGTTAATATAGTGTTTACAACGGCTGAAGTGCTAATGTTATGGAATGGAGCATGCACTTGCCAAGGTGTTCCTGTGTCTAGATTCAGACGCATTTTAGCACTATACAAAAACTGTCAAAATGTGCCATATAAATGCGCAGAATGTAACATACGTTGTAGGTAGACAGAAAAGTCCAATAGGTTACAGCTTTTATTACAGTGATGCTTTGGGCTGTGTTTTACTTTGGGTGCATTGATTACAACCGAATCAAAAAAGCACTCCTGACTGCTTGTTTATTTAGTAGTAAAATATAGCAATGATCAGTGTTCAGTGAGTTTCCTAGAGCTATTGGCCCCTGTGCCACTGCACCTGCTGCACCATTCAAATTGTGACTCCCTAGTGCCTGCCTGCAAGATAAATGCGCTTGTGAATGCTTGTTTAGTGGTAACATATAGCAATAATCTGTGCTCAGTGGGTTCCTAAAGCCTTTGGCCCCTGTGCCACTGCTTGTGCTGCACCATCCAAATCATGGCCCTAGGGCCTATACAGTAACTGCGCTTGTGACTGCTTGTTCAGTGGCAACATATAAGAGTAATTGGTGCTCAGTGGATTTCCTAGAGCTTTTGGCCCCTGTGCCACTGCACCTGCTGCACCATCCAAATTGTGGGCCCTAGTGCATGCAAGGTAAACAGTGCTTGTGACTGCTTGTTCTATGGTAACAAATAGCAATAATCCGTGCTCTGTGGGTTTCCTAGAGCTTTTGACCTTTGTACCACTGCACATGCTGCACCATCCAAATTGTGGCCCCTAGTGCCAGTAACATAACTGCGCTTGTGACCGCTTGTTCGGTGTCAACATATAGCAATAATCAGTGCTTGGTGGGTTTCCTAGAGCTTTTGTCCCCTGTGCCAGTGTATCTTCTTCATCATTCAAATAGTGGCCCCTAGTGCCTGCAAGGTACCTGTGCTTGTGACTACTTGTTCAGTGGTAAAATGTAGCAATATTTGGTGCTCAGTGGGTTTTCTAGAGCTTTCGACCCTTGTGCCACTGCACCTGCTGAACCATCCAGATGTGGCCCCTAGTGCCTGTAAGGTAACTTTGCTTGTGACTGCTTGCTCAGTGTCAACATATAGCAGTAGTTGGTGCTTTGTGGGTTTCTTAGAGCTTTTGACCCCTGGGCCACTGCACCTGCTGCACCATCAAAATTATGGCCCTAGTGCCTGCAGGGTAACTGCGCTTGTGACTGCTTGCTTAGTGGCAACCGAAGGCAATAATCGATGTTTTTTTTAGATCTTTTGGCCTCTGTACCACTGCACTTGCTGCACCATCTGAATCATGGCCCTAGCACCTGCAAGGTAACTTAAGGTTCCAAAAAAGACACTATTGGAGATGGACTACATAACTATTTTGTAGATAAACAAACGCAAAAGCTTTCATAAAAAGTGCCTTTCAAACTTATCCAACTCCCCAAAAAGAGTTGCCACGAATGTCAGAAATAGGGCTTATGTTTCACAAAGTGAAAACCAAGCATTGGTAAATTGTGTCACAGTGTGGCTAGCTGTTTTCTGTGAAAAGATCTTATCCTGTACTTGACAGTGAATGGGCCATAAGCACTGTAAATTACCCAAGATCACCATATGTGAAACTGACGCTGAGACTGTAATGCTGTTTTGTACTTTGTTCTTAAAAAGGCAGTTTCACAAATTTGATGTACTCAAAGAAGAAGAATTTCACAAAAAATATGCAAGTGTTTTGTTCAGATGAAGAAAAAGATACCTTTTGAGATGGCTATGTATAAAATAAAATGTACAAAAAAAGGGTACAAGCAGGCTCCATGAAAAAGGCTGCATTCCTCTTTCCTACAAAGGCTGCCAAATCAAAATAACCAGGCTGCCATGAAAACACAGCTTGACATTTGATCTCAATCTTGGAATGCCCAGCAAATGTGACAGATAAGAACAAGATTTAAACAGGGGTTGACAGAAAAGGAGTTTGTGGAAGTATTCAGTGAACACAGCTTTCTCATCAGGCAGGATGAACTGAACCCGGAGAGCCTAAAATAAATACAGCCAGCAAATGGAAAGGAAGAAAACGTATGTTAAAAACCACAAAGCCAATGGCAAGTGACGGGCAGAATGCATTCCTAGGTCAACTTTCTGAAAGTCCCCAAGATGTCTTTAGCAAACCAGACAGCTCCGGTGCCTGGTAGGCTGTGACCTAAAAATCTGCATGAATGGTACTAAATGTTACTCAGTGTGCTTTTTAGGAGACACATTGACCACCTACGCTACATTCTGAGTCAAACTGTGACTAGATAAAGCACAAATGTCTTCAGTAAGTGCATTAACACCAGAGTTACGTTACCGCAGTTATTATCCCCTGAGATTTGCTGGGCATACAAACATCCCTGCAGTAGGTACCTTAACTTCATAATTTTAAAATGCAGTCCTTGTGATCAATTGAGCAAAACATATTTAGTGACACCTTTGCCCTTGTTGCCAATATCCTTACCTATAAGGTGACTGTCAGGCTCAGCTTTTCATGATTCCATCCCCTCATGACTTTACCCCATTCGACTGTCTTGACCTTCAATTTATTGGCTCCTGGAGTAATTGTTTCCCAATTCTAGCACAATTGTGTAGCAGACAATTAATACTAACATGGTACTAGGATGATATTGATCAATTAAAAAACAATAGTCATGTCAGTGGACATCCTTTATCCATTCCTGTTTAATTATTTAAAAATGTAAATTTCAATTTGTTGCATGAAAATATTGGCTTTCTTCTCTCTCAACTGAAAGTTTTGGATGTCGATGGGTAAGTACTTTCAACCTTCGCCCTTCTCAATGATATCACAGATCTCTTGGTAAAATAGAAACATTTCACTTATTCAGGTAAAATAATATTCCTAAATAATGGTCCCCGGCTCCACTATTCGGATGTAGATTTATGAAATAAATGTACGCAACTAGAGACAGACAGGAAAGGCCCTCATTCCAGTGGCTTCGGGCCCCCTAAACACAAGTCTGCTGGAGGGGATCAGTAGTTGTCTGCGGATAAACGGCACTTTAAACATCAGCGCAGGGTGCAGGCATCAGATGTTGCAGGCCAGAGAGAGCAGCTCAGGACAGGCCTGGAACACAGAAGGTCCACCATCACATTGTGTCTTCTGTGCCCCACTGCGGCCATGTGACCTTTGAGGCAGTGTGCATCCATATGGCTGTCTGTCTGCAGGCGTCTCTGAAATTACGGACAAATGTACCTTCAAAGCTAGATGGGGTGACAAGGCATTTACGGTGGCTGCGGCCAAATGCTGGAACTCCCTCTCTCTGTTTATAAGGGAGGAACAAAATCTCATGGCCCTCAGGAGGTTAGTTAAAACTTGGCTCTTCCCGCGTAAATCCGGTCTGTATTTCTCCTGCCTTCTGTCACTTACTCCTCCCTTTTGAGTGCTTCGATGCTTCGGCCGGAATGCACTTTATAAATACCAAATACAAATACAAAATGATGCCCGTAAAAGTGTTAATTACGGACAATTGTCCCAAATAACAGTCAGTCTGTGAAAATTACGGGCAGCTGATCAACCTAGGCTAACTTGTTTTATGCAATATAAATTGTTTAACATTGTAGAGGTTTCTAATGCCATTCAGACGCTCCTGGTTGCTGCTTGGTACACAGGTCTTAAAAGTGCTCCTAAAAAAAGAAAACAACAGTCTGGCAGTTAGCTGATCGACCTCATGAGATGAAAGTTGTTCAGTATTGCAAGGTCAACAAATTCCAGGTAACAGTAACTACAACATCAAAAAAAGCATGCAGATATGTGCCAAGTTTATAATTAACAATTTTACGTCTGTATCGTATTGCTGGGCATGAACTTCATTACAGCTGTAATGCAATACTGTAATTGATAGGGAAACGTTGAAATTACAAAATGAATTATTTATATCAACTCCAAAAGCAATCATACCACTGATGACTAAAATTAAGGGATGGCCACAAAAGCTCATTAGTACTCTAAAGCAGTGGGATGCGCATGTACAAAACTGTTCACATTTCAGCACTTGTCCTTGTGAAATTGTAAAAAAACGAGTTTGTTTCGTTAAACAGTTATGCTGTATAAAAGGTTGTTTAGTACCTCTCAGTGATATTTCTCCTCTTTATGCTTTGGTAGGCATTCACCAGCAGCTCTGGTGCCCCCAGCAGAGGTGTTCAACGGGGTATTTAATTCACAGCCTACGTTTATTTTTATTTATTTGCAGTTTTATATTGCACGTACGTGGCCCAAGGGCATCAGAGCTCTTTACATGAGCATCTGATTACATTGTAGAAGGCCGATTTTTTTTTTTTTTTGCATTGGTACATTGTTGTGGTCTAGTATTTTGGAGGGTCGGAGTTCTCTTTAAGGACATGTTCCATAATTTCTTTGGGACCTGCCTGCCTAACCACTGTGAATGAAGAGTGTGTAGTGGGAGACTCCTTGTGGTAGCTAGGTCTTCCTACCCCTCCAACTATCCTGTGTCCACTGTGTCCGAAGTTTCCTGTTGGGCCAATTGATCTTTTGTCCATCCAAAAGCCCTAGGTCGGTGCATGTCAGGTTCCTTCCAGTGTTGTTTGTGGCTCTTCTGCTTCTTATCTGGAGTTTATCGTTCCTGATCTAAGTTCTAACTGCTACATGTGACCTACATTAATGCTTCCCCGACTCAGTAGAGTTAGAATTAATCTTTTCCTATCTTGCACTCTGTTATTCTTGGAGGCAATGTTCCTCTCTTGTGGTGTCTGGCAATTCCTGCACCCAATATCAGAATCCCTCTCCTCCTGTATCCCTTGTACCCGTGCTGCCCTGTCCCTTTATTTTACCCCTGTCTCATCAGACTTGTGTCTGCGGTGCTCTTTTAACAAGGGTACGTTGTCCATGGCTTCCAGTCCTTCTAGAGTACAGAAGACGACTGACCGGCAGCACATATAGGTCTCCAGGGGAATGAGGCATAGTTCTGCAATCTGTAACAATGAGGGATCGTTTTGCTGTCTGTCACTGGTGAGAGGTAGCTCTGCTGTCTTAGACAGATGAGGAGTAGCTTTGCTCAGTATGATGTCAATCAGGTCAATAAGGAAATGATTTGCCAAATCTGAGAGGAAGTTCTGCTGTGTGTGGCATTTGATGGGTGGCTGTTCTGACTGAGAAGGGAGAGGTACTCATACTGCATATGACAGGTGCTACATATCTCTGTTGTCTTCACGTAGCGAGAAAAAGTCAGCAGGTCTAGGGATCACTCTGCTGTCACTGGCTAGCGAACTAGTGAGCTGCTACATATGTGTAACTGCTGCGTTGGAGGTGTGCTTCTCAAAACATCCCCTAAGAGGACAGCAGATACAGGTCACTTTCGCTAATGATACATTTACCTGATGGCAGAGGCTTCCCTTCCTGCCCTCTTTCACATTTATCTGTGGATCTCAAAATTTCAGACTTTAAAGAAGGGAGCTCTATAGGAGTGCCAGCTGCAAATTTCCTTAAACAGGACATGTACACCAGGGTTTGATTAACATGTTATCATCTGTTTGCTAAGAGCCAGTTCCCGGCACTCTCTAATTCCATGGCAGCTGCCGGAGCTCCAGCCCTGAACCTAGATTTCCAGTGTATCTGCTCCAATGAGTCGCTGCTCTCTAGGCCCGACCAGGGCTGTGGCCAATCAAGGGTGCACAAATGTTGAAATTTGTCATTCATGTGGTACAGGGCGCAGAACTGCATGTTTAGTTTCAAGATTTCAAAGCAAAAAAATAGATACAAGTAGTAGCAAAAGAATATGCTCATTCATGAAGACCTATATGTATGCCTATCTTACTTTCCCCATGTTTAGTCTTGTTCCCAGTGGCAAGTCTCCACATTCTCAGGCTGTGTTTTGACAGGGCAACAAAAACAGTCACATTTTACAAAAATATCATGGAGGTCTACTATGAGCATGAATTGCCGGAAAGGAGCATGAGTTTACCCATACATCAGAGTAAAATAATATTAATTAAATACATGCCTCATGGTTCCTGGCATATGTTTTAGGGTTACTGTTATAATGTAGGGGTGTATGTCAGCCTCAGCCTGCATAGTTACTGTAACCATGATGTCACAGTGATCGTCATCTTGGAATGCTGGGGAAAATCTGGGCAAGAGTGACAGTTGATGGAGAGCAGGCAAGAAAGGCTCACACTTATAGCTGGTTTACGAATAAACCAACTAATTGATGAAATCTGGTCCCTAGAGTCTTTTGTAATTTGTCGAGGAACCTGTTCTCCATACCAACCAGATACAGTTACAGTGAACCTGTGAACCCAAATGAGAAGCCGGAGTAATGCTGTGAGTTTGTAGAAATTATCACCAGTGACTTCCAACCGATGAATGATCAGCCCGGAAGATCGTGATTAAAAGGCAGAGAGTGGAGTGGGCCTGATGGTGCGACAGTTGACAAGACATTAAGCATGAATAATTTGAAGAGAACACATCTTTGATGATAAAAGCAACAAACATGCATCGATGCAACTACAGCGTGTTTAATGACAGCGCATGAATCCAAAGCGCGTGCTATACTGTAACAGCAAATAACACAACTAACGCGCATCGACGTGACTAGTGCGTGTGTGACCAGCACTTGTTTAATCGAGTGCTGAGGCGAAGCACGTGAAAGACTGTTGCGTGTCTAGCATGGTGTCCTGTAATTATCGAGGCAGAATCAGCGCATACATAATTGGCCCGTTTAAAGTGCTAACCCGGTGAGGTTTCAGATTTGTGAAGCCGGTCCCCACATAACAGCCAATCAGGCATGTCTCGACCAAAATACAGCACTCAGGGCGAGGAGCACCGCGGATGAGCTGTCCATACAAGATTTGTCTGACTGGATGAAGGAAAAAGGTCAGCTCTCATTGGTGGATTCTGACAGCCGCTATTTTGAGTTGGGATACCTTCTCAACAAGTTAAATGTTCTTTGTAGTGTTTGAATCTTCTGGAAATGAATTGTACGTGTACAATTTAAGAAAAAAAACAAAGCATAATTTGGTTGAATACAAGGGCATACCGGAAAAGAACAGAAAGATTGTGTATACAATACATTTCAGTAGCATTATAATAAGTCAGAGTCTTGTTTCAAACAAACCAATCAATATACAAGCAAACAGTATAACATTTCATACTCCACAGGTGTTAACATGGATGTTCGTTCCATACAAGGTGTAGCTGTGCCTCCAATGTTCCCGGATCAAGCAGGGTCTCCACCTGTTGAATGGGAATCATGGATTGGTAACTTAAACTATTTGGAGGCTATAGATGGTTTAAACTTTCGACCGTCTAGGAAGAGGGCATCATTAATGAATGTTTTCGAAAAGGAGGGTCAGCATGTATTCACATTTTTGCCAGCAGCAAATTAGAGCAGATAACGAGGAAACAGAAAATCTGCATCTTAAAGCCAAGAAAAGGTTAGAAATTTACTTTGGGAAGTAAGTGAATATAGTCATACAAAGACACAGTTTTACATGCAACTACACAAGGCCCAAGAGTCAAT
The DNA here is from genome assembly GCF_031143425.1 of Pleurodeles waltl. NCBI lineage: Eukaryota > Metazoa > Chordata > Amphibia > Caudata > Salamandridae > Pleurodeles > Pleurodeles waltl. The sequence goes on from NC_090444.1 coordinate 1,180,985,281, forward strand.
TGATCAGTTTGTAACGAGGTTGAGGGAGCGTGCATTAAAATGCGATTTTGGAAATATGACTGATCAAATGATCAGAGACCAACTGATAGTACAATGCAAGAATAAAAGCGTGCAGGAGAGATTACGGGCAGCAAGAAACCCAATTTGCACGAGGCAATCTGAATAGCCAAGATCATGGAAGAAGGAGTCTTGTGTATGAGGGAAATGCAGCACAAGGAAATAAGGCATACAGAACATACAGAGGGAGTCAATGTAGTGAGCAAGAACGAAGGACATGTGCAATCATCCAGATCAGTGGTTCCCAACCTTTTGACTTCTGTGGACCCCCACTTTATTACTACTGGAGCCCGGGGACCCCCACTGAATCTTCATTGGAATCCGGGGACCCCCACACTGAGTCATCAATGAAAGCTGGGGACCTAATCTGTTAATAATATATAATTTTCTAAGCTGTCGCGGACCCCCTGAAGAGGCTTCGCGGACCCCCAGGGGTCCCCGGACCACAGGTTGGGAACCACTGATCCAGATGCTTGAATGGTAACACGAGAGCTGGCGGGGATAGAATGAAGGAGAAATCAAACTTTAAGTAAGGGCTTAAGGAATGTTACAGATGTGGCAGCCAAATGCATGCTGCTGATTACAAAGGCTGCTTTGCTCGTGACAAGGAGTGTCAAAAATGTGGGAAGAAGGGCCATCCGACAAGAGTATGCAAAGAAATGTCTAAAGGCTGGGTGGCATGCATAGATGAGCAAGGATACTTACCAGAAAGAGTTTTATGTATTGAAAGCAAGGAAGGGGCAAGAATAATCAGACCTAAAGCTATATTTACAGTGAACAATAAGTAAATTGAGTTGATGGTTGACCCAGGGTGAATGTATACTATTGCCCCGAAAAGAATACTTGGTAAAGCGCGGCATGGAATGTCTTTGCATTCAAGCGACACAAAGCTCAAAGGATATGGTGGTGATGACTTTCATATAGTGGGTTTTGTGCATGCAAAGTTGCAATTTAAAGGAAGAAAATCTGAAGGGAAAATGCATGTGTCCAGGGAGAGTCCATCAATTTTGAGTTGTATACAATAGTATGATTTGCATGTTATATTGGACCCTAGATCTAACAAACAAGTGTTGGTAGTGCAAGATGAGTAGTGGCTAGAAATCATATTGAGAACATTTGAGGAAGTATTCAAAGATCGAATTGGGACCCTAAAGGGATATGCGCATGAAATAAAGTTAAAAGAAAGTGCCATGCCAATTAGGAACCTGAAGTGAAAAGTTCTAATAATGGTGAGGTGAAGGAAATGTTGAATGGAATGCAGGAGGAGGGAATCATTGAATCGGTGTGATGCCGCACAGACCGGCAGTGCCCCATTCGCGGGCCACGGTCAGTTCGGCGCTCCGCGTCTCGGACAGCCGTTTCTGCCGCGGGTTGCTTTTCAGTCCGCGACCTGTTTTGCGGGCTACAGCGCGACCTGAGACATTTTCTTTTGGCTCGGGTTCGCGCTGCATCCACTTTTTGCCCCCTTAATTTTTCTTACCTGTTCGTTGCTGTTTTTTCTTCTTTTTTCCCTTTTTTCATTTTGTTTCTTCTTTGGCCATATTTTCGCTTTCCCAGAAGTCTGTATTCTTTCTCTGCATGCTTTGCTTCCTAGCCTACACTATGGTTATTTTTCCATTTACCTTTATGTGGCTCTTCCCAATCCAAGATGGTGTCTTCATTACTTCCTGCATGTCACCTCCTGTCTTGTCTGTATATAAGCACAGTTTGTCTTCTGTTTCTTGCGTTGCGAACACTTCCGTTCCAGTTGTGCTCCTCGCTCCTGTATCCCGTGATTTGGATTCTATCTTTTCTCCTGACTTCAGTTTCTATTCCAGTCCTTTTTGTGCCTCAATATTTTCTCTTTTCTTATTTTTCAGGAGTTCCTTGTTTAGAGGTTTTTCCCTGCTGGGTTTTTTCCTCTGGGACTCCTTCTGGAGGTTACGGCTTGCTTGGTGTTTTATTATCAGTAGCACCGTGGCTACTGGAAAGGGTCGCCCCTACCTTGGTCGATCTAGAACAAGCAAGAAACCAGGTGGTGCACAGAGACTGGCAGATTACTGCTGTAAGAAGCGTTCAAGTCGTGACAACTGGTGAAGGCATTAGAATGGCTGTCCCCATTGGTGATTACAAAAAACGGATGGCCATTTAAGATTCTGTGTGGGCCTGAGATCATTAAACCAATGCATAATGATGGACAGTTTTCCTCTACCAAGCATAACAGAGATGGTTTTATTCTTAAGTGGTACTAAATTCTTTACAAGGTTGGATTTAAAATCTGCATACCACCAGATTAAATTGCATGCAAAATCTAAAAACTTAATATCCTTCATCACTATGGAAGGAATGTTCCAATTTACAAGGCTTCTTTTTGTGTTAGCATCAGCCTCTAGTGTTTTCAGTGGATGATGAGTAGGTTATTTGAAATGCATGATTCTTCCAAGATGACATATTGGTGCCACAAGGATAGAGCATAATGGAGCACTAGTGAGAGTACTGGACATCTTGAAACCTTTCACAGGAAAAAAATGTGAGTTTTTGTTGTATCTGGATTACACCATCTCAGGGCAAGGAGTCAGTCCTAAGGTGGATTTAGTTAAATCCATAAGCGAATCTCCAACACCGAAAGGTAAAGATCAACTGAGGTCCTTCATGAGGTTAATGGAATATTATTTGAAATTTGTGGGTAACTTTGCAGAAAAGATGAAGGGATTAAAGAAACTGTTCAGAAAAGGGAAGGAATTTGTAGGGCGTGAAAGAAAAGAACACGCATTTGTAAGTATTAAAGAGGATATTGCTAGAACAAAGATTCCAACTCTATATGAACCAAAAAAACAGGACTGTACTAACAGTGGATGCCAGTGCCCATGGTTTTGGGACTGTGTTATCACAGTGCAAAGATGCGGTGGTTAAAACAGTGACATTTGTCTCAAAGTCCTTAAACCAAACTGAACGCAATTATGATGTGATTGAAAACAAAGCACTAGAGGCTGCATGGGGTATCTAACATTTCTGCACATATGTGTGGGGAATCAATTTTACATTACATCCGGATCACAAACCTTTGTTAAAAGTTTTGCAACCTGGGGTACTTACAAAGTATAGGAGGCTAGCTCTCTATGTAGTGCACAAAGCTAGGCACAATGTGTAGGGAGTCCAGGCAACCACACGTTGGTTTACAGGGGTAAAAACTAGATCACCTAATACTCTAATTTTTATGGTAGCTTGGTTGAGCAGTTAGGCCAATCTTGGAGAAGTGCAAAGCATTTGTTGTACTCACAGCATCAATCTTGCAACTCACACACTCAAAGGAATACCTCAAGACCAATTTTTAAACATAATTCAAATTTTTCTATACATTTTAATATCAAGATCATCAGAATTGGTTAAGTACTTCTTGAGATATGGATTTTTGAAGATAAATAAAAATAGTCTTTGTGTGCGTAATTATGCACCACAGGGATCAATGGAGGATAACCTTTAAAAATTCATGTAAAATCACACAGTGGGTTTCCCAAGTTCTTTTTTTGCAGGCTGTTCAAAGTCGTTGGTGGGGTTGCTGTGCCAGCTGGAGAAGACTGGGCTGCTCCTGGTTCCAGCAGGAATGGCAGGAGTGGGTTTCTGGAGCTGGTGCTAGGCCACTGCGTGGAACCACTTGGAAAGCACTGCATAGGTAAGTTTAAAGGTGAATCCTGGGTGTCCCCTTGGAGTGTTGAGGTTGCAAGGGGTGGGAGACCCTTAAGGCACAGCAGGCTCTTCGAAGCAGGGCACAGGACAGCCGGGTGCAGAGCAAATCGGTGATCAAGGAGCTGTGCGCAAGGATGCACTCAGAAGCAAAAGGTAGGTCAGTTCAAGGGTCATTTGCAGTACAGAGGGGGCATTCTGGTGGGAGGTCCAGGTTGTTTCTGAAGTTCCTTAACTGGGGCTTCTTCCTGTTCCTTTTTCAGTCCTGGGTGGACTGTTTTTCTTGGTGTCCAAAGTCAGGTGACCAATACCCAGGGTATTGATACGCTCCAGCTGCTAGAAGGTGCAGTGCCACCAAACTTGGCACACTGGCAGGGTTTGCCCTTGAGGTCATCAGTGTTGAGATTGGTCCAGCTGCGATGTCTGGTTCTGGAGTTAGCATCCAGTCAGTAAAATGAAACTCACTGGCTTGTTTGTTCCTTGTGGATTTAGAGTGGTACCTCTACTCTGGAGGGAGTTCTCTGGCAATTTGTGAAGCCTGGAGACCCTCTGGAGTTTTTTAGAGTCTTGTCCAGCAGCTCCTCAGCTGCAATGGTCAGGTCCTGGGTGCATCAGGCAGGGTTTGATGCCTTTTCTTTGTTGCAGCAGGTCCATATTTCTTGTGCCTTGGATCTTCTTGGTGCTGGTCTTCTTCTGTCCATCAAATCTGTGTTCTTGGTCTAGGGATCACTAAATACTGTATTTAGTGGGCGTTTTAGAGGGGAACTTGGTAGTGACCAATGGGTCACCTACATTAGGGTGGCTACATCCACTAAGTGACCCTTTAACCTGATTGGCTATTTTACTTCCATCCAAGATCCTTAGGGGTGGTGCATGCCAGGTGGGGACACTCCTCCTGTCATTTGTTTGAATTTCCAGCCATTGCTCCTGCAAAAAGTGGGGTTTTGCAACAGGGGCAGTCATCTACTGCTAGAAGCAGGCCTGGGTGTCGAGTTTCAAAGGCGTTAAGCCCCTTGAAGCTCGCCTCCAGGGTACTGCACATTCCTGAGGGAAGGGGTGTTATCACCTCCACCCAGGAAGGGCTTTGTTCTGCAACCCGGACAGAAGGATCTCTCACCCCAAGGTTGTAGACTGGTGTCTGATGGTGGCAGGCTAGATATAACCAGTCAGCAACCATGCCAGGGTAGTTTGCTTATACAGGGGGAACATCTACGGTGGCCCCTGGGTACTTTTAGTAATAAATCCAATACTGGTACCAGTTCGGATTTATCATTCTGAGGTGTTTGATACCAAACAACTCAGGGTTCAGAGTGGCCATCAGGTACCTGGAAAACTCGTATTGACCAGTGTCCACTACATGTATTAAAATGGCTGCTCTGTTTACTCACTATATCCCAGGTTTGGCAAGAAAACAATGTGGGCATATTGCTCGTGCTGCTGTGCCCTCACATACAGTCTGGTGTACTTTGCCTTAGGGCTGGAAGGCCTGTCAGAGGGGTGTTTTAGGATTGAGAAAAGGGATTATATGAAAATGAAATTGGGCAACAGAAGTGATGGTATCAGCAAGTTTTCAGATCCCATGGAGGTAGTCCATGAGCGTCATGTGGTGTTGCATAATGGACAAAAATGGAACAAGAGGAGGGTGACATCGTACGGTATAAGGAACAATGTAACACTGGAAAATCAGGAAGGTTGGAAAAAAGGAAAACAACAATGTAGGGGATTCATGCTGATGAATGATGAGGGAATAACAAAAGCAAGGTGTAGTACGAATTTAAGGTAGGAGGTAGAGTTGACTGACATGAGAAGGAGTCAGTGTGGGGTGAGTGGCAAAGATGCCGATATGATAAGTAGGGAACAAAGAATATGCCATGTTCCTTTTAAGTTCCAAGATTAAATAATGAATTGATGTGTTCCTTCACAAAAGGGGAAGAGAATCTTGAAGTAATGTGAAGGAAAAGGGGGTTATGTGGGTGTTGTGGTAGTATATATATTTAGTTGTCTTAGTGTAAATATTTAAGTTTAGTTAGCAAACATATTTATGTTTAGTACCTTATATTATATGTACCTTATTTTAATATTTCAACTGTTAAATGCATTTATCATTTCATGGCATGCTATTATGAACAGTTGGGGTTTATGTTAAAAAAGAGGTATGTAGAGTATGTCTTATTTATGTAAAGAAAGGATATATGTTATAATTCTGGGGTCTATGTCACCCTCAGGCATGCATAGTTACTGTAACCATGATGTCATGATGGTGACTATCATGGAATGCTGGGAAAGATCTGGGAAGGAGTGACAGTTGGTGGAGAGCAGACTTATGAATTAACCAACTAATTATCAAATCTGGTCCCTGGAGTCTTCTTCAGTTACCTCAGCATCCATAAATGCAATTGATCTGAACATAAGTTTTACCCAATCAGCATAAACATTGCCCCTGCAAAGGTTGCTTTAGAAACTCACATGATTGTCCACAAAAGCAAAATGAAACTGTCCCAAAGCACTAACTCGCAAACTGTCTCATATTTCCTCCACAGCAAGATAAAATGATCTTAATCCCTTCCCCGACAAGGACGTGATGGTTACATCCTTGGCTGCGACACTGAGGCGCCAAAGACATAATGGTTATGTCCTGGTAGAGGCCCTCAGGGGTGTCGCATAGGTTCTCATGATCCTAATGAGACTACTGGATTTGGGCGGCGGAATCACCTGTACTGCAGGAGACTGGGTCTGATCCCACACCAGGTGACGCCTGTTGGCCTAATCCAGGTTTTGTTCCGGCTAACTAGCAGTGCCTCATCTCCACCCAAGAGCAGGGATGATTGGGCAACCAAGCACATGACCCAAATGACTCCTCAGGGAAATTGTGGTCACTCAGATCTTATCTGTTTCTCTCAGTTACATTAGTCTCACGTATGCAAGGACAATCAGAGGCAGCGTGTAGATCAATAAGGTTTTATTGAAGCAACTGCATCTTAGATAATAAAGCATGTATTGCAATAACTAGGACGATGAAGCATGATAGGATTAAAATTGTGACAAGGAGAGTAAAACACAAAAATAACCCTACTGTGTTGTCACTAAGATCATTAGGAATAGTTCCTACCTAGGCTATGTTAGAGCACAGCATGTTAAGCTCTAATTCTGCCCTTCTGTTCCCATGGGGAGACATCATCCCTCATACCTGAGCAAGAGGCCTGTAGTCTACATGAGCAGCTGCAGCAAAGCACTGAGCAATCAGCATACAGTCGTGGTCATCTGGCTTGAATATCCCTCTAACGTACATGGGTTAAAGTAGTGTTTTTATTATACAACAGCTGATGTTCCAAGAAAGGATCCCCACGTAAGAGTGTATGTTTCTGTGAACATTGGAGACTGAGCCTACCACTTTTGCTGGCAACCTATATTACTGCAGCCTTGAGAAAAGCACAGAGTGAAAGAAATGTCTTGTTTAAGAACGTAGTGCTGACTTTGGCGAAGAACAGCTAGATAGAGAAAATAAAACAAGACCGCAAATGTGGCTATGGGTAGGATAATATAACGAAGCTAGAATAATAAATATCTAGGTTAAAGTGCACAGCAGCAGGCCTAGTTTGCTAAAATAATGTGTCTAAAACTATAGCTAAAATGGCTACACAACACACTCCCCTTGCTGGTTCAAAGGTGGCTCAAAGCCTAATTATGTATAAAAGCTGCTAAAATTCAACCTAAGGCATATTTATGGGAATATCAATAATGACAAGTTAAAAGACATTTGAGCATGTATTAAAAGGAGTTTTTAGCTGCATGATCCATAAAGGGCAACTCATAAACAGCTTCCTGTAGCAGCACACCCTCAACACGCATGTCTGGTAATGAGCCCCCAGCAAGAACATCAACAGATCAGCGTCTAATGAAAGCATGCGCTGTGTAGAAAGACAAACTTTCAGTGCACATTCAAAAGAGCATCAGAGGCACTGAAACACAGGCTGCACCAATGCAAAACCGGTATGAATGACAGAGACCTGTCACAGTCCAATTGCTCCAGGAGTGATGCTCCACAGTACTGCATCATGCGTTCACGACACAGCTGCGCTGGTGGAAGCGCTTTCAGTCCTCCTTGTTGCAGCGGGACAGCCATTGCACAGAAAAAGTAGCAATAGCAAGATGCCACCTATTATAGCCAAAGTTATTGGAAATCCCCCGAAAATACTGGAGAATATTAAGTGGATGGCTGAAGGTATTAAGTTAAATATAGAGGAGAAGGTGTGAACTAAACCAGAACCAACAGCCTTAAAGAAATGTGCGATTCCAGTAGTACTGGACGCATTAAATGTCTGTCCCACAAGTTCACCAAAGTGTCTTGGAAAGTTAGTACTTAAAAGGGATTGTATCTCTGCGGATGGCCTTGCAACCTGAAGCGCATAGGTCTCACTTGCAGATGTGAGTGCCGCATGTTTTTGAAACAATAAAGCCTTGAGTCTGCTCAACTGGTCAAAATTCATATTGGAAGTAGCGATATGGGGCCAAATCTCAGCTACTTCCCTCTGTCATGTAGGAGGAAGAAGTACGTTCCTGCAGCATGTAACAATCTTAGAGACCGAAACGACATAAACTATTCCGGCTCGCATCCCACAACAGCTCTCACTATTGAGAACAACATAGCTGCTATTCGAGAGCATCTGGAATGTAGGTCTAATCAAGGGGACTGGGACCCCCATCAGATAACAAGCCAAGTTTGCTGCTGAAGCTTTGCACATCCTGTGCAAGGACAGCTGTTTACAAACCATCAAATGGCTGTCAGTAGTCTTGCATTCACTACCCCCAAGAAGGACCTGTTTCATGCCACTGAGACATTTGTATGAGAAGGGTAGCTCCCACACCTCATGGATGTAACTATCTCCTAGCCTTTCAAATCTGCCCAGTGGAATGTGTTTTAAGCAGGACGTAAATTGCAGTGTTGAAATAGGCAAATTAATTACCCCGTGTATTAACCATTCAGCAGATGGTATTTCAGCCACAGTAAAAGGCAACTTTTCTAATTTTTCAATATTTAACAAGACATGAGTTGCTTCTTTTTAAGCCATTAGTTGTTGTTGTTGCGTTAAATTAAATGTGGAAAATATGTCCCTTGCGCTAACGTGTTGCCAGGGACCGTGACCTTCCTTCAGTGTTTGTAGTGTCCAACCTAACTGCATAATGGACCTTAGTTGATTCTGTCCATGGTGTAAAGAGGACATGTCACTTTGTATTATGTCTATTACAGAAGAAACAGTGTTGTTTAAAGGGTATATCAGTTGGACAGTGTATTAATCCCATTATCTACAACAGCTAATGCTTTCTGTAAGTTTTCCTGATCTATTTTCCCTAACCAGGCAGCAGCTTCTTGTTGAGAATGCTTCTAAATTTGATCACAGACTGCATACAAGCGCTTTCGGCGTTGTTTTCTGGGGCTTAACAGGAAATCCTGTAAGTCAGTGTTATTAGACAGGAGACTGAGGTGTTCTCTAACAGCATCTAGTGAGGAACTCCTCAACCATTGCTTCCATAGCTTCCCTACACTTTATGTTGTTACTATACCCACATGTTCAGATGACACATAGCGAGGGTTGGGCCTACTTGTTCTAAAACCCTCAGTGGAGTTTACAAAACGTTTATGACACCCATTGGTATCTATTGGCCAACCAGGACGTGAAAGTGAAGCATTAAATGTGCCATTTTGAACCCATTCATCGAGGTGATCTGCAGTTGCATTTATATACTTTTGCCATTTGTAAAGTTTTGTAGGGGCAGGAATACTGGGCGCATTCAAATCCTTAATTTTTGCTAAGCCTAAACAACTTGTCTGTTGTACAGTTTCATTAAAAAATATAATTCGAACAGGTATCAGGCATGCTCTAAATAAAGCTTCCTTTCTCCTTATTTGCTAATCTTTTGTTCCCCACACACTTTTTAAGTCAATCGACTTCAGCCAATATTCATAGCCTTCTATAGCCAACCGGGAAACAAAGGGATCCAAATAAATTAATTTTGTATCTGTCAATAATATATGTGCATTTTCCATAAATGGCAATTTGAAATAATATGACTCAGCATTTTTAACATTGTGCCCAGAAAAATATGTACATTTTTAAGAATATGTTTTAGAACTCCCTTGTGGTGGAGTTGGAGAATGTTCCCATTGAAAAATAGTTTTCGGGGTACTTGCTCTATGAATGAAATGGTGTCCATAATAATTATAGCAAAACATGTCACCATATTTTTTTTTGGATTGATAAACATCCTCACTTTCAAATACAGTAAAAAACTGCAATTCAGTCATCATAGAATCAACTGTTTTCACATCCCAGTCATCTGAAACAATTGCGGGCATTATTACATCATTCATAGGAAGTTTAAACACATATGGTATTTGAATGACCTCCGTCAGGCCAGTAAATATCAAATTTGACTTTATCGCATACAATCCCATCAGGAATTGGTATAGAGGAAATCTTCACGAAAGACAAGTCTCTGCGGACCTTGTGAGAAGAAAAATTGGGTTTTAGGACTTCATCCACCAGTTCAACTGTTGATTTTTCAGGAAGGTAGTGACCATATATCAGTAGAAAGAAAGTAATAACATGGCCAGGAGGAATGCTAACACAGTCAAGGAAAGCCACAGATAGTTCCATGGGAAAATAAAATAATTTGTTTTAAGCCAATTCATCAGCTTACGTGTTTTTGGCAGTTCAGATGTAGAAGAAGCAAATGAGTCCGAAAAGGTGTCATTAATGTTGGCAAAGTAACCAGAAGCAGTCCGTGCAAAAATTGGAGCCGTATTTGGTAGGACTCTCTGGCTGAGGTTCACTGTAAATGACGCCATCCGTTTGTGTAGAAGTCGAATCAAATCAATCAGCAATTTCTGTGTTGCTTTTTGTAATAGATGTTAGTGGAACTAATGAAAGATCATTTTCCACCCACCCCACGCTCGGAGCGGTGTCAGCGTTGCTACTCAAAACTTGTAGAGGGACATCTTGACCAGCAGTCTGAGGGATTAGGGTACTACTGGTTGTTCCTCTTGGTCTGCTGTGCAAGATCGGCCACATGGTGTAACTTGACATTGTCGATGGAGACAAAGCGGTTTTCTTTAGAACCAATCAGCAGTAGTAGAATGACAGTTCTGGTACTGTGTATTCCCAGGACTGGGACTGGTGAACGATAGGAAAGACAAAACTCCTTTTTCACAGCAACTTTTTCACATACTAGATCGCCAACCTTTGGAATCCAGCTGGTAGATGTTATTGGTACATCCTTAATTCCTATGGAGGCAGCACTGCAGAAGCGTTGTCGTCATAGAACTGTTGTAATTCCTGCAAGACAGTGACACGTTAATTTATGTCCAAATGTGTTTCTGCTGCCTCCACACCAGGTCAAGATCTGGAACATACATTCAAGTTCCAAACAGCCACTCGTATGAAGTACGACCCCCCAGGGACCTTCTAGGCAGATTATTAAGTGCTCTCTGAACTACAAACAGGTGATTAAGCCAACTATGACCCGTACCTAATACTCTGTATGTTAAGGATTGCTTTAAATCTCAGTTTCGTCGCTCCACAACACTATTTCCCTCGGGATAAAATGGAGACGAATAATGGAGTTAGACCCCTAAAAAAGCCATTGTGTCCCTGAATGCCCTTGAGGCAAAAGCAGGGCCCTGGTCTGAGTTGAAAGTCGCAAATGCATATATGCCGATAAAGACTTGCAAATCTTTAATAACAATCAGAGCGTCAGCCGAGCATTGTGGCCACACCCAGAGAAATCTGGAGCAGGAGTCAGCAGCGACTAAAATATATTTGTATGCACTGTCTGGTGTAAGGGGACCGCAATGGTCCAAGTAAACACTTTGTAATGGTTGGTTTGAAATTAGGAGGGGTGTCTGCGGTGGGCGTTTGACGGTAGACCCCTTAATTTGTTGGCAGATATCACAACAAAGCACATACTGCTTGCCCTGTCTGTATAGACCTGGCCACCAATAATGAGCTTTCAACAATGATATTGTAGCCGCCACACCAGCATGGGTAGAGGCAACCCCTTCATTCGCTGCGTTGATCAACTCTGGTCTTAGGTCTCTATTGGGAATTACTCGAACTCCCATGCCTGGTATTTTTACTTCTGCGTCTAAGAAGCCTCCCATTCGGTAGGAATATTTATCAGGAAATGCTTTTGGTAATGGCGTGCCTTCAGCCGTGACTTTTACGGCAGCCCATATGTCATTGTCCGGTTTCATTTTAGAACAAGTTACTACAGCAACATATGCCGTAGCTACTGCTGGTTTGGCTGCTTCATCAGCCAGTGTATTTCCAGCAACGTGTATTCCAACGCGCTGGTGTCCAAGTGTATGTACAGCATGGACATTTGGTAGCATTTCCTTTAGATCCCCTACTTTCCCCCACAGAAGTCTGCGCTTGATGGTGTTACCTTTGGAATCTCTGAACCCATTCTGTTGCCAGTAATGCAGATATTCATTGAAGAACTGGACACAATAGTACGAATCACAGACAATCAGCGTTAGCTATGCCGGATCCATATGTTCCAGTGCCATCACCAGAGCCTTTAACTCTGCCAGTTGTGCAGTGCAATCCCCTAGGGTTTGCATGAAGATATATTGTGGATAAAACTTATTACCCTCCATGTATCCACTTACGACTGTGCAAGCAGCGGAGAATTGATGCTTTGTGCCTATTGCAGGTTGTGCTGAGCCATCGGTGTACATGACTCTTTGATATTGATCAATAGGCAATGTATTTGCCGGAACTGGGTATTCAAGTTAATATTGCAAACATTCTTGTGTTTGTAATTTTGGGTCAAAAATATAGTCTACATCGGTGGCTGTTGAGACGTTGCCTGTTGAATCCAACGTGGATGAAATGCTTTAGCGTTTGGAACGCTGGCTTTGGTAACAGCCTCGAGGGCTTGGATTGGAGATATGACAATAATGCATTTCTCCTGGGCCAGTGGTCTTTCTTTAATGACAGCTATCTGAACAGCAGTGAGAATTTTCTCAGTGGGAGCAAAACGTTGTTCTGCTGTTGAATGCAGATGTGATTTGTAAGCAATCAGGACTGTCTCACCCTCATTGAATGTTACATAAGTGAAACCAATGGCACCAGCAAATACTCTGATGACCAGATGTTTTTTATTGTGCCTTGTGTGTAGGTGTTGTGCTGCAAGCATTTCTGTTTGCAAAGCTCAGAGAATGTGTGTGTGTTCGACTGTCCAGAATTTACTGGAAAAGTCACAACATATTAAGTCATATAAGGGTTTTATGCTTGATGCGTAATCTGGAATAGAAGTTCTGCCAAAATTTAGGAAACCCAATAGGGATTTGAGTTTTTTAATAATATTTGGAGGTTGTTTTTCTAAGAATTGTGGCACTAGGCTCTTTCCTTTACTTGATAGTTTGTATCTCAGAAACAGGACGCTAAGGAAGGCTATTTTTGTTTTTTTGAAATTTAATTTATAGCCTAATTCGGCAAATCCCACAACAATGCTGGATACCCGTCTTAGATGTTGCAGTAATTCATGATTTGTAAGGGAGATGTCATCTACATATGGACAATGCCTCAGGGTCTATGTCATGCAATATTGAAGTTACATGAGCCGTGAACAGTCCTGGACTGTTCTTTTACCCCTGTGGTAAACAACAGATTTTTTTCTGGGAGCCTAGTGCACTGAAACTTGTTAAGTCTCTACCCTCAGGCGCTATAATTTGGCAGAAGAAACCATAGGAAATGGCCAGTGTTGTTTTGTATTTTTTGCACTCTATGTTGTTCATAAGTGCTGTGCTGTGAGAGTTTTGCATAGCATATGTGCGTGTGTGACTGTTTAAGTGTCTGTAATCTAAGGCTAGTCTGTATGAATGGTCCGGTTCAGCTACAGGGAATAAAGGATTATTCATTGGTGAAACATAGGGTTCGATTACGCCCTGGTACTCCAGTTGTGTGATGATTTCCCTCATGGGTGCTTTAGCATCATGTTTTATTGGGTATTGGGGTTGAAGTTGGGGTTGATCTTTAATTGGAATTACATGATAGGGGGAATCTTTATCTCACCTTATGTGGTTGCAATGTAAAGCGGGCTCCTGAGCCAATGCCCAATCAATGGTGTAGGATTCTGTGTGCTCAACAGGAACAAGGGACATGAAAGAAGGTTTGATAACATCTTCCCCATATGGGCAAGTACAGACAAATTCAGGTGGCCAATCCTTTTCGTCCAGTAGAATATCATAAATGTTTACGACGCGTCCCAAAAGATTGCGTTGATTGTGCGTTCAATGTCTCCTTCTAACTGTAACATTACTTTGTACACCCTGTCAGAGGTGGATACACGCACGTCCGCAGTTTCAACTTGTAAGAAGTCATCAGTTGCATTCACCTCCAGGTGCTCTTGAAGATTCCGGCAAACTATTGTAACCTCCGCTGCGCTGTTTAGCAGAGCTAGTGCCCACGTCTTTTTCTTAAATAGAGTCCTCTTCTTGAGTGGCATGCCGAATCGCAACTGCTGCCACTTCTTTCTTTTTAAATTGGTGTTTTTGTTGGGGAAGTTTCTCTTCTTTTTTAACAGAAACTTCTGTAGAGCATTGTGATTCCTGTCTCGGTTTCAAGTACTCAATTTTTCGCTCTGACTGCCCACCTCTCTCACTGCGTTTTAGTGGTTAGTCCTGAAAGGAACAACATTGGCGTGTTTCAGTATATTGATATCTGTTAGGCTTTTTAATATTATCTATATTTCTGAGATTGTATCTATTGTGTGGGGTCTCTTTTCGGGGAGATTCTCCCCTTTATTTATTAGGTGTTTGTTGTTTTTTATTCCAGCGTTTTTTAGAACCCTTATGTGCTTGCTTGGTAGAATCTTTATTAGATTTACCCTGAAATTGTGGTTTTATGGGTCTGGCCCTCCCCCAGACTATCTCGACTAATACTAGAATAGGTCTCTGCGATAATCTTTGCAGCTCACGTTCTTGATCCTGTGGAAAAAAGGCCCAGAGCTGCATGCGCACTGCTAGTGCAACTGCTTCCCCCTTAAGGTTACTCAATATGATTTAAGGTACAGTGGCAAAATTGCTCATAAGTTGCATCCCCAAGTCCAGGGCCGGGGTAGCCCCATATCAGTGTACTGTGTGCGTTAGTATAGAGCGTGGCAAATACCGTGCCCCAAGTATTGCAGTTATCTACTGTGGGAACCCTTTCAAATGGCAAGCACATAGTTAATATTCTATGCTTATCCTGAGGTCCCGTATGGGGAAATACTGCTTCAAGTGCATTTATTTTTTGAGCTAACCAAAACGGAATCTCTTCTCGTTTGGTGGGTACTTTACCCATGATCGAATGTAGAGTCGCAGGATTAATGCCTGGCGTTACTGCATGTGGTTGCACCGGGGCAGCACGTGCTGGGTTTGTATTTAATGTTTCCATTACAAATTGTACTAATCGGCTGTATATTTCCATAAGCTCAGTATATAAGCGGCGGACCTCAGCTACCGTCAAGGTTGCTGCATCATGGTGCGGTGTATATGTGGCCAATAAAGGCCAGGTAGGACCATCATTACTTAGAGGACCTAACCTAACGTGTAGAATTGTATGTAGTAGGGCACTATCAAGCCAATTATTATGTTCTTGATAGGATAGAGGTATTTCTAGATATGCCTATGCTCTATATTGTGGAGGTATGTTTGCAGGTGTATAGTGATGAAATGTATTTGTGTTCCCATCAGCTGCTGGAAATGTGACCCAAGAATAGAACATTTCTGTTTTATAGGCTGGATGAGCCTCAACAGCACATGTAACAGGACCCCCCTGGGCCGTTAGGTCAGGTGCCAATAAATGTGCAGTAAGGGGTGGTCGCATATTGACTGCAATTGCTACCCGTTGTGGGTTCGCCATGATAAATGGTAAATTTCAGTCAGAGATAAGCACACCAAATGGGTATTATCCTTTTAGAGTTCAAGCTTGAACAATCTATAGCATTAGTTAGGTACTCCATACTTAGCTGAGGAGGAAAATCCTCAATACCACGGACTTCTCCGAATATAGCACTGAGGTGTCTTTGCATGTAGTAAGACAGAGATACTTAGGAGGACCTGAAAATTAGTGCCTAACCAAACATTGGCAGCCCCATGTGTGTAGGTTCTCATTATCCTAATGAGACTACTGGATTTGGGCGGCAGAATCACCTGTACTGCGGGAGACTGACTCTGACTCCACACCAAGTGACTCCTGTAGGCCTAATCCGGGCTTTGTTCCGGCTAACTAGCAGTGCCTCATCTCCACCCAAGAAAAGGAATGATTGGGCAACGAGTGCATAAGACAATGACTCTTCAGGGAAATCGTGGTCACTCAGATCTCATCCGTTTCTCTCAGTTACATTATTCTCACGTATGCAAGGACAATCAGAGGAAGAATGGAGTTGGTTAATAAGGTTTTATTGAAGTAACTGCATCTTAGATAATAAAGCATGTATTGCAATAACTAGGACGATGAAGCATGACAGGATTAAAATTGTGACAAGGAGAGTAAAACAAAAATAACGCTACTATGTTGTCACTAAGATCGTTAGGGATAGTTCCTACCTAGGCTATGTTAGAGCACAGCATGTTAAGCTCTAATTCTGCCCTTCAGGTTCCCCTGGGAAGACATCATCCCTCATGCCTGAGCAAGTGGCCTGTACCAGGCAGGTCTCTCCCCCCATCTGCCACACAGCACCCTGTGGGTTGAACCTCTGTTGCCACTTTTGCCGCCTGACTACACGCTCCCTTTTTTATTCTGTACCCCTGCGCTTGGCTTCTGTGCCACTTTGTTTTTTCATTCTGTGCCCCTGTGTTTTGCTTTCTGTACCCCTGTGCTCTGTTGACCCTCTCCCGCTGTCTTTTCCCGCCGTTTTTTCCCTGGGTTTTCCCTGGGTATTTCCCTTGCCGCTGAGCCCCTGCTGCCCCGCCCCCTTCACTCCCATTTGCCGCCCCGCTCCCACCTCCCAGCGGCTCCTCCCTCCCTCTGCCCTCATATGGAGGCCGCAAAGCCAGCGAAGGTCCAGGCAGCGGCTGTGCGCCGATGGCGCGCCAAAGGCGCACCTAAGGCAAGCCCGTCCGCACCCGTCCGTGCCTGGACCGCACCCAGCACCAGAACCCCTGGAACCCGCACCCCCCGCAACGCCAGACTGCACTACGACGCAAGCACCCTCCACGCACTCAACACCAGACAAGACCACCCCTGCTACCGGGCACCCCGAAACGCACCCAGGGGCCTTTCACCTGCCGGAACTGCAGATTCACCAGCATCCAACCCTCCACACCACCAGCCAGAGAACCCAACCACCTCCGCTGCATCCTCCTCAACACCCGCTCCGCTCGCAAGCACGCCATCGAACTCTGGGACCTCCTATTCTCCACCAACCCTGACATCGCCTTCCTGACAGAGACCTGGCTGAACGCCACCTCAGCACCAGACATCGCCATAGCCATCCCACAGGGCTACAAGATCTCCCGCAGAGACTGCACCAACGGAGTGGGAGGAGGAATCGCCATCATCCACAAAGACTCAATCAAAATCTCAAGAACACCGCTGACACCCTCACCACCGCCGAGCACATGCACTTCCAGATCCACACCGACCCCAACACCACCCTCAGAGGAACTCTCATCTACAGACCTCCCGGACCCCGCCCACAGTTCAGTGACACCATCGCCGACCTCATCAGCACCCACGCCCTCGCTTCCACGGACTACATCCTCCTCGGGGACCTGAACTTCCACCTCGAGAACAACAACGACGGCAACTCCACCGCCCTGATCGACAACCTCGCCAACCTCGGACTCAAACAGCTCGTAACGACACCTACTCACGCTGCTGGACACACGCTCGACCCCATCTTCTCCGCAAGCCCCCACGTCTCCTTCAACCACACCACCGAACCACACTGGACCGACCACAGATGCGTCCACTTCACCTTCAGAAAACCCACCACACACCACCGCACCCAACAGCTACCACGCCGCTGCTGGGGCAAGGTCACCGAGGACCAACTAACTACCGCCCTCGCCCTGAGACCACCCACCGACCCCACCGACCCAGACACCGCCGCGACCAACCTCACACAGTGGATCAACGACTGCGCCAACACCCCCGCCCCTCTCAAGACCAACCACACCAACAAGAAAGCCGCCTGGTTCACCAAGGACCTCCGGATCTCCAAGCACACCTGTCAGAAGCTGGAGAAGAAATGGCTCCACGACCGAACACCAGACAACCACACAGCCCTCAAGAGCACCACCCGCAGACACCACCAACTCATCAGGACCGCCAAGAAGACCGCCTTCAAGGACCGCCTAGACAACAACGCACACAACACCAAAGAGCTCTTCAGCATCGTGAAAGAACTCTCCAACCCCAGCTCCAACACCAACGACATCCCGCCATCTCAAGACCTGTGCGACTCCCTGGCCACCTTCTTCCACCGCAAGATCACTGACATCCACGACAGCTTCAACTCCGACCCCCCCGCACCCACCACCGAGTCCACCACCCCTGCGACTACCACTCGCACCAGTCGCCTGACCGTCTGGTCCAGCGCCAGCGACGAAGACACCATCAAAACCATGAACTCCATCCACTCCGGATCCCCATCGGACCCCTCCCCTCACCACGTCTTCAACAAAGCCAACGCAACCATTGTGCCCCACCTCCGGAAAACAATCAACTGTTCCTTCGAGACAGCAACCTTCCCAGAAAGCTGGAAGCACGCCGAGATCAACGCCCTTCTGAAGAAGCCCAAGGCAGACCCCAAGGACCTCAAGAACTTCCGGCCCATCTCCCTGCTCCCTTTCCCGGCAAAAGTGACCGAGAAGATCGTCAACAAACAGCTGACCCGCTACCTCGAAGTTAACAACATCCTGGACCCTTCCCAATCCGGTTTTCGCAGTAACCACAGCACCGAGACCGCCCTCATCGCCGCCACTGACGACATCCGGACCCTGATGGACAAAGGAGAAACAGCTGTCCTCATCTTCCTGGACCTATCAGCAGCCTTTGACACGGTCTGCCACCGCACCCTATCAGCACGCCTCCATGACGCCGGTTTCCAAGAGAAGGCCCTGGCCTGGACCACATCCTTCCTCTCCGGCAGAACCCAGAGCGTCCGCCTCCCACCCTTCCGCTCCAAAGCCACTGAGATCATCTGCGGCGTCCCACAGTGATCCTCCCTCAGCCCGACACTGTTCAATATCTACATGGCCCCCCTCGCCCACGTCGCACGACAACACAACCTCAACATCATCTCTTACGCCGACGACACCCAGCTGATCATATCCCTCACCGAAGATCCCCACACCGCCAAAGCTAACCTCCACTGAGGAATGAAGGCCGTAGCCGACTGGATGAAGACAGCAGACTGAAGCTGAACTCAGACAAGACGGAGGTCCTCATTCTCGGACCCACCCCATCAGCCTGGGACGACTCTTGGTGGCCCACGTCACTAGGCACAGCCCCGTAACCCACGGACCACGCACGCAACCTGGGGGTCATCCTCAACTCCACTCTCTCCATGACCAGGCAAGTCAACGCCGTCTCCGCGTCCTGCTTCAACACCCTCCGTATGCTCCACAGGATCTTCAAATGGATCCCCCTCGACACGAGAAAAACCGTTACCCAGGCCCTCATCACCAACAGACTCGACTACGGGAACGCCCTCTACTCAGGAACTACAAACAAGCTCCTGAGACGACTCCAACGCATCCAGAACGCCTCAGCCCGACTCATCCTCGATGTCCCCCGCCGCAGCCACATCACACTCCACCTGAGAGGCCTGCACTGGCTCCCCGTCAACAAAAGGATCACCTTCAAGCTCCTGATCCACGCACACAAAGCACTGCACAACACCGGACCCACCTACCTCAACAACCGACTCAGCTTCCACACGCCTACCCGAAGCCTCCACTCAGCCAACCTCGCCCTTGCCACAGTCCCCCGCATCCGAAAAACCACTGGCGGCAGCAGATCCTTCTCCTACCTCGCCGCCAAGTCCTGGAACACTCTCCCCACCATCCTACGACAGACCCAGGACCTGCTGGCCTTCAGAAGACTCCTCAAGACCTGGCTCTTCGACCAGTAGCACACCCCCCTCCCCAGCGCCTTGAGACCCTCACGGGTATGTAGCGCACTTTACAAATGCAGTGATTGATTGATTGATAGTCTACATAAGCAGCTGCAGCAAAGCACTCACCAATCAGCATACAGTCGTGGTCATCTGGCTGGA